>NC_134841.1:53926043-54582023 GCF_965363235.1 Mytilus galloprovincialis
TTTAGTGTACAAGCGCAATCGCAAACTTGAAATGCGCTAAAAATCCGAAGTCATTTCTTAAAGATGTAGTATGGTAAAAGAGACAAAAAGTCACTAAAATATCCTGAATATGTTTGGCAAAGTTGAAATAGATGTAACAAAACATGGTTTCGTCAGTGATGGGGGTATAATACAATTGAAAACACTTTTGTTCAGATAAAGGAACATGTATATTTCAATTGGAAAATGGCAGATTAAGGAGTTGATTCTTCCTATATTTGCGTAAAAATCATGCATTTAGCAACAAAAATATATCATCTGAACACATCATTTCTTAAAGAAATCAAACTGGGATAGGATCTTCTTAATTATTTTTTTTTCGATTTTGAGTAGTAGACTTAAGTACTTAAATTTCAAAATTTTCAAGACGGTGCCAGTGGTACAGGGGTATGCTGAACTATCCCAAGGAAGAAAGGTTGCGTGTTCGAATCTCGCTGCCGGGGGTGCAAAAATCATCTCCTATAAGAAATTTAACTTTTATTTCGGAGACATCCATTATCACTGAACTATCTATACTACACAGTTTTGTTTAACCAGTGAAGCAAATTTTAAGATATTTTGGGGGCATTTCAGAGACTTGTTTCATCGCCATTTGCTGACGTACATATGTGGGTAAGGGCTCAAATTAATCCTCAGATAACCAGCAATGTGATATACTGTGCATCAAACTTCTATCATTATCGGTTTAGAGTCAAGTCGACTCTAATGACGTGTATTTTTTTCTGTTAAAACCATTTATTTTTCTTTGAATTTTGAAGAATATTTTTAAACAGAAGGGCTTAGAAAACTGTGCTTTTTGGGGGAATTATGACTTTTTTCAATAATTGTGCAGTGAGATTTTGAAGAATAGTATCAAATTAATAGTTATAACATGTACACTAGTTAAAAATATAATTTTTAGTGTACAAGCGCAATCGCAAACTTGAAATGCGCTAAAAATCCGAAGTCATTTCTTAAAGATGTAGTATGGTAAAAGAGACAAAAAGTCACTAAAATATCCTGAATATGTTTGGCAAAGTTGAAATAGATGTAACAAAACATGGTTTCGTCAGTGATGGGGGTATAATACAATTGAAAACACTTTTGTTCAGATAAAGGAACATGTATATTTCAATTGGAAAATGGCAGATTAAGGAGTTGATTCTTCCTATATTTGCGTAAAAATCATGCATTTAGCAACAAAAATATATCATCTGAACACATCATTTCTTAAAGAAATCAAACTGGGATAGGATCTTCTTAATTATTTTTTTTTTTTCGATTTTGAGTAGTAGACTTAAGTACTTAAATTTCAAAATTTTCAAGACGGTGCCAGTGGTACAGGGGTATGCTGAACTATCCCAAGGAAGAAAGGTTGCGTGTTCGAATCTCGCTGCCGGGGGTGCAAAAATCATCTCCTATAAGAAATTTAACTTTTATTTCGGAGACATCCATTATCACTGAACTATCTATACTACACAGTTTTGTTTAACCAGTGAAGCAAATTTTAAGATATTTTGGGGGCATTTCAGAGACTTGTTTCATCGCCATTTGCTGACGTACATATGTGGGTAAGGGCTCAAATTAATCCTCAGATAACCAGCAATGTGATATACTGTGCATCAAACTTCTATCATTATCGGTTTAGAGTCAAGTCGACTCTAATGACGTGTATTTTTTTCTGTTAAAACCATTTATTTTTCTTTGAATTTTGAAGAATATTTTTAAACAGAAGGGCTTAGAAAACTGTGCTTTTTGGGGGAATTATGACTTTTTTCAATAATTGTGCAGTGAGATTTTGAAGAATAGTATCAAATTAATAGTTATAACATGTACACTAGTTAAAAATATAATTTTTAGTGTACAAGCGCAATCGCAAACTTGAAATGCGCTAAAAATCCGAAGTCATTTCTTAAAGATGTAGTATGGTAAAAGAGACAAAAAGTCACTAAAATATCCTGAATATGTTTGGCAAAGTTGAAATAGATGTAACAAAACATGGTTTCGTCAGTGATGGGGGTATAATACAATTGAAAACACTTTTGTTCAGATAAAGGAACATGTATATTTCAATTGGAAAATGGCAGATTAAGGAGTTGATTCTTCCTATATTTGCGTAAAAATCATGCATTTAGCAACAAAAATATATCATCTGAACACATCATTTCTTAAAGAAATCAAACTGGGATAGGATCTTCTTAATTATTTTTTTTTTTTCGATTTTGAGTAGTAGACTTAAGTACTTAAATTTCAAAATTTTCAAGACGGTGCCAGTGGTACAGGGGTATGCTGAACTATCCCAAGGAAGAAAGGTTGCGTGTTCGAATCTCGCTGCCGGGGGTGCAAAAATCATCTCCTATAAGAAATTTAACTTTTATTTCGGAGACATCCATTATCACTGAACTATCTATACTACACAGTTTTGTTTAACCAGTGAAGCAAATTTTAAGATATTTTGGGGGCATTTCAGAGACTTGTTTCATCGCCATTTGCTGACGTACATATGTGGGTAAGGGCTCAAATTAATCCTCAGATAACCAGCAATGTGATATACTGTGCATCAAACTTCTATCATTATCGGTTTAGAGTCAAGTCGACTCTAATGACGTGTATTTTTTTCTGTTAAAACCATTTATTTTTCTTTGAATTTTGAAGAATATTTTTAAACAGAAGGGCTTAGAAAACTGTGCTTTTTGGGGGAATTATGACTTTTTTCAATAATTGTGCAGTGAGATTTTGAAGAATAGTATCAAATTAATAGTTATAACATGTACACTAGTTAAAAATATAATTTTTAGTGTACAAGCGCAATCGCAAACTTGAAATGCGCTAAAAATCCGAAGTCATTTCTTAAAGATGTAGTATGGTAAAAGAGACAAAAAGTCACTAAAATATCCTGAATATGTTTGGCAAAGTTGAAATAGATGTAACAAAACATGGTTTCGTCAGTGATGGGGGTATAATACAATTGAAAACACTTTTGTTCAGATAAAGGAACATGTATATTTCAATTGGAAAATGGCAGATTAAGGAGTTGATTCTTCCTATATTTGCGTAAAAATCATGCATTTAGCAACAAAAATATATCATCTGAACACATCATTTCTTAAAGAAATCAAACTGGGATAGGATCTTCTTAATTATTTTTTTTTTCGATTTTGAGTAGTAGACTTAAGTACTTAAATTTCAAAATTTTTCAGACGGTGCCAGTGGTACAGGGGTATGCTGAACTATCCCAAGGAAGAAAGGTTGCGTGTTCGAATCTCGCTGCCGGGGGTGCAAAAATCATCTCCTATAAGAAATTTAACTTTTATTTCGGAGACATCCATTATCACTGAACTATCTATACTACACAGTTTTGTTTAACCAGTGAAGCAAATTTTAAGATATTTTGGGGGCATTTCAGAGACTTGTTTCATCGCCATTTGCTGACGTACATATGTGGGTAAGGGCTCAAATTAATCCTCAGATAACCAGCAATGTGATATACTGTGCATCAAACTTCTATCATTATCGGTTTAGAGTCAAGTCGACTCTAATGACGTGTATTTTTTTCTGTTAAAACCATTTATTTTTCTTTGAATTTTGAAGAATATTTTTAAACAGAAGGGCTTAGAAAACTGTGCTTTTTGGGGGAATTATGACTTTTTTCAATAATTGTGCAGTGAGATTTTGAAGAATAGTATCAAATTAATAGTTATAACATGTACACTAGTTAAAAATATAATTTTTAGTGTACAAGCGCAATCGCAAACTTGAAATGCGCTAAAAATCCGAAGTCATTTCTTAAAGATGTAGTATGGTAAAAGAGACAAAAAGTCACTAAAATATCCTGAATATGTTTGGCAAAGTTGAAATAGATGTAACAAAACATGGTTTCGTCAGTGATGGGGGTATAATACAATTGAAAACACTTTTGTTCAGATAAAGGAACATGTATATTTCAATTGGAAAATGGCAGATTAAGGAGTTGATTCTTCCTATATTTGCGTAAAAATCATGCATTTAGCAACAAAAATATATCATCTGAACACATCATTTCTTAAAGAAATCAAACTGGGATAGGATCTTCTTAATTATTTTTTTTTTCGATTTTGAGTAGTAGACTTAAGTACTTAAATTTCAAAATTTTTCAGACGGTGCCAGTGGTACAGGGGTATGCTGAACTATCCCAAGGAAGAAAGGTTGCGTGTTCGAATCTCGCTGCCGGGGGTGCAAAAATCATCTCCTATAAGAAATTTAACTTTTATTTCGGAGACATCCATTATCACTGAACTATCTATACTACACAGTTTTGTTTAACCAGTGAAGCAAATTTTAAGATATTTTGGGGGCATTTCAGAGACTTGTTTCATCGCCATTTGCTGACGTACATATGTGGGTAAGGGCTCAAATTAATCCTCAGATAACCAGCAATGTGATATACTGTGCATCAAACTTCTATCATTATCGGTTTAGAGTCAAGTCGACTCTAATGACGTGTATTTTTTTCTGTTAAAACCATTTATTTTTCTTTGAATTTTGAAGAATATTTTTAAACAGAAGGGCTTAGAAAACTGTGCTTTTTGGGGGAATTATGACTTTTTTCAATAATTGTGCAGTGAGATTTTGAAGAATAGTATCAAATTAATAGTTATAACATGTACACTAGTTAAAAATATAATTTTTAGTGTACAAGCGCAATCGCAAACTTGAAATGCGCTAAAAATCCGAAGTCATTTCTTAAAGATGTAGTATGGTAAAAGAGACAAAAAGTCACTAAAATATCCTGAATATGTTTGGCAAAGTTGAAATAGATGTAACAAAACATGGTTTCGTCAGTGATGGGGGTATAATACAATTGAAAACACTTTTGTTCAGATAAAGGAACATGTATATTTCAATTGGAAAATGGCAGATTAAGGAGTTGATTCTTCCTATATTTGCGTAAAAATCATGCATTTAGCAACAAAAATATATCATCTGAACACATCATTTCTTAAAGAAATCAAACTGGGATAGGATCTTCTTAATTATTTTTTTTTCGATTTTGAGTAGTAGACTTAAGTACTTAAATTTCAAAATTTTCGAGACGGTGCCAGTGGTACAGGGGTATGCTGAACTATCCCAAGGAAGAAAGGTTGCGTGTTCGAATCTCGCTGCCGAGGGTGCAAAAATCATCTCCTATAAGAAATTTAACTTTTATTTCGGAGACATCCATTATCACTGAACTATCTATACTACACAATTTTGTTTAACCAGTGAAGCAAATTTTAAGATATTTTGGGGGCATTTCAGAGACTTGTTTCATCGCCATTTGCTGACGTACATATGTGGGTAAGGGCTCAAATTAATCCTCAGATAACCAGCAATGTGATATACTGTGCATCAAACTTCTATCATTATCGGTTTAGAGTCAAGTCGACTCTAATGACGTGTATTTTTTTTTCTGTTAAAACCATTTATTTTTCTTTGAATTTTGAAGAATATTTTTAAACAGAAGGGCTTAGAAAACTGTGCTTTTTGGGGGAATTATGACTTTTTTCAATAATTGTGCAGTGAGATTTTGAAGAATAGTATCAAATTAATAGTTATAACATGTACACTAGTTAAAAATATAATTTTTAGTGTACAAGCGCAATCGCAAACTTGAAATGCGCTAAAAATCCGAAGTCATTTCTTAAAGATGTAGTATGGTAAAAGAGACAAAAAGTCACTAAAATATCCTGAATATGTTTGGCAAAGTTGAAATAGATGTAACAAAACATGGTTTTGTCAGTGATGGGGGTATAATACAATTGAAAACACTTTTGTTCAGATAAAGGAACATGTATATTTCAATTGGAAAATGGCAGATTAAGGTGTTAAACATGTTTGTGTAACCCCAACTTCCCTCTCCCCCAACCTGGGACAGTGGTGTAGTAGTACAACATAAGAACAAACTACAAAAATAAGTTGAAAAAGGCTTAACTCATCAGATACAAATAACATACATCTAACAAAAACACAGAGTGGACGGGGCCGGGTACTTTATATCCCAACAACAAAAAGACACTAATTACTGATCTGAGAATACTCGAAGTTAATGACAACTAGATCAAAACCACTAACAACTAATAAAAAAATCATCAAGCATCTAAGACTAAATTATCAATCAGTACACATCCAGCATCCAATGAATTTAGTGTAAACACGTCATAGGAAAAACACGACCTTGTGCAATGCCAAGATGCGAATATCGACAGATTGTAGATCCATGAATGTGTATATGAATATAAAAATAATATTCAGTTTGCTTTTAATTTACTGACATAATCAATATTAATATCAATAAAACTATATTCAATGATTTAATTACAGTGTTGAATTGGTAACCTTTTAGAATAAGTTTATTTTATCGATAAGTTTACCAGGATCGTTTCTAAATTTTCGAGCACGGTAAATAACATTTCCATAAAAATAGGATGTTCTATCCCGTTTGAACTTCAAAACCAAATGATTAATCTTTATAGTAAACAGTCAGGGGACTTACTGAAATAAGTGATTTTTAAATCACTTCTTTGAGTAGCAAATTCGAGGTTTTGTCACAAATTGGGATTTTGTATTTTTTTCAAAATTTTAAACACATAGGTTTAAATAATATCTTTTAATTAGTAAAATAAAAAAAAATATGAACTTTTTGCTTCTTTTAAGTAGCAAGGTTTATGCCTTTGATGCTATCATTTAGCTGAAAATTCTATTTTAGTTGAAAAAATGCTATAATAATGGCTTTACATAATGAACTGATACTTTCTTCAAAGATTTTTCACAGCAGTGGGAGTATTTTTCCTGTGAAGTACTTCTTTCAGATTATGTAATATAATTCTACTGTTCCGCCTTCGCGATAAAAATTTCACTGTTCGGGGGTGTTGAAATTAGTGGGGGTTATTAAAAGAATGATACTTAAAGAAGTGGTTTAATTTTTGGGAAGGAAATTGAGGTCTGATACTTAAACAAGTGATTTTTATGTCATTATCCTAGATTCAGTACAAGGTCGTCACCTGAAATGACCTGGTCATCCTAGACAACACAGATGTTGGTTCTGATAAGTTTAGAAACATAATTAGTCCCTGGATCATTAGTATTCTATATTTAAAGCTACAATAAAATTAAATCACTTCTAGTGAACTTGCTGAAAATAAATCTTTAATATACAGAAATGATTTTATTTTGCTAGATTTGAATTATTATTTTTCAGTTTCACACGAGAAACTTTTACTATACAAAAAAGAGACGATTTTTTTGTTCTTTGTTGTTAATTTTCCTTTTTTTGACGGCAGAAAGTTGCTTTGGACCCAGATTATTGTGTGTATTTTCTCTCTATTTGCCGGCGTCTGCATTAGGATATTAGATTTCAAGTAACATTATTTATGTATAATTGATAAAAAAAAAAAAAATGAAAAAAATGTTGATTCAAATCAGCTCCATTACAATATAATTTAATTTTGGATGTAACGCGTCTTCTGATTGGCTGACGTTATTTTGTTACGGCTTGGATGAAGAGTTGTCTCACCGGCACTTTTACCACATCTTCTTATTTCTATATACAACGTTAACTAGACGTTTCTCAGACTGTTTTCTTTTTTTTTTAAATCCTTTGCCGCGCATTGTGTACTGTGTGATAACTCAATCTGGAAGAACAGGATTTATTTCAGTTCTGGTTGTTATTAGCTTTGAGCAAATTTCCAGTAATTACAAATACTCTTATGTCGGTGCTTTTTCGATTGTCTTACAAAGAGTTTGTGTGTGTGTGTGTGTGTGTGTGTGTGTGTGTGTCTCGTTTCGATCTTTTGAGTTAATCTAATTGCAACTGATTGTACAGGTTGCTATTTTACTGTACTGTTACACCACTGTCCCAGATTCAGGATGGATTGAGTTCTCACAAACATGTTGTTATACAGGAATAATAATAATAATAATAATAATAATAATAATAATAATAATAATAATAATAATAATTGAAATTGTCAAACTTGATGATTAAATATGCTAATTTTAAAAGCAGACGACTTCAATATTTATATAACTGTTATACTATTAACAACAAAAAATACCAGTACATGACAAAACATTAAAATTAATTCATTTGAAGTAGATAAAAGTCTTAATTTGTATAATTCGAACACACCTACCATTAGTGGAGTGACCAAGCCAACAATTTTTCAACTTTAATGGACCACCCTACCTGCAGGCTAAATTATGACTTTTTGGAAAGAGAAATGTTTATTCTTTAATTTTTGCCCGGTCGTAGAATTTAAATATGGTGCAATTTTTTTTTAAATGAGGTCAAAGGTTAGTGATTGAGATTTTCACTATTGTCAATTTATTTCACAAGAGGTTATAAAAATCTCCAAAAAATATTTGAATTGTTACTAAACAAGAAAATCATAATGAAATAAACTGTTGCACTTCATTTTCAACTTAATTTGAAAATAATGAAACCACCAAATGCACATTTTAAAGGGAATTCAGACTAGCAACAAAATAGCAGATGTAACAACCGAATCTCAATTCATTTTGTTGCATCGCATGTTCTTCTAAAGATATATTTCTAAATTTAACGGCATTTATAAAAAGTCGAAGTCAATTTTGGTTTTGCTTTGATGTATATTTATTGCCAGTCACAAATATTTCACAAGGCAATTAAATCAAATGAGTTTAATGATGGACTAACATTTCAGTGTATATTCTATCTCTATGAACTTTTTAGGTTTTATGTGCCTTTGCCTTCCAAAAGCACACATGAACCCCTTAGAAAGAGTGGTTGTATGGAGTATTTTAACAAACAAAGGGCATTGTGGCACCGTTAAAGTCCACAATTCCTCTAAAGTCCACAACACCGCTAAAGTCCACAACAAATATCAGCTAAAGTCCACAACGCCGCTAAAGTCCACAAACTTTCCGCTAAAGTCCACAAAATTACCTCCGCTAAAGTCCACAAGAAAACGCCGTTAAAGTCCACAATAACAAGTTCCGCTTAAGTCCACAAAAAAGCACCGTTAAAGTCCACACCAAATTTTTTATTGTTAAAAACATATTATTCGTTATTTTTATCCCGTTAGTACAATACAAAGCATTGGACTTTCTTCTCGGTAGTATTTTTTTTTATCAGTTTGATACATGAAAAAAGTACAGTATCGGTATATGATTTTGTTCTATCAATTTTGATCTTGATGGCCAATTTGGACATCATTTCTAAAAAGTTTGTAAATTCGTTATTTATTATTACTGCATTCAACCAGTATTTTTTTTCTCTTATTCTTTGCATATAATCACTTTTTGACATAATTAATGTACAAAGCAAATGTGCCTCCTAATCTATAACATTTGAACGGCATGCAACAATCTTGATTATATCATTAAACAAAAAAAATACTAAGTTTATGAATTCCCAAAGGTCTCCTGTCGCAAAACTTTTAACCAACGTTTAACGTTATTAATTTCTGTTATGATTTCCAGAACGGAAAAATGAAGCCAGTATGATAAATTCCAAATAAAAAAGAAAATATTCTATGTACTTAGGTGAGGTTAGGTGAAAATTAATAAATTAAGAAGTTAAAATTGATACTTTAAGCTGGTAGAGCATCAATTAAGGATAAAAATAAGCTAAAAATATTGATAGGTCATGGACCTCCTTTTCTAGATATTTGAGATTTAAAATATGGCGAGAAAAGGCTGACTCGGACTTTTACCTTATATTTGCATTGGTATTATTAGGTCTCAAAACAAAAGAAAGAAAATTAAGAATATTTTAAAATTTTGGTAAATGACCTTTCATGAGCTATTAAGTCTTATATGAAAAAATAAATTGGTGTTATGGGGCAAAATATTTTACATTGTATTGTATGGAAAAACACCAAGGAGTCCGAACATTTGACGCAAATTCCAAAACCTCACCTAAGTACATCCTTAAGTTATATTTTTATCGATTAGTAGCAGATATCGATGCGTTGAATGGGTTTCTACCAAAATGTCACAACAAAACCTGATTTGATCGATATAGGAAGATGTGGTATGAGTCACAGTGCCAATAAGACAGCTCTCTATCCAAGTTAAAATTTATAAAAGACCATTATAGGTCAAGGTACGGCCTTCAACACGGAACCTTGGCTCACACGGAAAATTACTTAAACAAAGTGTAACTATAAACTTATCCACAATCATCATAAGAGTACATGTATATAGTTTTAAAAATGTGTCCGATGACCCTGCCCGCGAACGAAGATGGCAGACATGGCTAAACATAGTACATAGGGTAAAATAAGTTTTTGGTTTATATCTCTGAAACTGAAGCATTTAGAGCAAATCTGACGGTGGCAAACATGTTCATCAGATTTAGATATATCTGCCCTGAAATTTTCAGACAACCAGTTGTTGGGTTGCTGTCCCTGAGTTCTTTGCTATTATCTTAGATAGTATTATAGTCTCTAAAGATATCTTATACTATAAATTATGATTTTAACCTTATTTTACATGATTTCCAAAGGATCAGTAAATACAGGTGAGCGACACAGGCTCTTTAGAGACTCTAGTTTATTTGGTTAAAGTTTTTATTTCATTTTCTGACTCTTGATAAATTTGACAAATGCACATTTATGGTCGACCTCATACTAAACCATACGAGTATACTCATACGGTACGAGTATACGTTCAGGTATACTTATATGGTCCACATTGTACGCGTAAGGGTTCAAATCAGATATACTCATATTGTCTGGAACATATATATATATACGTGTAGCATTGTTGAAAACAAACTTATACTTTTATCATCATGGATAATACACAATACAGAACCACATCCGCGTATAATTTATTCAATTCATCTTTCATTCTGAAACAAATTCATTTTCCTTTTTGAAAACAAAACAAACAGTTGTTTATATTAATGTCTGTGCCATTTTGGTCTCTTGTGGACAGTTGTCTCATTGGCAATCATACCATATCTTCTTTTTTATATGCAAACCAAAGAGTGATGGAAATCTGCTGAGCACAACAAAATGCATGAATGTGTGGTATTCTTTATCATTATTTTGATTTCAAAAAAGAACATGATGGATCCAAGTCTTTTTTTGAGATTTACGGACCGTTTTGGCTGCTGTGGAACCTAACAGACACTGAATGGAAATCTTACTTATGTTTTATAGATATTGCAAAGGAAATTTAAATATCAAATATAGGCTCCAAATTTTGTCTCCAGCATATATACATAAAGAGAACGCTATGTTCGAGTTTCTTGTGGATGAACAAATATTTACTAAAGAATAAAAAGAGTATAAAAGTTAGATAACTTTTCAGAAATGTTGTCTGTTTGATTGATAGAAAATTGCATAAAAATCGATAAAGCAAATACTATAATTTTTTCATTCATCAAAATAGAATTTATGCTGACAAGAAATACTTTCTAAGAACAAAAGTCCGTGCTTTTAATAAGATCTATAATATAGGGTGTAAAAAACAGAAAATTGTCTTTTGATAATGAAAAAAAAATGTTTGGACTTTAACTGTGCTTTTTTGTGGACTTTAGCGGAACTTGTTGTTGTGGACTTTAACGGTGTTTTCTTGTGGACTTTAGCGGAGGTCATTTTGTGGACTTTAGCGGAAATTTTGTGGACTTTAGCGGCGTTGTGGACTTTAGCGGAAAATTGTTGTGGACTTTAGCGTTGTTGTGGACTTTAGAGGAATTGTGGACTTTAACGGTGCCACAGGGCATGACAACTTTCGAAAACCTGCAATCGGTCATCGTTTTCATCGTCGTCTTCTTCCATTATTGCTCGGTGAGTTAATTAATTTCTACAACCATCATACCCTTTACATGAACAAATATTGGTAGACACAGATTTCTGATAGTTGCATACACAGTTGTTATTGCAAGCTGTTTTCCCTTGTCCGTATACGTACAAACAAGGTCTTGAAGGAAATCTACTGACATAGGTCCCTTAAAGAAAACCGAGAGCAAATTGTTTTTACCCTCTTACAAATGTACCAACCCGAGTCCTTGGAAAGTATGATCACTGGTTTAGCAATATGAGAGTTTATCCAAACTTGCGTTTGAAACATTGCACGTGGGATGTGCTGTAAAAACGTGTTTTTCACATGGGGTGATTTACACAAGAATGGCATCCTTTATGGCGGCAAACTCCACCCTTAGCTTGTTTATATCATTTAAATTAAAGATACATAAACGTTCCCTTTGGATCATACAATGAGGCGATAAATGCACTTCCAATGTTAACGGCGATTCCTAATCTCCCGTTTTTAAAATTAACGGATTTAGCACAACTTTTAGGAATTTTTGTTCTTAATGCTCTTCAACTTTATACTTGTTTGGCTTTTCTAACTATTTTGATCTGAGCGTCACTGATGAGTCTTATGTAGACGAAACACGTGCGTCTGGCGTATTAAGTTATAAGCCTGGTTCTTTTGATAAATATCATCATAACTTGGAAGATTGAAAGTAGAGCAAATTTCCTCTTCAAGGAGATTTACAACATTTCCACATGGTACCAACATCATGGAACAGAGCTGAAGGTATGGGACCAATAGGATATGCCAATATCATGAATACAGTCTCATTCTCACGAACATTAGTAAGAACTAAAGCACGTATTTTTACTGGGTTTTTGTGTGCCTCAACAAAGTCACCTCAAGTTGCGATTTGAGGTCTTGGTCGTATCATTGAAAGTATTGAGAGGATACCTCGACATAGGACTGTAGAAGACAGGGGTTTCTGACTCATTAGCTCAGCCTTCCACAAAAGATTTAACCATCTGGTTGTCACGTTCAAGAGATTTTAAAAGAGAATCATGAACATTTATTGAGGCTTTCATTTCTGTAGAAATACTAGTATTTATCAATGGCTAAGGATGATCGGCAACGTTAAATGGATTGGTCATATTTGAATGCATATACCCTATCAAATCAGAGACATTCTTCTTGTCTCGTGTCACTGCCGTTGGCTTGTTTTCTTCGTGTTCAATTTCTAAATCTGTGGCTTATCCTGATCTTGATCTCGTTTCAGAACTAAAATGCGCAAGGATATGTCTTGTAAGCATCTATCGAACCTTTCGAATCTTTAATAATAGTTTTCTCTGTAGCCATATCACTCCAGATACTATTTAAACCTCCATGTTTATGCCTGATTGAAAACTCACCTGACATAAAGACAGATTTTACTGTTTCCGACAGATTCAACATATCCAATATGTAGGCTGGTGTCCACCTAGCAATGTTCGTCCGATTGGTAATGAAAATTCAGCGCAACATTGAAGCTACCATTTCCAAATGTAAAAGCCACTAGCCATTCCGTTCAGCCCTAATGTTCTGTAACAATATCTCAACTGCACGAAGAATCATATCTCAAAATGCGAAGGTTGGTGATAGTTTATAAGAGTGTATTCTGAATTCTTCAAACAATGGCAACATATGGTTTTTTTAAATTAGAAAAACAACCTGTGCAATACCTTCAGCGCTTTTGGGTGTTTCAGCAACTGAACTGTGACATACATTTGGTTTAATATTAATTAACGATTTTCGTCTTAACACCAATTGAAGAATGCTTTTACATTAAACAAAAGAGCCATGACAGTTTGCCTCATTTACCAAAGTTCATCCTTGAACACGTCTGGAATAGACTATTTTACATTTGGGCAACAGCATACCATTAATTGTCAAATGTTTGCACAGCATATTGTTGACCAGCAGGTTTTGACCTATCTAAACATTGTTCCATAGTTGTAAATACTATTGCCATGTTGAGGCATGGCATCTATAACTGGAGCATAGGCCTCAGACGAAATTTCAGATTTAGCTTTTTGTAAGAACCGGTCCAAAATGGAACAATTTGTTCTGTGATTTCTGAAGAAAATGGAATCGAATCTAAGTTTTGTCTCGAAAGAAGTCGCAGAAATACCAAAGACAGGACAGATATATCTCGGTTTTCGATGAAATAAGACTCAATCTTCCCATAAACATTAGAATAACGAGCAGGTTCATAACGTTCTATTGGCTTGTCGAAAGGTAAACATGCCATAAGATTGGTATTCGAATCATTCAACGTCAAAGATCTTTCTATTCCCCGTTTAACCTTTATGGAACTCATGTGGGCGTTTAATGATTCGTTTTGATACTGGAATACAACTCTAGCCATGGAGTGAAATGTATGTTTACCATCGATTGTTTCAGCATTTAAGTCAATATTTTCTGCTCCCTCCTCTATAATACGGCCACCTTTTCTAAATACAGCAATATCATTAGGTACATGTCTGGGATTCTGTCTATTTCCAAATTTGCTAAACCAGTCCGATATCTACGTACTTCAGAATAGGATGCACAAAAACCATGAGAGTTTGGATTTTCAATATTTTTTTTAGATCCAAACTTATTGTGTAATTGTAATGCCAAAGCAAAATGAAATGGGGTTAACAGATTTATGTCTAATGCAAGTATGCATTCTGTTATTTTCAGGAATTTTCGCAGTTGGTCGACAGGAAGTTTAGAAAGATTACTTCAATCTTTCAATGAGCATCAGAATAACGAAAAGGTACATTTCATATTCATTGAATTAAATGCAAAGTTAAAAATCCTCACTAAAGTTAATTCATACGAAATACTGACTTGGAATGGCTTAGAAACTTTTACAATAGTAAGTTTAAAACATTTTAATTCGGAAAATCATGAAAATATCATTGTCATTTAAATTTACAAATGTTGTAACCACTTCATTTAAATAATACAGAGTGTGCTTTCTCTAAACTGAGTGAAAATGAACAAAATTAAGAAAAAACTCTGTATAAAATGCAAAATCATATGTCAAAAGACAAAAAAAAGTAACAACATTTAAATTTGTTCTCATCTTGAAATTTAACAACAAAATCCAAATGTCTTTTTTCTTTCCATTTTATAAAAAAACTGCACCGTATTAAATGTCTACGACCGGGCAAAAAAGTTAGCTTAAGGTATTTGCTTTGCAAAAAAATCGTTTTTAGCCTGCAGGTATGCCGGTCCATTAAAGTCGTAAAATAAGCACCTTTTTCTTGATCTGTCACTCCACTACATGCCGTATTGACTCATCGCAAAGGCATGTCATTTGACCCATATATTTTATTCATTAATCACATGATTTCTAAAGCTTTTTGTCAATATTTATGCTTTAAATATGAAAATAATGGAATCCGAAGCTAATGTTATATCAATTCTGTTTGTTTTATATGCTTTTTGGACAAAGCAGTAAACTCAAAAACGCCCAAATTTGAAAAGGTATACCCGACTTTTATTTGCGATAAAATATTTGCCCATTTTCAGGATTTTTTTTCTAAATATTGATGCAGGGGGCAGAAGAGAAATTTTGGCTTTCACAAGATAAATCTTTTATCTTTCCATGGACTTCTTTTCGGCGAAATTTAAGGGTATGTATTTTTTTTATCCACTTGTGTTTGTACCTACTCTAATCGGCCTTTTTACTGAAATTCGTCTTTAATCTTCAAGTTATAAAATATCTTTTTAATTCGTACTCTTATATAAATATAAACAAATATAAAAGACGAAACAATCTCTAATTGTGAAAACACAATTAACTTTTACCAGCCATAGAAACAGGGTAGGCACTTAAAGTTAACCATCGAGAGACGTTAACCACCGAGAGTCGGTTTTTAGACCCGCCCAGTGCACCTAAGCACGCCTACTTTTGGAGCTCTTTAGTATGAAGATAAGAAAAATATACGAAATTACGGAACTATGTACCCTGTTTTATCCTTGTTGTTGGTGTTTCTTGCGCATGCGCACAAAGCACGGTGATAGTTACGGTTACTGACTCAGGAACCTTGTATATTATATACCTCGGTTTACAGACGTTTAATAAACTGGATCCCTGTTGTGTTCACTTATCGATACACTACGATGGAATTACGGACCAGTTTAACATAAACATGGTAAATAGATAGACAGCTGATAATAAGAAATAACCTGGAAGAAGATATGAGTTAACTATTGATTATAACAGAGACGGCTGAGAATGCCATCGTGTTTGTTCTGCTAAAAAAGCAGGAACATTGGAGTTTATGGTTAGATTTTAAATATTTATTGTCTCCAAACTGGGTAAATTTGATATAGTAACAACCCCCCCCCCCCTTTTTTTTAAATAACTCGAGAACCACACATCGCGCTCGCTTAACAAAGTAACAATAAGAAATAATAATGGTTAGTTTCAAGAATAATTAATCGTCAAAACTTTCCCCCTCCCCGACATCAAAGGAAGTTAAATGTATTATCCCAAAATTAGACCAAATTATTATGATATAAGGACGTCTTGACAGGCTATTATTTTATTTTGTTTTGTTGGGTTTTTTTTTGCTTTGACGTCTTCCTCCTGTATGAAAAAAACATAATAGGACCCCCCCCTTTTCCCCATAACATAGCTTTTTAAGAAGTCATAATTATTTGGACTACCCCTGAATATATTTCAGACAGACTCTTCTGTAAAAAAATGTAAACATGATTTGAGAGAAATCTTTGGAATAGTTTTTTAAATGATTTAATTATTATGTCATGTATATAATTAACATTAACATAGTTATAAACTGAGACTACTAGTATAACACATAGTGTTATAGTAGTCTCAGCTATAAACTTTCGGGTGGGTCTTTTCGCCACCGAACACCACCGCACACCACCGAACACCGCCGAACACCTGAAAACCCACCAACCACTAAGAAAAACTTTGATATTATCCAATAAAACGATAAAATAAATTAAATTATATATAATTTAATCGATTTTTCAATTTTATGGGCATCATTTTTATGTTAAAATCGAAAATCTATATAAGGAAAAGCGTCTCTGGATTCATCACTTTCCAGATTACATTATGTGTGTTACATGTATATGTGTGTATCCTGGATCTCTGTTCATTGGTTAGATTTTGATATTTTTATGCCCCACCTACGATAGTAGAGGGGCATTATGTTTTCTGGTCTGTGCCTCCGTTCGTTCGTTCGTCCCGTTTCAGTATAAAGTTTTTGGTCAAGGTAGTTTTTGATGAAGCTGAAGTCCAATCAACTTGAAACTTAGTACACTTGTTGCTTATGATATGATCTTTCTAATTTTAAAGCCAAATTAGATTTTTCTCTTTTATTATTATTGGATTATTGGTACAACTATTTTATAGAAGAGTTAGAAGAAGAAAAAATGGAAAAAAGTATATTTGAGGTGTTCGATCATGAGGGTCAGCGGAGTTCAAAAAGTGGGGTGTTATAAGACTTCCTTTTTGTTTTCTGTAGATATTTGGACTTTAAATCTTCTGATCTGTTGAATTAATAATTTAAATATTATATTTAATTCCCATTGATAACGATTAAAGACAAAATAATAAACTTTTGGGGTGTTCGGTGGTGTTCGGCGGTGTGCGGTGGTGTTCGGTGGTGAAAAGACCTACCGTAAACTTTCCATTGTATTGACCAATATGACTAACTCATATGCTCTTTCCCATAAATGTCACAATATCAATATATTACAGTAAAACTGATAGTTTGATGACATTGTTTAAGACTATTGACCTCAGGTCAGCCTAAACTGAGTTTAAAACTGTAATTTATTCATTAAAACAGTTCAAGACAGTTCTGAAATGTGATTGCATCAAAATTAAACCTAAGGCATAACATACTTAGTGTGCAGGAAGTGCCACCAAATAAATACTGATTTGTAAAATTAGATGATGATATTTGTGAAGTCAAAGATATTATAGCTAGTTATAACTGGTTTTAGATATAAATCTGAGTAAAAGGTTGATTTATATGTGGTCTTTCATGTTTAGATTATAATTTAAATTTAATCTTTTGAAGTTTTTTTTATAATATTAAGACATTAAAATCACAATTATTTATTTATACACAAAAAAATAATTTTTGTCCTTTTTTAGTTGAATGACTGTACACAAACATTATACACACATAATTTTGATAATTCTGTAATGTTTTTTTTCTATAGCCCCAGAATGTGACAAAAGACTTATTAATCCAGATTTACAAAAAATAGAAATAGTTCAGCTACCATAAGACTGCTATGACAAAAATTCTGCAGTTTCCAGAATTTGAGGTAGAGTATAGTTAGGAATAGTTTGATTATGCAGATGCTTAGTTTGCCATAAACAATTATGCCCTTGATACAAAAGCAGAGGAAACAAAAAGGTATGAAAATAGTTGAAAAAAGTAATCATTATTACCTAGTCATATACTGTAAATAGAAAAAGAGAAAAGCACTGGTTATGATTTGGTATTTTTAATAGCATTATCATTTGTCCATAACTTGGAATATATACTGGATTGAGCTTGACATTTATTTAATATCATTGACACATGGTTGCAAGAAATGAAAGATGGTAATTTAAACCTAGCAATTTTATTAAAATTTAAAAAAAAGTTTTTGATTTGGTAGAATATGACTTTCTTTGTTTAAAGCTCGACATGTATGGATTTAGTGAGACTACTGTTAGTTTTTTTAAGTCGTACCTGAATAACAAAAGGTATACATTTGTAATGTTAACTCTGAACAACAACATGTAAAATTTGGTGTTCCCCAATGTTCTATACCTTGTCCTCTATTGTTTGTGCTATTTATAAATGACCTTCCCTTATGCATTAAAAATTGTGAAACAGACCTATATCGTTGTATATGCTGATGACACCACTATTCATAAATCAGGGGGAAACATCTAGAAAATATAAATGATGATGTTCAAGAAGATTTATACAGGGTTGAAGAGTGGTGTAAAATGAATAACATGTTCATAGATGCAAATGAAACAAAATGTTTGATTACTGGAACAAAGCAGAAACTATTCAGACTTTTCAACCAAACTTGATAATAAATTAAAGTATTACAAAATTCTTCATGTGAAAAAATATTAGTTTCAAAATTGACAGCCCACTAAGTAACTGGAGAAATCAAATTGACCAAGGTTGTGCTAATATATCATCCAGAATATACCATCTTTCTTAAATACATTTTTTTTTATATAACTGCAAGAAAACATAATACAATGGGTGTTCTGCCCCTAATTGACTACTGTTGTATTATTTGGGATGAATGTAAAAATTGATGGATAACAAGAATTTTAAAAATCCAAAAAAAGGGCAGCATGATATATTCTAGATGCAGATCCGTTATCCCTCTTGGTATATAGGAGCACTATATTCTATGTTAACCTCCGACAGTAGGTATAAACAAATACTGTTGATAGACGGTATATAGGAGCACTATATTCCATGTTAACCACCGACGGTAGGTATAGACAAATACTGGTGATAGACAGTATATAGGAGCACTATATTCTATGTTAACCACTGACGGTAGGTATAGCCAAATACTGTTGATAGACGGTATATAGGAGCACTATATCTTATGTTAACCACCGACGGTAGGTATAGACAATTACTGGTGATAGACGGTATATAAGAGCAATATATTGTATGTTAACCACCGACGGTAGGTATAAACAAATACTGTTGATAGACGGTATATAGGAGCACTATATTGTATGTTAACCACCGATGGTAGGTATAGACAAATACTGTTGATAGACGGTATATAGGAGCACTATATTGTATGTTAACTACCGACAGTAGGTATAGACAGATACTGTTGATAGACGGTATATAGGAGCACTATATTGTATGTTAACCACCGACGGTAGATATAGACACATACTGTTGATAGATGGTATATAGGAGCACTATATTGTATGTTAACCACCGACGGTAGGTATAGACATATACTGTTGATAGACATCAACGGTATATGGGAGCACTATATTGTATGTTAACCACCGACGGTAGGTATAGACAAATACTGTTGATAGACGGTACATAGGAGCACTATATTGTATGTTAACCACCAACGGTAGGTATAGACAAATACTGTTGATAGACGGTATATTGGAGCACTATATTGTATGTTAACTACCGACGGTACGTATAGACAAATACTGTTGATAGATGGTATATAGGAGCACTATATTGTATGTTAACTACCGACGGTAGGTATAGACAAATACTGTTGATAGATGGTATATGGGAGCATTATATTGTATGTTAACCACCGACGGTAGGTATAGACATATACTGTTGATAGATGGTATATAGGAGCACTATATTGTATGTTAACTACCGACGGTAGGTATAGACAAATACTGTTGATAGACGGTATATGGGAGCACTATATTGTATGTTAACTACCGACGGTAGGTATAGACATATACTGTTGATAGATGGTATATAGGAGCACTTTATTGTATGTTAACTACCGACAGTAGGTATAGACAAATACTGTTGATAGATGGTATATGGGAGCATTATATTGTATGTTAACCACCGACGGTAGGTATAGACATATACTGTTGATAGATGGTATATAGGAGCACTGTATTGTATGTTAACTACCGACAGTAGGTATAGAAAAATACTGTTGATAGACCGTATATAGGAGCACTATATTGTATGTTAACCACCGACGGTAGGTATAGACATATACTGTTGATAGACGGTATATAGGAGCACTATATTGTATGTTAACTACCGACAGTAGGTTTAGAAAAATACTGTTGATAGATGGTATATAGGAGCACTATATTGTATGTTAACCACCGACGGTAGGTATAGTAAATACTGTTGATAGACGGTATATACATTGTAGGAACACTATATTGTATGTTAACCACCGACGGTAGGTATAGACAAATACTGTTGATAGATGGTATATAGGAGCACTATATTGTATGTTAACTACCCACAGTAGGTATAGATTAATACTGTTGATCGACGGTATATAGGAGCACTATATTGTATGTTAACTACCGACGGTAGGTATAGACAAATACTGTTGATAGATGGTATATAGGAGCACTATATTGTATGTTAACCACCGACGGTAGGTATAGTAAATACTGTTGATAGACGGTATATACATTGTAGGAACACTATATTGTATGTTAACCACCGACGGTAGGTATAGACAAATACTGTTGATAGATGGTATATAGGAGCACTATATTGTATGTTAACTACCGATGGTAGGTATAGACAGATACTGTTGATAGATGGTATATAGGAGCACTATATTGTATGTTAACTACCGACAGTAGGTATAGACAAATACTGTTGATAGACGGTATATGGGAGCACTATACTGTATGTTAACCACCGACGGTAGGTATAGACAAATACTGGTGATAGACGGTATATAGAAACACTATATTGTATGTTAACTACCGACAGTAGGTATAGACAAATACTGTTGATACACGGTATATGGGAGCATTATATTGTATGTTAACCACCGACTGTAGGTATAGACATATACTGTTGATAGATGTTATATAGGAGCACTATATTGTATGTTAACTACCGACAGTAGGTATAGACAAATACTGTTGATAGACGGTATATGGGAGCACTATATTGTATGTTAACCACCGACGGTAGGTATAGACAAATACTGGTGATAGACGGTATATAGGAGCACTATATTGTATGTTAACCACTGACGGTAGGTATAGCCAAATACTGTTGATAGACTGTATATAGGAGCACTATATCTTATGTTAACCACCGACGGTAGATATAGACAAATACTGTTGATAGATGGTATATAGGAGCACTATATTGTATGTTAACTACCGACAGTAGGTATAGACAGATACTGTTGATAGACGGTATATCGGAGCACTATATTGTATGTTAACCACCGACGGTAGGTATAGACAAATACTGTTGATAGATGGTATATAGGAACACTATATTGTATGTTAACCACCGACGGTAGGTATAGACAAATACTGTTGATAGATGGTATATAGGAGCACTATATTGTATGTTAACCACCGACGGTAGGTTTAGACAAATACTATTGATAGATGGTATATAGGAGCACTATATTGTATGTTAACCACCGACGGTAGGTATAGACAAATACTGTTGATAGATGGTATATAGGAGCACTATATTGTATGTTAACTACCGACGGTAGGTATAAACAAATACTGTTGATAGACGGTATATAGGAGCACTATATTGTATGTTAACTACCGACAATAGGTATAGACACATACTGTTGATAGACAGTATATAGGAGCACTATATTGTATGTTAACCACCGACGGTAGGTATAGACTAATACTGTTGATAGACGGTATATAGGAGCACTATATTGTATGTTAACCACCGACGGTAGGTATAGACATATACTGTTGATAGATGGTATATAGGAGCACTATATTGTATGTTAACTACCGACCGTAGGTATAGACAAATACTGTTGATAGACATCAACGGTATATTGGAGCACTATATTGTATGTTAACCACCGACGGTAGATATAGACAAATACTGTTGATAGATGGTATATAGGAGCACTATATTGTATGTTAACTACCGACAGTAGGTATAGACAGATACTGTTGATAGACGGTAAATAGGAGCACTATATTGTATGTTAACTACCGACGGTAGGTATAGACAAATACTGTTGATAGATGGTATATAGGAGCACTATATTGTATGTTAACCACCGACGGTAGGTATAGACAAATACTGTTGATAGATTGTATATAGGAGCACTATATTGTATGTTAACTACCGACAGTAGGTATAGACACATACTGTTGATAGACGGTATATAGGAGCACTATATTGTATGTTAACCACCGACGGTAGGTATAGACAAATACTGTTGATAGACGGTATATAGGAGCACTATATTGTATGTTAACTACCGACAGTAGGTATAGACAGATACTGTTGATAGACGGTATATAGGAGCAATATATTGTATGTTAACCACCGACGGTAGATATAGACACATACTGTTGATAGATGGTATATAGGAGCACTATATTGTATGTTAACCACCGACGGTAGGTATAGACATATACTGTTGATAGACATCAACGGTATATGGGAGCACTATATTGTATGTTAACCACCGACGGTAGGTATAGACAAATACTGTTGATAGACGGTATATAGGAGCACTATATTGTATGTTAACCACCAACGGTAGGTATAGACAAATACTGTTGATAGACGGTATATTGGAGCACTATATTGTATGTTAACTACCGACGGTACGTATAGACAAATACTGTTGATAGATGGTATATAGGAGCACTATATTGTATGTTAACTATATTGTATGTTAACTACCGACGGTACGTATAGACAAATACTGTTGATAGATGGTATATAAGAGCACTATATTGTATGTTAACTACCGACGGTAGGTATAGACAAATACTGTTGATAGATGGTATATGGGAGCATTATATTGTATGTTAACCACCGACGGTAGGTATAGACATATACTGTTGATAGATGGTATATAGGAGCACTATATTGTATGTTAACTACCGACGGTAGGTATAGACAAATACTGTTGATAGACGGTATATGGGAGCACTATATTGTATGTTAACTACCGACGGTAGGTATAGACATATACTGTTGATAGATGGTATATAGGAGCACTTTATTGTATGTTAACTACCGACAGTAGGTTTAGACAAATACTGTTGATAGATGGTATATGGGAGCATTATATTGTATGTTAACCACCGACGGTAGGTATAGACATATACTGTTGATAGATGGTATATAGGAGCACTGTATTGTATGTTAACTACCGACAGTAGGTATAGAAAAATACTGTTGATAGACCGTATATAGGAGCACTATATTGTATGTTAACCACCGACGGTAGGTATAGACATATACTGTTGATAGACGGTATATAGGAGCACTATATTGTATGTTAACTACCGACAGTAGGTTTAGAAAAATACTGTTGATAGATGGTATATAGGAACACTATATTGTATGTTAACCACCGACGGTAGGTATAGTAAATACTGTTGATAGACGGTATATACATTGTAGGAACACTATATTGTATGTTAACCACCGACGGTAGGTATAGACAAATACTGTTGATAGACGGTATATAGGAGCACTATATTGTATGTTAACTACCGACAGTAGGTATAGACACATACTGTTGATAGACGGTATATAGGAGCACTATATTGTATGTTAACCACCGACAGTAGATATAGACAAATACTGGTGATAGACGGTATATAGGAGCACTATATTGTATGTTAACCACCGACGGTAGGTATAGACAAATACTGTTGATAGATGGAAAATAGGAGCACTATATTGTATGTTAACTACCGACGGTAGGTATAAACAAAATTAATACTGGTGATAGACGGTATATATGAGCACTATATTGTATGTTAACTACCGATGGTAGGTATAGACATATACTGTTGATAGATGGTATATAGGAGCACTATATTGTATGTTAACTACCGACAGTAGGTATAGACAAATACTGTTGATAGACGGTATATGGCAGCACTATATTGTATGTTAACCACCGACGGTAGGTATAGAAAAATACTGTTGATAGACGGTATATAGGAGCACTATATTGTATGTTAACTACCGACGGTAGGTATAGACAAATACTGTTGATAGATGGTATATAGGAGCACTATATTGTATGTTAACTACCGACGGTAGGTATAAACAAATACTGTTGATAGACGGTATATAGGAGCATTATATTGTATGTTAACTACCGACGGTAGGTATAGACAGATACTGTTGATAGATGGTATATAGGAGCACTATATTGTATGTTAACCACCGACGGTAGGTATAGACAAATACTGTTGATATACGGTATATAGGAGTATTGTATTTTATGTCAAACATCGACGATAGGTATGGACAAAATTCAACAAATACTGTATACAGACAGTGTATAAAAGTACTGTATTGTATGGTAAACACTGACGGTTGGTATGTTCAATTTCTGTATCATGCATCAATTGTAAATAAAAGTATCATGTGAGTGACACAGGCTCATTGAAACCTCTAGTTTTGATATTATTAATGTGGAGATCTGGTCTAATTTATCATTTTCTCTATTACATGCATGATAACTACAACAATTGAATTGAAATAAAAGTGATAATATTTCTGTTGTAGGTTATCAAGATTTAGTGTTTCCATACAAGTGACAAAGATTGAACAACAAAAACATCTCAAACTTTACAGGACAGAGTAGACTTTTTTCACTGTGCTTAGTTTTGTCTTTATGTCTAAATTATGATACCTTAAAAAAAAACAATAAAATATGGAATAACATTTATTTCTATCTTATAAAGTGGAGTGAAGAAATAAGGGGTCATTGAAAACATATAATATATTGCTATCATATATGCAGATCAGCAGCCCATACATTTGCTATAGCACATAAATATGGGACCAATAATTTCAAGTTGCCTTTTAAAAAAGACCTTATTAATGTTATGCGAGATACCACCAAAGACCACTAGGTGTTGATCAAATGATATTGTAAATAAGAGGGTTGTCCAAAATATTTCCAACAGCTGTTTGATATACACTACCTTAATCAAACCACAATGGTAAAAAAACAGTTTTGGTCAGTCTTAAAAGAAGCAAATATAATTTAGAAAAAGTGCAAGCTGTTGATAAAAACTACAAATAACTGCCAGTCCTAAATGTGGGTGGAGATTACCATTTAGCACAAATGAGTTTCTGGACTAAAGAAAGTAATTTCGACACAAACCGATTATACCCTTTCAAAAACTATGTGTAGTCCCTTTTATAAAAGTGGCAGATTATCTTTCTATCTAGAGTATCTATGACAGCTAACTGCTGCTCCTAGTGACGTTAGTCTTTGGTTTTTGAAAAGATTGGATATATTGTCACAATTCTTTTCTAAGGTACCGGTCTGATAAACAGGAAGTAGCTAGATTAGCTACTAAATATATGCACACTGAAATATAGTCCCTTAAAATTCCCATGGCTGTGTACATGTTCAGATACGAACTATGAAAATTTTGTTTATATCTTTAGAGAAGTAAAATCAAGTATGTATGTCTTTAGTTTTGTCAAATTGCTGTCTCGTTTTGTCCTGTTATTAGGTAACAGTACTGATACAATACTGTAAAAATACGGAGATGTGGTATGATTGCCAACGAGACCCCTACATGTATCCACTCAAGTTCAAATAAAGTGGATGTAAGCAGTTATATGCAACCATACAGCCTTCAACAATGAGAAAAATCATATCAAATAGACCCTTGTAAATAGGTGTTGATCAAATGATATTGTAAATAAGAGGGTTGTATATTTCATGACGGTATAATACTTAACCCCTAACAGGTGGGATTGTGGCTGATATTCATATGATGAAGACATAATCTTTCAATCAGTTTAATTAAGGTCTGGTTCTGGCATGTCAATAACTGCTAGTAGTCTTTTGTTATTTATGTATTATTGTCATTTTGTTTATTTTCTTTTGTTTCATATTCTGACATCGGACTCGGACTTCTCTTAAACTGAGTTTTACTGTGCGTATTGTTTTGCGTTTGTTTTTTCTACATTGGCTACAGGTATAGGGGAGGGTTGAGATCTCAAAAAACATGTTTAATCCCGCCGCAATTTTGCGCCTGTCCCAAGTTAGGAGCCTCTGATCTTTGTTAGTCTTGTATGATTTATAATTTTAGTTTCTTGTGTATAATTCGGAGCTTAGTATGACGTCTATTATCACTGAACTAGTATACATATTTGTTTAGGGGCCAGCTGACGGACACCTCCGTGTGCGGGAGTTTCTCGCTACATTGAAGATCTATCGGTGGCCTTCGGCTGTTGTCTGCTCTATGGTCGGGTTGTTGTCTCCTTGACACATTCCCCATTTCCATACTCAATTTTATAGTATGATTTACATCTGCAATAATCACGAAACAATCAGAGACAAGTTTGGGTCTAAATCTGTATGTCCCACATAATCAAATTGACCGAAGAGAGAGGCGAAAGATACTAAAGGCTTATTCAAACACATAAGTCAATAATAAACTGACAAAACCACGGGAAAAAAAGAGAAAGATTAAAAAACAAACAACAGAATGCAAAACACAACAAAGAACATCACAGACTGAACAAAACGAACCTCGCCAAAAAACTGGTGTGACCAAATGACTAATTTATCTCAGCCTTACATTATTTAGCAGAACCTTTATTATACCAAACCAAACAAAGTTCTTTATGGTACAATGTTTTTGATCCATCGGTCTGTCAGTCCTGTTCTCGTTATTGCAACTCCTCTGAAACCACATAACAGAGTTTTATAAATCTTTGTAGATAATGAGGAAATTATGAAATTATCAATTCATTGATTTTCTATATACTCCTACAACAGTTTGTCATAAAATCTGTCTAAAGACCACAACAGAGTTTCATGATTTTTTTAGATAGTTAGGACATGCTCTGTGAATGTGCATATTGGCAGAAAATCATGATTGATTTTGTTATGCCCCACCTACGATAGTAAATGGGCATTAGTTTTCCGGTCTATGCGTCTGCTCCTTCGTCCGTTTTCTCGCTTCAGGTTAAATGTTTTGGTCAAGGTAGTTTTTGTTGAAGGTCAGGTCCAATAAACTTGAAACTTAGTACATATGTTTCCAATAATATGTTTTTTTCTAAGCTTATTGCCAAAGAAGGTTTTTTCCCCCTATTTCACGGTCCACTGAACAAAGAAAATGATAGGGCAAGTGGGGAACGGTGTACGATGGACACATTCTTGTTTTTGTCGAGCCTGCGACTTTTGTCGCAGAAAGCTCGACATAGGAATGGTGATCCGGCGGCGGCGGCGACAGCGTTAGTTCACTTCTTAAAAGCTTTATATTTTAGACGGCGAACGACCTGGATGCTCCATACTTTAAATACAGATGCCTTAAGTTTGGAAGTTTCCGTCTGTCACATGTCCATTGTCCTTGAACTCATTTTCATGGTTCAGTGACTACTTGAAAAAAAGTTAAGAGTTTTCGTAATTTCTCTCATATTATGGGTAACTATGTTTAGTATTTGCGTACCTTGGTCAGCATGCCCATCAGACAGTTTTCACTTGACCTCGCCATCATTTCATGGATCAGTGAAAAGGGTTAAGTTTTTGGTGGCCAAGTCTATATCTCAGATACTATATGAAATATGTCTTGTATATTTGGTGTATGGAAGGATTGTAAGGTGTACATGTCCAACTGGCAGGTGTCATCTGATCTTGACCTCATTTCCTTGGTTCAATGGTCAAAGTTAAGCTTTTGAGTTTTGTTCGTTTTTTCTAATACTATATGCAATAGGTCAACTTTATTTGGTGTCTGGAAATATCTTATGATGTCAGCCTCGCAAGTCTCATTTGACCTTGACCTCATTTTCGAGGTTCATTGTTCAGTGTTTAGTTTTTGTGCCAAGTGTCATCTGACCTTGACCTGATTTGTATTGAATGATTGTAAGGTGTAAATGTATTCCTCATTTTAGTCATATGACCTTGATCTCCTTTTCTTTGGTCATGTTATTAATAAGTTTATGTGATAATTGTAGTAAAACTTTATATTTAGGTCTATCAACATAAATAAGGAGAGAAATTTCAACGTGTGTACTCTTGTTAGGAATTATGAACTATGCCTTCTGAACTTAGAATTTCGGCCTAAATATACTTCTGCATATCTTCTGAAATTACACAACAGAATTTCATGCGTGTTTGAACTAAATAATCTGTTGAAATTTTGTTTGCTTAGTGACACTGTCGGGCTGTGAAGTATGTGAGCGTGCTCACAAAGGTTCTTTGATTACACACAGTCAATGCATTGTCTGTGCTTCCCAGATACAGTCTGTATGCATTTTCTTTGTTGTAAATTAAATTAAGTTTATGTATTGTACGTCGTTCTTAGTCTTTATACATTGTTTATATGCTTTGACTATGAGTCTAAGATACTTCTATTGTCGGTATATCTTAGATTTAGTCGGTTAACACTGTCTATGGATCAGAGACACAGTATGTATGCATTGTAAGTTGTTCCAAGTTGAAATAAAAGTCTGTATGTTTTGCCTGTTACTGCAAGATAAAGTGTTTCACTGCATGTGGCTCTTATATACAGTCTGTATGCATTTTCTGTATGCTTTATCTATGGGTCTAATTTTTAGATACAGTCTGTATACAAACTGTATCTCTGACCCATATACAGTGTCCAAAAAAACTCTGTTTTAAGATCTCTAACCCATATACAGTGTGAAAATGATCTTTGGTTCTAAGATGCATTTTGTTTGATTGGCTGAATGCTTAGTATATATTGGTTTCGATATATGGTCTGTATGTATTGTATGGATCTTATATATTTGTATTTTTTTCCATCTGATGAGTAAGCCTTTTTCAACTGATTTTTATAGTTCGTTCTCATGTTGTACTGTTACACCATAGTCCCAGATTATTGGAGGTTTGGGATCCCGCTAACATGTTTAACCCCGCCACATTCTCTATGTATGTGCCAAGTTAGGAGACTGTAATTCAGTGGTTGTCGTTTGTTTATATGTTACATATTTGTTTTTCGTTCATTTTTTGTATATAAATTAGGTCGTTAGTTTTTTCGTTTAAATTGTTTCACATTGTCATTTCGGGACTTGTTATAGGTGACTATGCGGTATGGGCTGTGCTCATTGTTGAAGGCCGTACGGTTACCTATAGTTGTTAATTTCTGTGCCATTTTGGTCTCTTGTGGAGAGTTGTCAGTAGTGTTTATGGGACAGAATGAACCCATAAAGGTGGACGTCGGACGCTAACGCTATATTTGGACCTGGGTGTGAACGCCGACGCCATATTTGGTCCTTAACGCGGACGCCATGGTCGACTATGAAATCGGGACGCGAATTTGAGGTTGGACCGTATAATTCGGACATCGAGACACCGACGCCATATTTGGGCTTTAAACTTGGACGCTATACCTTAATGTTGCATCAGACTACCCTTTAAAGTGACGTCATACCCTTAAAAGTGGACGGTATATTCTCGAAAATGGACGACAATTTGTCTTTGATAAACGCTTACCCAACCCCTAGGTAATAAGTCTGTGATAATTCTGAAAAGAATCTTCTACCTCTTAAATAATTAACTGCTTATACATGTTTATAACAACTGTAAGAATTCTCCAAGATATACTATTAATATTAATCAGAAAAACTGTCACTCAATGCAGTAGGCGGAACTATTCCCGTGTAAAAAGAATTGGATTAAAATGTTTGATATCAATACATAAAATATTTGTCTTTATCTTTTTAATTTTTGGATTTCTTATCTTATTAACATGACAATCGTGAAACATTCAGTAGTATTGCTTTCTACGGAAGCCCATTTAGGACCTCCCAAAAGTATAAAGTTATTTGAAATCGAAATAACGAATTTAAATTGTTATCTCGAATTTTATAATTCGTTTTAACAGATTAAATTTGTGATAATGAATTGGTGAAAATCGTTATAACAGATCTTGTAATTCGTTATTAAGAATTAAATTTCTTATCACAATTTTTTGTAATTTGTGATAACGATAAATTCGTTATAACGATTTTATCGTTATAACGAATTGTAGAATTTGTTTTAAATGATTAAATTTGTGATAACGAATTTGTGGAATTCGTTATCACAGTTTTTATTGTAATTGGTAATTTCAGATTAAAATTCATTATCACAGATTTTTAGCTCACATGGCACACAGAATTAAGAGAGCTTTCTTCCTCACTCTGCACCCATCGCTGTATATTACTTTTACAAAAATCATTAAAACCTTTTTGACAAAGTGAAACAAACTTGACCGCAATCAATTTAGTTTTAACGCATTTGACACTATACCTAGAATTTTTGTCGTGTAAACGGGTGGGTTTATTAGCCAGCGACCCAGTTTACACACCGAAACTCTCCGGGGGGGGAAACTTGTCTAATTCTCATATTTCTTGACCGAAATATTTTTATTTTTTATTTTCTACCAAAGTTTTTTTAAGTGGTGAATATCATTAGTGTGTGTACCTGGATACATTTTACACAGATGCAACGGAAATAGTTTCGCCAACATGGTTTATCGAAATGTAAACCTAGGGATGAAAATCTTAGGTTTTACACTTCGATTAACCATGTTGCCGAAACTAATTCTTTTGGTTCTGTGTAAAATATATTAATTGGCGATACACACGAAGGAAATCGCCTGTCTAAGAAGACTTTAAATTAAGAAAAAGGAATACAAATGTTACTGTCACGAATTATGGGTATCAAACACATTTTTTATGCCCCCGCCGCTAGGCGTGGGAGAAGTTTAGTCTAGCCCTTGTCCGTCAGTCCAGTCCGTTTGTCGGGTACGTTCCCAGAAATGGTTTCCGTTTGCCTCAACCAAATGTTATAAATTCAACTTATACACTATGCCAATTACTAAAACACACAGATAAAATTTGAAATTGAAGGGCGTCTCTTTTATAGTTTGTGAGTTATGCCCCTTTACAAATGGTCAAAGACGTAGTGCTTATTCTGTAATTTCCGCTCTCTACATTTAGTTTGCCTCAACCAAATGTTATTGAATTAATACACAATGTTTATTAACACAAAACACTGAGTCTGATGATCAAGTTTGAAACTGGGTGACGTCACTTTTACCGTTCTGAACTTGTGCCCATTCAGCGCTAATTTACAAAAACAAAACAAAACAAACAAACAACCAAATTAAGTGTCCAATCAATTTTGCTAATTTTTAAAATAGAAATCGTTAAAACTAAATTGCTCGTGGTCAAGTTTGTTTAAATTTGACCAAAAGGTTTCAGTAAAGAGAAAAAAGCTCACTTAACCCTGTGTGCCAGGTGAGGTAGTTCAAATTTAGGTGAAAATGTTTTTAATCTGGAATCACAAATTACATAAAAAAAAAATGTGATAACAAATTCCACAAATTCGTTATCACGAATTTAATCCGTAATAACCATTTATACAATTCGTTATAATGATTTTAATTCGGTATCACACATACAAAAAATTGTGATAACGAATTTAATTCGTAATAATTCGTAACGAATTACAAAATCTGATATAACGATTTCCAACAATTCGTTCTCACAAATTTAAGCTGTTATAACGAATTATAAATTTCGTAATAACGATTTAAATTCGTGATTTCGAATTCAAATTATATTTGTGGGAGGTCCTATGGGCGTCCGTAGCTTTCCGACTTATTTGAACCACTTAATTAATATCCTATGGTCCTGTTTAACATGACATCTCAAATAATTAGATTAAGAGATAAAGCACATCTGGTGATTAAAAATAAGTATCTTTATACACTTTCTTTCAATAACATGATTACAGGTGTACACTTTTTTTTTTGGTTCTAATTAACGGACACCAATTATAAAAATATAGTCTGTGATATTAAATAATTATCTTTATCTTTTAGATAAGCATGAGAACCGTAAACATTGAGTAGTATTGCATTCCAACTCATTTCAACCACATATAATTACTATCATATGATTAGGATTTCAACCCAAATGATTAACTAAAACCACGTCTGGTCATTTGAAATTGTTTCTCATTTAACATAATCTTAACTATATATTTGAAAATTCCACGGTCGTAGCTGGTTTTTATCTTCAAAAATACACGGATAATATATTTAATCAATCAATATTTATATACAAGGAGTTTGGATTGGGTTTACAGAATAGAGAATAATGGACGAAAAAATAAATAAAGAATGATATGGGCGAGTTTTGCTTATTTATTAATAGCGAAAACTCGCTTTCATCCATCGTTTGAAAATAACGTACGTGGCAATTTCAAAGTGCGCCTTGCAAGACGCTATTCGTTGGATGGATCGTGGGAATGTGCATTGAAGGTGTCGTTCATACCGGAATTAGAAGCCTAAACGAGACGTATGTATTTCTGTTTCGATTTCGTGCACCAGTCGTACGTTAGGGAAAATCTCTCCATATTCTCCAGTCGATACGATTAAATGAAGATATCATGGACGTGACGTTTCGGAAACCAGTCTATTTCACGGTAACCAGGAATGAATCGTATCACATCGAATTTGTTTTGAGATACGATCATCTTCAAATATGTCGTCTAAAAGATGACCATGTATTTCTCTTGCTATATTTTCGAAGGAAGTGAAGTAAATCTATAAGAGGAAACTACTCACTGTCATTTAGGAAATTACGAGTATGTTTAATTGCAATATTTGCTGTAAAGTGTATGTGTGGCCGCACGATCTTCAAAGACATATAAGAAGTAAGCATTCTTCCGATGAGCCACTATACCACCCAGGTGTTACCCAGCAGCAGCAAAATCAGCAACAGCAGCAGCAGAAAAAGAAGCAGCAGCAGCAAAAGCAGCAGCAGAAGGCTTTCGTGTTTAAACACCCTTTCACCATGATTGTGTCCGGTCCAACCTCCTGCGATAAAACTTATTTTATTTTCTTTGTTTCAACACATAAAAAAACTGTGAAGTCCTAGTCCAGACAGGATCGTTTGGTTGTATAAAAGGTGGCAACCTCATTACGAGGAAATACAACGAACATGCAGTGCTTCCACGCGTTAAATTCATTCGTGGAATTCCTTTTGATCTCGAAAGGGACGATTTTTTCGATCCCAACATTCGAAACATGATCCTATTAGATGACCTCATGTCGACATCGGACAAAGACTCCAGAATAAATGATTTGTTTACGGAAGGGTGTCACCATAGGAATTTATCGGTCGTCGTTTTTAATCAGAATATATACTTCGGCAAAGACCCCACCCAGAGACGAAACTATCATTATCTCATTCTCTTTAATAACCGCATTGATCGACAGCCCATCGTGACTCTTGGCCGACAGATTTATCCTTCTCGAGGGGACTTCTTTCTCCGGAAATTTGAAGAGGCAAAGAGAACAACTTTCGGGTACTTTCTTGTTGACCTAAAAGCTAGAACCCCAGAAGCCTCCAGATTGCACACAGAGGTCTTGCAGGTCGGTCAAGGAGAGACACCAGACGGAAAGAGGGATGACGACCGTCTCTCGAATACTTTTGAAGACGATAGTTCGGTCTCATCAGACGAAGATATTGCCGACGAGACAACACATAGTTCGTCAGAGGATGCTGAAACACGGAAAGATCTCATCGCCTGTCAGGATTGCGGAGTACTTAGTGTTTGCTCACCTACGTGGATTAGAAGCCCAACGTCAGCAAGGTTGTGGGAATAAAAACGGCATTGCCCTTAACGATGACCGGGAAAGATGTAGAGGATGCTTTGAGTGGATTGCCCGTGACCGTTTGCTGTGCAGAAGACTTGCCTAGATATGTGAGCGACAGGCTTAGAAGGTTTGTGGTCAATACTGACAACTGTGATCAAAAGGGGAGTCATTGGGTTGCATTTCATTTCCCCGCATCGGGTCCATCAGAATTTTTCGACTCCTTAGGACGATTACCGGAAAAGTACCAACGCTATTTCAGAAATGTACTCATCGTCAATGGACCGAAATACTGTGTGGTTTGCAATCAAATCCAACCCGATGATTCAGATACATGTGGCCTGTATTGCATTTATTACGTCAAATTGAGATGTCGGGTCTCGAGATGAAGGACATTATCAACAACTTTTCATCCACTGAGACGATTCAGAATGACAGTAAACTCGTAGCTCTATTTGGTTAAATGAAAAATAATGATACAAAAAAACAATAATGAAAAAAGAAAGAAAAAAAACAGAAGAAAAGAAAAAAAAATCTTATAACACCTACATGGATGTATAGCAGGTCTCAAGTCTTGAAAAACTCTTTCTAGGGTCACTAAAAGTATCCACCCTGGAGGGTAGCCTGGTCAAACATTAAGATATAGCGTCCAGGATTTAAGCCCAAATATGGCGTCGGCGTCTCGATGTCCGAGTAACATGGTCCAACCCGAAGTTTGCGTCTTGATTTCAGGGTCGACTATGGCGTCCGCTTTAAGGCCCAAATATGGCGTCGGCGTCTGCGCCAACTTTCGAATATGGCGTCAGCGTCCGACGTCCACCTTAATTGGGGTCATTCTGTCCCACAAACACTACTGTTGTCTCATTGGCAATCATACAACATCTACTTTTTTATATTATATATATATTATCTATACGTAAATATTTTCTATATACGAATTTTACATGTTTAGATAATGCAATGAAAATTCAGAAGATGTGTGGTAATATTGCCTATGGGAAACTTATCCACCAAAGACAAACGAATGTGAATCAGCCATGAGTTACACATATGTATTCATGTAAAATGCTATTAAAACCCATTCCTGACTAGATGTGACGAAAAACGAAAACTAACAGCCCGATTAATGCTGAAACGATAAACGTTAAATCAATATCAAAGACAGCAACCAATAACAATACAGTGCTCCTATATATCGTCTACCAACAGTATTTATCTATACCTACCGTCGGTGGTTAACATGCAGTACAGTACTCCTATTTACCGTATATCAGCAGTATTTGTCTATACCTACCGTCGGTGGTTAACATACAATATAGTGCTCCTATATACCGTCTATCAACAGTATTTGTCTATACCTACTGTTGGTAGTTAACATACAATATAGTGCTCCTATATACCGTCTATCAACATTATTTGTCTATACCTACTGTCGGTAGTTAACATGCAATATAATGCTCCTATATATACCGTCTATTATCAGTATTTTTCTAAACCTACCGTCGGTAGTTAACATGCGATATAGTGCTCCTATATACCGTCTACCAACAGTATTTATAATGAAATTCAAAACAGTGTGGCTGTGGCCATTGATTGACAGATAGTTTAAGTGTCTTTAAAAAGTACATAGTGAGCAGTGGTAGTTACATACTAACGTTCACCTTAATTGTCCCAGTCAATGGATGAATTTAATGTGTCAATCAATGGCCACAGCCACACTGTTTTGCATTTCATTCTATCTATACCTACCGTCGGTGGTTAACATGCAATACAGTACTCCTATTCACCGTATATCAACAGTATTTGTCTATACCTACCGTCGGTGGTTAACATACGAATTAGTACTCCTTTACACCGTCTATCAACAGTATTTGTCTATACCTACCGTTGGTGGTTAACATGCAATATAATGCTCCTATATACCGTCTATTATCAGTATTTTTCTAAACCTACCGTTGGTAGTTTACATGCGATATAGTGCTCCTATATACCGTCTACCAACAGTATTTATCTATACCTACCGTCGGTGGTTAACATGCAATACAGTACTCCTATTTACCGTATATCAACAGTATTTGTCTATACCTACCGTCGGTGGTTAACATACAATATAGTGCTCCTATTTACCGTATATCAACAGTATTTATCTATACCTATCGTCGGTGGTTAACATACAATATAGTGCTCCTATATACCGTCTATCACCAGTATTTGTCTATACCTACCGTCGGTGATTAACATACGATATAGTGCTATTATATACACCGTCTATCAAGAGTTTAGGCTATACCTACTGTTGGTAGTTAACATACAATATAGTGCTCCTATATACCGTCTATCAACATTATTTGTCTATACCTACTGTCGGTAGTTAACATGCAATATAATGCTCCTATATATACCGTCTATTATCAGTATTTTTCTAAACCTACCGTCGGTAGTTAACATGCGATATAGTGCTCCTATATACCGTCTACCAACAGTATTTATAATGAAATTCAAAACAGTGTGGCTGTGGCCATTGATTGACAGATTAAATTCATCCATTGACTGAGACAATTAAGGTGAACGTTAGTATGTAACTACCACTGCTCACTATGTACTTTTTAAAGGCACTTAAACTATGGGGTCACCAAAGGTTCTCAACAACTTAATAAAGTAATTCGAAAAACTAATCAGAAATAACACGATGTTTTGATTTATATCAATTATATAAATCAAAACATGAAGGTTATTCCTGATTAATTTTTTGAATTATTTTATAATTAAAGGCGTTAAGAAACCTTTGGTGACCCCACAGTTTAAATGTCTATCGTAGGTACGTCGTGAACAGTGGTCGTTACAGACAAACGTTCATGTAAATTGTCCCAGTCAATGGATGAATTTAATGTGTCAATCAATGGCCACAGCCACACTGTTTTGAATTTCATTCTATCTATACCTACCGTCGGTGGTTAACATGCAATACAGTACTCCTATTCACCGTATATCAACAGTATTTGTCTATACCTACCGTCGGTGGTTAACATACGAATTAGTACTCCTTTACACCGTCTATCAACAGTATTTGTCTATACCTACCGTTGGTGGTTAACATGCAATATAATGCTCCTATATACCGTCTATTATCAGTATTTTTCTAAACCTACCGTCGGTAGTTTACATGCGATATAGTGCTCCTATATACCGTCTACCAACAGTATTTATCTATACCTACCGTCGGTGGTTAACATGCAATACAGTACTCCTATTTACCGTATATCAACAGTATTTGTCTATACCTACCGTCGGTGGTTAACATACAATATAGTGCTCCTATATACCGTCTATCAACAGTATTTGTCTATACCTACTGTCGGTAGTTAACATACAATATAGTGCTCCTATATACCGTCTATCAACAGTATTTGTCTAATACCTACTGTCGGTAGTTAACATACAATATAGTGCTCGTATATACCGTCTATCAACAGTATGTGTCTATACCTACCGTCGGTAGTTAACATACAATATAGAGCTCCTATATACCGTCTATCAACCGTATTTGTCTATACCTACTGTCGGTAGTTAACATACAGTATAGTGCTCCTATACACCGTATATCAACAGTATTTGTCTGTACCTACCGTCGGTGGTTAACATACAATATAGTGCTCCTATATACCGTCTATCACCAGTATTTGTCTATACCTACCGTCGGTGATTAACATACGATATAGTTCTATTATATATACCGTCTATCAAGAGTTTTAGTCTATACCTACTGTTGGTAGTTAACATACAATATAGTGCTCCTATATACCGTCTATCAACATTATTTGTCTATACCTACTGTCGGTAGTTAACATGCAATATAATGCTCCTATATACCGTCTATTATCAGTATTTTTCTAAACCTACCGTCGGTAGTTAACATGCGATATAGTGCTCCTATATACCGTCTACCAACAGTATTTATAATGAAATTCAAAACAGTGTGGCTGTGGCCATTGATTGACACATTAAATTCATCCATTGACTGGGACAATTAAGGTCAACGTTTGTATGAACTACCACTGCTCACTAAGTACTTTTTAAAGACACTTAAACTATGGGGTCACCAAAGGTTCTCAACAACTTCATAAAGTAATTCGAAAAACTAATCAGAAATAACACGATGTTTTGATTTATATCAATTATATAAATCAAAACATAAAGGTTATTCCTGATTAATTTTTTGAATTATTTTATAATTAAAGGCGTTAAGAAACCTTTGGTGACCCCACAGTTTACTGAAATGTCTATCGTAGGTACGTCGTGAACAGTGGTCGTTACAGACAAACGTTCATGTAAATTGTCCCAGTCAATGGATGAATTTAATGTGTCAATCAATGGCCACAGCCACACTGTTTTGAATTTCATTCTATCTATACCTACCGTCGGTGGTTAACATGCAATACAGTACTCCTATTCACCGTATATCAACAGTATTTGTCTATACCTACCGTCGGTGGTTAACATACGAATTAGTACTCCTTTACACCGTCTATCAACAGTATTTGTCTATACCTACCGTTGGTGGTTAACATGCAATATAATGCTCCTATATACCGTCTATTATCAGTATTTTTCTAAACCTACCGTCGGTAGTTTACATGCGATATAGTGCTCCTATATACCGTCTACCAACAGTATTTATCTATACCTACCGTCGGTGGTTAACATACAATACAGTACTCCTATTTACCGTATATCAACAGTATTTGTCTATACCTACCGTCGGTGGTTAACATACAATATAGTGCTCCTATATACCGTCTATCAACAGTATTTGTCTATACCTACTGTCGGTAGTTAACATACAATTTAGTGCTCCTATATACCGTCTATCAACAGTATTTGTCTAATACCTACTGTCGGTAGTTAACATACAATATAGTGCTCCTATATACCGTCTATCAACAGTATGTGTCTATGCCTACCGTCGGTAGTTAACATACAATATAGAGCTCCTATATACCGTCTATCAGCAGTATTTGTCTATACCTACTGTCGGTAGTTAACATACAGTATAGTGCTCCTATACACCGTATATCAACAGTATTTGTCTGTACCTACTGTCGGTGGTTAACATACAATATAGTGCTCCTATATACCGTCTATCAACATAATTTATCTATACCTACCGTCGGTGATTAACATGCAACAAAATGCTCCTATATACCGTCTATTATTATTTTTTTTTCTAAACCTACCGTCGGTAGTTCACATGCGATATAGTGCTCCTATATACCGTCTACCAACAGTATTTATCTATACCTACCGTCGGTGGTTAACATGCAATACAGTACTCCTATTCACCGTATATCAACAGTATTTGTCTATACCTACCGTCGGTGGTTAACATACGAATTAGTACTCCTTTACACCGTCTATCAACAGTATTTGTCTATACCTACCGTTGGTTGTTAACATGCAATATAATGCTCCCATATACCGTCTATTATCAGTATTTTTCTAAACCTACCGTCGGTAGTTTACATGCGATATAGTGCTCCTATATACCGTCTACCAACAGTATTTATCTATACCTACCGTCGGTGGTTAACATACAATACAGTACTCCTATTTACCGTATATCAACAGTATTTGTCTATACCTACCGTCGGTGGTTAACATACAATATAGTGCTCCTATATACCGTCTATCAACAGTATTTGTCTATACCTACTGTCGGAAGTTAACATACAATATAGTGCTCCTATATACCGTCTATCAACAGTATTTGTCTAATACCTACTGTCGGTAGTTAACATACAATATAGTGCTCGTATATATCGTCTATCAACAGTATGTGTCTATACCTACCGTCGGTAGTTAACATACAATATAGAGCTCCTATATACCGTCTATCAACAGTATTTGTCTATACCTACTGTCGATAGTTAACATGCAATATAGTGCTCCTATATACCGTCTATCAACATAATTTATCTATACCTACCGTCGGTGATTAACATGCAATAAAATGCTCCTATATACCGTCATTATTATATTTTTTTCTAAACCTACCGTCGGTAGTTAACATGCGATATAGTGCTCCTATATACCGTCTACCAACAGTATTTATCTATACCTACCGTCGGTGGTTAACATGCAATACAGTACTCCTATTCACCGTATATCAACAGTATTTGTCTATACCTACTGTCGGAAGTTAACATACAATATAGTGCTCCTATATACCGTCTATCAACAGTATTTGTCTAATACCTACTGTCGGTAGTTAACATACAATATAGTGCTCGTATATATCGTCTATCAACAGTATGTGTCTATACCTACCGTCGGTAGTTAACATACAATATAGAGCTCCTATATACCGTCTATCAACAGTATTTGTCTATACCTACTGTCGGTAGTTAACATGCAATATAGTGCTCCTATATACCGTCTATCAACATAATTTATCTATACCTACCGTCGGTGATTAACATGCAATAAAATGCTCCTATATACCGTCATTATTATATTTTTTTCTAAACCTACCGTCGGTAGTTAACATGCGATATAGTGCTCCTATATACCGTCTACCAACAGTATTTATCTATACCTACCGTCGGTGGTTAACATACAATATAGTGCTCCTATATAACGTCTATCAACAGTATTTGCCTATACCTACTGTCGGTAGTTAACATACAATATAGTGCTCCTATATACCGTCTATCAACAGTATGTGTCTATACCTACTGTCGGTATTTAACATACAATATAGTGCTCCTATATACCGTCTATCAACAGTATTTGTCTATACCTACTGTAGGTAGTTAACATACAATATAGTGCTCCTATATACCGTCTATCAACAGTATTTGTCTATACCTACTGTCGGTAGTTAACATACAATATAGTGCTCCTATATACCGTCTATCACCAGTATTTGTCTATACCTACCGTCGGTAGTTAACATACAATATAGTGCTCCTATATACAGTCTATCAACAGTATTTGTCTATACCTACTGTCGGTAGTTAACATACAATATAGTGCTCCTATATACCGTCTATCACCAGTCTTTGTCTATACCTACCGTCGGTAGTTAACATACAATATATTGCTCCTATATACAGTCTATCACCAGTATTTGTCTATACCTACTGTTGGTAGTTAACATACAATATAGTGCTCCTATATGGGGCAATATGCGCAATTGTTTCTACATAGGCGGTAATGGTAACGTTTTCTTCTGTTGCTCAGCCCATATCATAAACTTGTATATGTATGATGGCTTGTTTCGAAGCTGAGACATTTTTACATATGTGGTTAAATTTTCGGGGTACGAAGTGTGATTCATTTTCCCGTAAATTAGCAAACCCCGAGTATCCTTTTGCGATGTGGCTCCTCATGGTAAAAAATTCCATTTTTGACACAATAAGTTCTTTAAAAATTTAATACTTTGAACACATTTAATGGCTCCATAGTTTTTACACATTTATTCAATGTTCCCTTACTTTCTACATTAACACAAATGGTTCAGCTCAGTCATTTGTTTATCATAGAAATGTGTCAAATATCACTACACTGAGATTTCTTTTTACACGTGACTTTTGTTCCTCATTTCAAGGCGCATTAGGGATATTGTCCCATATACCGTCTATCAACAGTATTTGTCTATACCTACCGTCGATGATTAACATACGATATAGAGCTATTATTTATACCGTCTATCAAGAGTTTTAGTCTATACCTACTGTTGGTAGTTAACATACAATATAGTGCTCCTATATACCGTCTATCAACAGTATGTGTCTATACCTACTGTCGGTAGTTAACATACAATATAGTGCTCCTATATACCGTCTATCAACAGTATTTGTTTATACCTACCGTCGGTGGTTAACATACAATATAGTGCTCCTATATACCGTCTATTAACAGTATTTCTTTATACCTACCGTCGGTGGTTAACGTAAAATATAGTGTTCCTTTATATAACGTCTTTCAATAGTATTTCTTTATACCTACTGTCGGTGGTTAACATAGAATTTAGTGTTCCTATATACCGTCTATCAACCGTATTTGTCTATACCTACCGGCGGTTGTTATCAAAACAAACTATTTTCAATCCACAGTCCAAAGTTTCGTATCTATACTTCACTCTGAATGACCGATGACATTTATTTGACCAGTAACATTCCCTATTGTATTCATTATTTAGTTTTCTCCCTGAACTTGTCTGAAATATTTGCGGCTGTACTGATGGCAAACAACAATCAATCAATTTCTTAAAGTACTTCTTAATCTAAATCATATATTATTTTTTAATCTAACCAGTAATATGTGATCGGTGAATGTACGTATGACAATTACGCCAATTTTGAAAAAGCATATTTTTTTCATTTGCGCACATTGACATTTTTTAATTTGCGCCAAATTGATTCGAAAGGTTAGGTCTGATAAATTTAGATGATAAAATTAAACTTGTTTAACCAAACGCAGCAATTCAATGAACACAAGCTACAATATAGATAAATGTGTGTATAGACACATGTTGAGCTCATGGGTATCATCATTTAATCACACTTCTGGTACCCGAACATTTACTTTCATATATGGAACCGATGCCATAAAGAAAAAAACAGGCTTTAACTTATAAAAATTTTGATAAAAAGGGGGATGCTTTATTGTAGGGAAGATATCACAAGGTTGCAGTTCAACAGAAGTGTTGCATGACAATACTCAGTTAAAAAAGATTTGTGCATATGCAAATGTGCTTTTTATGTCAAACAGTTACAATCTTATTTTATAAAGTGCTACTTCAAGTGTGATGTACACATGCAATAAACTTATCCTGCTTTCAATCCCCCTCCTCCTCCCCGTCACGTGTGAGCAAGTGGCAGGTGGCAAAAGGCCAGAAGGAATATTTTTGTTATTATATAAATAAATTCTATACATCTTATATGCCTCATGACTTGTGTGTACCTGTTAATTTGTGCAAATGAAGAAAATAAATTTGGCGCTAATTAAGTGCAGATTGGCGCAAATGGAAAAAGCCGAAGCAAATATAATCTTTTCTCGTATCAAGATTTCAAGATTTTATTCATAACCTCAGACACATACTTGTGTACAAGAGGACAATAATATATACAACCATATTGAAATAATATATAGCGAGACAGGACAAACGAAACACAAATACATAGTATATTTTAAAAGACAATTGGTATAATTAGATTAAGTATTTTATGATTTTCTTCACGAAAATTGATAATTTCCTTTGAACTTGTACGTTACATATAGACAACAAGCCAGTGAATTTCTTCTTGCTTGGATTCATTACATAGTAATTTGGTACAAACTTTGATCTAAGAGCAGAAACATCAGCATTTTTACAGGTAAAAAATATATGAAACTCATCCCCTATTCCCTCATTACATAATGTACATATTCTATTTTCCCTCGCGATCCCCGCCCATCTACCCGTCTCAATAGGTAACTTCAAATTCGAGCATCGAAGTTTAGATATGTAATATCTGTCCTTGGGTAATAATCGCAATAGATACGGTTCCAAACCAAACTCGAGTTTGAATAAAGAATAGAATTCACCCCTATCAGATCAAATTGGTGTTTTCTTTCTTTTTTTCGTTCAGTTTCATCTAGTCCATTTGTTCATTTGACTCTGTCTCCATCACGACTAGGATGCATTTTAATTTATAATGTAAAATCGTTCAGGTTTTTGTTTTATTATATAAAAAAAGAAGATATGGCATGATTGCCAATGAGACAACTCTCTAAAAGAGACAAAGTGACACCGGAATTAACTATTAAAAAAAAAACCTTTAACAGTTCACGGTACGCTGACGGTACAGATGTCTGTAAATTCAGAAATTAATGCGAGGTTTTTATTATTGCGACAATAATTAAGACTTGCATTACTCTATCAAAATCTCATTTCAGGCTATAATGACACTCATCGCATTAAATATTTAACAATTGCACGCAACAAATTTACATTCAAAAATTTGATGTATATTTGTTAACATTAGTTCGTTTCAGTTACCAAAGAAATTCTATAATTAGTGTATTATTCTCCCAAGTTTATTTGAAAAGGTATAATTCCTCTATACAAATGGCAAAATCTTTCATAAAATATCCAGTAAGTTGGATAAACGTTTACCAAATCATCCCAATACAGTTTGATTTATATATTCACTTTGCTATTCCGTTCTTGCACAGTGATATAGTTCATTTTGCGTCATCCCATATTCTAGCAAAGGGAGATTATCTAAGCATCACCGTTACATCAGTAATAGCTCTCGTACATACAACTGTATGATCCTGTGTGAATCTGATCTTTATATCAAAAGTGCATAAATGGTTCACATATGGGTCTTATTTAAAAATTAAACAGTATCAAAACAATTAGTGCATTATAATATAACCAAATAGGCATGCAAAAAAGAATCAATAGGCAAAATATGCTTGTCTACCGTCTAATTCTAATTGCTAATATTTACTGTATTGTACATAGCTCAATTCCATTCCATTCCATTCAATTTTATTTATTTTTTAATTTTCAGCAGAAAAAAGTATTTCTAACAATTAAATTGAATTAATTTGATATGACGTTGACACACGGTAATCACTCTCATGTTTTTATTTACATCGCTGTCAATCATCCGGTAAAGATGAATATTCATTACTACCCTCGGTAGTTAACGTCCCTCGATGGTTAACTTTAAGTGCCTACCTAGAAACAGTCGTAAACAATCTCGGGACCATTTTTACCTTCTCTTGTCAAGAGTACGATTTCTTTTGTTTAATTTCAACTGGGTTTGCGAATGCACGTATTTTATGATTCTGCGAAGTAGTCAATACCTTTTTAAAAAGGTAAAACTTGTATACAAGTAAAGTACATTTTTCGTTACGTTGGATGCATTTCTCGCACAAAAATTTGCAAGTAAATTGCCTATAACTTCATATAACATATATGATCTTATGATCTTGTACATTGAAATAACCTGGTCCGAACAACCGAATTCCGTTGCAATGATGGACCAGGTTATTTCAATATACCAGATCATACCACCCTCGAGTACAGCCATACTATTTTCAAAATGAATGACAGACAAGCTTGTCAGTTTTTCATATAAAGCCATTTCCTGCTGACTTTCACTTCGTGTGTTTTCTTGTGTTTTAGAGTGCATTTTTGTGTCGTTTAATTGATTTTTGAATGTAGAAGTGGTTATCTTTGATTCATTCTACTTACCATTTCAATCAGGTGAATAGCCATTATCAGGTCACATAGTATGGCGTCTTCCGAAATAAAGGCTCCGTCCGAAATCGAAATGTTGCTTCAACTCCCAAAATGGATGCGTGGGAAAGTTTCGCTGTATATATACACCTTTTCAGTTAACTTGCTTTAGTTATGCCATATTACAAATAAAGTTTTTAAATTTTTACTTTTTAGAATAAATAAAAAAATAAAATGACTTAAATAAGTTGGATTGATCTATCATAAGTTCATAAATGAACTTAAATAAATCGATTAAAAACAGTATAATTGATGACAACTCCCTAATTAAGTGTCCTTAACATTATAGTGTTTTATTTAATGCAATTTTATAAATTAACAAAAAATTCCGTTACCCTGAGTTCTACGATGTTACATTAGCCTGGGATCCGGCCCAATCTAGCTGCGCGTCGTAAGGTCAAGATTAGCCAGGATCCCAGTCTAAATAAATGTTACATAAACCAACCAAATCACACATACAGAACTTTGCGCTCAAATGTAATTCTTGGTGAAGTATACGGGTAACTTCGTTTACGAAAATTTATACACACTTTATCATGAACATATTACCTGGCTTTTGCATATTCACGTTTTTTTATGCTGAACTGTAGTCGAATTCAATTCTATACATTTTTTTTACATGAAGCAATAGGAGTAAGAATATTTATTTAGCGCCAATTTAACCAGCATCCTCACAAATCAACAAAATTAGTTACCGGTATTTTTGTGAAATTTCAGTTCTATAGGTTATCAATTAGAGAAATTTTGGTAAGTATTACTTATTTATGTTAAGGTTCTACTGATGTGCTTCTCCAGATCTTTTTGACGGTCCGTTTTATCCCATTTATCTCAATACTATCTCCGATGACAGGAATGTCAACTCGACCTATTCGTGTCGAAAGGGAAAATCCAATCTATTTGATGAAATAACTAATTCTTCAACGGTTCATGCATTATTTTTGTATTATTTGATAACCAATCACATTCACGTTGCATGTTTGCATGAAAATGGTTATGTACATGTATTAGTGAATTGTAAGGGCGATGCAGCATGCGAGGTCAGTGCGCGATCACGTGACATTATTGTTTGTAAACAAACATGCTCCCCGTGTAACACGTGTCTGAATTATCCTTTCAAAGTGTTATGAATCTTTCAATAACTATTTTATAATATTTTTTTTTTTGTTTTTAGGTTTGCATATCAGTAGTCTAAGTGAATTAGAAATAGTTCCGAGTTGTGTGTGGGTTTTTTTTAATAGTCTATATAATTAGAAGGTAAGTCTACATAAGTTATATGTACATGTAACTAAATTAAAGTCTAAAGTCTAAAAAGATGACTCCACTTTCCCTCTATATTTAAAACCCGCTTAACAATTTAAACAGCATTTGCTCCCCTTGAAAGCTAATTTGCCCCTTTCCCGTCATTTCCCTTTAAATTTGCTCAAAAGTCATACTTATAGTCCATTTACATTAACGGCTGATTTGTGATTTTACCATCTTAACTGAAATTTTCATATTGAACACATTTGACCATTCAGTATGAGTTCCGATGTTTTTTGTCTTATATGAAGGAGGTTTTAGGTCATGTTTTCCTAAACACCTTATTGCTATTTGTCTGTCCGGATTGTTAAAACCACAAAATCAGATAGTGATGAATATGCAAGTTTTCAACAATCCCGGAAATTACACCTTATTTAATTATCGCTATTTAGTCCAATCTGGGAAAAACAGTCATACACTGTATGTACAACTTCCTGTTGGGGTCATGCGGCCGAAAATAAAGGTTTTTTAGTAGAGAGCTGAGGGAGGAAAACTTTAGAAAGCGATCATCAAGAAACTTTAATAGAGTATGATCCACTTTTTTTCCAAATTAAAATTGAAGTAAAAAATTATTTTGTTTAAAGTATTTACAATAAGTTAAAACGGGTCTCATTAAAAAGTATTGTGCATGGTGAATTGTTTCAACAGCCCCCAGATAGCTTCAACTGGATGAAAAAGTTGTGTAATTTTAGAATTTATCCGGTATGGAATAAATAGCGATTAGGTGTATTGACATCCACGAAAAAATATAGAAAGTAAAATACATGTAACTCCCCTTTAGGTTTTGATAAATATTGAATATGACATTAAAAGTTATAAAACTTTATTCTTTGAATATGTTTCTAGCGTAACATGCACGCTTAGTACTGCTTTTTATACGTCCGTCAAAGACGTGACATATTATGGTATACAAATGTCCGGTGTCCGTCTGTCTGTCCAGCGTAAACATGTGGCACCGTAACTTGAGAACGACTTATCCAAATTTCATGAAACTTAATATTGTTGTTTCTTATGATGGTCACATGATCTGTATACTTTTTGGTGAAAATAAGATTAAAACTTTTTGAGTTACGACACATTGCAACTTAAACAGGGGTGTGTTTTTTTTCACATGTCACACCGTATCTCAAAACCAATTCTTGATTATGGCTTAAAACTTTAAACACTTCTTAGTTACATTAATCTTAATATCTGTATACTTTTTGGTGATGATTCAAAATTTCATATTTGAGTATTTATCATGTTTTTTCCAAGTCCGGATCCATAATTAGTATCAAAAACCGGAAGTGTGCCATTTGGCCACAGACCACAATTAATTTCTCTATCATTTCTTTAGAACATTTTGTATCATTAAAAAAATTGCACCATGCACTTTTGTCAAATTTTTTGTGTGTCTTATGTATAGCACTAGTCCAAAAATATATCCAAAATTCAGAAAGATTGAAGCAATCACTTTTACAAATTTAGCCAATATACATCCATACCCCTATGGACAAGTCAAGAGATGTTCCGAAAACTGTAAATATGACCTTTTTGCACTTGGCCTAATCACTCATTCCATATCAAAATCAGTTTAAATACAACATCCAAAAAATTATTTCACCTCTCATCTTTCATTTCCACCCAATAAAATCTAAGAAATGAGTGGGGAAGGGAAAGAAAAAAAATTAAGGAAAAATACACTCTAATTAAAAGGAACTACGAAAAGCGGGGTCATTAATTGTGGTCTTGGGCCATTTGCAATGTTTATGAAGCACCTGCTGTGCAAATTTCTTGGATTCTAACCTATTTGGAATACCTTTTGACATTAATAAAATGTTTTACTGCCTTTCTATGCAAGAGGAAGCAAGAGAGAAAAAAATATGTCATTTATCAGAAGCCTGTGTCAAAAACAGGGTCGATTGATAATTTTTTTTTAATTTTTTTTTTTGAAAGATCCAATAAAAGTTAGGGTCAGGGTTTAAAAACAGGGTCGGTCGGGTTACCTGAAACAGGGATCTTTTTTTTCTCAGCCCAAGGAGAGTTGTTCAAATAATGTGAATACACAGAACCCCCATCCAATTACGGTTATTTTTGGAAAACAAATAGTGTGATTTGTCAAATTCAGCTGATTTTTAATCGTCTGGAAAAAAGTGTACATTTTATGAGGGGGGATAATCCCAAGCTTAAAAACACCCGATCCCGGAGTCCCGATAAAGGTCCTATCCCCCCCTCTTTTATGGTCATGTCTAAGAATTACTGTTTAATCTTCATTTGGCAAGAATACTTCAGTAAAATACCCCCCATTTCTACCCTCATACATGTATATGGACAGATCATATGTTATCCTATGTCATTTGAAATTGTGACGCTAGAATGCATTGAGGTCAAGGTGAATTCCGAGTATTGTCTGATAAGTTAAAGTCCGAGAAACTCGAAAAAAGTAAATAAACAAGAAGGAGGAAAATAAATCTTTCTATATATTTCTTTCGCCAAATTCTTAAGCAAATGACGAATTTTTATCGCCACAAGTATTATTTTTCGCAAATTTGGGAAAATGGCGACCGCCAGTGGAAACCCTGTGTGAGGACACCCTATCAAGCTTGCGCTCGTGTTGTGTTAAAACATTTTTAGTATGCTGAAAAATAAACAAATAATCGATATTGTAAAATATCATTGGTTGAAGAGCCAATGATTTACATACATGTATATACATAAATATATCAACCATAAAATACAACTAATTTAATTTACACCACAGTCCTGTTGGAAAAAACCTTTATGTCTATCATGTACATGTATATAACTTATCTCATTCTAGTCCATTCAACTGACAGAATCAGTGTAAATTTCATGAATTCTTTAATATCATGCAGAGCTCCAGATAAGCTGTGTATTTGCGTGATCCCGCAATACAAATAATAGAAAACCCAATGCAATTGTCCATTGAAGGGTTCAACAACCCAATTAATTCAACAGAAAACCCAATTATATGCCAAAAACCATGAGTTCTCAACCCTTTTATTGGCTACCGTTTGTGTTATTTACCCTTATCTGTTTACAGTCGTCGCTTAAACTTTTTTTTATAATATTTATAATTGGAAATTTCCTGTCGTTCTAAAAATAGATCCCTGCATCAAGTAGCTGTAATGGGTCCCTGTTTGAGTTTTCCGTTGCATGATAGGTACACGTGTTTTTGTAAATATTTCGATCTTCTCGGTGTTTATCCAATTAGCGTGTGTCATGTAGTCATATTTTCTTTCGCATTGCTCGGGATTTTTCATAACATACATCGAATTAAAACGAAAGTGAATGTCCGGTTAAAATATTGAATAGAAGCATGTTTTCGGCTTATTTTGGAAAATTGAGGGAAAGTTATGATAACAAGACTCAGCTAGTGTCTTTTAGGAACAGTCCATCGAACGCACGGGCGTGTGTGCGTACCATAACGAAAACATTGCTAATAAACACAGGGTTTCATCAAAAACGAATTCAGTTGGAAAAAGTGAAAGGCCCAATCAATTATGAAATGATAAAGCATCAGAAATCAAAAGTTCTAATAAAATACAACTAAACCCAGATTTATGTAAATTGAATAAAAGAAAATCATTCAAGTATAATTAGTTTATATACTATTTTTATACGACCGCAAATTTTGAAAAAAATTTCGTCGTATATTGCTATCACGTTGGCGTCGTCGTTGTCGTCGTCGTCGTCCGAATACTTTTAGTTTTCGCACTCTAACTTTAGTAAAAGTGAATAGAAATCTATGAAATTTTAACACAAGGTTTATGACCATAAAAGGAAGGTTGGTATTGATTTTGGGAGTTTGGGTCCCAACATTTTAGGAATTAGGGGCCAAAAAGGGCCCAAATAAGCATTTTCTTGGTTTTCGCACTATAACTTTAGTTTAAGTTAATAGAAATCTATGATATTTTGACACAAGGTTGATGACCACAAAAGAAAGGTTGGGATTGATTTTGGGAGTTTTGGTTTCAACAGTTAAGGAATTAGGGGCCAAAAAAGGGCCCAAATAAGCATTATTCTTGGTTTTCGCACAATAACTTTAGTTTAAGTAAATAGAAATCAATGAAATTTGAACATAATGTTTATGACCACAAAAAGAAGATTGGTATTGATTTTGGGAGTTGAGGTCCAAACAGTTTAGGAATAAGGGGCCAAAAAGGGACCCAAATAAGCATTTTTCTTGGTTTTCGCACCATAACGTTAGTATAAGTAAATAGAAATCTATGAAATTTAAACACAAGGTTAATGACCATAAAAGGAAGATTGGTATTGATTTTGGGAGTTTTGGTCCCAACAGTTTAGGAAAAAGGGGCCCAAAGGGTCCAAAATTAAACTTTGTTTGATTTCATCAAAATTGAATAATTGGGGTTCTTTGATATGCCAAATCTAACTGTGTATGTAGATTCTTAACTTTTGGTCATGTTTTCAAATTGGTCTACATTAATGATTAAGGTCCAAAGGGTCCAAAATTAAACTTAGTTTGATTTTGACAAAAAATGAATCGGTTGGGTTCTTTGATATGTTGAATCTAAAAATGTATATAGATTCTTGATTATTGGCCCAGTTTTCAAGTTGGTCCAAATCTGGGTCCAAAATTAAACTTTTTTGATTTCATCAAAAATTGAATAAATGGGGTTCTTTGATATGCCAAATCTAACTGTGTATGTAGATTCTTCATTTTTGGTCCCGTTTTCAAATTGGCCTACATTAAGGTCCAAAGGGTCCAAAATTAAACTAAGTTTGATTTTAACAAAAATTAAATTCTTGGGCCTCTTTGATATGCTGAATCTAAACATGTACTTAGATTTTTGATTATGGGCCCAGTTTTCAAGTTGGTCCAAATCAGGATCTAAAATTATTATATTAAGTATTGTGCAATAGCAAGTCTTTTCAATTGCACAGTATTGTGCAATGGCAAGAAATATCCAATTTCACAATATTGTGAAATAGCAATTTTTTTTTAAATTAGAGTTATCTTTCTTTGTCCAAAATAGTAAGCAAGAAATATCTTATTGCAAGAAATTTTTTTAATTGGAGTTATCTTTCTTTGTCCAGAATCAACTTAAATCTTTGTTACATACAATATACAATGTATATTCACTTTTTACTACCATTTTTACCATTCAGTGATAACAAGCAGTTTTTTACATCTCAATATTTTATGATGTATTTAAATGAGTAGTTATTGTTGCAAACTCCATTAGAATATTTTAATTGAGATTAGTTTTGGAATAAGGGAAAGGGGGATGTGATTAAAAAATTGGGTTCAATTTTTCTCATTTGAAATTTCATAAATAAAAAGAAAATTTCTTCAAACATTTTTTTGAGAGGATTAATATTGAACAGCATAGTGAATTGCTCTAAGAGAAAACACAAATTTTAAGTTCATTAGAACACATTCATTCTGTGTCAGAAACCTATGCTGTGTCAACTATTTAATCACAATCCAAATTTAGAGCTGAATCCAGCTTGAATGTTGTGTCCAAACTTGCCCCAACCGTTCAGGGTTCAACCTCTGCGGTCGTATAAAGCTACGCCCTGCGAAGCATCTGGTTTATTCATTTTACGGTTAATTAATGAATACACACACCATGCACACAGCCACTGATCAAGCACTGGTCTCAGAATTTATCATATAAAGGTATAAGACGAGTGCCTGTGAATACACATATCCTTTTTTTGAAAAAAAACTGTTTGAAACTGGACACAAATTTAACCTACAATTGCTTCTCAGTGAATAAACCAAATAAAACAGCTAGCAAATAACCCTAACCAAAACCCTAAACCAAATAAAAGAGCTAAACAAAGACAGAAACATATTACATGTATTAATTTAAGATGGAAAAAAATTGGGGTTGATATTGCCTAAATATTCAATATTGTGTTGATGAAAAAACCCAATACATGAAGGAGCTTGGTGGTGAAAAACCCAATTTGATATTAACCTGAGGGGTGAATTGGAATTGATAATGCAATTAAAAAACTTTATCACCCAATTATATAAGAAAATGGTGGGTAAAAACCCCAATTTATGAATTCTTATCTGGAGCTCTGATCATGTACATGTATAATCATGGACTATTCTTTTATATAGCAATATCTGTTAGCCATTTAGAGGTCTTTTGCATTTAAAGTTCAGTTTAAGTGGGCTTATTTTGCGAAAACGAAGTCAATTTCCAGATCATAGTTTACATTTTCTTTATATTTTGCTGTGTCAAAATAACCTCAATATCAAGGACAATATATAGACCCAAAAACCATCTATCACATTCTACACATGAGATTTTAGCAGGAAAGACTGTGATTGGAGTATTTAACCATTGCAACTTTTTAATTTGATCTTCTCCACTAATTGAAGTAGAATATTTAATGAAGGTGTGTCCACAATTTAGAATATGTTTATATATGTTTAGAAATGATGTTGAGCCTGTTTTATAAATTGAAAAGGTTACATTTTCCCCCTTATTTCAAAATCTAAGCTTGAACCTCTGCGGTCTTACAAAGTTGCCCCCTGCCGGGAATCTGGTTGTAACATGTACAACAATCAAAGATCAACCCACACTAAACTGAATGTAATTGAAAGACATCTAGAGGTTGATATCAGAGGCGGATTTAGGGGGGGGCCTGCTTTTTGAGAAAAAATTTGTTTGCTTATATAGGGAATCACTGAATCATGACTTGAGCGAGCCCCCTCTTAGGTCAGTCAGTGGGCCCCCTCTTAGGTCAGTCAGTGGGCCCCCACTTGAGAAAATTTCTGGATCCGCCACTGGATATACAGTATCTAACAGAAGATGAAAAAGGGAACAATATGGTGAATTTTAGAGATTTATATTATTTCATGTACATGCATTTGAAATATATCAGATATATTGTTTCGATTTTTTTTAGTTCTAAGTTCCAAGGTGACCTAGCTTCCATTTTAGAAATCGGATTTAAATGCTAGTCTATCAGAAGGATTTTTCCTTTTAATTGGTTGTAGATATGGAATCTTATTTTACCATGAAGTCAGATTTGAAAATGACTTTGGGAATGAATGTCAGTTTTAGTCTTATATACAAACATGTATGTACTTTATAATTTTAGTCTTGCATGTATATAATTATGTGTACAATACATATATCACTGATTCAGTGGCAATGGTAAATAGACACTGACAAGTCTTAGATCTATAATATTTTATAGTTTTGAATGTTTTGTCCATTGACTAAAACTAGGTGGAGGTTTGTGTGTTCTTATTTCCAACAGAGGTACACTCAACATATATCAATATGTGCATTAAGCAAATTGATAGTTGCTAGATACGGAATGATTATACAACAAGAAAGTTTAAACCTGTGTTTATATACTTAAAATATGATAAAAAAAATCATGTCTTTTTCAGGACTTCAGAATCCAACCATGTAGTATGGAATGTTGATGAGATATGGTTTTGGTCAATGGATGTTAATGAAGGACCTGTAGTACAAAGTATATCACTGGATTTAGCTCTTTGTCTAAGTGTATTATTAAAGTACTTTGCTTTGAGCTCAGTTCATTGTTATGCAATTCATTCTTTGTGAAATAAAGATTTGACAAAAAACTCATGTACAAGGATTTGTCAAAGTAGTACCACCTCTATTTACAATGTAAGTATTAGGGAGATAAAAGCATTCTATTTTGATTTGAACCAAACATATTATAAAAAAAAAGAACAAATTTTCCCGAGAATGCTACTCCCACTACTAGCAATATGATGCTAGGTTGTTTTAATACATCTGTAGACTGTACTGCCTACTTATGACTCGGTCCTGAGTGTAAATGGTCCTTCAACTATGTGGGGGAAAATTATAAGGCCTATCTAGGCTTATCAATTTCTAAAACTCTATTTCATTGTACATATTTGAAATTTTTATACAACCACAGAAATTTTTGCAGTTGAAATACATGTAGGTATCCTGTCGTCGTCTTCCCAAGACGGATGGTTTCCAGATAATAACTTCAGTATAAGTAAAAAGGAAGCCATTTAATTATAACATAATATTTATAATCATAAAAGGAAGCTTGGGATTGTTTTGGGGCGGTTATATATATATATATAGTCCCTAAGGTTTATGAATAAAGGTTCCAAAGGTGCCCAAAACAAGCATTAATCTTGTGTCAGTACAAAAAGTTGTGTATAAGTATTTCAATTGTTCTGAAACTGTACCATAATATTTAATACCATAAGTAGAAGTTTGGGGTCTATTTTGTGGGTTATGGGGCAAACAGTCGAGGAATTGAGGGCCAAAAACAAACATTTTTGTAGATTCAAGACAATAAATTGGAGTTATCTTTCTTTGTCCAGAATGGTTGTTGAATTAATATAACCTAAAACCATTGCTTTATGAAATCTTCTTTGAAAATTGGAGTTATCTTTCTCTGTCCAGAATAGTAGTTGAATCGACTAAAAATGATGCTATATATACAATATACAATGCAAAATTCACTTTACTACCAACTGATAAATTTAAGCAGTCTTTAATAGCCATTCGGTGATTACAAGCACTTTGATTATCATTCTAGGGTTATCCCCTTTCACAAATGGAAAAATTTCTCAAGTTTGTCTCAACTAAATTTAGTGAAATGTGTATATAATGCTTATTACCGGTACCTCTAAACTCGGTTTAAGTTCAATTTTTAGCAGCTTCACTTTTACAGTTCTTGATTTATGTACCTTTATAACGTTATATGCTAGCGGAGGCATCATCACCATGACTATGACATTTACACTTTAATACTTTATGATGTATTAAAATGAGTAGTTGAATAATTACTGTTGCAAACTCCATTAAAAATTTGATTTGAGATCATTTTTATACAACCGCAAAAATTGAAAACTTTTTGGTTGTACATTGGAATCACGTTGGCATCTTCGTCTTCATCCAAAGATATTCGGTTTTCGCACTCTAACTTCAGTAAAAGTAAAATAGATATATATGAAATTAAGACACAAGATTTATGACCATGAAAGGAAGGGTGGGATTGATTTGGGGTATTTTGGTCTCAACAGTTTAGGAATAAGGGGCCAAATAAGAATTGTTCTTGGTTTTTGCTCTATAACTTAAGTATTAGTAAACAGAAATCTATGATATTTTAACATAAGGTCTATGGCCACATAAGGAGGGTTGGGATAGATTTTGGTAATTTTAGTTCCAACAGACAGGCCCCAAATAAGCATTTTTCTTGGTTTTTGAACAATAACTTTAGTATAAGTTAATAGAAATCTACAAAGGTTTATGACCACAAAAGGAAGGTTTGGATTAATTTTGGAGTTTTGGTCCCAAGGAATAAGGGGCCAAAATTAAACTTTGTTTGATTTCAGCAAAAAAATGAATTACGGTATTGTGCTTCTTTGATATGCCAAATCCAACCATGTCCAAATTTTTAATTTTAGGTCCTGTTTTCTAATTGGTCTACATTAAAGTCTAAAGGGTCCAAAATTAAAATAAGCTTGATTTTAATAAGAATTGAATTCTTGGGGTTCTTTGATATGGTGAGTCTTAACATGTACTTAGATTTTTGATTATGGGCCCAGTTTTCAAGTTGGTCCAAATCGGGGTCATAAATTATTATACTATATTGTGCAATAGCAAGAAATTTTCAATTGCGCAGTATTCTGCAATAGCAAGAAATCTTCAATTGCACAGTATTGCACAATAGCAAGAAATATCTAATTGCACAATATTGCGCAATAGCTAGAAATTTTCAATTGCACAGTATTGCCAATAGCCAGAAATATTCAATTGCACAGGATTGTCCCGTTTTCAAATTGGTCTACATTAAGATCCAAAGGGTAAAAAATTGAACTTTATTTCATTTCAACAAAAATTGAATTCTTAGGATTCAAACGCATTGATCTCAGCATTTTCTGCACTGTCGTTCCCTCAATAACTGCATTAAACAGTTTCTAATCATTATTCATTCAAAACCTTTTTATTATACCAATGTCTCACACACAACATATTATAGTATACTGTTGTCTATCAGTCCATCATCCACACTTCAGACAATAACTAGAAAACACTTCCCCTACTTTCAAGAAACTTTGTTGAAATGCTTATATCTATTGACATTAGCTCCACATCGATTTTATAAATTTTAGAATTTTCGTTTCCATGTTATGAAGAGAGATTTTATCCTTAAAAAAGAGAGAATTTTCCAATTTTGAACAATAACACAAAAATGCATCCATCACCTTTAATTAAACTTTGGTGAATTGTTTAAACTATTGACCTAAGGTCCCTTTTGATTGTAATAAATTTCAGATTATACATTTCTGTGTTATGAATTTTTATATATGCTTAAAAAAAGAAGGGATTTTATAGTTTTTGGACACCTATAAGTGCAGGAGTTTCTGGCTACATTGAAAACCCATTGGAGACTTATCATGCGCTTACTGTGCAGCTATTTATTAACAAACTCCATATTCAAACACTCAAACAACTTATTCATAGAGAGGGGTGGAAGTTGAAGCCCCCTTTTTTATCAGTCAATGCATTTGAATGAAGACATGCACACATCAACTCAATTTGTTAATACACATTTCCAGTCTAGCTTTCAATACATTTGTAACGACTTTTAACCCCACTGACAATTTGCGTCTGTGTCCATACTTGTAAATTAATGAAATAAAGATATTAAAATTAACATCCATAAAATTAGTAAGAAATTATATTGGCATAAATAAATGAGTAAAACTGATCTCTTATAAGTTAATAAATTAACTAAATTAAAACAATTTAATGCAATATCATGAATGATATTGTCTTAATTAAGTTTCTTAAGCATTGCTAAGTAACTAACATAAGGCCCCTACAAGCTTCCGTACTTATGCGTTATGACAAGTTAGCTTAGTCGTTAAATCGATTCACATAAGTCGCCATAGCGAGTTAATAACCCAGGATTACGGATAAGCTAAATGGCAATAACGATTCAGATGATTTGTTAGAGTGACTGAGCTACTAAGCCATGACACGACTTAAAATGTATTTACACCCTGAAACTAACCGGCTTCTGTAAATCTAAATAAAAAAGGTAAGAGACGTGAACATTTGAATAACTTTATCAAAAAGTGTCACAATCATGTGTAATAAGGTAGATAATGTCTTAATTAACATTTAATTTCCACGGACAAATGACAATGTTTTTATAATAAGTTAGGTTATAGAGGTTTGTTTTCATTTTGATAAATCTGTGCCTGTATATTTTCAGCACAAATGAAGAAACAGAGAATGTACCAATAAAAATCAAGTACGATATGGGTTAGCAAAAGAGAGGAAGTGGGAGGAAGTATGACTCTATGTCAGGTATTGGGGTGGCTGTAGGGAACGAAACCGGTAAAGTGCTGGAACGTGAAATACGGTCAAAGAATTGTAGAACATGTTCATATTGGGAAGGCAAGGGAATAGAGGCAGCACATCACGACTGCCCAAGAAGTTGGTTTGGGACATCAAAAGGCATGGAACCTGATGTAGGTGTTTCATTAATTAAAAAAATTAGAAGAAAAGAAATGTACGGTGTCAACTCTCATATATAATGGACGACGATGCCACCACAATGTCAAAAATTCGGCAGAATATTGACCATGACATCACTAAATGGAGTGATATTAAGCATGTGCAGAATAGCCTTGGTAAAAAATTGTATGTATTACTAACATCCTATAGAAAGTCAATAAGAAATGACGATATAGCTCATCTCATGAAATGTTTTACGTATGCAGTTCACAGCAATAAGAACAATAAACAACAAATGCAAAACGATTTGTCTGCCATAGTCCCACATGTGTTCTATGAACACGATCACTGCAATGTACGATGGTGTAGATATTTAAAAAAATCCAGAAAAGTATACTCCAACCATTCAATTGTCAAATCTTGATTTGAAATCTAAGCTAAGCAAAATATTTCAAGATTATGTTGAAAACATAGACAAACTCGTCCCTTGTGCTTCTACAAAAGAGAACGAGTCGTTCAACAACATGTTGACAGCAAAGGCACCAAAAAATAAACATTATTCTTCTTCAACAAGCTTAGAAGCACGAGTAAATTGTACTGTTGCACAAAAAAATGAGTCTTTCAATTATGTATCAATTGTAAATGTAGAATGTGGGTTATCCTCCCGGAAAAGTAACAGAAAACTCAAGCAATCAACTTGTTAGAAAGAGGAAACTGCATTCCAGCTATTGTAATTCCAAAGAATTTAAGAAAAATAAATTAGATAAAAAGCGTTTAGCTATTAATGAAAACAATGTTCTAAAGATTAGAGAAGGGGATACTTACAAAACAGAAATTGATATCCTTTGTCAAAACATGCAAGAAACAGACGTTATATCCAATCCTTTGATTATAGAAGAGCTTACTCAAGTCCAAAATATCCAACTCTCCACTCCATGTGTTTATTTCGACCTCAGTGCTGGAAACAACTTCATTATCTCTGAACTGTGACATCGTTCAAATTTCAGCTGTAAACGATATGAATGTATTTGATCAATATATTACACCTTCTTCAGGGATAAGTAAATATGCCTCTGAGGTAAATGGTTTGTCTATGTGTAACAACATACTATGTTACAATGGCCGTAAAGTCAATTCATGTTCACCACAACAAGGTTTACAGAATTTTATCATTTGGTTACAGGAAACGATACAAGAAAAATGCATGTTGATCGGACATGACGCAAAATTTTTCGATGCACCAAGATTAGTTCTCCGTTTACAGAAATTTCAACTCTACTCATCGTTTGAGGAAAAGGTTCTTGATTTCATTGACACACTACCTTTTTCTGAAATCAGTATCCAGAATTGAAATCACATAAACAAGAAGTGCTTGTTTCTACTTTCTTAAAAAAAAAATGCAGTGCCCATAATGCATCCGCTGATGTACAAATGCTGAAAGAATTAGTTGAATTTACCAAATGTAGCATCACTGAGTTAAGTCCATACTCATCATAGTTTACCACCACTTCGCCACGGTGTGCTCTTTGCCTAAAACTAAGCATGTTATCAAAGGCAAGACCGTTTACCTTAAAGCCTTTAACAGAGAGAAGCGTGAATTCAACAGCAATGGCAAAAAAGATATCGGATAGTGGTCTGGATTTATTTCAACTGCAATTGGCTAAAAGGCGAGATACGGACAATGGCATTAGACTAGTGTTGGCTGAGGAGAATACAAACGGAAAACCTCGTGTTACTGCCTGCAAAAGAGTAGCTACAAAGATTTCAGATTACCTGAATTAATAAAACTATTCATTATCTTTTAAATTTTGTCTGTTTTACTAAGAAAGGTAGCATTTCTTTCATTCATTTAAAATTACTTATTTGTTTACTTTTTTTTATGATAAAGGCCGATCGTTAACAAAAAGAAAATGACTCCTGAGCGTTGCTACTAGAATATTTTATATGGTCTTTCTGGTTGTTGTTATACTAGATTTTTATCTGTGCTGTATGACTTCCTTTACTTCCATCTAATTCAAGTTGTATATATCGCCTCCTTGTGGTTTTGACAGTGGAAGGATAAACGCACCCAAATTGTAGTGGTCATTTACAGTACCTCAAAATGCACCTTGCTGATATAAAAATAAGAAGATGTATTTTTATTACCGATGAGATGAATACAATTTTGATAATTTACTAAAGTGTTATAATTTGAGGTCACCGTACGGCATTCAACAATGAGCAAAAATCCATACCGTACAGTAAACTATAATTTTAGACAAAGTAGTGTTATAGCACACCCCAAAAAATAACTGGAAAAATCAGTTGAAAAAGGTGACTTTAAGATCGGCACAAACCAACAAAATAATTATTTCCAAAAAAATAAACCTCCAGTCATGAGGTATTAGTTCATCACATATATAGCTTTTAAACACTTCTGTGGAGAAAAATTAATGCTGTGTTTAAAACCATATCAATAATAACGATCAAACAAATAACTGTTGACAACACTGCTATCAGAATTGGCGCAATTTGTTCCCGCCATTTCATTTTTTTTTACAATATGTCCTAACATAGAGTTTTAAATGTAATTTCAATTGATAAACACTTTCGGTATAACATTAACTTTTCATAAAACATGCAGCAATCGAAATTATCCGCCTCCCAAGAGAAATAAAGCGTAAAATATTTCATAATCTATTTTTATTAACAAAATTTCATATCGGCCCTATGTTGCTACTAACATAATGCCAACATTTGCCCGATTTTAACCAGCATGCATGAGATAATAATATGGATTTACAACAACAGACCAACGCTGGGCCAATGTTGTACAGCCAACACCAACGTGCGACCAACGTATTGGTCGACCGTTGGTGTTGGATGCACAACATTTGCCCAACGTTGGCAAATTGTCGGTCCGTTGGTCGCAAGTTTATGTTGGCTGCACAACATTGGCCCAACGTTGGCAATCTTTTTTTAGAGTACGGTGACCCTACTTTTTTATTTTTTCATTTTGTTTAATAGATAAAAATGAATATTGTGTTGAATTTTTATGAAAAAAACATTGTCCATTTTTTTTTTAAATTACTATATTTAACCTCAACACTGCACCAAAAAAAGGCGGGAAAATTGTTAGAGCAAATTATCGATATCTCTTGTTCTTCAGAAAATAAGAATACGAATAATGTAGTTTCTGCAAACAATAAGGTTAACAAAAGAAGCAATTTTGAAGTGATTCGAACTTTTTATAAAATTTTACATGGCAAAGTCACGATTTTCAAACTACAAGTCACGATTTTCAAATTCTTCAAAAAAAGATGGTGTTCCAAATTGAAAACGAGGTCGGTGACCCCATTTTTTTATAGTTTATTTTGAAGCTTTTACATAGGCCAAAGTGTAGATAAATTTTAAAGGAGGTATTATTGGTAGATCTGAATAGAAGGATTTGTCTTTAATTCAGCAATGTGTTACTGTAATGACTGAGTGACGTTTTTTTGGCGCACTGGCCAACTCCACCATAGCGAATCACATGACTTTGACCAACATAATCAATAAATACCAGCGAAAAATATTTTGTGAGCAAAGAATTGTCGCATAAAATTTGAATACACGGGAATGGCAAAGTTTACGAAGTCTAGTCTGATTAATCATTTTACAAAAAAAAAAATTCCAAGCAAAGGCGGCGTACGCCCTCTACGCCCCCTCTGGATCCGTCACTGTCTCACAGGTCATTAGATGGTAGTCTAGTGGTTGTCGTTGTTTTGTGTCTGTCATGTATTTTTTTCTTGTAAATAGTTTTGTTGTATTTCATAATTCCTGTCCCTCCCTCAACCATTAATCAAAGAACTGAAGTACTGAACATCGGATGACCGCAGGTTCTTGTGGATGATCAAAATCACATGTCACAGAGACAGATCACATCTCTATACCTGAAACTGAGGTTAATTAACAGATATATATTTTTTTTTATACAAGTTCGTGCGTTGATGATGAATGATGGATGACAGGAAATTCAACCGCACCGTAATAACTATTATATTGTAGGTTATACAAATCAGTATACTTTGAACTATAATACTAATATGATAATAGTCCCAGAGTATACACTGGTTCTTTGTTATATATGATATTAATATTACGGTTGCATGTATATATAATTTTCGTATATTTATATATCATTCTATTCTACCATTCTAAGTATAGTGCAGTGCAAGCACACTCTTCTGTAAAAAAAAGTTGAGTAGATGTTTTATTTATTGTTTATAAAATATTATGGGCTCCTTGATTTTCATTCGATTGCTTACAATGATTAATAATATACAAAACAAAAAAATGAAATCTTATACATCGTCTTCTTCCTCGTCTTCAATGTTTCTAACTGCAACCAGACTAGTGTTTACATTTTGACATATATGTCACTTGCCTGACATTAGCATAAATCTGTAAATTATAGATTTTGTTCGAAGCAAATCCCTTTGAAAACACAGATTTCCCCTTACAAGAACCGAAAAACTAAATCTTGTAGAAATTCATACGACATCTGACCTTCGAGATAGACAGGAACAAGTCATTCTTCTTTTCCCAAACTGAAGAGGAGAATGTTAAGGTAGTTTTGCTATATGGGAAGACATCAAATTTATGTCTGGGGTAAAGCTATTTTTACATTTTGTTTAAAAGTAGATTCACAAAGAGTTTGACAAAAAAGAATTTTCTATAGGTTGTTCCTCAAAGTACAGATTTTGTTTCGTTTCTCAATATACATGTTTCGTTTCGTTTCGTCGTGTTTCGTTTCGTTTCGCTGTGTTTCGTTTCGTTTCGCCATGTTTCGTTTCAATTATGCCTCCCCCTTTCCTTAAACTCTGGATCTGTCTCTTGTCTTTTTTTCTAACAAAAGATCTCGTTTAATCCAAAGAGAACGTGTGATTAACGGCATATTTGAACACACACACATTAAACACTGGGATTAACAGTGGCGGATCCAGCCATTTAAAAAAGGGGGGGGGTCCCAACCCAGAGTAAAGGGGGGGTTCCAACTATATGCTCCCATTCAAATGCATTGATCGGCCAAAAAAAAGGGGGGGTTCCAACCCCCGGAAACCCCCCCCCCCCCCCCCTGAATCCGCCACTGATTAACTTTACTGATTGCCGCACTAGAAAGAACGCATTGCATACCAGTTCTATTGTGCTTTGTATTTGTCTATGCTTCTAGTCCCACACATTGTTATCAGCCATTATTATTGATCCCTAGTATAATTACATGACCTTCTTATTGTACAAGTTTTATCTTTTTCACGTCATTTCCATACATGAAATATTTGCCTCTTTACGGTAAAGCAAACAAAATCACGTAATCGAATGCAAAACTGCGAGTAATGACGGTCCATAGGGTTGAGAGGTATATTGTAATGCATAGATTCTTTCTGCTAAACAGTAAAAATATCTCCGTATGGGCCTCCTGTGTGGTTGTGTTCTATTAAAAAATACGCAGCCACGTTCTTTCAGAAAATGAATTTAAATATGATGCCACCTGAAGAGATATTGCCGTCAACACTCACAAAAAACTTCCAAAAACTCGTTGAGGTGGTCTGTAGATCGCCGGTTGCAAAACCAGTAAACTAGTTTCTGTCACTATCCAACATTCCATTGTTTTAGTGGCAGTCTGGGATTCCTTTTCTTTCACCTGGTTTGGTCTCTTGTATGATTTAAGAACCTTCAATGTACTTATAATAATAGTACCTTCTATATAGATACTGTTAACTTGTTCTCAAAGAGGAGTATGTGGACGAACGAATGCAAAATAAAATGACTATTTGACGATGAACGAAAAATTAAAAAATGCTTGCACGTAGCTTTTTTACCCATTGCACGAAACACTGTGGATAATGAGTTTCATTAATGGAAGCAAGTGACATAAATTGAAAATAACCCTTTAGTACTCACTTCATAAACATGCAAACATACATTTGAGTTTGTATGGAGAGATGTCTCATTGGGAATCGTACCACATCTTCCTATTTTTAAGAAAATTATTTCCCTTTTGCCGAAAAGCAAACAATTTTTTTATAATACATGAGGTTTTGGTGTGGAGTGGTGCCCTGCCGCATTTTCTTGATGCGCGCTGCCCTTTTTGTTTTTAAAATGTTTGCCGCCCTACCCTTTTTTCGTCCTACTTAATTGGGGGCTTGGTTTGAACAAAAAACACATTTAGGAGGGGCATTTTGGGATGTGGGGGGGGGGGGCACAATTTTTTTTTATAACACTTTCTATATAGGCTGAAAACAGACCTCTCTTACAATTTTTTTTTATAAATATATTAATTGATGTTCTATTTTAAGTGATAATTACCTGTTATGTTATTTTTAAATCTTACAAAATGTTGAGGTGAACACAGTTTGTAATTTTCTATTTTAAGATTTTTATCATATTTTTTTGGTTTTAAGACAATAACTTGTGTATGGATTTGTATAACATTTTACAAAAAGGAAAATAACTTAAAAATCTATTGTTGGGGGGAAGGGGAGGTAACAAATCTTTTTGGGGTGGGTTAGGCGTCAATTGTTTTTCTTCAAGATTTAAGAAATTACCATTTTTTTTTAACAAAACAAATTAGGGGGGGGGTAAAAATGTGAATGGGGGCAACAAATAAATGCATCTGGTTGCAGTAAGAAACACGTACGATGATGAAGGTTACGATGTATAAGCTTTCATGGTCTGTAAATTCTTTATAAGTTATTGGTAGCAGTTGAATGGACAATAGGGGCTCAATGGGCTAGTGGTCTAGGTAGTTAAACGTAATCACTAGCCAGTCTACACTACAAAAAGGTTGTGAGTTCGAAGTGCTGCAGTCGACTTCAATCTTAGTTGACTTTCAGTTTTCCTATCGCACGGCCGTCACTCGGTTAACCGAGAAATTGGTCGGTTAATAAAAATGAGTATATGGTTAATATATCGGCGGTTGGTCTGTTAATCGGGTTGGTTATACGTCTGTTAAGAGAAAAACGCACAATTTAATGTAACATTCTTTTAAAAATTCATATTTTTGGGGTATTTTATAAGAATCAAACCAAAAAAAACCAAAATGATATCAATAAAAGAACATTTTCCACCTGTAAAGATATTTCATAGTCTCCGCGGTTTTCAGTAAAACTAAAAGGCTTCGCGTAAGAATGTAATATTTTTGCTAATACGCATAGCAATTTTTGGGATAAAAGTAGAAAAAAAACATTTTAAGATATAATTTAAAGGAAACAACATATTACTTTGGTTCTAGAAAATAAATTAACATTAGTAAATGTTTCAAAATTGTAATATAACGTGAGTAATACCACATGTTGGTGAATATTATGGATATAAGTCTGTTAATGGGTCGGACAATTTAAATAATGTCAGTTAAGAGTTTTTTTTAGCCACGACAATAGTTTTTCTACATTTATATTTTCCCAATGAAAAACGCTAAGAGTGAGATTTACTTGTGTAAAAAAAAAATAACAATACGGTGCAACAAATAGTAAGAACATTTTAATTTTGACTTTCTTTGCATTACATCAAAGAGTGTGTCAATTCAATATAGAGTGATATGGATTGGCCACTGGAATATGCATGTGTTTATTATTGGTGTCTTCCATATCTTTTCATTTATATATGAACTATGCTGATACCCGCGCAAGACAGAACTCATTCACGTCCCGAGTTCACCCCATACGTTCGAGTCTATACTTTGTTTATTTTGATCAAGGCACTTTCCTGAAAAACTGGGGAATTCGTTTTTTAGTTATATAGATGAGTGATTGTGCATTGATTTGTGATGATTATTATATAGTAATGGGTTGTTGTTTTTCTTCCTATCAATATTTGTGTAGGGCGATGTTTTACTTGAATGTGTAACAAAAATAATATTTATTTTCCTCGAAATCAGAAGACATGCATAAAATTAATTTTATTTTTCAAGCAATGATGTATTTCCATTGTAGATTGTTTAGCCGACTAGCAGTCCGCAAACGTGCTTGTTCTTTATCGATCGAGTGACCTTCAAGGTGGTGTCGAGAAAGATTGATGTTGAAAGATTTGTTGAATCTGTATGCAATTATAAACATATTTCAGTCCATTTGATAAAAAAAAAAAGTGAAGACTAAATTTTGTTTATCTTGCACATGGTATTAACATTTTAAATGCATAACAATGAAACATAATCCACATGATAGTATGCAACCATTCTTGGATGAAATGATTAATATTACACTTTTTGAAACCATTTTTATCAGTTTTCAATTTTCTTTTTCTAAGTTTATGTTTCATTTTTCATGTGTTGTTTCCGTATATTTTAGCCACTCGTCTTGAGCTTACTCATTTGTTCCGATATATAGCAATCAAATTGTACTTTTATAACATTCATTACTCTTAACAGACAGAATAACAGACCGTGTTTTATACATCCGACTCATTAACAGACCGGGTTTTTAATAAAACTTGATTTATGTTACCAAAATACAGATTTTCGTGTAGATTTTCCACATACTAATATTAATATTGTTAACAAACATAATGCCTGTCTTTTTCCGATGTTAAAAAGATTGCATGCAAGTAAATTCAACTATTTTGCCATTTTGTTTAATACATTTTGTGTGTGTAAAATGTGTATAAATTTATTGATGAGTAACTTGTCTTTTCATTTTCTAGATAGTTTATCGAAGCTTGAAAAAAAGTAATTACACCGCTGGATTCAGTACACTGAATTATTTTGTCAGACATGGATAGTTTATACTATCTGAAATACGGACATATTCACGAAAACTTAACCTTGTTTATTGATCTATGAAATAAGGTCGAGCTAGGGCGAACCCTGCATGTCTGAAGGACATGTAAACATTGCAAGGATACCATATTCTAGTTACCAAATAAAGTTATCCTATGACAAATTCTAGGTGAGACTCTCACATGACGAAAAGAACAATGCATTTTTTAAGCAGTCCCTGAACAATGAAGACAATGTACATATGACAAACGGAAGCTTCGTAACACAAAGCATACAAGGTATGACGCATCCAGGTTCTCTACCCGCCATACAAATACATTTTTAGTAATTATGCCGTTACCACCGCTTTCGTCGCCACCGTCTGATTGTATTCTCTATGTCTCGCATTCTGCAACTTGCTTCGCAGGAGAGTAAAAAAAAAAACTGCCAAAACATCTGAATTATAGTCCGTTTGACTTCTATAAAGTTTCAGAAAAAAATCATGAAAATCCATTTTTTTAAATCACAGATTTTTTTTCTTGGTGTATATTAATATATGATATATACGAACTCTGACAATTAAAATAATAATTTTAGGTCAATGATTTAAAAAGTTACCCATTATAGGTCCAATGTATACAAGAAGCGTATCCTGAAATATCATTTTCAGTGTTATACGCGTCATATGCGTGTATGTCTATAGTGGAATAGAGGATGACGGGAAAAACATGCGTTAGTTTCTTTTTCAAGACATGAAATAACTAAGTTGAAGGGGAGTTTTTACGTTACTTCATTAAAATATGACTTACAAATGTATAATAATTGGATTTAAGTCCAAATATATGCTTATAAAGCAATATAATCTTGAATATCGATCTCTGAATGCGTGTCATTTTAAGTGCCAATGCGTCGAATTATCATTGTCCTTTTATCATTTCTGGTGTGGAATTTTCGACGGTGCAGCGAGGAATGTTCAGTGTGGAATTTCAATATTTGACAATTTGACAGGCAGCAACAGCATGAGAAAGAAAAAAGAAAATGTATTCAATGTAACATTCATCAAGTCAAAACATTTAAACTACGTTCAGCCAGATGCATTTTTTTAATTCAACATTTATATACAACAAATATATTACATATTACTCAAAAATATCACAAGAATGTTTTAAGTATAATGACATAAAAAATCAACACGAAAATTAGAAAATAAATGTTATGAATCCTTCGGTTTCTAGTACAACAATGTTGTTCTTTAAAAAGTGTTGCTCAAAAATATTTCTCATACATCTTGCATCACACAAGTATTCATACAGAATAGTTATATAATGTTTTATACTGTATAAGGTCAACTTTACTGTTTAACCTCTTAAGTAAATTCCTTTTGTGAAGATACAACTTTTATTTATTTTTCTCGTTTCAACCTTTATTCAGACATTACGTAGCATGTTATTAATAAAGTGACAGATAAAGACAAAAGAGTAATAAGTTGTCTAACAAATAACATTTTATACATTATTCCTTATTCAATACATTTTTTTAGATAAATTATTCGTATTTTTTTATCAATTACACAATGCAATGTCAAGAAAAATTCTGATTTAATGACAAAAACTAAATTAATGTTGTGTGAATATTCCTTCTTATCTTCTCAAATGTAATCAGATCAAGAGAATATACAAAGTAGTATATCAAACAAAACAGTTACTATGCATATTTATAAATCTTTGTCATTAAGTATAATATTTAGTTCATTTTGGTATCAAATGAAAGCGTATTCACTTAGGAACACTAAAGACCCGTGTTGAATAATAATCAGAAAAAAAATAATAAAAAAACAGGGCATATTTCCCCCGTTGTAGAGTTGGCTTAGTACCTGTTTTTATTCAGGAATTTCTGGGGAACCAGAAGACAGCAATACACAGTTAGGAGTTTAGTTTCGCATTTTGGCCCCTTGGATTTTTTATATATGAAAGTTGTTATGCAATAAAATTCATTTTCAGACAGCTGACTACTAATTTAGCCTTCAAAGATGGTTTATAAAAACATCAATGTTATTTTTACATGATTAATGGGCTATTTTCTGTTTGACTTTCCGTATTTTCATAGCTATACCAGCCAAAGGTCCAGAAATTAATGTAATATTTCTGCTGCACTTTCCCACCCCGGAATTTTTATGAATAAAAGGGTCTGGGACAAGCTTTCAATCCCACTAGGTGTGGATAAAAACTTTGCCGTGGCGTAGGGAACTGTACAGAAAGAGTGAAAACATGAACCCATACCAATAACTGTATAGGTACCTCAGACTTTGGATGGACAGTGAAATCTTCAGGTGGGTGCACTTTCCCAAAGTGTGGGTGCCCAAAGTGCACCGGAAGCTGACAACAACACACTCAATTTCTCATGTTGGTCCATTATGGGTGGTGGCAGCAGTCTTTCTGTACAGTTCCCTACGGCAAAGTTTTTTCCCACACCTAGTGGGATTGAAAGCTTGTCCCAGACCCTTTTATTCATGAAAATGCCCAGGTGGGAAAGTGCACCGGAAGCGGACAACAACATACTCAATTTCTCATTTTGGTCCATTATGGGTGGTGGCAGCAGTCTTTCTGTACAGTTCCCTACGGCAAAATTTTTTCCCATACGTGGCGATGTTGTTTTTTTCGTGTCCAACGTACATTCTTTCGGCCAGCCTCGCAAGCTCCATACGGTAAAGTACGCCACCGGACATGGCTCAAATAAAAGGTAATAAATCAGAGATGAAATGATTTTTTGGGGTTAAAACCTTCTGGGAATTGAATCCTACCTACACTTTCTCACTAACATCCAAATATTAAAGAAAAATTCCTTGGCTCTAACTCCAAATGGACAATTTTATGTTAAGGGGTTCCTTAAATCTTTTGAAAGCTTCCGATGTGCTATTTTTTTTTAACCTTTTCTAATTAAACCGGACCATATCACTACTTACTCTAAAATTCATGACCCAATTTTTTTTTACAGTGTGCTTTAATCCCCTAACTTGCTATTTGAGGCATAAAACATGAAGAAATACATTTGGAAGGGGTATAAAAAAAATGGCAAATAAAACACTGTCCACACTAAGGACTATATTCGTATTTACACAGGAACGAGTTTAAGTCAACTCACATTAAATAGTTATTCTATGCTACGCCTACAACAGTAAAGACCGTATCTGATCTGTAGGTTTGTTCGTTCGTTCGTTTTTCCGTGTATCCATCCATTTATACTGTATTAGATTGAAAGACGACATTGCAGTCAGATCAAGCTGAAACTAAGTACACATGTTTATTAAAATATGTTCTTTTAAAATTATTTAAGGTTCTCTGAATATGGAAAATAATTGTGCGAGCAAATCATCATAGACAAACACTGTTGGTTTTTTTTTTCTAATTTAATTCGTTTACTTTTTATTCTCATTTCGTATCCGTAAATTACTCGTATATTATAACTATTATCTGATTGGGTGATATACGATCCGTTTTTAATAGTTTATTTGCAATCCTTGATTTTTGTTTACCATCTCGGTTAAGAGTTTGAAAAACTGAGAAAACGTAAAGAAGGCCTCAAAATATATTATATGCCCTTCTCTATAGAGTAAAATACGTAGAGGAGCGCACTTTCCATTTTATAAATACATATATAATAACATGAAGTATGTGTTTATTTAGGGGAATAAAAATCGTAGCTAAAAAGATTGTTCCTTTGCTTTTTGTGTATTTTGCGCTGTGCATTTGCTGATTAAAGATACCATATCTCCTTTGTTTTTCTATTGTATTACGATATTTTGACTTTTTACGATTTTCTGGGACGTTCTCCCTTTACTGATTTATATTAATGCAGACATTTAGCAAGCAAACTAGTCAGTACATTAGGCTACAGACGGCATTGATGTTGTAGTGTACCTTCTGACTTGATATGATGGATATCTCTAGTTATTTAAAGGTAAAAATCAATATAAACCGTATTGGTAGCCATATTTTACTTTTAACAGATCGTTGTTTCATTATGTCGTTTTGTGGTTTTCTCAGTCATATACCACATTATGATTCTTTGACAAGTTGATTCTCATTGTGTTCTTTAGTGGTCGCTAGAATTGGTCGCTAGCTTCATTGGTCGCTAGCTTGAGTCTGGTTAATCATCACACGTATAGGCGGTATTCCCATGTTTCCCTTCTATGTGATATTTCAGGTTTCTGTCAGTTAGAAGCTCAACTTGACACAATTCACATTGGTGCTTTATGATTTTCACTCATTTTTACACCCTGGCTCATGTTGTTTTAAGTTATGTTTGAACAGAAAAGACTTGTCACACTTTCCAAATTTATATAGCTTGTTGCTTAGGTGCATATTCACATGACCATCGAAGTGCTGTTTTTATGCCCAACCTACGATAGTAGAAGGGCATTATGTTTTTTTGGTCTGTGCGTCTGTTCGTCCGTTCGTTCGTTCGTCCGTTCGTTCGTTCGTTCGTCCGTCTGTCCCGTGCCAGGTTAAAGTTTTTGGTCAAGGTAGTTTTTGATGAAGTTGAAGTCCAATTAACTTGAAACTTAGTACACATGTTCCCTTTGATATGATCTTTCTAATTTTAATGCCAAATTAGAGTTTTTACCCATGGTCCACTGAACATAGAAAATGATAGTGCGAGTGGGCCATCCGTGTACTATGGACACATTCTTGTTAAAGAAATGTTTTACTATAAAATAAGCAGATATGCTTAAAATCACCTGCCACTTTCTTCATATGGTATGTAAGACCTGTCCTACTTCGAAAGAGTTTGAAACATTCATATAATTTGATTATAAATAGGTATTCCTATGGGCACTAATTGCGTCCTTTTAGTTTAATTGATAAATTCAACAACACTTATCGTTATCTTAATTTTTTCCGTTAAATAATCACGAATTTCTAAATACACTGCCGAAATTTACCCTAAGGAACTTACTTTAAATAAATCAAATGAAAACGGTAATAACTGTCCTTTCCTAGATTTAGATACTTCGATTTTACAAGGGAAACTCCACATTAACATTTATGACAAAAGGGACGAATTTTCGTTCCCTATTGTTAATAATCCTTTTTTGGATGATGTTCCTATGGCACCATCTTACGGCCTTTTTTGTTGTGATGTTTTTTTTTATTTTAACAAACGTAATCTATGTATTACTGGTAAATTATTAAGCCATGGATTTCATTACCACAAATAACTTAAAACCTTTACTAAATTCTTCAGAAGATATAAAGATTTTGTTTTGAAGTTTGGTTGTACCTGCAGAAACCTATTTCAAACGGGATAGCACATCCTAATTTTTACGGAGATATTATTTACCCTGCCGGAAATTTATTAACGATCCTGGTAAACTTATCGATTCTTTAAAAAAACTTATTCTCAAAGGCTACCAATTCAACACTGTAATTAGATCTTTGAATATTGGTTTTATTGGCATAAATATTGTTTTGTTATCAGTAAATTAAAAGCAAACTTTTTGTTAGATGTACATGTATTTCTATTTGTATCCATCTGATGAGTTAATATAAAAAAGAAGATTTGGTGTAATTGCCAATGAGACAACTCTTCACAAAAGACCAAATGACACAGAAATTAATAACTATAGTTCACCGTACGGCCTTCAACAGTGAGCAAAGCCCATACCACATAGTCAGCTATAAAAGGCCCCAGAATGACAAATGTAACGCAATTCAAACAAGAAAACTAACAGCCTAATAAATGTACAAATAAACGAACGAAAAACAAATATGTTACACAGCAACAAACGACAACCACTGAATTACAGTCTCCTGACTTGAAACAGGCACATACATACATAATGTAGCGGGGTTAAACATCTTAGCGGGATCCCAACCCTCCCTCTAACCTGGGACAGTGGTGTAACAGTACAACTTAATAAAGAACTATAAGAGTGTACACACTGAAACGTCTCGCCTGTTCTAGTGTCCATAACATAATTTATGTTGACAGTATAAAAAAGAAATGTATACCACAAGCATTACATTAAATTAAATATAACATTTAAATGATCAATGTACATAAGGTCAAGGTAAGATAATGCCTTTCAGACAGACATGTAGGTCATACAATCATTCCATACAACAAATCTATTGCTAAAACTATCTCTGTAAATTAACCTCATAAAAATGACCTTGACCAATGAACCATGAAAATTATGTCAAAGTCAACTGACACCTGCTTAACAGACATACACATCACCTTACACTTATTCCCTACACCAAATATAGTTCTATCTCTATAGTATCTGAAAAAAGACCAAATCACAGAAATTTATCTTTGACCAATGAACCATGAAAATGAGGTCAAGTTCAGATTGCCAGACAGACATGTACACCTTACAAACTTTCCTTATACCAAATATAATTGACTGGATGCTTATAGTATCTGAGAAATAGACCAAAACACAACAAAAAAAAATTTGACCAATGAACCATGAAAATGAGGTCAAGGTCAGATGACACCTGCCAGTTGGGCATGTACACCTCCTGAGATGCGTGCGAATTGAAATGCTTCCCAGAATGGAAGCGTGGAAAAGTTTATATATATACACCTTTTCAGTTAACTTGCTTTAGTTATGCCATATTACAAATAAAGTTTTTAAATTTTTACTTTTTAGAATAAATAAAAAAATAAAATGACTTAAATAAGTTGGATTGATTTATCATAAATTCATAAATGAACTTAAATAAATCGATTAAAACAGTATAATTGATGACAACTCCCTAACTAAGTGTCCTTAACATTATATTGTTTTATTTAATGCAACTTAATAAATTTATGAAATAAAGATATTTAAATTAACATCCATAAAATTAGTAAGAAATTATATTGGCATAAATAAATGAGGAAAATCTCTTATAAGTTAGTAAATTAACTAAATTAAAACAATTTAATGCAATATAATGAATGATAATGTCTTAATTAAGTTTCTTAAGCATTGCTAAGTAACTAACATAAGGCCCCTATAAGCTTCCGTACATAAGTTACTCGTTTTCTAAACTTACTCCTCATAATAACGACCTGAGAATTCCTTATTGTGACTTAATAACTTTTCATTACGATTTAGATAAATAGATAAATTACGACTAAGCCAACTTGAATAACGACGAAGTATCTCGTTATAACAAGTTATGTTAGTCGTTAATATGAGTTAAATAAGTCGTTTTAATTATTTATCTAGTCGTGATGACCACTTACGAAGTACCGAAAACGGGTTAAAATAAAACTGCATTCAGACACTTACAATGTACCGTCTTCGTACAAACCACTCATAAAGAGGTCATAATTTTTTTAATGCAAAGTATATTTGTGAATTCGTTGAAAAAATCGTTTAATACTTTTAAAAAGTGCTAGTTGATCATCTGTTTTAAAACTATTCTTAGCAGATCCCGATATGTACATATAGTATAGTATATGATTTCATAAATATGTATCTCGCAAGATAATTTATATAGCAACAGTTAATACAATCATCTGCAGGGCGCATAGGTCGAACCCTTATTACAGTTGAGGCAAGTATGAACACAACATTCAAGCTTGATACAGCTTTGAATTTGGATTGTTATTAAATAGTTGACACAGCATAGGTTTCTGACACAGAATGAATGTGGTCTAAGAACTTAAAATTTTTAAATTGGAAATTTACCGTTTATGGTTCGATATCCAAATTCTAAATACATGGTTAGATTCAGCATATCACAGAACCCGAAAAATCAATTTTTGATGAAATTAAATAAGTTCAATTTTGGATCCTGTAGACCTCAATGTGGACCAATTTGATAACGGGGTCCAAACATCAAAACTCTAAATACATGACTAGATTCCGCATATCAAAGAACCCCATATATTCAATTTTTGATGAAATTAAGCAAAGTTTAATTTTGAACCCCGATTTGGACCAACTTGAAAACTGGGCACTTAATTAAAACTCTAAGTACATGTTCAGATTCAACATATCAAACAACCCTAAGAATTCATCTTTTGTTAAAATCAAACTAAATTTTATTTTGGACCCTTTGGAACTTAATGTAGACCAATTTGAAAACAGGGTAAAAAATTAAGAATCTAAATACCCGGTTGGATTCGGCATTTCAAAGAACCCCAATAATTCATTTTATGATGAAATCAAACAAAGTTTAATTTTGACCCTTTTGGCCCTTAATTCCTAAACTGTTGGAAGCAAAACTCCTAAAATTATTTCTATACTAAAGTTTTTATAAGAAAATCATCCGTATTCGAAAGACGCTGACGACGACGTGATACCAATATTCGACCAAAAAAAAATGTTTGCGGTCGTATAAAAAGGCACTTGTCCGTAGCCTGCAATTAATTGGGTGGTTGATGTTGGTTTGCGGAATATCGCGTTTTTTTTAGCTTACTATATCTTCAGGTTTTGATTATTGCTGGAGGTCATAAACTGACCTAGTTGTGTCATTTGGTCTCTGATGGATAGTTTTTTCAATGGGATGATACCGTTTCTTCTTATTTTTATATACTAAGTCTAGTGTACTTTCAGACAAATATTTGAAAGAAAATGGCACGTACTAAAACATAAAAAAAATATAACAGCGTTTCCCCTAACTTTTTTTCGATTTAAAATAAGTTAAGAGCTAGAAAATACTTTTTTCATTTTACTTGCAACCTCGGAAAAAGTTTATGGAAACTGGATCGTCCCATGATAACAAACGAAGTGAGATTAAGTTACCTTGAAAAGGACGCATTCTTCTCTTCTCCTAATGATCTGTCAAGGGACTCATCGGTAACTTTTTTGATCGATCTTGAAACTTCTTTTTCACGCTTCGCCAATGATGATGCACTGATTCCAGGGATATTTAAATCTGCTAAAAATCTGTTTGTTTTGTGTTCTCCCAATCCGGTGTCGTACATAGCTGTGAAAAGGGAACAAGAGTATACACGCTGGAATATCTCGCCTGCTTTGCTGGTTAATGATTTAATGTTTAAAAAGTTTTAAAGAGTTATAAAGGATTTTTTTACAAGTATCACATACACATAACAATTTCAAAGATCGATGACTATAGAGTCTAGCTAGGTCAGATAAATCCTGTCAGAAAGAAAAAAACATCTGGCAATTATTCCAAATGTACACCAAATATCGACGGCCTACAATTATAGTATATTGCGAAACGGACTTTATCACGTAGTTTTAAACTTGGTTGATCCATGAAATAAGGTCGAGGTCAGGCGAACCTTGTCTGACGGACATGTAGACGTAACAAAACTAAACCTATGCCATACACCAAATAAACTTAAAATATATAACTCATTATAATTGAGAATTGCACTTGCCAAAACAAAAACCACAATATATATCGTCATTGCTTTACTGTATTATCTATTATATGTATATGACTGTGTAATGTTTGTAAGCCATGGGTACATATTATGGGAGTATAAGTGTTTTTTTATAAACAATTAACTTACAAAAAAAAGCACCGAAATAGGAGCACACTCATTTACAGAAAGCTATGACAAAGCCAATTTCAACTAATATGATTATAGTCTTCCAGACCGTGGCGGGTTGTTCTTTAATAACGAAACAACTACTAACGAGATAAGATCTATGCGCAAATGCTACATTTCATATAAAAAAGGACACACATCATGCAGTGATAGACATTAACTGCGAAAACATGTATATTTATTATGGTTGTGAAACGACAGTTTGTCAACCGGATATAAGTATAGGCTTTTTAATTTTGAGGCTTTATTTGCATCATTGAAATACAAGTTTAACAGTTATTAGGATGTAAAAAGATCTGAAATTTAATACTCGGATACTCGGCCATGATAATCGAGAACTCGCGAGCACTCGGATGAATCTTAAACGTCTATTGAAAAGTTTAGATTTTAGGTGGAATGCAGTGTTTTTGTTATCACCTTTCATAAACACAAGACACATTTATCACAAACATAGCTTGGTCTTAATTAAATAGTTTTTTTTTGTGTCAATTAAACACTGAATTACCGACCGCCGTTTCTAAAAATAACCTATCATAATAGCAATTATTGTTTGTTTACGTGTTCATGAACCCAGAGACATATATATATATATATATATATATATATATATATATATATATATATATATATATATATATATATATAAAATGACTGAATAAATAGTCAACGATCAATCTTACAGGGCGATGGATCATGTAATATGATTCTGTACACTACAAAATATAATATATAACAAGTCAAAAAGGGTACAACATCACCATTAAATAACTATAAAATATACAAATATTAGATATTTCGGATAACAGATATCCTTCTTCGGTAATTGCACAATGACAAATGAATCATGTCAATTCAAATTGAGACTCTATCAAAATCTTGATTTATACAATTTAAGCGAACGCTGGAACAATTTTAAAATTTCCAAACACACCGGAAAGACTACAGAAATATGCCAAAAATAAAAATAGTTATTTACGATGTGAAATGGCACAACTCTAGATTTCCAAAGGTTGTGACAGTTGAGATGTTATAACTGCATTGAGGGCAGTCCTCAAACCAAAAAATCAAAAATGTCCTAACCGATCCAGGATGGTATAAATTAGACAACGGTAGGGCAATTACAACAGAAACTACATATTTAAGCCTCCCAAACGAATATCAGCCTAATAATGATTGAAAAAATAAGTATTGTATAATGAGGTAAAATAATTGAACGTGGCAACGTACTTATACATCATCCCGAATCAATGAAAACCTGTAATTTAAACTGTTATTTTAAAAATAATTTCGAACTGTAAAGCCAGTACTAAATCCGGCGTTGTTTGAAACAGGTAGTCACAGGAAAATGAGGGACTCGTTCTATGTTTTTTCATTTATACCCTCTGGGGAGACTGTCCGTAACTTTCTTATCCAAAATCTTTCCCGAGCGACTCTGTCGACCTTCGACCAACCCTCGTTGTGGTCTATGATCGTGATGGTAAGGTTTTTGAGATCAGCTTGTGTGTGTCCAGGTGATCTCAAATGACGACTTACGGGTAGGTCGGGCTTGCAAGTGTAGTCACTTCGATGACCATTCATGCGTTTGTTAAATGGCTGCTCTGTCTCGCCAACATACTGCATGCCACATCGACATTGAAGGAGGTATACAACATTCTGGGTTTTGCAAGTTACATTGCAATATATAGTGTACACAGACCCAGTCGAGTGGCAAGTGAATGTTTGAGTATTCAGTATTTGTTGACAAGTCAGGCAACGTCTGTTACCACATGACTTGCACCATCCTGCAATTGAACAGCTTTTATTTGAGGAGACGTCAGCTCCAACAAATAAGTCTTTCAGACTTGCTGGTCTCCGAAAAGCTAAGACAGGAGGATTGGGAAAGATCTTGGATAATTTAGGGTGTTTGGCAATAGTTTGCCAATTGGCACGGATCAAACGTGAAAGGTTATTAAAGGCTGGATTGTATGTAAGAACAAACGGGACTATTTTGCTGCGCCTCTTCCGTTTGTACTGTAAGAGGTGATTGCGGCTGTTATTGTTAGCGCGCGCAAACCCCTTATCTATGTCCAATTTCTTATAACCTCGTTTTGTCAAAAATCCGCGAAGTTCCTGTAACCGTTTCGTGACAGCCTCCTCAGAGGAGCAAATCCGCTTGACTCTGAGAGCTTGACTGTACGGGATACTTTTTGTACAGTGTTTGGGGTGACAGCTTTGGGGAGAAAGGTATTGATGTTTATCTGTGGGTTTACAGTAAAGGTCTGTTGATATGACACCGTCCTTTATAGATGTGGTTGTGTCTAAGAAAGATATCTTAGAGTCGGAAATTTCATACGTAAATTTAATTGAATGGTGGGCGTTGTTTGCATGTCTGATGAAATCATCCAGTTTTTGTTGAGATTCAATCCATTTCATGTCAACATCATCAATGAAACGGAACCAAGACAAAGGTTTGGATAAAGATGTTGCAATAATTTGTTTTTCTAATTTGCCCATGAAAATATTGGCGTAAGACGGTGCCATTTTCGTCCCCATCGCTGTCCCGTTAATTTGAAGGTAATGCTCACCATTAAAGGTGAAATTGTTGCATTTCAGGACCAGAGTAAGCAGCTGGACTAAACATTCAGTAGGTGGTTCTAAAATGTTGCGCGAGTCCCATATTTCCCTACAAGATTGTATGCCGTCATCATGAGGTATGTTGGTATACAATGAGGTGACATCTAAAGTGACAAGGAGGGTTTCCGGAGGAAGAGGGTTCATGGATTCCATTTTACGAAGATAATCTGTAGTGTCTTGAATGTGGGAAGGAAGATTTTCTACATGAGATCTTAAATGAAAATCGACGAATTCCGAGATTTTCTCAGTCGGATGGCCGTTTGCGGATACAATGGGTCTACCAGGGTTGTTAACCTTGTGTATTAAGGATATATATGATAAAATTATATGAATGAACAAAATTCCAATAAAATTAAAAATATATATATGCATAGAAAGTCTAACAAAAAAGACTACATTTGTATCATCTGTTCCTAAGTAGTCGGTATTTTTTTTATATTACGACTTGTCCAATAGTATCGGACTTCAAATATTTGTGCTTTTTCGTGTCACTCAGTCAAGATTACTTTTTTCTGTGGTTTTTTTTTTTTTTTTTTTGCCTCGAATTTTTTGCACTAACGTTTGTTTTAATTTCCGGCTTTTTTTATCCATGACATTGTCAGTTTATTTTCGACTTTTGGGTTTGAAAGTTGATTTCGTACTTAAGCCTATCTTTAGTTAAGTTTCAAACATAAAGTAATTAAATTATACATCTCATACCAATCACGTTTATATAGAAGTCTTGATTAACGAACAAAGGTAAGTTTTACACTCGTGATGAGTTAATTATTAATCCATGAAAGTGTTGGTCCGTGTATAACCACTGTTCAAATGTCTCTAATCGGTCAACAGTTTCAGACGAAAGACTGTTTGACTTTCTATTTTTTTGTTTCAAGTAGTGCACATGAAAACATTCCCTCGGAAAAAAGGACGTTGATGGTACTACTATTACAAATAGTAAGTTAACCTAAGGAAAACATATTTATGCTGTTAAGGATGTACTTAGGTGAGGTTTTGGAATAAGTGTCAAATGTTCGGACTCCTCGGTGTTTTTCATACGATACAATGGAAAAATATTTTGCCCCATAACACCTATTTATCTTTTAACATAAGACTTTATAATTCATAAAGGTCATTTACAAAATTTAAGCAGATTCTTGATTTTCTTTCTTTTGATTTGAGACCCAAATAATACCAATACAAAATTAAGGTAAAAGTCCGAGTCAGCCTTTTCCCGCCATATTTTATAAATCAAATATCTCGAAAAGGAGCTCCATGACCTATCAATATGTTTAGCTTAGTTTGATCCTTTTCCAATACTCCTCCAGCTTAAAGCATCAATTTTGAATTCTTGATTTATTTAATTTTACCTTAGATCACCTAAGTACATCCTTAATTGTTTTAGTATAAGGCTTTATATTTTTGTTTTAACTAAAGTGAGTGGAAATGTGAAGAGAAATATCTCAAGATGTATAACAGCAAACGAGTATCCGAGTACTCGGCCTTTCGAGTACTCTTTGCCATCCCTAGGCTACTAGTTATACTAGCCTGTTGTAAGAAAAAAAAGTAAAATTACAACCTGAATTGTTTTGGCGATACATATTAAAATTTTCCTTGGCTTATAATGAACCCCAATGAAAACTGTTTGAATGAATACTTTATTGCAAAAAACATATGTATGCTATAGCAACGAAAAACATACTTACAACATGACAAATGATAAACAGCAGAGATTAATACATATAAATCATTATAAGAAAGCAAATAACATTAAACAATATGTGATCTGATTGACCACGCAGATTTTATGTAGTTACACATTATTTTAATATGTAAAACAGACTTTAATTTAAATAGATACTGTAATTAAGTAAGGTTTGGCCAAGAACAATAGAATTCTGGCAAATGTATAGGCCTAATTGATCTATAGGCAGGGCGTACTAATAAAAAGTGGTATTCGTTTTCAACACACTGCATATTACAACATTTACATAAACGTAATTCTCCAGCCATGCCAGTAAATCTTCCTGTTTCAATGTTTAGTTTTAATGTACCACTTCGCAATTTAGTTTAAAAATGTGAATTATAACTGCAATCGAAATAATGTTCAAACCTAAATTCTAACTTTATATTCTTATAAATAATTAAGTTTTCGCTCTTTTCTACATATGCTAACCAGCTTTGTATATACTGATCTTTAATTCTATTCTTAATTACATCAATAAATCCAATAGTATGTATTTCTACCGTATATAATTGAGACCACTATCAAATAGTAAGTCACGTACATTAGAAGCCCAGGTTTTTTTTGGCATCAAGTAACAATTTATTAACATCATAAACAATAGGTGTTTTTTTAGTTCAGATATTCAACCAATGTTTAAAAAAATTCTAAATTTTCCCGTAATATACATAGGAAAATGGCCCAATTCTCCATATAAAAAAAAAACAATTTGGCACAGATTTGACAACTTTTAAAATACATCGACAGAAACGATAGTGAATAATCTTAACATCTTTACCTCGATTGAAACCCCCTATTTCCGAAGCATAATTAAGAACAGACGCCACCATACTGTCAAATAGATCAAGTAGTTGTTTCTTCTTTGACAAGTGCAAATCTTTCACTAAGTTTAACAATGACGATAAAGCTCGTGAACCCTGTTGGGACACACGTTTCTTGGTCTGTACGAGTTTTCCATTAAAATAAAACATTTCAAGATATATACAGGAATTTACTATTTGTAGCTCTTTATTGTCGTAGAAGAATCTGGCAATTACTGGTTGCCATCCATTTCTAAATACTATAACTTGTTTTTTTTCAGTATTAACTTCAATGTCCAACTTATGACAGTATTTCAATAATTTATCTAAAAGTTCTTGCAATAATTCTGGTGATTTTCCAAACAACTCAGTGTCATCAGCAAAAAGAATAAGATATATAAGAATATTATTCACAGTAACGGTATCATCCCGCATATCAATATGAATGTCCTCAATCAAGTCAATGATGAAGAATAAAAACAAAAGAGGCGACAATGGTTCCCCTTGTTTGGGAGAAATCCGTTTGCGCCAAAAATGCGTCCTTTTGTGCCACAACTTTTTTTTCTCCAATGCTATACGTTTGCGCCACCTGCTTTAAAATTACATGGTATCGTTTGCGCCAAAAATAAAACATACGATTGCGCCAATTAGAAGAAAAATGACTTCCCTCCACCTTTATTCTGACTTAGAACCGGCAGTTTACACGGCAAATGTTTCCTTTTCTGAAACATATCTTCTTCTTACTGTTGCTGATTGGGTATACTTCCCAAATTATTGTATGTAGTTAGTAGCTTGTAACTTCACTTTATTGTCCAAAAAACACAAAAATAGAAGGATGAAATGCATAAAACAGTTCAATGTAATTCTTGTGAAATGCTTCTGCTCCAGTACTGATACGTCTTGCGGTAGATACATGTAGTTTCAGCCCATACGCATGGTGTCATCAACATATGTGACTAAAACATAATCAGCAAATGCTTCTATGTTCTTCTCTTTTGGCATATCTTGTATTTAATATTCAGCAAAGCAATACGTTTTCTTCTCCCTCTGTATATGGACTGTCTAATGCATTTTAAGTCATTTCTCTCCAGATGCTCATCTACATGGTGAAATATCTATGAACATATGATACTTTTTAAGCCAAAAATAAGAATAAATATATATTTAGGATAGATATGTGCATGATGTGTACAGGTAAATTGGCGCAAATGAACTCCGAATATTGTTGCAATTGATACATTTGGAAAACGAAATTTGGCGCAAATGATACCCCTGAAAAACAGTAATTGGCTCAAAGGGACTGCTGCCATAACTGCCCCTTGTTTTACCCCCATTAAATTTTCGAACGATTCGGATAAAATACCACCTGATCTAACACGCATTTTAACAGGAGAATAGATATATTTCACAATAGTAACAAATTTGGAGCTTATTCCACTCTTAAGGAGTTTATACATAAGTATTCTTCGGTCCAGCTTGTCAAACGCTTTACAGAAATCTACGAATGAACAGTACAAATTTTGCTTTTGTTGAAGAGTATTAGTAATAATTCCATGTAATACAAATATTGCATCTATAGTAGATCGTCCGGGTCTGAAGCCAAATTGATTGTTGATGAGTTTTTCTTCTTCCTCTGACCACGACAATAGACGATTGGTTAAAATAGTAGTGAATAGTTTGGATAAAACACTAACTAAAACTATTGGTCTCTAGTTGTTCGGATCTGACAAATCACCAGTTTTAGGAACCGCTATGACTTAACATTCTGTCCAGTGATCAGGATATATTCCAGATGAAAAAATAAAGTTAAACAAAATTTTAAAAATTGATGCAAATAAGATCGGACAACAAGATAACATTTCGCTAATTATGCCATAATTTCCCGCACTCTTTTTTGACTTCAGCTTTAATTTCATCCTCAGATATTTCAATGTCTAGGTAATTTATATTCAAATTTTCAAAAGAAGAATAGTTCATAAGGTTTAAAACTTCGTCACATAAATCCGGTGGGTTATCTCCAAGAATAGATTCAAAGTGTTTTAACATTAATGCATTGTCTATTTTGCAACCAGTGTTTCTTTAATTTTTACGAACCTCGGTCCAGAATTTCCTAGAGTCTGTTTTTCGCCACGTTACTCAGAATTTCGCCTTTTCGCCGCTTGTAATTGAACTTTGCCGTTCGTTTCAACTTATCATAATTATTCCTTTCAGTTACATACAATTGTCTATTTGTCTCTGTGGGGTGTCTAAAGAAGAAGTTGCGAGCACGATGGAACTGATCACGGGCATATGCACACTTTACATCAAACCATTCACACAGTGAATTTTCAGTTCAAAAGAATCCATGAAGCTGTTAGCAAATTGATGATGTAGACAGACTTGTGAACATGTTGACAGACTGATGGACATGTAGACAGTCACACAGCTTGGTAAACAAATAGATCGACTGATAGCCGTGTCGACAGACTGTTGGACATGTAGACACAGCTCGGTAGATATATAGACCGACTGATAGTCATGTCGACGGAATATTCCGACATGTATACACAGCTTGGTAGACATATAGACCGACTGATAGCCTTGTCGACAGACTGTAGGAAATGTAGACATAGCTTGTTAGACATATATAAACCGATTGATAGCAATGTCGACAGTCTGTTAGACATGTAGACACAGCTTGGTAGACATAGACCGACTGATAGCCGTGTCGAAAGACTGTTGGACATGAAGACACAGCTTGTTAAATATATAGACCGACTGATAGTCATGTCGACGGAATGTTCGACATGTATACACAGCTTGGTAGACATATAGACCGACTGATAGCCTTGTCGACAGACTGTTGGACATGTAGACATAGCTTGTTAGACATATATAAACCGATTGATAGCCATGTCGACAGACTGTTAGACATGTAGACACAGCTTGGTAGACATATAGACCGACCGACAGCCATGTCGACAGACTGTTGGACATGTAGACACAGCTCGGTAGACATATAGATCGACTGACAGTCGTGTCGACAGACTGTTGGACATGAAGACACAGCTTGTTAGGTATATAGACCGACTGATAGCCGTGTCGACAGACTGTTGGACATGAAGACACAGCTTGTTAGATATATAGACCGACTGATAGTCATGTTGACGGAATGTTAGACATGTATACACAGCTTGGTAGACATATAGATCGACTGATAGCCATGTCGACAGACTGTTAGACATGTATACACAGCTTGGTGGACATATAGACATGTAGACAAAGCTTGGTAGACATATAGACCGACTGATAGCCATGTCGACGGACTGTTGGACATGAAGACACAGCTTGGTAGACATATAAACCGACTGATAGTCATATCGACGGACTGTTAGACATGTAGAAACAGCTTGGTAGACATATACACCGACTGATAGCCGTGTCGACAGACTGTTGGACATGAAGACACAGCTTGTTAGATATATAGACCGACTGATAGTCATGTTGACGGAATGTTAGACATGTATACACAGCTTGGTAGACATATAGACCGACTGATAGCCATGTCGACAGACTGTTGGACATGTAGACACAGCTTGGTAGACATATAAACCGACTGATAGTCATGTCGACGGACTGTTAGACATGTAGACATAGCTTGGTAGACATATACACCGACTGATAGTCATGCCGACGGACTGTTGGACATGTAGACGGGTCATTATCAAAAAAGTGCAAATTTTGACGAGGTACTATTTTGAAAAATGATGTTATTGTTTAAAACATTTGAATGTGGCCCTCTATTCTATAGTATGGTAGCAACGATATTCAGAAATATGCAACGGGGAAAATGAAGAGTTTCTTCAATTTTAACAAATTGAGGTCATCCTTTGATAGAATCGTGTCAATGGTGTTATCAATTTAAAACATACATTTAGGTACTAAATATTATTGTTAAACATCAAACAACTGTTCGAATTGGTTGTTTAGGTTTAAATTACGACTTATTGACATTATTCATATAGCTGTGCATTCTATTCAAACATAAATTTCAGAAAACATTGTCGTAAAAAAGTTGGTTGTCCTAATGATGGCCGTTGTAAATACTAAACAATACATTTAAACTGAATATATGTAAAACGTATAGATTTAATGGTAATAATATACCTAATTCTTCGTATACGACATAAAAAAACACTTTCATTTATGAATAAAAATATAAAAAAAAATTATATGATAACACCACTGACCCTTCAGTAACTCCAAATGACACAAAAGTATCACCATTGACATCACATTTCAAATTTTACTTTTTTTTAAGTACTGAACACAAAGCCAAGATCACCGAGCAAAAGAAAAAGATGAAAAAATACTTCTTAGGCGAAAAAACAATCAAATTATATAACATAAAATAACAATAACAAAAAATGTCAATAGTGTTACTAAATAGTGTCATTGGTGTTACCAGCATCCATCAGTTTGTGAAAACTTTGAATATGTAATACATGATATTGTTAAAACATTGTTAAATAAGTATTGTTTTTCATAAATAATATGATGTTTCGCTTGTTAAACATGAAAGAAACACAAAACAATGCTGATTGTCACGATATATTCAGTGGTGTTACTAAACTGGTCAATGGTGTTATTTTATCAAAATTGTCTCGCCATTGACAGTAACACCAATGATTTAAGGTGTATTTTAAGATTCAGTTACGAAATAACTTCTCCTTTCTCCTATTCTATATGTTGTTACTGGTGCATGTTTCTATAATCAATGTATTTCATAATTCAAAGTTAAGGAAATGTTTTCATAAAATGATTTTTACAAGGGTACACCATGGACACTATTTTCATTTATGATATAGCTTTTACTTACTTTTAAGATTTTTTCACTAAATTTTCCACATAATTATTTGTTTTCTTTTGCAAAACATGCTTACAGGTAACATTGCTAAGGGAGAAACTGTTGTAAATGCCCACATCTTGTGAAAGATAACTCTTATCCTACTAATTTGTCCTTTGGTTACACCATAATAAGATTGACTTAAAAAATGTAACATTTCCTTTTAGTGAAAATCTTTTTTATAAAACCAACATACACCTCCTAAATCATTAAAAAATGTTTGTATGTATCAAAATGCAATAAAAAGTGATAAACCATAATAACAAATGATATGAATAATAGTCCTATTTCAAGTCTGAAAGGATTTATAGTAAAAAATAACAGTTAATTCTGGCTATCTCCAAGGGTTTAAGAAAACATTAAGTACAAAAATTGGTAGACATATAGACCGACTGATAGCCATGTCGACAGACTGTTGGCTAGTAGACATAGCTTTGTAGACATATAGACCGATTGATAGCCGTGTCGATAGACTGTTGGACATGTAGACATAGCTTGGTAGACATATAAACCGATTGATAGCCATGTCGACAGACTGTTGGACATGTAGACAAAGCATGGTAGACATAAAGATCGACTGATAGCCATGTCGTCATCATGTTGGACATGAAGACACAGCTTGATAGACATATAGACCGACTGATAGCCATGTCGACAGACTGTTGGGTATGAAGACAGACTAGTGGACACACAGACAGACCGATGAAAATGTAGACGGACTAGTGAACAAAGACAGACTTGCGGAAACATATCTTTATATATTTTAACATTATCTTTTCTTTATTTTAAAGAAAGCAACTTGTTTATATTACGACTTGTCCATTAATTTGTCAACAACAGTATTGGACTTCAAATTATTTGTGCTTTCAGGGCCGTAACTACCTATGAGGCAGGGGAGGCAACTGCCTCCCCTTAATTTTCTACACCAATATTTCTGTTTGAAGTAAAAAAATAAAATATTGACAATATGAACACGAAGAACTTGAATTTATATCATAAACAACACAAGTTAACAGTTTTAACAGTGCTATCATGATACGTGATATGTCTGTCATTTTTCGGATTTTTGATCGAAAGTAAACCGTTTCAGTATTTGTTTTTTTTTTTTTTCGTGTGGCCGTCCGTCTGTAATTCAGTATTGAGGGGGTTAGTATTCGTATGAGAACACATATGAAACTTTGCTTTCGATAATTTTGAATAAAAACTTAACTATTCACATTTATTTTGGGGCTCAATTATCATAGTTAAGCAGAGGAAGTTCCTTTTGTATTGTGAATCTTTTAAGATATCGGAAATTCGTTACAGGCTGAATCAGCTATTGGATCCTTTTTTTAAGTTTCCCGATCGTACGAGAACATTATGGTCAATGCCTTAGTAGGTAAACACTCCCATTCGTTGTAGCAGGGACTTTTATACTAAGTATATACTAGACTAGTATAGAAAGTCCCTGTTTGATGTTATATACATGTCTGTTCAGCTTTCAACAATATTGAAATTCAAGATCCTCGATAAAAAAAAAATTTCTTGTGTTTTATAATCTTGCTTTATATGTTTTTTGAACTTACCAGTTTCTAAAAAAATATCTTTAAATACAGAAAATAGAGATAATAATTGTTTGCATGAAAATTGCTCCAAGGATCCAGCAAAACTGATCTTTCTTAAAGTAAGGCAATCGAAGAAAAACGGGTAATTTTAGCCATATCATTTGAGAAAAAAATCCACGGTCACAATGTATTTAATGTTAACAATTATAGGTCAAAGTACAGCCTTCAAGACGGAGCTAGCCTTGGCTCACCCCAAACAGCAATCTCAGCTTGTTTTTGCATAAAAGTTGCTTCCAGGTTCAAGCAATACTGATGTTTCTTAAAGTAAGGAAATCGAAGGGAAACGGGTAATTTTTAGCCAATGTCTGAGAGAAAAAGATCGGCGGGGGCTGCGCCCCCTACCCCTATCAAAGGGGGCTCAATCGGCGGTCCCCAAACCTCTGCCTCCCCTGAATTCGAACCCTAGTTACGGCCCTGGCTTTTTCGTGTCGCTCAGTCTTAGATTTTTCTGTGGTTTTTTTTTTTTTGCACTGTCGTTTGTCTTATTTTTCTTTTTTTAGCCATGACATTGTCAGTTTATTTTCGACTTTTGGGTTTAAGATTGATTTCGTACTTTCGCCTATCTTTAGTTAAGTTTCAAACACAGAGTAATTAAATTATACATCCCACGTTTATATAGAAGTCTTGATTAACGAACAAAGGTAAGTTTTACACTCGTGATGAGTTAATTATTAATCCATGAAAGTGTTGATCCGTGTATAACCACCGTTCAAATGTCTCTAATCAGTTGCGTAGGGTTCACCGTTTCTTATTATGAAATATGATCTGGTCAACAGTTTCAGACGAAAGACTGTTTGACTTTCTATTTTTTGTTTCAAGTAGTGCACATGAAAACATTCACTCGGAAGAAAAGGACGTTGATGGTACGTCTATAACAAATAGTAACACCTAAGGAAAACATATTTATGCTGTTAAGGATGTACTTAGGTGAGGTTTTGGAATAAATATCAACTGGTGTTTTTCATACGATACAATGTAAAATATTTTGCCCCATAACACCTATTTATCTTTTAACACAAGACTTAATAATTCATAAAATGTCATTTAACAAAATTTAAACAGATTCTTGATTTCTTTCTTTTGATTTGAGACCCAAATAATACCAATGCAAAATTAAGGTAAAAGTCCGAGTCAGCCTTTTCCCGCCATATTTTATAAATCAAATATCTCGAAAAGAAGCTCCATGACCTATCAATATTTTTAGCTTAGTTTGATCCTTTTCCAATACTCCTCAAGCTTAAAGTATCAATTTTGAATTATTGATTAATTTAATTTTACCTTAGATCACCTAAGTACACCCTTAATTGTTTTTTTAGTATAACGAAGAGGATATTTCATCTGAACTAAAGTGAGTGGAAATGTGAAGAGAAATATCTCAAGATGTATAACAGCAAACGAGTACCCGAGTACTCGTACTCGTTGCCATTCGAAATATTTGTGAGCGTAAAAATCTAATTCTTACTCTGTATTGTACATGTTGTATAAATATAGTGAAATCTATACTACGTGGGGTGGATTGGCATGGGGGAAACGTGACTATATGTATACGTATTACCAAATTTCCGCATGGGAAGAATGGCAATGATTCAAAAATTTCTTCGGCGGAAAGATTGGCTCATGCCAGTTTTCCCCCCGGGGGAAAAACTGGCAATGGGGGTGGGGGTGGGGATGGGGGGAATGGTTATATAACACCGGTAGTTCAGTGGTTGTCGTTGGTTTGTGCCTGTCATATTTGTTTTTGTTATAAATTAGACCGTTTGTTTGCAAGTATGAATTGTTTACATTTTACATGTAGTTACCTTTCATAGCCGATACTTACGACCTCTTGTTCTCGCTCTAAAGCTGAAACTCTGTTTTATTGCTTGTTCCGATTTTCAAAGAAATAAATAGTTCATTCTGTTCTGGTTTTTTTTGTGTTATTGTCTATGGATGGTACAGAAGGCTCTGAATATTTTCAAAAACTATATAGAATTATGTATGATAAAACGTAGAATTTGGTATCATTTCAAAATAGAAAGTAAGTTTCCTGGATGCAATTTTTCTAGAATTAAGGAATAGCCCATTAAGACTCTTTCCTATATTTCTTGTTCAAATTAAGAACTATGTAGCCAGTGAATATTTTTAAAACTTAAAAAAAATGTTTTATTAAATTATGAACTTAGTCCCACTTTAAAGCTGAAATCAAATTCTCCTGCTGCATGTACGTACTTTTTGTCACTGGCATATTTTTTCGTGTTTCGGCCTTAGCCAAAAGTTTAAGGATTATTTTAGTTAAGAATTGAATGCTTCTTTCTGTAAATTCATAGGGTTGACCGAAATACATCTTGTATGAAGCGCGGTCAACGCTTACCAATGTACAACCAGCTACGAAATTACTTAAGAAGCATTCAAAACTATACTTAAACCTATTGATCTGAACATTTACTTAATGATACTGCAAGGACGTCCATGTGAATATTTGTTAGCGAGAAGTCTCTGCTGGGTACATGATTAAGACATCACCCGAGACAGAGATGATATATGTCATGTGTGACGCGTTTCCAGTCAACTTGTTTTAAACTTGTGATAAAATCCATTAATATACCAATCAAAACATATGAATATATAAACTGTAATAATATTAAAAAATGATTTTTTTTTTCAATAAACTCGAACTTGATCATTAAAACTTGTTTTTTCAAATGATCGCATTATACATTTCATTTCTATAAGTACTGATAAAAAAGGGCGGAGACTTTAGTGATGACAATGCAAAAGTTTTAGGAATTGTTGGTCTTCAATGCTCTTCAACTTCGTACTTTATAATGTCTTTATTTGGCCTTTTAAACATTTTTGATTCGAGCGTCACTGATGAGTCTTTTGTAGACGAAACGCGCGTCTGGCGTAAATATAAAATTTTATTCCTGGTATCTATGATGAGTTTATTGACTAGATTCGTTAGACACGCCTTCCAACAGTATTAGATATATAAATTATACAGCCTATGCGAATTTCGAGTTTTGACCCTTCGATGATGTGTTTGAAATAGTACAGCATACTAGTATGCTACAATTTGAAAATATAGCATAGTCAATGTTTGTGATATAGCATATGCGATAAAAATGCAGCATAACCAGAAAATATTTATTGACCCTTTTGGGACGTCAAATATTGCTTATGCTACAAAGCAGCATAAGCTTTGTTTTATAGCTTATGCACCTCTTTTTACTTTTGACCCTTTCCGTACACCATAATTTTGCTATAAAAAAGATATACATCACTTTTTTTTAATTTAAGGTTTCATATGACTTTAAGATTATCTTAAGATTGTCTTAAAAGATACATTCGATGGACAGTCTAAGATGTATCATAAGACAGTCTTAGGGCTATCCTATAATTTGTCCGAAAATATATCTTAAGACAAATCTTTCTTTGTGAATGTCTAATGTCGCCTTTTCTTTTTTTCTAGCAGGGCGGGATGCAGATTGAGGATTTTCAGGTATGTTTTCTGTTAAGACCTTTGTGTATGTCTAATGTTGCCTTTTCTTTTTTTCTAGCAGGGCGCGACGCAGATTGAGGATTCCCAGGTATGTTTTCTGTTAAGACCTTTGTGTATGTCTAATTGCGCCTTTTCTTTTTTTCTAGCAGGGCGCGACGCAGATTGAGGATTCCCAGGTATGTTTTCTGTTAAGACCTTTGTGTATGTCTAATTGCGCCTTTTCTTTTTTTCTAGCAGGGCGCGACGCAGATTGAGGATTCCCAGGTATGTTTTCTGTTAAGACCTTTGTGTATGTCTAATTGCGCCTTTTCTTTTTTTCTAGCAGGGCGCGACGCAGATTGAGGATTCCCAGGTATGTTTTCTGTTAAGACCTTTGTGTATGTCTAATTGCGCCTTTTCTTTTTTTCTAGCAGGGCGCGACGCAGATTGAGGATTCCCAGGTATGTTTTCTGTTAAGACCTTTGTGTATGTCTAATTGCGCCTTTTCTTTTTTTCTAGCAGGGCGCGACGCAGATTGAGGATTCCCAGGTATGTTTTCTGTTAAGACCTTTGTGTATGTCTAATTGCGCCTTTTCTTTTTTTCTAGCAGGGCGCGACGCAGATTGAGGATTCCCAGGTATGTTTTCTGTTAAGACCTTTGTGTATGTCTAATTGCGCCTTTTCTTTTTTTCTAGCAGGGCGCGACGCAGATTGAGGATTCCCAGGTATGTTTTCTGTTAAGACCTTTATGTATGTCTAATTGCGCCTTTTCTTTTTTTCTAGCAGGGCGCGACGCAGATTGAGGATTCCCAGGTATGTTTTCTGTTAAGACCTTTGTGTATGTCTAATTGCGCCTTTTCTTTTTTTCTAGCAGGGCGCGACGCAGATTGAGGATTCCCAGGTATGTTTTCTGTTAAGACCTTTGTGTATGTCTAATTGCGCCTTTTCTTTTTTTCTAGCAGGGCGCGACGCAGATTGAGGATTCCCAGGTATGTTTTCTGTTAAGACCTTTGTGTATGTCTAATTGCGCCTTTTCTTTTTTTCTAGCAGGGCGCGACGCAGATTGAGGATTCCCAGGTATGTTTTCTGTTAAGACCTTTATGTATGTCTAATTGCGCCTTTTCTTTTTTTCTAGCAGGGCGCGACGCAGATTGAGGATTCCCAGGTATGTTTTCTGTTAAGACCTTTGTGTATGTCTAATTGCGCCTTTTCTTTTTTTCTAGCAGGGCGCGACGCAGATTGAGGATTCCCAGGTATGTTTTCTGTTAAGACCTTTGTGTATGTCTAATTGCGCCTTTTCTTTTTTTCTAGCAGGGCGCGACGCAGATTGAGGATTCCCAGGTATGTTTTCTGTTAAGACCTTTGTGTATGTCTAATTGCGCCTTTTCTTTTTTTCTAGCAGGGCGCGACGCAGATTGAGGATTCCCAGGTATGTTTTCTGTTAAGACCTTTGTGTATGTCTAATTGCGCCTTTTCTTTTTTTCTAGCAGGGCGCGACGCAGATTGAGGATTCCCAGGTATGTTTTCTGTTAAGACCTTTGTGTATGTCTAATTGCGCCTTTTCTTTTTTTCTAGCAGGGCGCGACGCAGATTGAGGATTCCCAGGTATGTTTTCTGTTAAGACCTTTGTGTATGTCTAATTGCGCCTTTTCTTTTTTTCTAGCAGGGCGCGACGCAGATTGAGGATTCCCAGGTATGTTTTCTGTTAAGACCTTTGTGTATGTCTAATTGCGCCTTTTCTTTTTTTCTAGCAGGGCACGATGCAGATTGAGGATTCCCAGGTATGTTTTCTGTTAAGACCTTTGTGTATGTCTAATTGTGCCTTTTCTTTTTTTCTAGCAGGGCGCGACGCAGATTGAGGATTCCCAGGTATGTTTTCTGTTAAGACCTTTGTGTATGTCTAATGGTTTCTTTTTTTTTCCTTTAGGTCGTGTGGCCTTTTTTTTTTTTTGCAGGGCGCGACGCAGATTGAGGATTCCCAGGTATGTTTTCTGTTAAGACCTTTGTGTATGTCTAATTGCGCCTTTTCTTTTTTTCTAGCAGGGCGCGACGCAGATTGAGGATTCCCAGGTATGTTTTCTGTTAAGACCTTTGTGTATGTCAATTGCGCCTTTTCTTTTTTTCTAGCAGGGCGCGACGCAGATTGAGGATTCCCAGGTATGTTTTCTGTTAAGACCTTTATGTATGTCTAATTGCGCCTTTTCTTTTTTTCTAGCAGGGCGCGACGCAGATTGAGGATTCCCAGGTATGTTTTCTGTTAAGACCTTTGTGTATGTCTAATTGCGCCTTTTCTTTTTTTCTAGCAGGGCGCGACGCAGATTGAGGATTCCCAGGTATGTTTTCTGTTAAGACCTTTGTGTATGTCTAATTGCGCCTTTTCTTTTTTTCTAGCAGGGCGCGACGCAGATTGAGGATTCCCAGGTATGTTTTCTGTTAAGACCTTTGTGTATGTCTAATTGCGCCTTTTCTTTTTTTCTAGCAGGGCGCGACGCAGATTGAGGATTCCCAGGTATGTTTTCTGTTAAGACCTTTGTGTATGTCTAATTGCGCCTTTTCTTTTTTTCTAGCAGGGCGCGACGCAGATTGAGGATTCCCAGGTATGTTTTCTGTTAAGACCTTTATGTATGTCTAATTGCGCCTTTTCTTTTTTTCTAGCAGGGCGCGACGCAGATTGAGGATTCCCAGGTATGTTTTCTGTTAAGACCTTTGTGTATGTCTAATTGCGCCTTTTCTTTTTTTCTAGCAGGGCGCGACGCAGATTGAGGATTCCCAGGTATATTTTCTGTTAAGACCTTTGTGTATGTCTAATTGCGCCTTTTCTTTTTTTCTAGCAGGGCGCGACGCAGATTGAGGATTCCCAGGTATGTTTTGTGTTAAGACCTTTGTGTATGTCTAATTGCGCCTTTTCTTTTTTTCTAGCAGGGCGCGACGCAGATTGAGGATTCCCAGGTATGTTTTCTGTTAAGACCTTTGTGTATGTCTAATTGCGCCTTTTCTTTTTTTCTAGCAGGGCGTGTCGCAGATTGAGGATTCCCAGGTATGTTTTGTGTTAAGACCTTTGTGTATGTCTAATTGCGCCTTTTCTTTTTTTCTAGCAGGGCGCGACGCAGATTGAGGATTCCCAGGTATGTTTTCTGTTAAGACCTTTGTGTATGTCTAATTGTGCCTTTTCTTTTTTTCTAGCAGGGCGCGACGCAGATTGAGGATTCCCAGGTATGTTTTCTGTTAAGACCTTTGTGTATGTCTAATGGTTTCTTTTTTTTTCCTTTAGGTCGTGTGGCCTTTTTTTTTTTTTGCAGGGCGCGACGCAGATTGAGGATTCCCAGGCATGTTTTCTGTTAAGACCTTTGTGTATGTCTAATTGCGCCTTTTCTTTTTTTCTAGCAGGGCGCGACGCAGATTGAGGATTCCCAGGTATGTTTTCTGTTAAGACCTTTGTGTATGTCTAATTGCGCCTTTTCTTTTTTTCTAGCAGGGCGGGACGCAGATTGAGGATTCCCAGGTATGTTTTCTGTTAAGACCTTTATGTATGTCTAATTGCGCCTTTTCTTTTTTTCTAGCAGGGCGCGACGCAGATTGAGGATTCCCAGGTATGTTTTCTGTTAAGACCTTTGTGTATGTCTAATTGCGCCTTTTCTTTTTTTCTAGCAGGGCGTGTCGCAGATTGAGGATTCCCAGGTATGTTTTGTGTTAAGACCTTTGTGTATGTCTAATTGCGCCTTTTCTTTTTTTCTAGAAGGGCGCGACGCAGATTGAGGATTCCCAGATATGTTTTCTGTTAAGACCTTTGTGTATGTCTAATTGCGCCTTTTCTTTTTTTCTAGCAGGGCGCGATGCAGATTGAGGATTCCCAGGTATGTTTTCTGTTAAGACCTTTGTGTATGTCTAATTGCGCCTTTTCTTTTTTTCTAGCAGGGCGTGTCGCAGATTGAGGATTCCCAGGTATGTTTTGTGTTAAGACCTTTGTGTATGTCTAATTGCGCCTTTTCTTTTTTTCTAGCAGGGCGCGACGCAGATTGAGGATTCCCAGGTATGTTTTCTGTTAAGACCTTTGTGTATGTCTAATTGTGCCTTTTCTTTTTTTCTAGCAGGGCGCGACGCAGATTGAGGATTCCCAGGTATGTTTTCTGTTAAGACCTTTGTGTATGTCTAATGGTTTCTTTTTTTTTCCTTTAGGTCGTGTGGCCTTTTTTTTTTTTGCAGGGCGCGACGCAGATTGAGGATTCCCAGGCATGTTTTCTGTTAAGACCTTTGTGTATGTCTAATTGCGCCTTTTCTTTTTTTCTAGCAGGGCGCGACGCAGATTGAGGATTCCCAGGTATGTTTTCTGTTAAGACCTTTGTGTATGTCTAATTGCGCCTTTTCTTTTTTTCTAGCAGGGCGGGACGCAGATTGAGGATTCCCAGGTATGTTTTCTGTTAAGACCTTTATGTATGTCTAATTGCGCCTTTTCTTTTTTTCTAGCAGGGCGCGACGCAGATTGAGGATTCCCAGGTATGTTTTCTGTTAAGACCTTTGTGTATGTCTAATTGCGCCTTTTCTTTTTTTCTAGCAGGGCGTGTCGCAGATTGAGGATTCCCAGGTATGTTTTGTGTTAAGACCTTTGTGTATGTCTAATTGCGCCTTTTCTTTTTTTCTAGCAAGGCGCGACACAGATTGAGGATTCCCAGGTATGTTTTCTGTTAAGACCTTTGTGTATGTCTAATTGTGCCTTTTCTTTTTTTTCTAGCAGGGCACGACGCAGATTGAGGATTCCCAGGTATGTTTTCTGTTAAGACCTTTGTGTATGTCTAATGGTTTCTTTTTTTTTCCTTTAGGTCGTGTGGCCTTTTTTTTTTTTGCAGGGCGCGACGCAGATTGAGGATTCCCAGGTATGTTTTCTGTTAAGACCTTTGTGTATGTCTAATTGCGCCTTTTCTTTTTTTCTAGCAGGGCGCGACGCAGATTGAGGATTCCCAGGTATGTTTTCTGTTAAGACCTTTGTGTATGTCTAATTGCGCCTTTTCTTTTTTTCTAGCAGGGCGCGACGCAGATTGAGGATTCCCAGGTATGTTTTCTGTTAAGACCTTTGTGTATGTCTAATTGCGCCTTTTCTTTTTTTCTAGCAGGGCGCGACGCAGATTGAGGATTCCCAGGTATGTTTTCTGTTAAGACCTTTGTGTATGTCTAATTGCGCCTTTTCTTTTTTTCTAGCAGGGCGCGACGCAGATTGAGGATTCCCAGGTATGTTTTCTGTTAAGACCTTTGTGTATGTCTAATTGCGCCTTTTCTTTTTTTCTAGCAGGGCGCGACGCAGATTGAGGATTCCCAGGTATGTTTTCTGTTAAGACCTTTGTGTATGTCTAATGGTTTCTTTTTTTTTCCTTTAGGTCGTGTGGCCTTTTTTTTTTTTGCAGGGCGCGACGCAGATTGAGGATTCCCAGGTATGTTTTCTGTTAAGACCTTTGTGTATGTCTAATTGCGCCTTTTTTTTTTTCTAGCAGGGCGCGACGCAGATTGAGGATTCCCAGGTATGTTTTCTGTTAAGACCTTTGTGTATGTCTAATTGCGCCTTTTCTTTTTTTGTAGCAGGGCGCGACGCAGATTGAGGATTCCCAGGTATGTTTTCTGTTAAGACCTTTATGTATGTCTAATTGCGCCTTTTCTTTTTTTCTAGCAGGGCGCGACGCAGATTGAGGATTCCCAGGTATGTTTTCTGTTAAGACCTTTGTGTATGTCTAATGGTTTCTTTTTTTTTTCCTTTAGGTCGTGTGGCCTTTTTTTTTTTGCAGGGCGCGACGCAGATTGAGGATTCCCAGGTATGTTTTCTGTTAAGACCTTTGTGTATGTCTAATTGCGCCTTTTCTTTTTTTCTAGCAGGGCGCGACGCAGATTGAGGATTCCCAGGTATGTTTTCTGTTAAGACCTTTGTGTATGTCTAATGGTTTCTTTTTTTTTTCCTTTAGGTCGTGTGGCCTTTTTTTTTTTGCAGGGCGCGACGCAGATTGAGGATTCCCAGGTATGTTTTCTGTTAAGACCTTTGTGTATGTCTAATTGCGCCTTCTCTTTTTTTCTAGCAGGGCGCGACGCAGATTGAGGATTCCCAGGTATGTTTTCTGTTAAGACCTTTGTGTATGTCTAATTGCGCCTTTTCTTTTTTTCTAGCAGGGCGCGACGCAGATTGAGGATTCCCAGGTATGTTTTCTGTTAAGACCTTTATGTATGTCTAATTGCGCCTTTTCTTTTTTTCTAGCAGGGCGCGACGCAGATTGAGGATTCCCAGGTATGTTTTCTGTTAAGACCTTTGTGTATGTCTAATTGCGCCTTTTCTTTTTTTCTAGCAGGGCACGATGCAGATTGAGGATTCCCAGGTATGTTTTCTGTTAAGACCTTTGTGTATGTCTAATGGTTTCTTTTTTTTTCCTTTAGGTCGTGTGGCCTTTTTTTTTTTTGCAGGGCGCGACGCAGATTGAGGATTCCCAGGTATGTTTTCTGTTAAGACCTTTGTGTATGTCTAATTGCGCCTTTTCTTTTTTTCTAGCAGGGCGCGACGCAGATTGAGGATTCCCAGGTATGTTTTCTGTTAAGACCTTTGTGTATGTCTAATTGCGCCTTTTCTTTTTTTCTAGCAGGGCACGACGCAGATTGAGGATTCCCAGGTATGTTTTCTGTTAAGACCTTTGTGTATGTCTAATTGCGCCTTTTCTTTTTTTCTAGCAGGGCACGACGCAGATTGAGGATTCCCAGGTATGTTTTCTGTTAAGACCTTTGTGTATGTCTAATTGCACCTTTTCTTTTTTTCTAGCAGGGCGCGACGCAGATTGAGGATTCCCAGGTATGTTTTCTGTTAAGACCTTTGTGTATGTCTAATTGCGCCTTTTCTTTTTTTCTAGCAGGGCGCGACGCAGATTGAGGATTCCCAGGTATGTTTTCTGTTAAGACCTTTGTGTATGTCTAATTGCGCCTTTTCTTTTTTTCTAGCAGGGCGCGACGCAGATTGAGGATTCCCAGGTATGTTTTCTGTTAAGACCTTTGTGTATGTCTAATTGCGCCTTTTCTTTTTTTGTAGCAGGGCGCGACGCAGATTGAGGATTCCCAGGTATGTTTTCTGTTAAGACCTTTGTGTATGTCTAATTGCGCCTTTTCTTTTTTTCTAGCAGGGCGCGACGCAGATTGAGGATTCCCAGGTATGTTTTCTGTTAAGACCTTTGTGTATGTCTAATTGCGCCTTTTCTTTTTTTCTAGCAGGGCGCGACGCAGATTGAGGATTCCCAGGTATGTTTTCTGTTAAGACCTTTGTGTATGTCTAATTGCGCCTTTTCTTTTTTTCTAGCAGGGCGCGACGCAGATTGAGGATTCCCAGGTATGTTTTCTGTTAAGACCTTTGTGTATGTCTAATTGCGCCTTTTCTTTTTTTCTAGCAGGGCGCGACGCAGATTGAGGATTCCCAGGTATGTTTTCTGTTAAGACCTTTGTGTATGTCTAATTGCGCCTTTTCTTTTTTTCTAGCAGGGCGCGACGCAGATTGAGGATTCCCAGGTATGTTTTCTGTTAAGACCTTTATGTATGTCTAATTGCGCCTTTTCTTTTTTTCTAGCAGGGCGCGACGCAGATTGAGGATTCCCAGGTATGTTTTCTGTTAAGACCTTTGTGTATGTCTAATTGCGCCTTTTCTTTTTTTCTAGCAGGGCACGATGCAGATTGAGGATTCCCAGGTATGTTTTCTGTTAAGACCTTTGTGTATGTCTAATGGTTTCTTTTTTTTTCCTTTAGGTCGTGTGGCCTTTTTTTTTTTTGCAGGGCGCGACGCAGATTGAGGATTCCCAGGTATGTTTTCTGTTAAGACTTTTGTGTATGTCTAATTCCGCCTTTTCTTTTTTTCTAGCAGGGCGCGACGCAGATTGAGGATTCCCAGGTATGTTTTCTGTTAAGACCTTTGTGTATGTCTAATTGCGCCTTTTCTTTTTTTCTAGCAGGGCACGACGCAGATTGAGGATTCCCAGGTATGTTTTCTGTTAAGACCTTTGTGTATGTCTAATTGCGCCTTTTCTTTTTTTCTAGCAGGGCACGACGCAGATTGAGGATTCCCAGGTATGTTTTCTGTTAAGACCTTTGTGTATGTCTAATTGCACCTTTTCTTTTTTTCTAGCAGGGCGCGACGCAGATTGAGGATTCCCAGGTATGTTTTCTGTTAAGACCTTTGTGTATGTCTAATTGCGCCTTTTCTTTTTTTCTAGCAGGGCGCGACGCAGATTGAGGATTCCCAGGTATGTTTTCTGTTAAGACCTTTGTGTATGTCTAATTGCGCCTTTTCTTTTTTTCTAGCAGGGCGCGACGCAGATTGAGGATTCCCAGGTATGTTTTCTGTTAAGACCTTTGTGTATGTCTAATTGCGCCTTTTCTTTTTTTGTAGCAGGGCGCGACGCAGATTGAGGATTCCCAGGTATGTTTTCTGTTAAGACCTTTGTGTATGTCTAATTGCGCCTTTTCTTTTTTTCTAGCAGGGCGCGACGCAGATTGAGGATTCCCAGGTATGTTTTCTGTTAAGACCTTTGTGTATGTCTAATTGCGCCTTTTCTTTTTTTCTAGCAGGGCGCGACGCAGATTGAGGATTCCCAGGTATGTTTTCTGTTAAGACCTTTGTGTATGTCTAATTGCGCCTTTTCTTTTTTTCTAGCAGGGCGCGACGCAGATTGAGGATTCCCAGGTATGTTTTCTGTTAAGACCTTTGTGTATGTCTAATTGCGCCTTTTCTTTTTTTCTAGCAGGGCGCGACGCAGATTGAGGATTCCCAGGTATGTTTTCTGTTAAGACCTTTGTGTATGTCTAATTGCGCCTTTTCTTTTTTTCTAGCAGGGCGCGACGCAGATTGAGGATTCCCAGGTATGTTTTCTGTTTAGACCTTTATGTATGTCTAATTGCGCCTTTTCTTTTTTTCTAGCAGGGCGCGACGCAGATTGAGGATTCCCAGGTATGTTTTCTGTTAAGACCTTTGTGTATGTCTAATGGTTTCTTTTTTTTTCCTTTAGGTCGTGTGGCCTTTTTTTTTTTTGCAGGGCGCGACGCAGATTGAGGATTCCCAGGTATGTTTTCTGTTAAGACCTTTGTGTATGTCTAATTGCGCCTTTTCTTTTTTTCTAGCAGGGCGCGACGCAGATTGAGGATTCCCAGGTATGTTTTCTGTTAAGACCTTTGTGTATGTCTAACGGTTTTTTTTTTTCCTTTAGGTCGTGTGGCCTTTTTTTTTTTTTGCAGGGCGCGACGCAGATTGAGGATTCCCAGGTATGTTTTCTGTTAAGACCTTTGTGTATGTCTAATTGCACCTTTTCTTTTTTTCTAGCAGGGCGTGTCGCAGATTGAGGATTCCCAGGTATGTTTTGTGTTAAGACCTTTGTGTATGTCTAATTGCGCCTTTTCTTTTTTTCTAGCAGGGCTCGACGCAGATTGAGGATTCCCAGGTATGTTTTCTGTTAAGACCTTTGTGTATGTCTAATTGTGCCTTTTCTTTTTTTCTAGCAGGGCGCGACGCAGATTGAGGATTCCCAGGTATGTTTTCTGTTAAGACCTTTGTGTATGTCTAATGGTTTCTTTTTTTTTCCTTTAGGTCGTGTGGCCTTTTTTTTTTTTGCAGGGCGCGACGCAGATTGAGGATTCCCAGGTATGTTTTCTGTTAAGACCTTTGTGTATGTCTAATTGCGCCTTTTCTTTTTTTCTAGCAGGGCGCGACGCAGATTGAGGATTCCCAGGTATGTTTTCTGTTAAGACCTTTGTGTATGTCTAATTGCGCCTTTTCTTTTTTTCTAGCAGGGCGCGACGCAGATTGAGGATTCCCAGGTATGTTTTCTGTTAAGACCTTTGTGTATGTCTAATTGCGCCTTTTCTGTTTTTGTAGCAGGGCGTGTCGCAGATTGAGGATTCCCAGGTATGTTTTGTGTTAAGACCTTTGTGTATGTCTAATTGCGCCTTTTTTTTTTCTAGCAGGGCGCGACGCAGATTGAGGATTCCCAGGTATGTTTTCTGTTAAGACCTTTGTGTATGTTTAATTGTGCCTTTTCTTTTTTTCTAGCAGGGCGCAACGCAGATTGAGGATTCCCAGGTATGTTTTTTGTTAAGACCTTTGTGTATGTCTAATGGTTTCTTTTTTTTTCCTTTAGGTCGTGTGGCCTTTTTTTTTTTTGCAGGGCGCGACGCAGATTGAGGATTCCCAGGTATGTTTTCTGTTAAGACCTTTGTGTATGTCTAATTGCGCCTTTTCTTTTTTTCTAGCAGGGCGCGACGCAGATTGAGGATTCCCAGGTATGTTTTCTGTTAAGACCTTTGTGTATGTCTAATTTCGCCTTTTCTTTTTTTCTAGCAGGGCGCGACGCAGATTGAGGATTCCCAGGTATGTTTTCTGTTAAGACCTTTGTGTATGTCTAATTGCGCCTTTTCTTTTTTTCTAGCAGGGCGCGACGCAGATTGAGGATTCCCAGGTACGTTTTCTGTTAAGACCTTTGTGTATGTCTAATTGCGCCTTTTCTTTTTTTCTAGCAGGGCGCGACGCAGATTGAGGATTCATAGGTATGTTTTCTGTTAAGACCTTTGTGTATGTCTAATTGCGCCTTTTCTTTTTTTCTAGCAGGGCGCGAAGCAGATTGAGGATTCCCAGGTATGTTTTCTGTTAAGACCTTTGTGTATGTCTAATTGCGCCTTTTCTTTTTTTCTAGCAGGGCGCGACGCAGATTGAGGATTCCCAGGTATGTTTTCTGTTAAGACCTTTGTGTATGTCTAATTACGCCTTTTCTTTTTTTCTAGCAGGGCGCGACGCAGATTGAGGATTCCCAGGTATGTTTTCTGTTAAGACCTTTGTGTATGTCTAATTGCGCCTTTTCTTTTTTTGCTAGCAGGGCGCGACGCAGATTGAGGATTCCCAGGTATGTTTTCTGTTAAGACCTTTGTGTATGTCTAATTGCGCCTTTTCTTTTTTTCTAGCAGGGCGCGTCGCAGATTGAGGATTCCCAGGTATGTTTTCTGTTAAGACCTTTGTGTATGTCTAATTGCGGTGTGATTGCCAATGCAATGAGTCAATTGACACATATGACAAGGATTTTAGCACCTCATATCACTTTACCACCTTCAACAATGAGAAAAAAAACTATACTGTATTGTTAACTATAAAAGTCCACAACATGAAAAATGAGAAGCATATAAATGGCCTGATGAATGATAAATCAATTATAAAGAAAAACATTATATTTAATGTCAGACATTAAATAACTTGTTGTTCCTATTTTGCTAATAAAGACTGGTGTTTTAACAGTTAATAATGCCACCAAACCATTTTAAAAAAAGTAAAAGAAAAGTTATGTGTATATGGGCGTTTTTCAATAAAAACGTACTTTCTTGTCCCAGCCACTTTAAAAAAAATGTGTTTGATCTTTGCAAGTAATTTTTTGTGCAGTCAGTACATTGAATTAGATATAACATTTTTAAGCAAAGAAACAGTTTATTTTTTAGAGGGATTAATAAGATATTGATTCCTGAATGGTCCAAAACAACCAAAATGGCATGTCCCTAGACCGCCTTTTCAACATTCATACTCTCAAATATCGTAAAAAAATGTAGAAATAAATATTAATTTTACTTAATATAAGTTCTGTAATAATTCAAAAGTATGTTTAGAGCCAACATATTTTAATAAACAGCTTTTAACATAGGATTTTTTATTTTAGAAGGTGTGTCCCTAACACAATGTCCACTACGAAACGAAGTCATTAAAACTTGCTTATAAACAGTTTTATAAAATCAATGTAATTTTTTGTTTGCAAGAGATATAAACATTAGGGTCTTACAAAAGAAGTGATGCTTTTATAACGGCAATTAAACTGTTGGTAAGAAAAATTGAGCACATCAAATGGACCAGAGTGATACCGTATTTTTGTAAATGTCCACTACGAAACGGGTAAAATCTCCTTCAGTAACTGGTTTTAAAATTATGAAAAAAATATCAGTGTACAGCTTAATAACGCTTTGATGAATACAGTCAGTCTTGTTACTATTGCAATATTGGGGTTGTGAGAAAAAAATAAAACATGTGAATACGTCCCCTACGAAACGGTCCCCTACGAAACAAGTTTGGGAGAAAAACGTTTCGTAGTGGACACTACCACTACCATGCAGTCTTTTTTTACTCTTTTTTCAATTATATTCGTGCAAAGCAAATAACAAAGGTTAGTTTCATGTAATTTTTATTATGTTTTTATTAACATAGAATAGGGTTGATGTCAACTACGAAACTTTTTGTCCACTACGAAACGGTTTTGTCAACTACGAAACGCATCAAAATGTCCACTACGTAACATGAGTTGTACCTTCATATGTGAAGTACTGTCTAATCTTTATCGATAAAAAATGGTTCTCCAATTCAGAAAAAAAATGAGAATTTATAGTATATAAAGTAAACAAACTGGAATGTCTATAGGAAACATTTAAAATTGCAAAAATATGTGTGTTTAGAAGCAGTTTCGTAGGGGACAAAAGTCCCCTACGAAACAGTACACAAATTATGAAAATAATATAATTTTAAAGAGTATTTAAGATTGCACTTTTTGTTTACAAACAAGTCTATAATAGAGGTATTCAAAATAACTCTTGGAAATAAATTTTAGACTAGTTGATTTTCCATTTTTTTAGGTCTGAAAGGAACGCTTTTATTGAAAAACGCCCATATATATTATTCTTATTGTTATTTTTAGATAATTATTCTCTTGCATTAAAAGGTGTTTCAATTATATAGTTTTGACTAAGATATGTTTAAGAATCTACATTTCTTTTTCAGGTAACTTCTACTGTGGCTGCATAAAAGGTTTGTGTTGGATAACTATAACAAAAATACAATGTAATTCAGACAGTTTTTGTGTATGCACAACAACAACAGACTTCATGGAGAAAACGGCAACTCTGACCTAAAGCCACAGCAGAACCAATAGCCAAATGGATTCCACCGGTAGAAGCTAGCACTAAACAGGAAATAACTCCAAAATTTAGAATCGTAGCAGCACCATCTAAATACCCAGCCTCAACTCTGGTTAACACACAAAAGACACCAGAAAAATTAACCATAGATGTACTGACAGAGAATACTTACACCTCAGCAATCCTGAAGATTAAGATGACGATGTAATATGTGTTGAAACCGCAGGATCGCAGAAATACAGTACAAACCACTACTGCTATTTAGTGGAAGAATAACATACATACCAGACTACCAGTAGTTATAAAAAAATACGAGTCATAATTGATGGATAATTGAATGACACAAGTAACAGTATGAGGAATATATAACATCTTCACCAGTGGAAAACAATGGACAATAATATTTTAATTTCTAAATTATATTATTTTGAAAACTTTGCAACTTTATTAACATATTCTTTTAACTCAATACATTCAACACATAAGTAACCCATACTAAGAGAGACAATAGATAGAACATTATAATGTAAAAAAACTTTAACCAAATTAGTGACATACAAAGAGTTGAATAAAACTGAAGTTGATTACTATATTAAGGTGGTACCTAACACTACAGGGAGATAACTCTGTAAAATCAGCTAAACATTTAAATTACGTTGTGTTGTTTAGGGAATATTAAGCTTTAAAAAATAAGATACAGGAAGAATTAAAATTTATAGAAAGAGACATGTCTGTAACTTTAGAAACTGATAAACCAATCACATGCGATGAAATTAAAGAAGTCGTTATTAAAACTTAAGTAAGGTAAAGCCTCTGGTCCTGATAAAATAGCATATGAAGTCATTAATAGTCCAGTTACATTAAAATCTTATGTTAAACTTTTTAATCTTATTTTAAAAACTGGTCATTATCCAAAACACTGGAATTCATCTTTTATTATATTAATATTCAAATCTGGAGATAAAGGCCATCCTGGCAACTACAGAGGTATTTCTTTAATCAACTGTCTGTATAAAATATTTAGTAGTATTCTAAATAATAGACTAAAAATATTTATGATAAATAAATTTTCTGCCTCTCAGTTTGATTTCAGGGAAAACCATAGGATATTCCGACAGTTTGTTTATATTGAAAACTTTGGTCAATGAATATCTGCATAAAAATAATAAAAATATATATGCATGTTTTGTGGACTTAAAAGGAGCATTTGACTCTGGAGAGATTGTCTTGTGTTCAAAGTTCAAATTGGCTAAATTAGGGGTTGGCCAAAATTTATACCAAGTAATAAAAAAACAGTTTTTAGGCACAGAATCTTCACTTAAATTTGATAATGCCTCAACTCCATTTTTTAATACGACTGCAATTTTTTTTTTCGTAGTATAATACAATCATGTCGTCTGCGTCGTCATCCAAAGACACATTTAGTGTCAGGACAATAACTTTAGTTTTAGTCAATGCATCTCTATAAATTTTTACAAGAAGGTTCAATACCACTAAAGGAAGGGTTGGGATTGATTTTGGGGGTTATGGTCCCAATAGTTTAGGAATTAGGGACCAAAAATAAGCATTTTTGTTGTTTTCAAACAATAACTTATGTTTAAGTGTATGAATCTCTCTCAAATTATACCACAAGTTTTCATACCATGAAGGGATGGTTAGTATTGACTTTGGAGGATTATGGCTTGAAATATTTTGGAATTAGGGGCAAAAAAAGGGGAAAAAATAGGTTTTATCTGTTCAATGTTCATTTAAGACAATTTAAAAGCAGTGAAAGAAAGGTAATTCAAAAACATTTATCATACAATGTTTGGTATGATTGGATTCACCTTCCTTACACTTCTTGTAAATTATATATAAAGAAATATCAGGATTTGGACTAATTGCAAAAAAGGGGTAGTAGTTTTCACTTTTATTTTTTTTTATTTTATTGTTTGAAGAAGAAACCTTTAATTGCACAATATATTTATAAGAAACACTATTATGTCCAAATTTTTATCAGAATCAAAATTCAGAGCTGTATCAAGCTTCAATGGTGTGTCCATACTTACCACAACTGTTCAGGTTTCGACCTCTGCGGTCGTATAAAGCTGCATGCACCTTGCGGAGCACCTGATTTAAAAACAGAGAGGAGAACGCCAATGCGACACAATCAGTCCTACATTGTTTCACATTGTTTAACATATTCATTAATGATATAAATGATATATTTTTAAATGAAGCTTTAAACTTAAACTAGTAGATTCAGATTTAAATAGTCTTCTATTTGCAGATGACATAATTTTACTCTTAGAAACTAAAGATGGACTTATAAATAGTATGAATAAATTATCCCAATACTGTGATAAATGGCACTTAACAGTAAACATAAAGAAGACAAAATACATGTTATATCAGAAACAAAAACTGTAAATTAGAAAAACCAATTATTAAAGATAAAACTCAAATGATGATTGACAATGTTTAAGAATATAAATTTCTTGGGTCTGTTCTTAGAAGAAATGGTAACCTTAACTATAGCTTTAATGATCTAGCCAAGAAACAATGAAGATTATATTTGCTTTATGTTCCTGATTTTCAGCTATTTGTAATGTGCCAATCAAAGTAGCATTTAGCTTTTTGATTCATTAGTCATACCCGTATTAAAGTATGTATGATGGACTCATACCTACTCGTGCAAACTATAGTCACAAAATTTTTGATCCATTTTCTTTTATAGATAGATCACCTTTTGAAAAGGTTCATTTATCATTCTGTAAATATATATTAGGTGTTAGAAAATGCTCAACAAATTTGGCAACTCATCTTAAATATAGAAGGTTACCAATAGAAAATTTTATTAAATATAAAAAAAGAAGATGTGGTATGATTGCCAATGAGACAACTAACCACAAAAGACCAAAATGACACAAACATTAACAACTATAGGTCACCGTACGGCCTTCAACAATGAGCAAAGCCCATACAGCATAGTCAGCTATAAAAGGTCCTAATAAGACAATGTAAAACAATTCAAACCAGAAAACTAACAGCCTTATTTATGTAAAAAAATAAACGAAAAACAAATATGGAACACATAAACAAAAACAACCACTGAATTACAGGCTCCTGACTTGGGACAGGCACATACATAAATAATGTGGCTGGGTCTACTTTATTTGGCTAGGCTACACACTAAAGATACTAATCCTCTTTTTAAAGAATCATTTGAAATTTGTAAGATGTTAGATTCTTAAAATGTGTACTCCTGGTATACATATGCCAAAGATATTATACATAAAGAGATAGAGGATCCCAATAAGTTGTGTCTTCATGTAATACTATAAAGGAAGTCAAATCTCTAAAAAAAATGTTATCAAAGGAGGAATTTCAAATAAATATAAAAGCCTGTATAAAACTAATATTGAAAATTTATGTGAACATAATAAACTTTTTCTTTACAAAGATCTCAAAACAGATACTGAGACAGAATTTTACTTGTTGAATTCAAACTTTGAATTTCGTAAACTTATTACCATCCTAGTCTGTAACTTGAATTAGGTAGACATAAAAAAGTACTACGAAATCTTAGATAAAGTTATTTTTGCCCTATTAAAGATAATTGATGATAAATTTCACTTCTTCTTTCATTGTGTAATAAATAAAAGTTTAAGAAATAATTACTTCACTGAAAATGCTTCTCAAAATCCCAACTTTATGAGTTGCACTGATAAAAAAAGCTACAATATATACTTAATCCATCAAATTTTCAACATGTACAAAGTTTAGGTTCCTTTATGAAACAGTTAATGGAACTGAGGACAGGGGACTCTTAATATACCAGGGTTAAAAGTTTTGTGTTATATTATTATGTTGTAATTGGTATTTTGACTTGTCACTATATTTTATACTTGCAACAATTGATATATATATATATACTATATACATATGCATGAGTGTATGTTAGTTTTTTTTGTTTTAGTTTGTCACAAACATGTTTCATTTGTTTATATGGCAATAAAGATTGTTTATTATTTTGTTTGATTTGTTTAAGCCTAAATATTTTAGGTGTAGAAGTTATAGTAACTAGATATAAGAAGATGTGGTATGAGTGCCAAGAGACAACGCTCCATCCAAGTCACAATTTGTAAAAGTAAACCATTACTATAGCTCAAAGTACAGCCTTCAACATAGAGCCTTAGCTCACACTCAACAGCATCAATAAAGGGCCTCAAAGATGGATACTGTAAAACCATTCATACAGGAAAACCAACTGTCTAATTTATATAAAAAACGAGAAATGAGAAACACTTATGAACCACATCAACAAACAATGAACATCAGGTTCCTGACTATGGACAGGTGCAAACAAATGCAGCAACGCTATAATAGGCGCTTAAAAATACTGGTCAAGTCAGATTTTTTTACAATAATTGTTCAAGAGTTGTGGCTTGCCTTTAAAAATGGTATTTCATATATTTCTGGGCGATAGTTATAGTCCCACTTGTGATTTTTGTGATTTGACTTTTGACCCAATCCTTTGAAATTGTATACACTATTGTGGATCATCGAATGCAGTTTAAGGTCAATTTTTTTATGGTTTTTGTAGACTTCTGTAGCAGAAAGCTCGACATAGTGATAGTGATCTGGGTAGCGTTAGTTAAATTATTTTAAAATAGCTTTATATTTTCGAAGGTGGAAGACCTTGATGCTTTATACTTTGTATATAGATGTCTTATGTTAAGAATTTTCCCTCTTTTACATGTCCATTGTCCTTGACCTCTTTTTCATGGTTCAGTGACTACTTGAAAAAAAGTTAAGTTTTTTGTAATGTTAGTTTGTCTTTTATTATGAGATATAGGATAACTATATTTGGTATGTGTGTACCTAGCAAGGTCATCATGCCTGTCAAACTTTTTTCACTTGACCCTGACCTCAGTTCATGGGTCAGTAAAAAAGGTTTAGTTTTGGTGGTCAAGTCCATATCTCAGATACTATAACCAATAGGTCTAGTATATTAGGTGTATGAATGGATTGTAAGGTGTACATGTCCAACTGGCAGGTCTCATCTGAACTTGACCTCATTTTCTTGGTTCATTGGTTATAGTTAAATTTTTGTGTTTTGGTCTGTTTTTCTTATACTTTATGCAATTATTATAGTGAAGAAGTTCTATCATATTTGGTGCATGGAATGATTGCAAGGAGTATATGTCTAGCTGGCTGGAAGGTGTCATTTGACCTTGACCTCATTTTCATGTTTCAGTGGTCAAAGGGTAGGTCCGGTAAGGGCTGATTTTTGCCTCAAATTTCAGGTTCATCTGACGAAAGATTTTGAACACTTTTTAAACACTTAGAGACCATTTCAATTGATTCATTTAGTTTAAGTGAAAGATCTTAACTGATTTTTAAAACCATTAAAAACGCTCCGATTCTAGCTGAAATATGAAAAATCTATAAAAATTATCACTTTTCAGATGTTTTTTGTCAAAAATGAAAGTGGACACATCCGTGTTCATCCTCAACCTTTATAAATGTTATGTATTATTATCAAATACAACTTACATTTCAAGATTAAGAATAAACACAAATGTGGCCATATCATTTAAGACAGAAACCGTCTAAAATTCAGCTAAAATGCTAAAATTGTGAAGATTTCAGTAATTTAACATGACTCAATAATACACAAGTACACAAGAAATGTGCATTGAATTGTCAAAAATAGCCCATATTTATGTAGCAGAAGCATTCTACTTTCCAATAAATAACTAACAGGTTTCATTTTAATAATTTTGTAAAACTGCTATAAATTTGGACCTACTACTTTAAGATTTTGAGTTTTGACTTTATTCTTATACTACTACTGTATATGCAATAGGTCAACTATATTTGGTGTATGGACATATTTTATGATGACTACATGTCAGTACCACAGGTTTTATTTGACCTTGACCTCATTTTCATGGCTCATTGTTAGGTTTTTGTGGTTTGGTCTGTTTTTCTTAGACTTCAAGCAATAGGTCTGATATATTTGTTGCAAAGAAGGAATGTAAGCTGTACATGTCTGCCTGGCATGGTTCATCTGACCTGGACCTCATTTTCATGGTTCATTGGTCAAATTTCATTTTCTTGGTTAAGCCTTTTTTTTTTTTAGAAACTATAGGTTGCAATTCTGTAAATATAGATGATGCAATTTGCCATAGGAACTTGGACCTTTGCAGCTAAAACTGTGACACTTTTACTAGAAAGTTTCTTGAAACCAACATCCCAGAAAGGAAAGTGTATATGCACTTCTACAGACATGTGACAGAGTTGTCAAGCCACAACAGTTTGGGTCTCATAACTAGGGATTTTTTATTAACATTTTTTGGCGTACCCAATGTTTTTTGTGTGTTGAAACTGCATTTCTTTCTTTTTTTGTTAAAAGAACTGATTCCATACCTGCAGACACCTGCCATTTTTACTTGATAATAATAGAAGATAAGGGGTTTTCAAATTTTTATTCATCATATATATTTAAAGATATGTAATAACAAGTTACAATAACAGAACAATATAAAATTTCAAACAATAGTCCCTATGTTGAATGTTTCTTATAATGTTTATACTAAAGCACTAAATCAATAAGTTATTTTACACAACAGTTAAAGCACACTTGTTTAAATGTCACAAGAGAACATGATTTTAAATAAACATATAAAGCACAGTTTTTACAAGAGCAAGAGCACTAATCATTGTTAAACATTAGTTCAACCACAATTTAAGAAAGTGACAGTTTGTATAAGGCACAAGCTGACTTTGCAGCTTTGACTAGTTCTAGTAGTACTATTTTATCAAAGGTCAAAATAAAGCAGTGTGTGGCATATTTTCAACATTAATACGTCCTGAACATCTAAAATTTTAAACTGACACTAAAATTCTATCTTTACCTTCATTTTTGGACCTTATTCAGTGAAATATTTTTGATGAACAATATGAAAAGAAATTAAATTCCAAAAATTAATATATACTTAACTTAAAAGATCTTAATCTTTTAGTGGTTTTTTTTTTCGTTTTCAAAAGAGAACTTACTCGTACTGCCGAGCCGGCTTCAGCTGGTCGAAATGGACAATCAAAGTTTGAAATTTTGCCATTCACAGTTTCCATAGATCTGTTTTATTGAATTTTAAATTTTTTGTCTTTTCATTTCTTAATCTTGATTATTAGTATTTAAGAAACAAAAAAATCTTGACTCCTTGAGGAATTTAATTTGAAACAGGAAAAACAAAGATCATATACACAATAATGTATCCTGTGTTTTCTTAAAATATTGTCGAGAGCTTTGATTACGAATACTCTCACGATAAAATCTGCAGAGTTCCCAGTAAGGTCATTTGACCTTCGCCATTGGTGTTTGTTGGCAATTGATATATCTTAAAAACAGAATTTAAACAATTTTTCAAGATACTTTAGATGTCATAGTTTCCAAAGGTAACATATAATCACATATATTTAATTCTTTCAGTAATTTACAAATACAAATCGTCATTAGTAAATAAAATTGAAACTAAGACGCCAGAATAAAACTTTCTACGACTATAAATAATATGCAGAAAATAATTGGAAGATACATGACTTTAGATACATTTGTCCACTTAAATATCTAACTCTGATGAAGGTTCATGGTTTTCTGCATTGTGGAGAGTTGTCATGGTAGCAATGTAGTAAAAATGATTACCACAATTTTCAAAACTAGGACCATCACTCTCGGTGAATAAAGTACTGAAAGACATTGGTGTATCACAGTATAATTGAAAGACTGGTTTATTAAAGCTTCTGTTTGCCTGTCTTGGTAGCTGCCCAGGTGACACTAAAGTTTTGCCATGTACCCGATATTGAGTTTTTGGATATGTATCACTTGGTGTTGCATCACTATTAGTCGATGAGTTATCTCCCTTTCTGTTATTTTGTTCATTTTCCATGATACTCAATTGAGGATAATTTGTTGTATCAAGGCTTGTACCCAGGTCCAGTCTATTATCTACAAATATACATGTATAGACGTAGGTACATATTGTATGCTGTAACAAGAAAAAAATCTTCTAGTTTGCTATTGACCAAAATTCTCATAGTAAAAGGAAATCTTTAAGGCTGAAAGACTATAGCACATGACTATTTTTTTTGGAAAAGAGAATTCTAGCAATCATATCTGCTTAAGAAAAGTTTACAATAATGAAAATATATTCAGTCTATAGATTATTCACTAAATATTTAAAAAAAAAAAAGGTTGTTAACAGTAGGTTTTCATGTTTCGTGAAATTAATATCTTATAATTACAGTAAATACAAACTTTTATGACTGTATGACTACTTATGTCATAAAATAAGCTGATTCTTATCTCAACTTAAAGCAAGAGCTTGATATATTGTAGAGATACCTGTCTATTCTTGAAACAATATGTTTCATAGAAGCATACACATTGTTCCCTGTTTTTTTCATTTAAAAGTAGATCATTTTAACTTATCATAGTTTATACATTGTTTTCCACAGAAACAATATGATAATTATCACTGATTGAGAATAGTTTGTTTAATGTCAAGTTGCAAATATTTCAATCATATTCAAAACAGTTTTTTTTAAATTTTAAAACATCAATTTGTCGCAAGCATTTTTTTTTTAGATGAAAAGAAACATGGGATATACCTTGATCATGTTCTTCATAAATTTCTACATCTACTATCAGGTTACTTTCCAAAAATCTCCTGCCCATTAATGCTGCCATTTCTTTAGTTATAAGAATATAATCTGTAGGCAAATCTGGAAATAAAATAAGACAATTAAAAAAAATATTAGTTTCTGTCCATCATTCTTTTAAATTATTCCTAGACTTTCTAAAAATTGAGAGAGACTTTTAAGTGTATGAAACTTTGAAGTTTATTAACCATACGCCATTTCAAAGATTATAAGTGTTTCCTATAGAAAAGTTACAAAATAATTGATATTTGACATCGCAGAAAATACCACAAATAATATCTGAGGATTCTTTGTACTTTCGACCTTTTTTATACTTTATCATTATCTTTTCGGGAGTTTCGTTTAAACTTTAAATCTGGTAGAAAATGTGCTTTTCTATGCACACTCACAACCAATGGTAAATATTCAATCAGTCTACCTTGTTTTTAAATTGTTTTTTTTTCAAAAGAAGGAAGCATTGTTGAACTTTGTGAACTTGAAGGCTGCACAGTGGTCTTTAAGTGTTTACATCCACTGCATTTGAACTCTGATCGATAGCTGTCTCTTTCGCAATCATACCATATCTCCTTCCACATGGATTGTTGATACAGCACAATTGCCATTGATTGTATTCCACATACAATTTACATGTATTTTCTTCTAAGTATATAATACTGTATATCATTTTTTTTCTCTCACTTTACTACTGGCATATAAAGAAACGCCAAAATTTGACTCCACATATATTTCCTTGCATATCCTATCATTTATGGCTGTTTGAAAGACTTTTAATTAGATGTACAGTAGTTGTCGTTTGTTTATGTAATTTATACGTGTTTCTTGTTTCTCGTTTTTTTATATAGATAAGACCGTTGGTTTTCCCGTTTGAATGGTTTTAAACTAGTAATTTTGGGGCTCTTTATAGCTTGTTGTTCGGTGTGAGCCAAGGCTCCATGTTGAAGGCCATACATTGACCTATAATGGTTAACTTTTATAAATTGTTATTTGGATGGAGAGTTGTCTCATTGGCACTCACACCACATCATCCTATATCTTTTTAATTATTGTGTCTTTTATGTTGTTTGAGAGATCACAAGAGTATGAATTACTAATTCTGGGGCAGCAACCCAACAACAGGTTGTCTATTTTGTTGAAAATTTCAGGGCAGATTTGCTCTAAATGCTTTGGTTTTAGAGTTATAAGCCAAAATCTACATTTTACCCCTATATTCTATTTTTAGCCATGGCAGCCATCTTGGTTGGTTGGCAGGGTCATGCCCAGGATTTCCGCTGGCGGTCGCCATTTTCGCAATTTGCGAAAAAATAATAATTGTGGCGATTAAAATTCGTCATTGGCGAAAGAATTTGGCGAAAGAAATATATGTAACGATTTATTTTCAGCCATCTTATTTATTTACTTATTTCGGGGTTTCTCGGACTTTACCAGATCAGACAATACTCGGAATTCACCTTGAACTCGTTAAGGGATTTGACAGAAAATCAATAATCAGCTGATTGCATATATAGCTATCAACATCAAAGGACTAATTAAGGTGTTAATTGTATTATATGACAAAATGATATGGTTAAATGGCGTCTGTCACATGTCACAAAAGGGATTTATTATTACAACTTTGCGACGCATGTGTTTGAAGCAAAATTTTGACGCTTCCTCTCGATCCGTCTTTTAATTATAGTCCAGAAAAAAACTGTTATTATGCCGAAAAAGGTTCAAAAGCAAGAAAGGTCTCTGATTTTGAACATTATTATTTAACTTTGATATAGATAATTGATTTGAGTGGGTACTTTAAAGTCGTTTCAGTGACACACGTGTTTCATGCATAGTTTTACTTGTTTATGATGGTTTAGAAAAGAAAACTGTGGTTATGAAGAAATCTATTCAAACGGTTGGCATGAGAGTAACCCTTCAATGTAATGACTACACCTTACACAAGGGATCAATTCCAAGTGATAAAATGTTTTTGTTTTGTTGTAAAAACCTCTTCTTATTGAGGGGGTGGGGGGGGGGGGGGGGCTAGAAAAAAAGGAATATTTTAAAAGAAAAATATATTTGTGTTACTTGGCGAAAAAAAATAATAAAGTGGCGAAAAATATATTGTTTTGTCAAAAGAGGTGGCGAAAAAAATAATTGACCCAGGGGAAACCCTGATCACGCCACACATTTTTTAAACTAGATACCCCAATGATGATTGTGGCCAAGTTTGAATTAATTTGGCCCAGTAGTTTCAGAGGAGAAGAGTTTTGTAAAAGATTATTAAGATTTACGAAAAATGGTTAAAAATTGACTATAAAGGGCAATAACTCCTAAAGGGGTCAACTGACCATTTCGGTCATGTTGACTTATTTGTAAATCTTACTTTGCTGAACATTATTGCTGTTTACAGTGTATCTCTATCTATAATAATATTCAAGATAATAACCAAAAACAGTAAAATTTCCTTAAAATTACCAATTTAGGGGCAGCAACCCAACAAAAAGTTGTCAGATTCATCTGAAAATTTCAGGGCAGATAGATCTTGACCTGATAAACAATTTTACCTCTGTCAGATTTGCTCTAAATACTTTGGTTTTTGAGTTATAAGCCAAAAACTGCATTTTACCCCTATGTTCTATTTTTAGCCATGGCGGCCATCTTGATTGGTTGGCCAGGTCACCGGACACATTTTTTAAACTAGATACCCCAATGATGATTGTGGCCAAGTTTGGTAAAATTTGGCCCAGTAGTTTCAGAGGAGAAGATTTTTGTAAAAGTTAACGACGACGACGGACGACGCCGGACGCAAAGTGATGGGAAAAGCTCACTTGGCTCTTTGGGCCAGGTGAGCTAAAAAGGAGATACAGTTCATTTTAAAGGCATATAGTATATTTAATTGAAACATCTTACATTGTCTAACTGCTAATAGAAATTGTTTATATATCATAAAACCTATATTAGATACTTTTAGTTCATACCTAAAAACTTTCAAACTACACAATAGTTTATAAAAAGTTTTAACTGACCTTAACGAAGTATACAATGTTAAAAAAATTAGAAACACTCCTTATAATTCATTTTCTAACTATTCCACTCAATCAAACCATTCATTTATAGATCTGATTTTTCGCATAAACTTTAACAACATTTCTGCATTACTCCTCCAAAAATATTACAACATGTTTAAAATAATGTATGTATATATATATATATATATATACAACTGTCTAAACATCAACCCAATAATGTTAGATCTGTAAATTTGCTTTCGCAATTTTTTTTTTTCTTACCTCACCGGGTAACCCATGCTACTGAGATATTGTGACACCAAATCGCCTGCACTGTGGCAGAGTGTTACCTTTCCACGTCAGTTTTAATCTAGCGTCGTACTATAGTACATGATATATAAGGCATGGAGATGTTATTTATACAGATCAGCTAAATTATCTATAGTAAAGGATCCTACAAATTAATGTAAGATACAGTCACAGAAAATAATTATATTTATAAGTACGTCTGAGCCAGTGACAACTCTACAACAGATTGATCCATCGGATATATTAAAACAATATTAAATAATCAGAACACTCTCATTCATCAAGGGACATAATTAAAACTAGAGGCTCTCAAGAGCCTGTATCGCTCACCTAACTCTACTTGGGTTTTTGAAATCATATTAACAAAGATAAAATTTGGCTACAAAGTAACAACACTTGGCCAGCACCTACTAATGAAAGGAACATTCATTCTATGTTTGGTTTCATTCAATTTAATGGTTCTCTAGAAGAAGACTTTAGTATGCATTTCCTGTAGGGTCCTATGTTAAACCAAGTCCCCCCGCTGGCAGCCATCTTAGATGATGGATCGGCTACAAAGTAACAACACTAGGTCAGCACCTCATAAGGAGCATTCATGCTATGTTTGGTTTCATTCCATTCATTGGTTCCCTTATAAAAATCATTTGTATGCATTTTCCATAGGGTCCTCTGTTAAACTAAGTCCCCCCACTGGCGGCCATCTTGGATGTTTGATCGGCTACAAAGTAACAACACTTGGTCAGCACCTCATAAGGAACATTCATGCTATGTTTGGTTTCATTCCATTAAGTGGTTCTCTAAAAGAAGTCATTTGTATGCATTTCCCCTATGTTAAACTAAGTCCCCTGCTGGCGGCCTTCTTGGATGATCATATGGACCAGGTGAGCCAAAAATTATCTGTAATTAATAAACATTTTCAAACTTTATTACTTTTTGATTTAATATATATGAAAATGAAATTAAAGTTTAACAAGAGGCTGTCACAACGACAGCAAACCGGATTTACTAATATTTATTTGTGTCCTGGCAATATCACAAGAACCATTACTGATGAATGGTGAAAGTGAAAATCGTCAATATCAAATTTGATCTCCATTTTGTCATCAGTATCAACATCTTAAAATTTGAAAAGTTAGATTGAATGGTTCATGAGTAAATGCAACAACGTGAATGGAAACGCCATTTCACAATCTTTCAAGAACCATAACTCCTGAACAGTAAAAGTCAAAATCGTCATTATTGAACTTGACCTCTAATTTGCCATCAGTAACAACATATAAAAATTTCAAAAGCTTTGGTTGAATGGTTCATGAGAAAATGCACGGAGACGACTGGAAACACCATTTTTCAATCTTTCAAGAACCATAACTCCTGAACGGTAAAAGTCAAAATCGTCATTATTGAACTTGACCTCTATTTTGTCGTCAGTAGCAACATATTAAAATTTGGGAAGCTTTGGTAAAACAGTTCATGCGTAAATGCACGGACACGACTGGAAACACCATTTTTCAATCTTTCAAGAACCATAACTCCTGAATGGTAAAAGTCAAAATCGCCATTATTGAACTTGACCTCCATTTTGTCATCAGTAACAACATATTAAAATTTGTGAAGCTTAGGTAGAACAGTTCATGCGTAAATACATGGACACGACTGGAAACTCCATTTTTCAATCTTTCAAGAACCATAACTCCTGAACGGTAAAAGTCAAAATCGCCATTATTGAACTTGACCTCCATTTTGTCATCAGTAACAACATATTAAAATTTGGGAAGCTTAGGTAGAACAGTTCATGCGTAAATGCACGGACACAACTGGAAACTCCATTTTTCAATCTTTCAAGAACCATAACTCCTGAACGGTAAAAGTCAAAATCGCCATTATTGAACTTGACCTTCATTTAGTTGTCAGTAACAACATATTAAAATTTTAAAAGCTTTGGTTGAACGGTTCATGAGTTAATGCACGGACAACATTTGATTACCGCCCCCCGCCCACCCACCGTACATCCCCAAATCAATAACCGACATTTTTGTCACAAAAATCTGGTTAAAAATTATCAAGTTTCAGCTTCATTGGCTAATATAACTCATATATTAAAAAAAAATGGATTAGATGGACTGAAGTCACGTTTCCTGTAGCCTGCACTTCGATGTTGACATGAATATCAATTATAAGGTCATGTTTTGTTTGAATTTACTGTTTGAAAAAGTAAAATTATTCTAAATACTAAGGATTTTCTTATCCCAGGCAAAGATTTCCTTTGTTGTATTTGGCACAACTTTTAAAAAAAAATCAATTCTCATTAGAACAGAGTTTAATTTTGAAATTTAACTTTCATGGGTAAGAAAGTCAAAGATCTTTATAATAGCTTTCTTGTTAGTAGTGACTCTCACAATTCCTTCATAAGTTAGTTTTGATAGAACTGACTTCAGTCCATCTAATCCATTAACAGCAATATTAAAATGTTCTAATCTTAAATTTGATCTTGCAGCCTTCAATGCAAGGGTTCTAGAAATAGCTTTAGAAAAAGTGGCATCGGTGAAAGATTGGAGGTTGTCTTGCTGAAGACTGAATTCTTTGGGATAATTTGCTGAAAAAACTAAAGCCTGAATGTTGCCTTTGATATCTCCCTTAGATTGAACCAGTCAGTACAGAACTTCTGTATCAACTACTGCATTGTGAGCAGAATATATAGGTTTCACCTAACAGTTCATGCACCAAAGCTGTTTGACTATAAGATGGTCTTTTTGGATATAACAGTTTAAAGAGTTCCAAAGTGTCCAAAAAGCCACTTATGTTAGATGCAAAATCATTCCACATATTATGAAATCTAAGGGAATTGTACAGCACATGGCAATCATAACATTTGATGTTGTGGCCAACAAGAAGTGGTTTGACCAGAAAACTCTTAACAAAATCATTAAAATCAGTGAATGCCTCGTTTTGTAGTTTTGATGGTACAGCTTGTAAATTATAATACATTTGACTGCCAATAACTGATATCTTCGTTACCTCTGATGCCCCATTTGATATAGCTCTATTTAGCATTATATAGCTGGAGAATTTGTTATTTTGGGAAAAGGCTGCTATCTGTATAATATCAGAGGTTCTCTCTGGAAAAAAAAATAATGATATTACTGCATTAAAATTTGTGATAAAAGAAGCCAATTAGATCTTTGCTAGAAAAAGGTACATCTTTAAAACTTAATGCTGAAATTCTTATTTGTACAAAACTGTCACAGGTTAGAGGGATGGTTGGGATCCTGCTTACATGTTCAACCCTGCAACATCTGTATGTATGTGCCTGTCCCAAGTCAGGAGCCTGTAATTCAGTAGTCGTCATATGTTGCTGTGTTACATATTGGTATTTCAATCATATGCAGTTTGTATTTTTTTTTTATTGTTCTACATTTATCATTTCTGGGCCTTTTTTATAGCTGACTATGCGGTGTTGGCATTGCTCATTGGTGAAGGCAGTACGGTGACCTATAGGTTTTAATTTCTGTGTCATTTGGTCTCTGATGAAAAGTTGTTTCATTGGCAATCATACCACTTCTTCTTTTTTATATGTGATTAGTTTTTTTATTCATTTTTAACCCAAAAGCTTCAATTTGATTACATCACTATCTGCATCATATAATAAGCAAATTTATTGCATAGCAATATAATTTTTCCCACAGAAAGTAACCAAAAGTTAGCGTGCAATAAATTCCCTTATTTCACTAGTGCAATAAATCTTCAAAATTCATGACGTCATCAACGATAAAATCTTAGTTTAAACCAATTTTTACTTCAAATATTATATTGCTATACAATAAAAGGGTTATTGCATGAATATTGGGGAATATTGTCCCTCGTAGAACATATATTGCACTCGCAAGCTCGTGCAATATAAAATTCTACTCGGGACAATATTCCCCAATATTCATGCAATAACCCTATAATATTGTCAGCATATATATATATAGAGAGAAAATTTAATATACTTTAAACTTGAACCAAATTGACATCTAAAAGCAGCATTATTTGATGCTTGGGAGCTACAAAAACTTTGTTTTAAAAAAATACACTCACGAAGGCCAGTAGTTTCTAAATCAAATATCAAAATGGGTGCTGTAAGAATGTTATCAGTGAATTCTTTAATCTCAGGTGGACCAGGTATTTCGATCTCATCAACATTTTGTTCATTCATTCCTGTCAAAATAAAAAAAGGTTCCACATTATATTCATGTTTATTATAATGTGTGAAATGATATGACTCTTGGCAGTCTTCAGAGGTCATCTCCATGATTAATTAGATGACGTATGTAAAAAAAAATACACATAAAATGTTAGTACATATTATCGAGACCATAAATTGATAATTGGTTTTATCCTCAATTGGGTGTTCTATACAGATACAGCCCTACAGATATTGCTATGCTGTATCTGTATACTATACAGAAATCGCTTTAAAGCTCCACCCACTACCGGACTGAGTATTGTATGAACCTGCATGACCTCAGAATGTGTATTGCAGTTGCATTCCAATGACGTATTAATTGCAATTTACGATTTCTTTTATACGTTCTGTTTGTTTTCAAACATTTCTTTAGAGCAATAAGAATCACACCACTTTTCTGATAACATACAAACATGAATAGCAGTCTTTTCTACAATGACATTTATCAATTTTAAAGTTTGAATGTGTATGATTGTGTAACAAAAACAACCATGTCAATTTCAGCATGCATGTTTCGTGAATGTCGAGTCTGAAGCGTAGGACAACTCATACACTCCTGTTTCAAATTGGACAATGTTTTGTTATTTGTTTTTACTGTTGAAATTAGTTATGTTAAAATAGATAATTATTCACCTTGAGCGATGTATTATTGTTGACCATTAGAAAATCTTTTTTTGCAAAGCCATCTTCACTGAATGTGTGATTACTATTTCGTATTACTACACAGGCCTCAAGGGGTTTCAAATCGAAAATAAATGCAAAACATGTGTTTTTGTGAGTTTCAAAACACAAATAATAATGTATAGAATTAATTGCAGGTTAAAGACAATAACTGTTTAGTGTCTTTAAATATCAGCTGTATTTGTACTCGGCTCGAAACAGGTGTAGTAGCTCGCTAAAAGCTCGCATACACCTTGTTGCATAGCCTTGTACAAATACAGCTAATATTTAAAGACACTAAATAGTTATTGTCTATATAATAGATTTTTTGCAATTTGGATATATATACATTTCAGTATTTAATAAATATAATATGAAACATGAGTCAAGTTGGGGAAGATGAATTTGACAGTTAATGCCCCTTCAAAAGATGATTTTTCTATAATCGTATGAATTTATTTTTTTATTAACCATATAATTACCTATTTCACTCTCATACGTTTTTCCCTCTCTTATTTCCAATCCACTGTTTTTGGCAAGTTTCATCTCTTTCAATCGTTTTCTTTCAGTTTTAAGCTTTCTAGTTCTAGATTTCTGTATTTTTTTAGCTCTCCTCTTATCTAATAAAGTTGCCCTTTTAATAGACATGTTTCCTGGGGACAGTCCAGCAGATTTATTAACCTATAAAAAAGAAATTTAACAATAAAAATATGATAACAATAATGCTTTATTAAACTAAATAAATGGGACACAGACGACGCCTTTGTTTGTATATAAAGTAATAAAGGAACATAACTCCATGCTGATAAAAGTGATGCTCACTAGTTGTTAAATCAGTGTCATAATCATCTGACATAAGTTAATCAAAGTAATGAAGTACTGAACATTGGATGACAGGGAATTCAACCTCTTTGTAATAACTATCATAATTAATTGTAGTGATACAAATCATTCTAATATGACGTGCTTCTTTCGCTTTATGAATAAACCCATGCTCTAAATCCAATAATTTTTTTCTGCACATGCGTACATATTGACTACTGCAAAATAATGAATTTTATCAAATTGGCATGCATTTAATATATTTCATTAACTTAAAACACTTCCAAACTCTTAAATGATGCACATGTTGTTACTAATTCATTTATTATGACTGTAATGTGTTGCATTCCGAAATTCACATAATTGACCTAGATACGACAACTGTTCATGCTGGCTGTTCAAAAACTCCTCCCTCTGGAAAATCACAGTACCAGCTGTTTGCTTCTTTGCAAACAAAAAAGGGAGGTTCATGGAAGAGCCAATGCAATCGCTTTAACCTTATACACATCGGACATAGAAATTACCTTAATTGTCCTAATCAGAATCGAAATAATTGATGCAAGCTATACTTTATATATATATATACTTCACTATCGCTTGGGCAAAAATAATCACGAATATAATGCCTACCCATGTTAAAACAACCAATTAAGTATAGCTTGCATCAATTATTTCTTAAATATACTCTGGTCTGTTGTTACATTTATATATACATATTTGTTTATGACAGTTACTGGTACATGTATATATAATTTTCATCCATTTGTATATCATTCTATTCACTAAAGTATTCTAATAATAGTGCTGTACATGATGGACAATAATAAATCAATTTTTCTAGAAGATTGGATTTGAGAAGGCATTCATATTTTCACGCGATATTCTTCCTAATGTGTTAAACAATTTTTCTGTATTTGTGCATAGATTTTAATGATTTATATCCACATATTTATAGATTGGTTACCAGTCAAAAAAGAAAGTTACATAATAAGAATGTCTGTGTCAGCAATACATCCTCACGATCTCCGTGTGTAAAAATTCAGGTCTGTTTAAGTTTATACTAATGCACTCAACAATTTTAGACTTTTCAGTATCTGTTAGTTTTTCTAAATAAAAAGGTACCTCTGAAATATAGCTTTATCCTTCATTTTTCTGTAAAACAGATGCACTGACCCTGTAGATGATAATCCAGAGTAGTGTTTATATTTTGCAGCTTTAGTTGATAGGGTGAAATTGAAACTTTCATTAGATTGTGAACTTGCCAGATTGGATAATTTTTTTGATTTCTGTTCTATATCTTTCAGAAATAATCTTTCTAAGTCATTCTTAAGAGCTAGAGAAGACAGCAGATTTTTTCCATATGGTAAATTGCTGTGCCTGTATGTAGTTGGACCTTTCAGGTATCTACACCGTTTGACGTCACATTTGATATGTTGTCCATATAATTATATGGTCAATTGTACATCAGACTCCATTTTCAATTCCTTCAGAATTCCCTTGGTTCTGTGACAGCATAAATGAATAGTTCTTCAGAAAACTGTTGATAACCATGGCTGATAGTTCCTTATGCTTCAGTTTAATGGAATACATTTTTTTACTAGCATTTACTATTACATGATTTCTGTCACTACTCTTGACTATATTAGAATGTGGCAGTAGTTTCACTGCTCTATTGAAACCAGTACTAGTTGAATCGTCATCACCTGCTAATTCTTTAATTTTAACACCTCTGTTATCCAGATACTTTATGATTTCAACAACCATATCTGGTTCCATGCCTTTGGCAGATCCTGTCCAGTTTTTTGCACATTTATGTTTAGGGGCTGGAATTCCTTTTTTCTGTGCATTATTACAAATGCAATTTCCTTTGCAACAAATGGCATGTCAAACAATTTTTTTATTTTTTCCTCCAATCAAGGTTGCAACCCCTGAAATCAAAGATGAGAATGTATTTAATTTTCATTTTGATGAATATACATACCATGTAAAAAAAATTTCTCCTTATATCAAATCATAATTTATAAATATTAGATTTGAGTTCTTACATACATACAGTCTCTTAGTCTTACCAATTTTATGAAGTTCTGTTCAGTTGTTTCAGAGCAGTAGTGCTGACAAACAAATTCAGTTCTGTATTTTCAGAAATTTCTAGGGTCAAGATGTGTAACTGCCACACAATTGTAGTAACACAACTTTCTAGTAATAAACTGTAATATGGGGAACTGCATATACATGTAGTTTGTTTAAGACTATTAAAACTCAAGTTTAAAAGGTTTTTACCACATTTATTATGTTCAAAATCCTATTCTTTGTCAACTATTTAATCACAATCCAAATTCAGAAGTTTATCAAACTTGAATAATAATTCCATATGTTCAGGGTATGATGACATCAGCAGTATTACCAAGCTGACCCATGTGAAGTATTTTATTGACTTATATTCAAAACTTAAGGTAGATTCACTGTATACCTATCTTGTGTTGTACAATAGCAGTACATTAACTGGTTTGTTCTTTGCCTAAATTTGCAAATTTTGAGACAGATTTGCAATCTATGTGTGAGCCTTTTTTTATACAACTGCAAAAACAATTTGGGATCATACAATGATACAATGTTGTTGTCTGTATTCTTTAAATAAATTTTCAACTTGACCATTTAAGTGGAGATAACTCTTATATTTTCTAAGTAGAAATTGAAATTTTTATTTTTTGTCTTTTTATAATACTGTATGCAATAGGTCTACTATATTTGGTTTATGGCTGATTGTAAGGTATATGTGTCAGTCTGACAGTTGTCATCTGAACCTTGACCTCATTTTCATGGTTCATTTGTTATAGTTAAGTTTTTGTGTTTTGATCTGTTGTTTTAATACTGTATGCAATAGGTTAACTATATTTGGTGTATGGAATAATTGTATTGTGCCAATTTTTATCTGAACATGACCTCATTTTCATGGTTCATTGATTAATCTAAAATGTTCATGGTGTAGCTTGTTTCTTAGATAATACATACAAAAGGTCAACTATATTTAAAATATGTAAGACATTTTGGCATGTGCACTCTTGTTAAATTGTAGAAAGAAAACAAGTTCGGTGACACAATTTTTTAATTTCTATTTTCTTGTAGCATAACGTTAGATCTATCTTCTCATGTTTAAAAATAGCATTTCATATTCTTGAAAAAAGCATAGTAAAATCTTCATTTTGGCAAAGAAAATTCTTCCTGAGGCAATATATACTGACAATCCACCTGAACATAACATACCTGATAAACTTTCATAGGACATGCCTGACCCTTTTTTTTTTGCCAGCAGGTGTCAGTCGAAAGCTTTAATCTAGTGTCTGTCCCTGTGTTCTCATTTTCCTCTAAAAAAAAAAAACAGTACCAAATATCAAACCGACAACCCTTTGTTCAACATACATGTATTTATGAAATAACAGTGGTCAAAACAGAAGTCAGTAATGTATTGAGTATAAGAATCTATAAATGTGAGTGTTAAGAAATTACCAAATATACTTGAAATTTTATCTATCAGTGTCTAGATTGATCAGATATATAGAGCAAAATCAAGGCTTTAACTAAGTAATTTATTGTAAGATACTGTCAACTCAGTTCAGAGTAGAAAATAATGGATTGTTAAAAATTGGCTACTCATTTATAATGGATTTTCATTAACTGCAGTTTGACCCTATGTTTTATTTATACCAAAAGCAGATGTGTGATTTTTGTCAGATATTATAATCATATATTAACCTTTTAAGTAGACACCCCAAGTAGTTTTAGGTTTATTAAAGAAAAACAATACAATGTATATGTTTGTTAATGTGGACTAGAACATCAGAGAACTGTGATATCAAAAGGAGAATATACATCATAAGTTTTGTTAAAATGTATACAAGTTCTATTTACATTACTTCTGACTTTGTGTATAATCAAATAGAAAAAGATATAACAGTTCATAGTTTGTCAATCATGCATAGTTAAGTTAAGCTAGGTTAAGCTAGGTTTATCCCATATCAGCCATGTCTCATTAATTGATTAATTAATTAACCATGGTTAATGAAAAATGTATCAAGTTAATTCAAAAATTAGTTACCAAGGCTATGCATTTAGTTACTGCCCACATTGTCAATATTTCCCTGGTCTAGGGCCCACTAAAAATTAAAATATTTGATTTATTTTACAAATACATGTAACAAACATATGGTATTACAGATTTAGAAAAAATTAAGGATTAAAGCATAGGCAACTCTTGAAAGTATCTGTAATAACACATGTAAGATAGAGTTATATCCCTGACTTAATTGTCTTATGGGTTCTAGATTATTTTATGTATTGTAAGCTTTAACTAGAGGCTCTTAAGAGCCTGTGTCGCTCACCTTGTTCTATGTGCATATTAAACAGAGGACACAGATGGATTCATGACAAAATTGTGTTTTGGTGATGGTGATGTGTTTGAAGATCTTACTTTACTGAACATTCTTGCTACTTACAATTTTCTCTATCTATAATAAACTTGGCACTTTTTAGTTACAGAGGAAAATATTTTGTAAAAATTTACAAAAATTTACTAAATTAATGAAAATAGTTAAATATTGACTATAAAGAGCAATAACTCCTAAAGGGGTCAACTGACCATTTCGGTCATGTTGACTTATTTGTAAATCTTACTTTGCTGAACATTATTGTTGTTTACAGTTTATCTCTATCTATAATAATATTCAAGATAATAACCAACAAGAGGCTGTCACAACGACAGCAAACCAGATTTATTAACATTTATTTGTGTCCTGCCAATATCACAAGAACCATAACTGATGAACGGTGAAAGTGAAAATCGTCAATATCAAATTTGACATCCATTTTGTCATCAGTATCAACATATTAAAATTTCAAAAGCTTAGGTTGAATGGTTCATGAGTAAATGCAACAACATGAATGGAAACAGCATTTTTCGATCTTTCAAGAACCATAACTGATGAACGGTAAAAGTCAAAATCGACATTTTTGAACTTGACCTCCATTTTGTCATCAGTAACAACATATTAAAATTTGAAAAGCTTTGGTTAAACAGTTCATGAGTAAATGCACGGACACAACTGGAAAAGCCATTTTTCAATCTTTCAAGAACCATAACTCCTGACGGTAAAAGTCAAAATCGTCATTATTGAACTTGACCTTCATTTTGTTGTCAGTACATGTAACAACATATAAAAATTTTAAAAGCTTTGGTTGAACGGTTCATGAGTAAATGCACGGACAACATTTGGTTGCCGCCCGCCCGACTGCCCGCCGTACATCCCTAAATCAATAACCGACATTTTTGTCACAAAAATCCAGTTAAAAACAGCAAACTTTCCTTAAAATGACCAATTGAGGGGCAGCAACCCAACAACAGGTTGTCCGATTCATCTGAAAATTTTTGAGCAGATAGATCTTGACCTGATAAACAATTTTACCCCTATGTCAGATTTGCTCTAAATGCTTTGGTTTTTGAGTTATAAGACAAAAACTGCATTTTACCCCATTGTTCTATTTTTAGCAATGGTGGCCATCTTGGTTGGTTGGCCAATCACCGGACACATTTTTTTAAACTAGATACCCCAATGATGATTGTGGCCAAGTTTGGTTTAATTTGGCCCAGTAGTTTCAGAGGAGAAGATTTTTGTAAAAGTTAACAACGACGACGACGGATGCAAAGTGATGAGAAAAGCTCACTTGGCCCAAAGGGCCAGGTGAGCTAAAACTGTGGCAGTTGAATCTAAAACAGTGGCAGTTGAATCTAAAACAGGATTTACAACGACAAATATGTGTTAAACTAAAACATGACATTGGGGTTAATAATTATGTGAATTAGCTCAAACCACTATTTCTTCAACAAATCAATTTGGATCCAGTTTATCTGCATTATCTCAAGTGTGACTGAAAAGATACAGTAATACATCAAGTTAAATCTTATTATAACCAACTACATTTTCTATAGTTCTTACCTTATCATTCAGAGCAGAATTTTCTGAATGAAGTTCAGCATTTTTTGTGGCATTAGTTTCTCCATTAATTCTACTTTCTCAGATTCTCTCCTTTGACACCCTTCCATTTCTATGCTTAAATCTTTATTGCTAATTTTAAGTTCTGAGACTTTGCATCTTGTGAAGCTATTGTATTTTGTGCTCTGAATAAAAAGAGAAATTTTGTTTAATATCATCTACAAAAGATTTTCTGGTTTCCAAAATAAAGATTATTATTTATTGCCTAAAAAATATTGTCTTGTTTATAAACAAAACCTGGAAAACCTTTAAATTTTCTCAGTATATAAATTTAGTTTTGTGGAAAATTGTATAAATGGCATTGTACCTTAGAGATACCTTTTAAATATTTTTCCTGGTTATTTTTTATGATGTGATAAAAGGTGCAGATCTACATTTAAAATCAACACGACAACACCAGAATTGCAGTTGGTATGAAAGTTAGAGAGTTCCTAAGTGACAATGATGACCTAGCACCACAGACAGTCAGCAACTTTTTCAGGTATGTTTATTATGTGTTAACAAAGAAAAAATAATCTAGGGTATATGTTCATGAGATAGTCCACAGAGAATACATGCAATACAAGAGAAAATAATCCCATCAGAATTAATTGTTCATTACTGATTAGTTTCCATTTCAATTCACACAGAGTATACTTGCTTAAGTGTATATCAAGTTTTGTACATTTTAATAAAATGTTTAATTTCTATTTCAGTACAGTCAGGGAGTTCTATTGCACTATGACTGAAACCATGATAAAGAAGTTCCCATTCCAAGACAAAGTTATCAGAGGCATCAGTTTTCTGAATCCACTCAGCAAAGACAAGTTATCTCCAGATGAAGGTGAGTTTTTTGTTAGTCTAGTAAGTCAAAACTGTCACAAGATAAAATTGAGTGCTTGTTACAAACATAAAATTGATCAGGTGTGGGGAATATGTCAATGATACTGAACTGCCTATGGCTTATAGAGAAGATATAATATTACATAGCACAGCATTTAATGTTTGAATTATGATTGATCATTGAACTGTTTAAACTTAGTACTTATTATTTTTTTCCTTTTTTTCAGTTGTCAGCTTGTCTGATAGGTTCCTCAACTATAACCAGCAAGAGACCAGTCAACTAGAAGATGAAGCTGCTGAGTATATTCTTACTCCTCTGTGTGACTTACCAGCATTTGATCCAGACACTCCTTCACTCAACCAGTTCTGGACCTCTATTGGCAACCTGAAGCTACCAACTGGTAAACTACAGTTTCAGCACCTCTTTGCACTCAGCAAAGTTGTACTAGCCCTGCCACACTCCAATGCTGACACAGAAAGAACTTTTTCCATGCTAAAGAAGATCCAGGCTGACCCCAGAGACAACCTAGCTGATAAGACCATCCACAGTCTACTTAGTGTTAAGATCAACAACCCAACAGACTGTCACCAGTATAAACCAGAACCTGAACTAGTCAAAGCAGCAAAGTCAGCTTGTGCCTTATACAAACAGTCTCTTTCTTGAATTGTGTTTGAACTCATTTTGAACAATGATTAGTGCTCTTGTTGATGTAAAAACTGTGCTTTATATGTTTATTTAAATCATGTTCTCTTATGACATTTAAACAAGTTTGCTTTAACTGTTGCTTAATATAATTTTTCAATTTAGTGCTTTAATATAAACATAAGAAACATTCAACATAGTGACTATTGTTTGAAATTTTATATTGTTCTGTTATTGTAACTTGTTATAACATATCTTAATATATTAGATGAATAAAAAATTGAAAACCACTTATCTTCTATTATTATCAAGTAAAAATGGCTATACAGGTGTTTAAAGGTATAGAATCATTGTTATTTCATCAAAAAAGGAATATATGTAGTTTCAACACACACAAAAAACAATGCGTACGACGAAAAAAGGGTCGATAAAAAATCTCCAGTTTTGAGACCCAAACTCCAGCTGAAAATTTCCAAATCTCCAGTTGTGGCTTGACCACTCTGTCACATGTATGAAAATGAGTGCATCAAAAGAAGCACCTGGTAGAAACTTAACTGATCTTTTCCCTACATTTACCCAAAATAACCATATTTTGGTGTCATTTTGGTCTCTTGTGGACAGTTGTCTCATTGGCAATCATACCACATCTTCTTTTTTATATATTATATATACCTTTTGAAATCTGATTGTAATTCATGTGTTCAGTTTTATCTTGAACTGTTTTATTTTCAATTTTCTGTTTCTGTAACATATGTCTATAAATTTATTCAAAGTTTCTTCATCTGTTTTGTGTTCCTCTTTCAAGCACATATGGTTTTATCTTGGTATGTATGAAGTTCTGAAAGTGTCTCACGATGTTTTATTCTTGACTGTTCAAGTTCCTTCATGGCTGTTGTATATGGAAGCAAGTCATTTTGAACCCTATCATTTCGTACCCGAATCTGCCATTTGTACCCGAATCTGCCATTTTGTACCCAACATTTACCATTTCATACCCACGATAATATCCATTTCGTACCCAATGGGCCAAATGCATCTACCATTTCGTACCTCATGGACTTAATACATGTAAGCTATTTCGTATTATATTTTTGTATAGTTTTTCATGATTTTAATGGGTTTTTTTATAAAATAAAACATATTAAATAAAATTGTGCATCTAGACGTAACAATTTTATAAAGACCGATGAATATTTGTTTGTTTGAAGGATTTGCCCGAACCTTGTTGTTCTTGAAACAATCTTTACTTGTATACTTGTAAGTTTCCTGACGTATAAGTGCCATTGAGGATGAGTTCCAGAGGTCCTCATTACCAGACAAAGCAGACTAGTAGCGTTTGTTTATTTGATTGTTGGGACAGACGAGACCAACCACTTGTATACAGATAAACAGAATTACCAAATAAGCTTACGTTGTCAACACTATCAGAAAAGAGTTCCCATAGTCGAATGTGGTACATGAAGGCTTCCAAGAATGTACAAGTGACATGTCTGACTCTAAACAGTTAGTAAATGGACTTAACAGTGACCTATAGACATAGACCGCTAATTGTTCTTGATATTTGAAACTGCATGCATATATACGTTTTTGAGAGAGATTATTTATCTTGTGTCTGACGAAAACTAAATGCCTGCATGGTTATATCTTGCCATACGTTCGTGTTGGTTTGGTGAGTGTTCTCTCAAAATAGTTATTCAAAAATTGTTTTAGTGAGATCTAGATTTACACCAATACGGAATTTCGTCTATATATTTCACAAGTATATACCACGGAGAAGCTCTGAAGGTATTTACTACTTCCATTTTGTTTGGGTGTTAAACATCGATGTTTAAAGCAATATTTAATGAATAAAATGATGATGGTAGAAAGAAATATGAGCGTCATGTGGAAAATATTACACGATCTCAGACCATGAGTTGTCAATCTGTATTCCAATACAACCATATTGAGAAGCTAGTAATTTACAGGGTTCTTATGTCGTTTGACTCCGACACACATCTTTTACTAAGATGTATGAAAGGTTCTCTCTCTATATATATATATATATATGATATGTAACAATAATCAAACAGGTATGAAGATTTTTTTATACAGTTTACACAATCATTAATAAAGAAACACAGCAACACTACAATATAACAAATGGAAAACTTAATTATTTTTAAGTTATAACCATGCTATGCAGACATCAAGTAAGTGCATGTGAACATCAATTAGGAACACGATGTGTGATTTTGTATAACTAAAAATATCTAAGCGAGCAATAACTTTGTCATGCAAACATTTTTTTCCCAATGTGTCTCTCTTTTTATCTCCACTCCTTTGCAATAACTATTTCCCTTTTTCGTCTATCATTTATAAGAGACCTCTGACGAACAACGGTAAAATTTTAATCAATTTGACGCTAACGATAACCGAAAATGACTGTGTGTCGCCTGACAGTAAAAGACATTATAACCCTCAATAATGCTACATGTAATAGTTTTGTCTTTCTTTGTACCATGCATGAAAAGGGTTTATTTTCACTTGTTCATAATTTAATCATTTTTTAGCGTCAGCAACCAAATGGTTCAATATATTGGTGGTGCTCTGTACGTTCAAACAAATCTAGATGTCCAGCAACAGTTATCCAGTCCGGTTCTGATTTCAGACCAGGTTCTCATCAACACAACCATGACTCAACTCCTGGAGCAATTATCAAACTGAAGATAGTTTCACAGGTATTTACCTATTAATTTTACCTATGTAAATATCATTACTGAGAACATAATTGAAAATAAAAGTTTACATTTCCATGTTATCAACATTTAGAAATATTTGAAAAATATACAAAAAAGGCGATGTGGTATGACAACTATCAACCAGAGTTTAACTGACATAGATAGAAAGAAACTATTTATATAAATTAATATTTGAGCCTGTTGATTTTACTTAATTGATATTGTTTCATATGAAATCAAACTTAACATATTTCTCCATTCACAGTCTAAGCAAGAAGCCGCAACCAATGTCTTCAAGCCAGCAGCACAGATAGTCAATGGAGCCATGGTTAGTCATTCCGACCATACAGCCCCAGCAGGTAGCAGACCTAATGTACACAACCTTCAGACGTCCACTAATCGTCTACGTGAGAAAAGCAGACCAAAAGATCCAACAGATTTAAACTTTGAGGTATGATTTGAACTAAGTGAATGGTTTCTTCCAGTATTATCAGATTATTTACAATAATTATATGATATGAAATTTATTATCCGAAAATATAAATAAAATTGATATAAGATGTGGTATGAGTGCCAATGAGACATAATTAAAGTGTAAAAACACAGCTCAGCAACATGGAAATTAGTGCGTCCTTCAACAATGTGCAATTAATTATCCGAAAATATAATAAAAATTGATATAAGAAGATGTGGTATGAGTGCCAATGAGACATAATTGAAGTGTAAAAACACAGCTCAGCAACATGAAGATTAGTGCGTCCTTCAACAATGTGCAATTTATTATCCAAAAAATATAATAAAATCGATATAAGAAGATGTGGTAGGAGTGCCAATGAGACATAATTAAAGTGTAAAAAAATCAGCTCAGCAACATGAAGATTAGTGTGTCCTTCTTCAACAATGTGCAATTTATTATCCGAAAATATAATAAAATTGATATAAGAAGATGTGGTATGAAAGCCAATGAGACATAATTGAAGTGTAAAAACACAGCTCAGCAACATGAAGATAAGTGCGTCCTTCAACGATGTGCAATTTATTATCCGAAAATATAATAAAATTGATATAAGAAGATGTGGTATCAGTGCCAATGAGACATAATTGAAGTGTAAAAACAACATTGTGCAAAACCCAACCGCATAGCATATATAAAACATTTTATAGCATTATACACTGTACTAATTTGTTTATTACAATAAATAAACATAGTAATATAATAGTATTTATTCCCTATTTCAGACCAACTAAGACTTTCTACCAGAGAACTTTTTCAGGAAAGACGTTGTTGTTGACAGCAATCGACACCTCATTTTTGCCACTGAAAGCCAGTTAGACGTTTTATCCTCAGCCAAAGTGTGGTACATGGATGCAACTTTCAAGAACATCCGGAAACCATTCTACAAGATGTTTTCGATACACGCATTTCTTTGTACTGGTGAAGATAACTCACAATTATGTCATAGGAAAGATTTTGAAGTTGAAGCAAAGGAAAAAAAAATATGAAATAAGTATAACATTTTAAACTCAGTAAAAATAAATTAAATAGTCCTGAGTCTGAATCCGAGACAGTTTTTTTTAATCACTTTCCTATTTTCTTGTGTTAAGATGACTAATTGGTAAATTTAAAAAAGCTTCAACACGTGCAATATTTTAAGCACACACTAAATTAATTACAATGCTTCATAGATAAGACATTTACAAATGTAGTGCAGAAGATCTCATGTTTTTATCTCATGTTTTATCTCATGTTTTTGTGCTCGTTTGCCATTTTGGCATTATATGATTGTTTTTATTAGTGCTTTCTGTTTATATTGTTTTGTATATGCATATCAACAGTACAATAAAATATTTATTAGGTCTGGGTTTTTTTTTTAAATTATTCATGATTGAGTAAATGTTTATTATGCGCATTTGGACTATACGTCTTTGAAACAGTTTTCACCAAGACAAGTAACAATCTTCCATGAGGTACAAAAAGCATACATAGTAATCTCCATGCGGTACAAAATGGTATTGCATATAAATATTCGCTGAGGTACGAAATGGCATTTATATTAATCTTCCATGAGATATGAAATGGTATTACATATAAATCTTTGATGAGGTACGAAATGGCATACATATTAATCTTCCATGAGATATGAAATGGTATTACATATAAATCTTCCATGAGGTACGAAATGGCATACATATTAAATCTTCCATGAGGTACGAAATGGTATTACATGTTAATATTTGAAATGGTCAAGGTACGAAATGGTCAGGGTACAATATGGTTTTTGCCAGGGTACGAAATGGTTAGAGTACGAAATGACTATAATTCTTGTATATAACTGTAAACAAATAAAAATAAATAAATTGGTTATCTAGAAGTTTTATTAAAATTCTACGAGCTGTCGTTAAATTTTAATGAATTGGTACAGCACAGCTGATACCAATACTGTGGATTCATTTTTATTCGTTGGATACCAATTTTCATGGATTTCGTGGGTACAGGGGAACCACGAATTTAAATATTCAACAAATTTCAAATTTTCTAAAGGAATGTATGCAAAGTTTGCCAAAACCATGAAATTAAATATCAACGAATATGCAAGTTTGTCTCTCAAAACACAAAAATTGGTACCCACAAAAATAAATGAATCCACAGTAAATAATTTTTTCAACAGTCTAAATATTTGGTTAATTGGTTATATTTGTATGGAATATGCAATGGTAACCTTTAAAATTTATGTGCTCTTTTGTGGGTTTTTTTATGTTTCATAATACATGTCAATTCCAATGCACTGACTCCTGAGCTGATGATACTCTCGGAGACTAGGAGTCCGCAAGTAGGGGCAGTATCTCTTCAGGGCTAGAAAATGAAAATCATATTTTATAAATTTGGTGTATTAGAGGGGCTTCTGAGATTCACCTTTGTCAGGAATACTCAATGTAAATTAAAACAGACAATAAACATTTATCTACCTCTTCTTTGTCTTTATTTTCTGTCTTCTGAAGTAAAAGTTCAGTCTGTTTTTCTTCACTTGTTGATCCAGACTATTGGATTTTATCTCCTCAGATTCCTATAATGAAACACAGTTATTTTGCAATTACAATAATGAATTTCAGCAACCTTATTTAAACTTTTTCTGAACACTTAAATATGTGTGTATTTACATTATCAAGGGCAAAATACATTACAGCTATTTTTATACAAACGCAAAACAATTTTTGGAATCATATAATGGTATGATGTCGTAGTCGTCTGCGTCCTTTGAAGACACATTGGTTTCCGGACAATAACTTTAGTTTACGTGAATGGATATTTGAAATTTTATAAGAAGCCTCAGTACCACGAAAAGAAGGTTGGGATTGATTTTGAGGATGATGGTTCCAACTGTTTATAACTGGAATAAGGGCCCCAAAAGAGGTCCTAAACAATCATTTTTCTACTTTCAGGATAATAACTTGTGTATAAGTATTTCAATTGCTCTGAAATTATTCCACAATGTTTAATACCACAAGTAGAAGGTTTGGTTTCATTTTGGGGGTTAATGGCGCCAACAGTTTAGGAATTAAGGGCCAAAAACACATTTTTGTAGTTTCTGGATAATAGCTTGTATTATTGTAAGAGTATGGATCTATCTGACATTGTACCACAAGGTTCCATATCACAAAAGGAAGGCTTGGATTGAGTTTGGGGGTTGTTACCCCATTCATGCAGGAATTGGATAATAAAAAATTTGTAAGGGTTCCGCGGAACCCAGTGTCTCGCCTACTTTTGCTGTTAATCACACACTCATCAAAAATGATGAAAAAAATCAATAAAATTATTCCTCTCGATACTATCTTTTGATTGTCAGAAGCTTCTGTCCAAGTTTGGTAAAAAATCCAGGCTAGTTTAAGAATCTTAAAAATGTTTTAAATACTTTAACTGCAGACTATGTAATGTTAACTGGAAGAAAAACTAAGTCCATTTATAAGTAAAATACGGGAAAAATGGAATTTTATTTTTACAAAATTTACATCTGGATACTATCTTCTGATCATAAACAAGCTTCTGGCCAAGTTTCTTACAATTCCAGGATAGTTTAATAAAGTTATTAAAATTTTAAAAGCTTTAACCACAGAGTGAATGTAATGTTTCCTGGCAGAAAAAACTAAGTCCATTTATAAGTAAAATACGGAAAAAATGGAATTTTATTTTTACAAAATTTACTACTGGATACTATTTCCTGATTATAAACAAGCTTCTGGCCAAGTTTTGTACATTTCCAGGATAGTTTAAGAAAGTTATTAAAATTTTAAAAACTTTAACCACAGAGTGAATGTAATGTTTCCTGGCAGAAAAAACTAAGTCCATTTTTAAGTAAAATACGGAAAAAATGGAATTTTATTTTTACAAAATTACTTCTGGATACTATCTCCTGATCATAAACAAGCTTCTGTCAAAGTTTCGTACAATTCAAGGATAGTTTAAGAAAGTTATTAAAATTTCAAAAACTTTAACCACAGAGTGAATATTTGTGGACGCCGCCGCCGCCAACGACGCCGACGGAATGTAGGATCGCTATGTCTCGCTTTTTCGACTAAAGTCGAAGGCTCGACAAAAAGGGCCAAAATTGAGCACATTTTTAGTTTCCAGATAATAACTTGTGTTTAAGGGTATGGATCTCTCTGAAATTGTACAAGGTTCCATACTACAAGGGAAAGGCAAAGATCAAGCCCCTATAATGGCCTATAATGGCCCAAGTTTACAAGATAAAAAAATTCTAACAGAGCAGTTTTTTCTCCATAAATTATTTGAATATGAGTCAATGATTAATAAAAACTGTTTTTATCTAAAAAAAAAAAAAGAAAAAAAAAAGGGTTCAATGACGTCACAATGGTAGTGGCAAATGACGTCATACTTTGGGAAATAAGCAAAAATACAGAAATTTTGATGTTCTTTCTAAATTTTGACGACCTTACTATACTTGCACCAATTAAAAATTTTAATATTTTGACAAGTTCATACATATCAAACTTAAGATAAAAAATCTTTTTGGTGCAAGGTTGGTGCGATAGTTTATTTTTATATTTTTCATAGCCAAGCAGAGCAATAAAAAGCTGAAATTTGCCGTCCAAAAATGGACATATTCATCTGACAAAGTTTAGTTTATACATTCTTATGCCTATAGAAACTTATTTTTTTTGTTTATGAATGTAACGTGTATTCCTAATATTATTTCCATTAGTATATGTCTAGTTACACTTCTTAAAAAAATCTGAAAGCAATAAACTACATGTGTAAGGGAGTCAATAACAACTTTGAGGATATTTTGTTTTTAATTATGAAATTTTAGATAGACATGCAATATAAAAAAATCTGTACATTATTTATGTTTCTGCTAATCATCAATTCAAAATCTGGTGTTTGAATGTGGCAATCTTCTCTCTCAGGTATTAGGGTCAGATCTATGATTTTATGTTAGGAAAAGAGGGGGGGGGGATGGGGGTGGACAAAGTATACCGAATTTAAAAGATTGTTTTGCTTAAATCACATAATTAGTGAGAAACATGAAAGGGCCGATTTTGGCCTCAAATTTCAGGTTCATCTAACGAAAGATTTTAAACATTTTTTGTGTCTATTTCAATTGATTCAATTAGTTTATGTGAAAGATTTTAACTGATTTAGTCATTAAAAACGCTCCCTTTCAAGCTTTAATATGAAAAATCTATCAAATATGCCAAAAATCGTCACTTTTCATATGGTTTTTGTCAAAATTATAAAGTGGCTGAATCCGTGTTCATCCTCAACCTTTATATATGTTAAGTAATATCATCAAATACAACTTACATTTCAATATAATGAATGAACATGAATGAGGCCACTTTCATTAAAGACAGAAACTGTGTAAAAGATTTCAGTAATTTAGCATAACTTTATGATGATAGTACCCAATATATGTGCATTGTATTGTCAAAAACAGCCCATATTTATGTAGCATAAGCATTCTACTTTCCAGTAAATAGCTTAAGATTACATTTTCACAATTTTGTAAAACTGCTATATTTTTTGGCCAAAAAGGGGTCTTACGGAACCTACTCCTTTATTTTAAAAATCAAACTACCTATATTCCAATTGGATGTGTCTTTGTTGGTTATGAACATAGAGAACAAGTTTTATCAAATTTTGTGGTAAGAGAACGGAAATGGCAAAAGGTAGACAAGATAAAAAACCATAAAAAATTTAGCCATGTTGATAACAGTACTGTAGTTGAAGAGTTGCCACCGTCAATTTTGATTTGACAGTCGCAAATCTCCGTTTTACTGTCTCCGCTACGCGTCGCCAGTAAAACTGCATTTGCGACCGTCAAATCTACAATTGACGGTGGCAACTCTTCAACTACAGTACTGTTATTCCTTAAATAGGTATTTAAACCATACCTGGTAAGTTTTGATAATTTCCTGACAATTCCTCCTGATTTGTTCTGTTTCTTCCTTCGCTTCTTTCAATCGCAGAATTATTTTCTCTAAATTTGCTTTTGTTTCCTTAAAAAAAAATCAAATATCAATAACATTTGTTCATTTCACTAACATATATATTTCAATAGGTAATGAATGGGTTATAATATCTATTGTGCAAATATTAACATTTGAGGAGAGACCCACTTATGTGTATTATCTTTAAAATATATTGATTAGCCATATTTCCTTCACTCTTTCATGTCATTCTAAAATGAAAATAAACAAAGTTATCTACCTTGAATTGAATTTTTTTTTAACCTCTTTGTTTATACTGATGAACTTCATTGTTTGTCTTATTTTCTTTTTTTTTTTATTAAAATTGAATTTTGATGCTAGTTTTATACTATCCACAACATCAATAGAATTGTGAAATATTATCACTGGAGAAAAAGAATTATATTAACTCTTTAGAAAATTGCTTTAATTCCAAATTACCATTGAACCACTGAAAAGTAGGGTAACTCGATCCACACATATGTTTTTATTTGGCTTTATCTGCTTTTTGCACGCTGATGTCATAGAGCAATTATTTAAAAAAGAAAAAGAAAATAGACATAAACAATGCAGTTCATCTGTATAAGCAAAGAGGTTAAAAAAATTCAATTCAAGGTAGATAACTTTGTTTATTTTCATTTTAAAAGACACACGAAAGAGTGTAGGAAATACGTTTTTATTGGCGTAGGAAGCCATATTGCCCAAAGAAAACCAGTGACCTTCCATTGAAATGGAGTGCACTTGTAATCACTGGGTTCGAAATAACAAGCTCAGTGTTGACTGGCTAGTGATTACAGTAATAACTACTTAGACTAACTCAGCCACCTAGGCGCATGTAGGATTTCTTAAAGAATCATAAAGCTGTAAGGAAAATATAAATATCATTGCAACATTTTCAAATCGAAATTTAATTCATCTTTCAAACTTCTTTTTTTTTTTTTGTCCTTAGCTTACTTAGTGTGTGATTCCATTGTTGAAGGCTGCAGTCACCTATGGACCTTGTTCTGAATATATTTTAGTGTTCTGCGTTGACGGGATTAGTGTCTCATGAATTATAACATTATTGCATGTTTCTTTATCTATAAAAATTCTTACAGAGTGTTGTTCTACTTTTGGGACAAATTATATCAAAATTATAGAAAACTTTATCGGCTCTAACTCACAATACGGACACATGTACACTAGGGAACATAATTGTGGACAACAAAAATTCAAGGGAGAATAACTGTGTACTCAGCCCAGAGTGCAAACCTTAAGTCCACTTCGCCTTCAACAGTAGGGGACTAATAAATTGTTTGCAAACTAGAGAATCCTTGTACTTTGGCCATTAAAGTTAGGACAGTTAAGGTTTTCATTTTACCTGTGTGCTACAGCTTGCAGCATCTTCTTCCTGATATTCATCATTTTTGTTCTGTTGGAAATCACAGGATATATTGTCTGGGCCAATGCTCTCTATATCAAAATAGAAGAAATAGATTGTATACATCAAATGAACTTAGGGCAATATTATATATATATGAATTTACAATATTTCACATACATGTAACATTGACCTCATGTGGCTTATTTTGTAATTTACACAAAGCTTATTTATAGCTAAAACAAATATAAAGGGATGTAAAAATTGGTCAAATACTTGAAATTGGTTAACAGATATATCTTTTGCAAAATCCTGTTTATATTTTCATTGTAGGAAATCAGAAAATATTACTTTCCTAATTATGCTAATGTGTGTTACAATTTTTTTTTCAATATTTTAAATCTTGCTATTTTTTCTGGAGTTCAGAAGAAAAATGAAGAAGCTAAGTATTGGAGGCTTTTTTTAAATAGCTTTAAAGGAAGGATCATCTTCATCAAAATCTTACATACGTGATGATGCATATTATTGGCAGTTAAGTGTATTTGCATGATAGTCATTTACGAACCAATATTTTGTTGCAATGTTAGAAAAATATGCAATTTTGATGTCTGACAGTACATTTATAACTGCTCCATTCTACTGTTTTACTTGGAGAAAAAAAAGTTGTTTTGATACTTTTTTTTTTATAAATCAATAGCATCTTATAATTACAGTTTCTAGGAAATGCCTACTTTGTAATACTAGTTTTAAAACACAATTTGTACTGACTTTCCCAAAAGTAAATTTTTACATAATGTACATGTACAATGTATATACATTTGTGTATATCATATATATTTTCACCCTCAAAAACATCTCACAGTAATATTTCAATCATATCTGTTATTGTGGTTATTGTAAATAGAATTCCTACCTCCTCTGAGACAGTAGTAATGGTAGTACATGTATCTTCAGAATTTGTATTTACAGGTGCATATAGGCTTTCTGTAGGATTATCTTTGTCCATAATGGCATGTACATTTTGTACCATGTCATCCATCTCTACATTTTCGATAGACTCCTGAGATGACAAACAAAAAATACAATTTCATCATCAGATTATAGACATTTTTAATATAATGTATGTATATTAATTGGAGACAAGAACTATCTTTAAAAAAAGATATCCGACATATTCAAATTTGAGTATACATGTATGTTTAAAACTATCATTTCGATAACCTTCAGAAGCACAAAGATACCATTTAAATAACGTTTTCTCTGTTTGTGTTCAGTATTCTCGGTCCTCGTATCTTTCTGTTTACATTCACCAAAACCCCGCGAAAATCTCACATGCGTAGGTGCGTTCTAAAAGTCATGTACGTTCTTACAACAAATTTTACATTAAAAATTATATAATTGTCCCAAATAAACAGCTGTCACGGATGCAAAGAGCTATTGGAGAAACAATTATTTTAATAAAAATATAAATCTTTGTAAGATCTAGTTCAAATATTTATAGTTTTTCACTTGCTTTCCATCACGATATAATTAACGAGACGTTTTTTCAAACACAACCAAATCACCCACCATGACAGCATTTTGTCCAATCACAGAAAGGATTTTCGAGCATGCATATTCTGTTGCCATAGTTAAGCGTCCTTAAGTTCAAAGGGCACAAACCGAAACTATACCGACTACGTAGGAAAAAGAATGAGCTACATGTACTCAAGTATTGATACAATGGTCTTCCTCTAGATTATATAAATATAGGAATGACTGTAACCATACATTAATTCATCCTGCAACAAACCAACTATTGTACAAATTGCAGGTACACAAATACATGCATTGACAGGTATAATTAAAGCTCCACCTTTTTTGCAGGACTACTATTATGTGAAATTGATCTTGTACTGCGTGCATGCCCTCCTTTATCAAGGTTAATGTTGCAAAGGTTTTATTATGTCTATATATATATATATATAGTATATATGACTAGAATAACATGTACAGATAATAACACAATTGTAAAATAAAGTACAAAATTCCAACATTTCAGTTCTTATGATTTGAGTTTGCTTTTCAACTGACAATGCAACAAGAATGTGTCCCTGATACATGGATGCCCCATCGGCACTATCATTTTCTATGTTCAATGGACAGTGAAAATTGGGGAAAATCTCTAATTTGGCATTAAAATTAGAAAGATCATATCATAAGGAACATGTGTACTCCATCAAAAACTACCTTGACCAAAAACTTTAACCTGAAGCGGGACAGACGGAGGGACGAACAGACGAATGAACGTACAATGGACGGATGCACAGACCAGAAAACATAATGCTCATAAATGGGGCATACAAATCTTTCATGACGGTTGAAAATAAAATAACAAGAGTGCACACGCTGAAATGTCTCTCCTTCTTTACTAATCATTGATATTATGTTGATAGTCCTAAATATAAAGCTTAATTACAATTTAAACATAAACTTAACATTAACCCTTAATACTAAAAATTTACCACTGAACCATGAAAATGATGTCAAGGTGATATGAACCATGCTAGGCACACATGTACAGCTAACAATTCTTCCATACAACAAATATAGTTGACCTAATGGCTATTGCTTAAAGTTTAAAAAAAAACCGGACCAAAACACAAAAACTTGACACTGAGCAATGAACCATGAAAATGAGGTCAAAGTCAAATTCAATCTGAGCGACTGACATATAGTCATCAAATATTTCCATACACCAAATATAGTTGACTTATTGCATATATAGTAAGATAAAAAGACCAAAACTCAAAAACTTAACTTTGACCACTGAACCATGAAAATGAGGTCAAGGTCAGATGACACATACCAGCTAGACATGTACACCTTACAATAATTCCATATGTAACAAAGAGGCTGCTGGCTTCCTTGTTACGGGGTCATAATTTTATATGTAAAATCATTAGAAAAACGTTGAGGTCAGCTAGAGATGCTGAAGACTTGAACTTAGCTCTGGCACTGAACTAATACCAAACTCACATTAAGATTTTCTAATTTAATTCCAAACCAAAATCACATACAATGGTAAATGTCTATATAATATGACTCCTACTGTAATAATACAATTCTATTGATGTTACTATCCTACTCTGTTCTTACTTATTGAATTAACGACATATATACTATTTTATCATGACAAGTTTGAGTAAACGAATTCACTCTAATTAGTACAAATTCATAATTACAATTATGTCAACTAATAATACTGATGCTAATGAGAATGTTCAATTAATTACATAACACATAATTAACTCAACTTGAACTTGTCACGTGATGATTTCTCTAAATTTATGACACCACAAATAATAAGAACTAGTCCAAATCTATACAAAATGCTGAAGGTAAAAATTACTCAAAATGCCTCTATGACAGATTGGCTCCTCCCCGGATAAAACACGTCCTCGTGTTTTTCATTTTTAAAAAGTTAATGCCTATCAGAAAAATTCAATGTTGAAAGTCTGTTTTTTATGTCATCCCTAAATTCACCTAATGTTTGTTGTACTACATCTTTCATTTTGTCTTTGATATCTGCTAATGAATACACATTTTGATTGCTATGCATTGGTTGATGATGGTTCTGTTGATTGTTTCTATATCTCAGATTGCTTCCTCTGTTTGGTTGTGTTAGACCTACATGACCTACATTTGATCTCTGTTTTGCTGCACTTAATTCCTTTAAAAGTTTTCGATTTTCTTTCAGAACTTGATTGCGCTGGCCCTTAACAATTTCAAAGTCATAAGTTGTTGGATTCTTCTCTAATTTTTGTCTTAATTGTCTATTAATAGATTCACATATTTCAACTTGTTCCTGAAAAGTTTTTGTCACTTTTTTATATTGAAATGTTTCTTCTTCCTTACATATTAATTTTTCTTTCAGCTCTTTTATTTCTTTATCACTTTTTGTCTTTTCCTGGTTAAGTTTTCCTTTCATTTTCTGTAGCTCAGTTTTCAAGCATTGTGTTGTGTCTATAGAGTTGATGAAAGCTCCATTTCTTATACTTGAAAACGGCATTTCCTGTAATACTTTGCGTTTCTGTTTGAATTTGTCCATTCTTTCATGATCTCGTTCTTGTTTTCGATTTGATTTTCTCTTGTGATATGTTACTTGCTTTGAACCTGTTGGTCTGGCAGCTTGAAATTGGGTGAAACACATCCTTGCATAATGTCCCTTTCTGCCACATTGATAACACATCTTCTTAAAAGCATAACAAGTGCCTTGTCTATGATATAAACCACACTTTCCACATAGATGTCTTTGGCTGGTGTTAAAGTTCCAGTACTGCCACTGTGGTCGAAGATTGTAATCCATTCTGCTTGATGTATATATACTGGATAAGAAAACTCACTCTGAACTGGTATCTGGATCAGTATTGAACTTATAAGTCAATATGCCTCAGGGTCCTCCACCATATGTAACAAAGAGGCTGCTGGCTTCCTTGTTACGGGGTCATAATTTTATACGTAAAATCATTAGAAAAACGTTGAGGTCAGCTAGAGATGCTGAAGACTTGAACTTAGCTCTGGCACTGAACTAATACCAAACTCACATTAAGATTTTCTAATTTAATTCCAAACCAAAATCACATACAATGGTAAATGTCTATATAATATGACTCCTACTGTAATAATACAATTCTATTGATGTTACTATCCTACTCTGTTCTTACTTATTGAATTAACGACATATATACTATTTTATCATGACAAGTTTGAGTAAACGAATTCACTCTAATTAGTACAAATTCATAATTACAATTATGTCAACTAATAATACTGATGCTAATGAGAATGTTCAATTAATTACATAACACATAATTAACTCAACTTGAACTTGTCACGTGATGATTTCTCTAAATTTATGACACCACAAATAATAAGAACTAGTCCAAATCTATACAAAATGCTGAAGGTAAAAATTACTCAAAATGCCTCTATGACAGATTGGCTCCTCCCCGGATAAAACACGTCCTCGTGTTTTTCATTTTTAAAAAGTTAATGCCTATCAGAAAAATTCAATGTTGAAAGTCTGTTTTTTATGTCATCCCTAAATTCACCTAATGTTTGTTGTACTACATCTTTCATTTTGTCTTTGATATCTGCTAATGAATACACATTTTGATTGCTATGCATTGGTTGATGATGGTTCTGTTGATTGTTTCTATATCTCAGATTGCTTCCTCTGTTTGGTTGTGTTAGACCTACATGACCTACATTTGATCTCTGTTTTGCTGCACTTAATTCCTTTAAAAGTTTTCGATTTTCTTTCAGAACTTGATTGCGCTGGCCCTTAACAATTTCAAAGTCATAAGTTGTTGGATTCTTCTCTAATTTTTGTCTTAATTGTCTATTAATAGATTCACATATTTCAACTTGTTCCTGAAAAGTTTTTGTCACTTCTTTATATTGAAATGTTTCTTCTTCCTTACATATTAATTTTTCTTTCAGCTCTTTTATTTCTTTATCACTTTTTGTCTTTTCCTGGTTAAGTTTTCCTTTCATTTTCTGTAGCTCAGTTTTCAAGCATTGTGTTGTGTCTATAGAGTTGATGAAAGCTCAATTTCTTATACTTGAAAACGGCATTTCCTGTAATACTTTGCGTTTCTGTTTGAATTTGTCCATTCTTTCATGATCTCGTTCTTGTTTTCGATTTGATTTTCTCTTGTGATATGTTACTTGCTTTGAACCTGTTGGTCTGGCAGCTTGAAATTGGGTGAAACACATCCTTGCATAATGTCCCTTTCTGCCACATTGATAACACATCTTCTTAAAAGCATAACAAGTGCCTTGTCTATGATATAAACCACACTTTCCACATAGATGTCTTTGGCTGGTGTTAAAGTTCCAGTACTGCCACTGTGGTCGAAGATTGTAATCCATTCTGCTTGATGTATATATACTGGATAAGAAAACTCACTCTGAACTGGTATCTGGATCAGTATTGAACTTATAAGTCAATATGCCTCAGGGTCCTCCACCATATGTAACAAAGAGGCTGCTGGCTTCCTTGTTACGGGGTCATAATTTTATACGTAAAATCATTAGAAAAACGTTGAGGTCAGCTAGAGATGCTGAAGACTTGAACTTAGCTCTGGCACTGAACTAATACCAAACTCACATTAAGATTTTCTAATTTAATTCCAAACCAAAATCACATACAATGGTAAATGTCTATATAATATGACTCCTACTGTAATAATACAATTCTATTGATGTTACTATCCTACTCTGTTCTTACTTATTGAATTAACGACATATATACTATTTTATCATGACAAGTTTGAGTAAACGAATTCACTCTAATTAGTACAAATTCATAATTACAATTATGTCAACTAATAATACTGATGCTAATGAGAATGTTCAATTAATTACATAACACATAATTAACTCAACTTGAACTTGTCACGTGATGATTTCTCTAAATTTATGACACCACAAATAATAAGAACTAGTCCAAATCTATACAAAATGCTGAAGGTAAAAATTACTCAAAATGCCTCTATGACACATACACCAAATATACATATTTTTGTAGTACAAAATGTAATCTATTGCATACAGTATATGAAAAACAGACAAAAACACAAAAACTTAACTATAACCACTGAACCATGAAAATGAGGTCAAGGTCAGATGACACCTGCCAGTTGGACATGTACACCTTACAGTCCTTCCATACACTGATTACAGTAGACATATTGCTTACAAATGTATAGTACATGTACATGTACATGTATCTGAGATATGGACTTGACCACCAAAACTTAACCTTGTTCACTGATCCATGAAATGAGGTTGAGGTCAAGTGAAAAATGTATGATTAATATGAGGACATACCAAATATAGTATCCTGTTACTTACAATAAGAGAGTATTTCATATTACAAAAAATCTTAACTTTTTTCAAGTAGTCACTGAACCATGAAAATGAGGTCAAGGAAATTGGACATGTGACTGACAGAAACTTGGTAACATAAGGCATCTATATACAATTAAAGTATGAAGCATCCAGGTCTTCCACCTTCTAAAATATAAAGCTTTTAAGAAGTTACATGTAGCTAGCGCCGCCGCTGGAACACTATCCCTACATGTATGTCCAGCTTTCTGCAACAAAAGTTGCAGGCTTAACAAAAATGATAGTCACATATATTATACACTAGGACAAAACATGCTTATACATGTAAATAACAAAAAAAAAAGAAATGATTGTTTACAAAAGCTTACAAAACTGGTCTACATGTACATTGTATATGTACGTAAGCATAACTTGTTGCATTCCTTAATTCCAGTAAACTGAGATACATGCATGTTTCAAATAAGTAACACAAATGTCATGTACAATGTATGTTAACGTTGAGTTGATTTTTTTCTAAATCAAGAAGCAGGGTGTTCAGGCTTTTTTTGTACCAAATTCTGCTTGATTAAATTATCTCATAACCTTTTAGATCTTTCTTTCCTGAGCATTTTGAGCCTAAGTTTTTTTCTGTAGGACAACCCATCTCCGAAAAATTAATGTTTGAAGGTTTGAAGTTTTGACCATTTAATGGAATTCGGTTTGGTTGCATATGATATTTCTATTATTAATTATAATTATAATCAAGATAATTAAATGGCACCAAGATAATTAAGAAGGAAAATTCAATTTTCATGAATCTGAAACTTCTTCATTTTTTGTTTGATTTTCAAAATTTTTTTTGCTAGTTGTATGTTGAGAAGCAAAGTTTGAGAATGGGGCTTCAACCCAGATGTCAAAAGCATATTACCTTAAAGACACAGGTGCAAAATCAGGTGAAAATAAGGTGAAAATATCCAAATTAAATGAACAGAAAGCACAAATGTGGTCTTGTGGCATCATTTTAATAAACAACTAAGATGGTTTATGATCAATAACTAATTTTATTTTCTAAAACCAATAAAAGAAACATTAAAAGCAGGTATTTCATACACACACAGGTAAATTATTACAGGTAAGACAGGTGTTATTCATTAATAAACATTGAAGAATTAGTATATTACAAAGACAATCAATATTTTCTAGATATATTATATATTAGTTCAGAAAAGAAACATATATATTTGAATTATGTTAGATGAAAAACACATTTTCAGGTAAAAGGTTATTGCATACAGGTAAAAGGTAATTAATTAACAGGTAGATAAGTCATGTTAGTGAAAAGGGTTATAAAAGCTAAATTTAGTATAACAAAAAAACATTCATATTATACATCAATTCTAATCTGAGCTATAGTAACTAGGCCTTGTAGGTTTATTTACAGGTAAACAGGTAATTACAGGTAAACAGGTAAATTACAGGTAAATTGTACAGGTAACACATCAAATTTAGCAGACGTGTGCTTTTTTAAGAAGAAAAAATCTAAACCTAGAAAGCAAAGTGCACGAGTTAAATAAAACCGTCAATACCCAGATGTGTAAACTGATAGGTAATTGGCAGATACCAAATGGGGGGGGGGGGGGTCTGGAAGTTACCCCCCCTTTTTTTGTGAAAATTTACAAAAAAAATTTACAAAATTCAAATTGTCTAGATCTATCCTTTCTAGGATTGCAATTCTTCCTTCATTGTTTATCTAATATACAAACAAGTAAACAAATTATTTGAAGCAGCAACATAGCAATAAAACCATACAGAAGTCAATACATAGAAAGTGATATATGTATATTAGTTTTGTGTATTTTGATTAATTTCATTGACATGGACTGGAGAAAATAACATATATGTTACAGCTTATGCAAGTAAAAGCTACAAAAGAAAAACGAGGTCCTTGAAAATAATAATTTGTTCTTAATTTCACAGTCAGAAATGTGAAGCAAAAAGTCTCCAAGAGTCAGAAACAGACAGAGATCAAAATCAACTTTTAATGAGAAGGTCGCCTTTTTTTAAATCCATTAGGAGAGGAAAGAACCAAACATCATCTGGACAGTCGTCATATCGAATATTGTATTCAGTTTTGACTGTATCTGCTTTCAGCTTTTTTATGCTGATAACTTGGGCATCAAACCACTGTATAGTGTTATTTTCACTACATTTTTGTGAAATTTTTTTCCCAACCAGATCTTTTGGATTTTCTACATAATAAGGCAAAGACTCTTTTTGTTGTTTTATTTGTCTAGACAATCTTTCTCCTGATAATTTAGAGAACAAAATATTCTTTTTTGATTGCAGAGACTCTTGAATCTGATCTTCAGATTTATATGACATAGCACATTCACTAGAAACAGAATCTTGCTCATCATCATTTAAATCATTCAATTCTAAAATTTTTGTTAGGTTATCTTGTAATTCTTCATTTGAATATTTTTTCTTATTGTATGTTTCCTGAAAGAGCTCTTTTGAACCTTTTGAAAGTAAAACCACTTTGTGAAATTTTATTTGTACCAATAGTGCCTCTCTCAATTTTTTTGCTTCTAATTTATTTATTTTTTCTTCCATTTGAGATTTATCCCAGACACCACCAAATTTAGTAATTTCTCGACTAACAGACAACTTATTTGTCATTTTAGTTTGCTCTGATTTTTCTTGCTTTGCTTTTTTTTCTGCAAGTTTATTTGCAATTTGTGTTTCAACCTCTTTTTGTCTATTTTGAATAATTTCTATGTATTGAGGAGCAAGTTTCTGGGCACTTTCAAGAGCAGCATGCCTTTCACTAACAGGCAAATTACATAGCCATTTAGAGGGTTTGTTTCTTGTCCACATAAGCACAGTTTCTAGAGTGGAAGATTTGGCTGCAGGCTTGGCCTTCAATAAATTGTCAAGGATAGCCATATCCCGTTCACTGATGGCATTTGTTTTAGGGACATTTTTTGACATTTCTTTAATGTTTTTTGATGGTTCCCAATATGAACCCCCAGGTAACTGACTTGCTGCCTGCCTTTCTAATATGATTTGCAGCTGTGCACATAATAATTCAAGTGCAATTTGGGTAAAAGAGTCTAGCTGGGGGTCATTTGTTTCTTTAAAAAGTTCATTGTATAGGTCATCCTTGTCCAACAAGCTGACATCATACATTAATGCCCCAGAAAAAGGTTCAGAACCATCAGCTGCCCACTGACTCAGACAAAGTTTCATTTGCAGTAAATGATTATTAATATCTAAGATAGAGCCTTCTTGCTCTAATATCTTCCAAAAAGGAGCAGTTACCAATTTATCCAACATGCCCATAGCTCTAGCACCAGCAATAAAAACTTTGGCTTTTATATCAAAAAGGACAGACTTTAACAAACCATTTGGTTCAGGATAATCCTGTAGTAACTCTAAAATATCGTTTCTGTGAAAGTATACAGCAGCACAATCATGAAATGCAATATTTATTCTATGCCCATGAAATGTTACCAAATGGTTTTTAATGTCTCGCCCCTTAAGAAAAACTTCCCAGAATGCCCCTATTCCTGACTTGTCTGACCCTCTTTTTGTAAGTGCCTTTGCTGCTGTTCTAGCTAAGGCAGCAACCATTTGATTTTCTGGGGGGGGCTATGGTTTTTTTTGGAAAAAAAAGTTTGTTTCCAGTTTTTGGAGAAAAAAATAATTTGTTTTTGATTCTGAGAAAAAAAAATTGTTTGTTTCACCCTCAGCTGCCACTATATGTAATGCTAAAATTGAAAGAAAAAAATTGTTTTCGACTTATCCTGAAAAAAATAGATTGTTTTTCGCCGCAGGCGAAAAAAAAAGTTTGTACAGAAAAAAAAACCATAGCCCCCCCCCAGAAAATCAAATGGTTGCTGCCTAAGCGAAACGTACCACTTTCATCACTTTCAAATGAGTATGGGTTTCTGCTATCAGTGACAGAATCTTCAAATAATTTCAGCGCTTTATCAGCTGCTGTTCCAAAATTTGCCAGAAGATGCAACCTACATGCAAATCTTCCCATTTTTGTAATATCAGACTTTTCATTTTCAGATAAATTATCAAAATTATTAATTACCGTGGGTAAAAGATCTTTCCTAATTTTTTCTATATTTTCATTAAAAACATTATTAGTGGCACATTGGTCACTTAGGAAACATTTAATAGAGGTGATAAGCTTGGCCTTAACTTTAGTGCTATCTTCATCTGGGTTTGAGTAAGACCTAGCAAGGTCATCTATAATATTATTAAAACATTTTGTGTATGTAGCAGCATCACCACCGCCTACTTTACTTAAACCCAGTGATAGATTTGAGCCATCTTTTAGTGTGACCTGCATGCCTTCATAATGGTCATGGTATTTTGTTGTTGCATCTTGATGCAGAACATTACCGTTTGCCTCTGTAGGCTTGTAATTGGTAAGCATGGCTTCACAAGCCTGTTTACATGCTACAATTTTGGCTTCCACCATAAGTCTACTACTTATTAGGCTCTTGCTTGGTAGCCTTTCTGGTAATTTCCCTGTTAAATTTTTTAATACAGAGGTTATAACAATAGGAAGTTTATTTAAACTAACATTTCCCTCTGTTACTAGCTGCATACAGCATTCTCTAACCTCATTTGTATATTTACCATTTTCAAAAGTAGCAATTGTGTCACCCTCTAAAAATGCATTTACTTTCTCTAGACCCTTTATCTGCTCATTTAAATCTTTTTTCTCATACTCAAAATTTTCTATTTCAATGTCATGCTGTTCTTTGAGTATTTTTTTTTCATTAACAGTTTTCTCAAACTTTTTATTTAATAATGACACTCTTTTTTGTAAAGCAACTTTTTGTTTATTTAATTTTTGCTGCTGTTCTGAAAGTGTATGCTTTTCAGCTTCTTTTTCAAATAAATGTTCCCACAAATCATCTATTTCATTTTTGTATTTTTCTGAATCCTCTCTTAATACATCTTCATTCAAAATTATGCCTTCCTTCTCACCCAATTCTTCCCATAATTGTTCATTTTCATCTGTTTTTGATTTCAAATCTTGGGTCAATATTTTTATTTTTTCATTCTTTCTTTTCAACTTTTTATTTACATTTTTAATGCCATATGTCCCTAACTTAGACTTAGCTTCAGCAAGCTGTTGAATTTTAGTGTCTAGTTTTTCAGACTGAATTTTATATTTTTCCTCTAATTTGTTTAAAGTACTTTTCAATTTTTCATTGTTGTTATTGAATTGTACTGTTTCTGAATTACACTCAGATATAATTGTATTACAATTTATTACAAGAGACTCATAACTCTCTTTTAAAACATTGTAATCATCAATGACCTCATCTAAATCATCAGATTTGTTTTCTAGTTTCCTCTTTAAAACCCTATTTTCTATTACAACTTCTTTTGTTTTATCAACAATCTTTTTTGCCAAAGCTTGTCTATCATCACTGAAAGAACCAATAATTGCATCTTCCCTTCTTTCAGGAAATTTGAAAATACTACCTAAAAACCCTTCAACATCTTTATTCTTATTCTTTTTCATTTTCTTAATTTTATCTACACTATCCTTGATTTTCCTTCTTACACTGCTTTCATTATAGTTACAACTTTTATTACCAGTAAGAGCAAAAAGATGTGAAATACATTGATCTTCACTGTGACAAAATGACCTCAATTCACAAATAAAACCAATAGGAACTTCCTTTACAACATATTTGAACTTATTCAAAATTTCAATAGAAATACCAAGTTTTTCAGAAAAAGGTCCAAAATATTCAACACAAGACACTGTCTCTACTTGAGAAGAACTTGACACACTTTGATCCATCTTGAAACTGTAACTGTACTAAACTTGCTTGAATCCTATAATCCACAAAGACATGAAATAATAAGTACCAGAAGACTAACAATTACTGACAATAAGAAATAATTGTAGGCAAGATTATTTAATCAAGATTACATTTAGTCATTTTAGAACAAAAAAAGACATTCACTCTTTAGATCAGTCCACAACATCATTAAGTACAAGATTTATTTTCATAAAGAAGAGGTTGAATGCCTAATACAATACAAGAAATTGAAATTGTAATGGATTATATCATTTTTCATTTATTATCAAGCTGTAAAATATAATTTTGTCAGTAGATCTATTCAATCAGATACTCATTTGACCAGAACAATTATTATAGTACTATTACTAGTAGAATTCAATTACCCTAAAATAGCTCTATAATAAATATTCTTTGACTTCCATCCTTAGACTTGTTAATTAATTAATCTGCTATGACCTAGAGAGAGAGAAAAAAAAGAGATTAAAGAACATGATAACAACTTTCAAAAAGGTTGCAACAATATGTCAAGTCCCCATTTAAATCCAAGTTCCATACTGACCATAGATCCATTACTCTCCATTCTTTTATCAAGTTTTGGCAGCAAAATTCCAAAAATATAAAATTTCTTGACCCTGGCCTGGTCCATGATTTAATAATAAACCTCTGATTTCATTTTGAATGTCATTATATGATTATTTCAGAAATATTGATTCACAATGAAGTACTTCACAACAGAATGTGAATGATAGAATTGTCTAGGATAACTAGTAGTAGTATAACACAACAGAAATGACAATTTAAAAAAAGGGGGTGGTAAACCAATGTACTTTATTTCAGTGAAACAGTAATATAATACCAGTCAAAGTGCAAATAATAGAAGAAGTAACTTAATTCTTGATATTTAACTTCAATAATATCTCGTAACTTCCAACAAACAAGCAAATTAGTTCCCTAATAGTTTGTCGTCAATCATGACAGACAGAATTTTCATGTGAAAATGGCGTCCATAATTCTGGTGTCACCACCTCCCGGTAAATGTATTTTCCGCACGTATTTCTTGAGCAAATATACAAAACAATACTCGAATTATATTGTAAAAACATTCATCTTTTCAAATATGTATCCCCAAAATACTTTGGCACGCTCGTTTTGAGAGAAAAACAACGATTTTTGACAAATTACCTCCGTAGATTCCTTTAACGACACGCTAGAATGTTCGGGGTTTCACTATTATGAAGCAGAGATATTCTATTTTAAAAAGAATCAAACCGAGGGAACCAATCAGATAACAGTTCCAGCGGAGTTCCGTTTATAAATAGCTCGTGACGCGTGTATCCAGATAAAAATAGGTGCCAATCAATAATAATTTATCACGCACGGAAACATAATGGTGTCTATAACTTCATACACAGATAATCAGAGTTTTAATTGTCGGATTTAAATAAAGTTGGTATTATTGAAAAGCTCTTTAAAAATGCAATTTATTGATATATAAAACATTTGTCTTTATTCTTTATCCCCAGATAAAATAAAGAAAGTTCTACACACGTTAAGAATTTTTATCGTTTGTTGTAGTTTTCTCGATAGCCAGATCACGTGACTAAACATCCTACAAGAAGTGGGAGATACAAAGTTAAATAATCATGGCTTAAGTCAGGGTATTTGTAATTTACATGTAAAAAATGTTCAAGTTAAGTTTAAGAATTTAATGTTATCTTATATATACATGTACATGTTGTATATTTACCTTAACTTTGGGACCAGGGCCAGGGGACTGATTCCTCTGGGTGGGCTGGATTTCTTTCCTTTTGGTGTTAGAAGGGGTTAAACAGTCCCTGTTTCGCCTTACACTACGTACATATTCTAACTTGATGGTGAGATTCTTAAAGTTATTAGAAACTTTTTTTGAGAGTGTCAGTCAACTGTTTGCATTGTTTATGGCTGTTGTATATTGTTTTAAGAGATTTAAAACATGCATCACATACATAAGTGTCTTCATTTTCTTCAACATATAGGCTACTTTCTCAACAGATTTTCCTCCAACTGGAAGCAATTTGCAGTAGTTTCAATTAGATCAACATCACTATGTTTCATAAGTTGTTTACGCCTTCGTTCCGTTTTTAAATTGTTCACATCAAAAATTACAAAATAATGTTGACCAAGGATTTGTAAGACTATACAAATCCTTGTGTTGACAATGCAAACACGTGTTGTCAAATTCCATTGTTATTAGGTGTTTACTTTTAATCATGCTCCGCCTTCTTTTCCAAGTATTTGCGAACAGGTAAATAGGTAATATAACCTAAGGAGTTTACTAATCGTATCATCTGTTTATGCTCCGCCTTTTTCTCCCGCCAAATCTGTTATTGTAAACAATTGCCCATAATTCACCGCGTCAATCAATTTCCGCTTTGACGCGTTCTAACTGTGTATGCATCCTTCAGGCGTTAATCAGTTTTTTTAGCGCATTTGTTTCTAACCTAAACGATGTAAACGATTACGCGCGTAGTCGTTTAATCCATTTGTTTCTTACAGTTTTTGGTCAACGTTGACATCGTTCACATAAACGATGTACGCGCAAAATAGTCGCGTAGTCGTTGATCGTTTATCGTTGAGACGTGTAAACGATACATTTGTTTCTGCATCTGTCGTTTAAATAATTACGAGCACGTGTTGTTTTCATAAAGTCCTGGTTATTTATTTCCCGCACTTTTACCTGTTTGTTTACAGTGCGTGAGTGTAATCTATTTCTGTCTGACTACGCGGGGTCGATAAAGTTTATTAAACGATGTATTTGTTTCTAGCAGCTTAACGTTTACTAAACGATAGTCATCGATGACAAAATTTCGGGTTAGAAACAAATGCACTCTTAATGTAGCAATCGGAGATTAAACGGAGATCGGTGGAATGACATTAGTCGGTTGATAAGGAAGCTGGCTTGTCACATGTGTTTTGGATTTTTTGTCAGAATTTCGAATCCTCTGGTTTTATCTATTTGAATGCCGTGAAAAAAATTGCCCGGTTACCCCTATATTATCCTATATTTCTTTTTGTAAATCTTTTACATGTATAAGGTCTTAAAAAATAAAAAAAATATTTTTAAAGAGTTTTGAGAACTTCAACTTTCTGTTTTTGTCAATGATAAAGCTATGAAAAGTCAAGAGAGAATGTTTTCCCGCCAAAATTTCAATGGCTATTTATATCTCGAAAACAAGCAAGGTGACCTATATATTTTTTTTTAACTCTTTGGATTCCTTTATTAATCCCCTATCAATATAAACTAGTGTTTTGAAAAGTTTATTATTCTAAGACTGAGAAGCGAACTCTTTGGCAAGTCGTTTTACTATGATTTAACTTCAAGATATCTCATATAATATTCATATAAGATATCTTATATAATCCAGTTTTTATAAGATATCTTATCAACTTTAGAAGATATCTTATATACTTTATAAGATTTCTTATATACTTTATAAGATATCTTATAAACTTTATAAGATATCTTATAAACTTTAGAAGATATCTTATAAAGTATATAAGATATCTTATACAGAAAATTATATGAGATATATCTTATAAATTATGTAAGATATCTTATAAACTTTATAAAATATCTTATATACTTTATAAGATATCTTTTATAGTTTATAAGATATCTCATATAATTTATAAGATATCTCATATAATTTTCTTTACAAGATATCTGATATACTTTATAAGATATCTGATATACTTTATAAGATATCTGATATACTTTATAAGATATCTTATACACTTTATAAGATATCTTATATACTTTATAAGATATATTATATACTTCATAAGATATCTTATATACTTTATAAGATATCTTATATATTATTTGAGATATCTTATATGTTTTATAAGATATTTTATATAAACATTATTTATAAGATATCTCCTAAAGTTTATAAGATATCTCATATAATATATAATATATCTAATAATCCAGTTTTTATAAGATATCTTATAAACTCTAGAAAATATCTTATATACTTTATAAGATATCTTATAAACTTTAGAAGATATCTTATAATAAAAGTATATAAGATATCTTATAAAGAAAATTATAATATTTTTTATATAAGATATCTCATAAAGTATATATGATATCTTATAAAGTATATTAGATATCTTCTAAACTATTATCTCGAAAACAAGCACGGAGACCTATATATTTTTTTTTAGCTCTTTGGATTCCTTTATTAATCCCCTATCAATATAAACTAGTGTTTTGAAAAGTTTATTATTCTGAAACTGAGAAGAGAACTCCCTTAAGAAAACACATGATACGTTATTGTGTATATGACTTTTGTTTTCGATCCCTGTTTCAAATTTATATTCCGCAAAGATTAAAAAAAATAATTATTTCTTTAATACTAATAATCAAGATTAAGAAATGAAAAGAAAAAGAAAAAAAAAAAGAAAAATTCAATAAAACAGATGTAAACTGTGACTGGTAAAATTCCAAACTTTGGTTTTCTGTTTCCACCAGCTGAAGCTGGCCGAACAGCGTACTAGTAAGTTCTCTTTAGAAAACGAAGAAAAAAAAATACTAAAAGATTTAGATCTTTTAAATAGTTTATATTAATTTTTGGATTTTCAATTTCTTTTCATATTATTCATTAAAATTATTTCACTGTAGTGTATAAGGTCAAAAAATGAGGGTAAAGATAGAATTTTAATATTAGTTTAAACTTTTAGAAGTTCAGGGCGTATATGCTGCACAGCCCTGTATTTTGACCTTTGAATAAAATAGTAGTCAGTGCATATAAACTCTCCGTTCTGGGATGTTATTTTTCAAGAAACTTTCTAGTAAACTGAGTGTCACAGTTTAGCCGCAAAGTTCCGAGTTCCTATGGGAAATTGCATTGCCTATATATATATTTACAGAATTGCAACCTATAGTTTCTAAGAAACATACTTAACCAATAAAACTGAAAATTGACCAATGAACAACGAAAATATGGTCTAGGTCAGATGAACCATGCCAGGCAGACATGTACAGCTTACATTCCTTCAATGCAAGAAATATATATGTTACAGACATTTTCTAAATTTAGGCATTTTGTAAAATGACTGAATTTTCAGGCAGTTTACAAAATGCCTGATCTTGACAGGCATTATACAAAATGACTAAAATTACCTAGTCATTTTGTAAAATGACTGAAATTTTTAAACAAAATTCAACAAATTGCCTGTCCAGTTTAAGGCAATTTGTAGAAAAACAGATATCATTGAGATGCATAAAAGAAAGAACAAAACCACAACATCTCAGAAATAAAATAACCATGATAACTAATGATTCAAGAATTAATTCATTTTGCAAAAAAAAACAGATTGAAAGGTTTGTATGTCATATGATATGTCCTTTTAGTGAAACTAAGTTAAGTATGTCCTCACTCTGTATTAAGTTACTGAGCGTCACTGATGAGTCTTGTGTATACGAAACGCGCGTCTGGCGTACTAAATTATAATTCTGGTACTTTTGATAACTATTTACTAATAGTAAATTTATTATTATGTTGTCAAAACGACAGAAGGACAAATTGTTCTTTCAATAGAATAACATTTACAATGAATTTTTAGAACATCTAGATTTAAAATAGTGAATTGAAACATATGAAGCAGAGAAAACGTTTGTTTATATTTGACTGATTGGTGTTTGTTTGTTTCAGTGGCAAATATTTCATGCATTTTTAAAGACGAGAACCGTTTGGTTATAATTCATCTTGGTTATTTCTGCAGTGGATTGACATGGGTAAAGAACATGAAATCTAACTGCCACTTGCTTTTGAAATAACGGTGTTTTGGATAAAACAAAAAATCCAATTAAAAAACGGTCATAGGGATCTCAATGTGTAGAGCGTGCTGCAATTTACTGACATGCGGCAATATATGTAATGTTCCCATTCAGAAAGAATGTGAATTTATACAATACAATTTTAACAACCAAACTTATTCACCTCTTTAGCATAGGTTTTGCCATTTAAGGTCCTTTGTTTTTGTTGTGATTCAAATATAAGTATCTGAATTTCAATAAAAAGCACATATTATTTGTCAGACTTACTGCCGCAAGGAAATTCGTGGGTCTTTGCAATCTGATAAATTAACAAAACAGTAGTTAACTGTGGTAAAAATCTTAAAATTCTCAAAAAAAAACCCAGATTTTACGCCAAACAATGTATTTGCAAAAAGTCAGGACAAATATTGTGTAACAGTTCAGTTCTGTCATCCAAACATTTTTGAAATAACAAATAATTGTCCAGCTCTGTGTGAATTTGGAATAATTCACTAAAAAAAAATTTATGTAAACTCTTAACATTCAGTAATTATCAACCATAAAACTGCTTTGTTGACCAGATTTTTCAATCGTTTTTTTTTTAACATTTTATTTTATTAAAAAAATTTCAGGCATTTTGTAAAATACCTTTCAATTTTCCTAGGCATTTTGTAGAATGCTTAGAAAAATTAGGCATTTTGTAAAATGACTGAATCTTGCAGGCATTTTAGAAAATGCCTAAAATTTTCAGGCATTTTACAAAATGCCTAAATTTAGAAAATGCCTGTAACATATATAACAGACCAAAGCACAAATTTATACACTGAGCAATGAGCCATAAGAATGAGGTCAATATCAAATAAAACCTGTGATATGGACATGTACATCATAAAATATTTCCATACACCAAATATAGTTGACCTGTTGCATATACAGTAGTAGTATCAGAAAAAAAGTCCAAAACTCAAAAACTTAAATTTGACCACAGAACTATATAAAATGAGGTCAAGGTCAAATGACACCTGTCAACAAGCTCCCAAGCATCATGGCAGGCATTGTCATTACTAAAAACCAATAAATGTATTCTAATATGAGGAAAGTTTTAACAAAATTTCATTTACATATAAAAAAGATGTGGTATGATTGCCAATGAGACAATTCTCCACAAAAGACCAAAATGACACAGATATTAACAACTACAGGTCACCATATGGCCATCAGCAATGAACAAAGCCAATAACACATTATCAGCTATAAAAGGCCCCGATATGACAATGTAAAAAAATTCAAACGAGAAAACTAACGGCCTTATTTATGTACAAAAAATAAACGAAAAGCGAATATGTAACACAAACAAACGACAACCACTGAATTACAGGCTCCTTATATCATGTTATCAAATCTATATATCATCTCCTATTTAGAAAAAAAATACATGAAAAAATGAACCTATTATGTGTTGCTCTCCTAGCTACAAAATGTATTCAAATTCAAAGATGTGGAACATATTCTATCATAATCATTTGGTAACTAATGTAATTACTGTCTCTTCCATGCCCGCCTTGAACATAAACTAAATATTAAATAAACAAAACTCCTAATGTTCAGGTTGGTTGTCATCGTGCAACACAGTTAATAACACCATATAGGAAAACATAGAACTCCCTTTTGTCATAAGACACTGTCAAACATCCAAACATACTATCCACACTCATCTGTGTCCACACTTGTGTTAATAGTAAAATGTTCTTTAAAATGTTGAATACGTATATCATCTATGTTCATTACTGAATTAAAAAAAAAAAGAGTCCAAAGTTTTTTGTCAGCTTTTTCCCGTTTTATCCATTTCAAACGGTAAGTACGGAGTGAGTCGTGGATGATATTACGACCTAAAGGACCTAAATATCGTCCCCCATCAATTATTCCAATTGATAATTGATGGGGGACGATATTTAGGTCCTTTACTGAGGAATGATTTTAACTCTCGGTCTTGAACGATGTTAAGATCTCCTGTTATAACATGGGAAATAGGTCCATAAATGTATTCGGAATTACTACAATTACATGAAGTATAAGTATATTTTCACTGATATTAGCATCTTTACACAATTGGTTATAATTAAACACAAATTTCCGGGTAGATTTCTTGTAAATATAACAAATAAGAGGGAGCTCTGTATTTTCAAAATTTCCAGGAATTTGTTCTTTAACAGAATGGTCGTTAAATATACCGGCAATATTTACAAAATCCAAACCTTTACTGACATACTCTATTTTAATAAAAAGTTTTTTATGATCTTCAGGGCGATCAATTTTGGGAAATAGTTTAGAATAACAATATGCCATAATAATTTGAACTATTTCATACTTAGGACTGCTGTATGAATATTTCTTTCAGATAATCATGAAGTGGTTTGAACTTTTGACAATGTACAAACAGGTGATAGTTTTATTCATTCAATAAAAAAAATGTACTTCATATCGTACAATGATCAAAAACCTGAAAGAAAGACCGGCAAAATAACAAAAAAATATGTATATACATCGCTTTTTTGCCAGAGCCCGCAAAATGGCGCCAATGAGGCTATTTTGCCGGAGCCAAATGATAGCCACTGCCTAAAAAATTTAGAAAGATATTGATTTACAAATTTTAACCTGCTAACCGAGTCCATGTGGTTCATTCTGCTCGAGAGTACGTTAGCATGCAAGATTATAATATTAAAACAACATATAAATGAAAATAAAGATGCATGTAACAACAAGTCATAAGACAATTCTATGTATGTCATTACATTATAAACTGATATTGATACCATAAACTTATGACATCAATATCAGGGGCGGATGCAGGAATTTTCGAAAGGGGGGGTGCTAACCCAGGGCACCCAGGGCAAAGGGGGGGTGCAAAACATATGTCCCGATACAAATGCATTGATCGGCAAAAATAAAGGGGGGTGCGCACCCCCGGAACCCCCCCCCCCCCCTGGATCCGCCACTGAATATTATTCTAAATGCTAAATAGATAAAAGTCAAGATTGCTGCTAGGCTAGCTACACGTTCAGTGGTCAAAAATCTATGTAGCAGCTGATACTATATTGAACCTGTTGAATAGTTAAACACATGAATACTTAGTTTTTATTTTTTTTTATATGGAACTTCTTTGCGAATATAATCTATTTTTTTCCCAGAAATTTCGTTGAGCATAACAATTTGTAACTGTACATGACTTTGTCCTTTGTCTTTGAGAGCGGCTAGTTACAATCCCAGTTCTTACAAATGTAGACATTTGACACAATTGTAAACCATGACGATATGGGTCAGCTGACATTTTTCTCTGATTGACAATGTCTTTGAATTTCATGTGCAATCATGAACAGATCTTCAATTTGTTCAAGTAAATACACAATACATTGCTAATTCTGATGATGAAGAAATTGTATGCTCACATTAAGATTAGATGGCGATAAACAATATTAGGTCAATGTCAGGAAAATATAAACTTTTTGGTATGAGGCTGAGAAACTTGGGAAGGGCGGGGTTCTACCGAGCCCTTCTCTAGTTTTTCGCCGAGTACTAAAAAAAAATTATATTATTCTGACATTGACCTAATATTGTTTTTTTACTGCAACTAAAATTGATAAATTGATAGGTTTTTTTTAAATCTTAACACAAATGTCAAACTATTATTTTCATCCCTTAAATGGACCGGCCTGATTGTGGAGAAAGTGTTCCATGATGAAATTGACATTATACAAAATATAGCTTTGTTACTATATTTAGGAAATAGTTTTGAACTAATATGCCCATGAAACGTAGTCAATAGACAATACATTATCATCATCCATATACATATATATACATGTATGTAAATAGCTATACTATAGTCTGCACGAAGCAACACATTGAAAATATAATTTCCACAAACATGATGTTCAATGGAAAAAAAATACAAGTAATGAAATCTTTTGGTTAAAATACATATGTTTAATATATATATATGGTTGCATATAATTTCTGTAATGCTTTTTCCCTTTCATATTAGTATTACAAAATGTATTAGTCCGAGATTACTATCACTTCTAAGGCCACGGTCCCAGTTTGTCTAACAAAAAAGCGAATGTACGTGCATGACAGTATGTATACTATAAACTACATTTATTTTTTAAATGTTGTTCCAAAATAATGATTATTATGTTTGTAAAACTCAGAAACGAGATGTTGATCCCTCAAACCGGTCCTTTTTATGATTTTGATTACTAAAACGCTCCCTATGAAGCCAAAAAAGTCTTGCTTTATAGTTTTATGAATCACAGTGTGGGAACGGAACTGTACGGTTTTCTAGTATTTTGGTCATTCGGGGGACTGTCAAGCGGGGCTCCGACATTCGAAAAATAACAAGTCGCTTGATGGAAACTTTGATGAACTCTAATGTTACTTTATAACGTTTCTGCTGCAAGTTGTGGTAATCAAAACTTTATATGTAAATATAAACCAATACAACAATAAAAACGACATATGCATCCAATTTTTCTTTAGAATAGTGGGGCTCCGAGTAAATCGATCAAAACTGTCACGGAGCAGCGATCAAAAATGTTAAATAAACATCGAAAAACCCATCGTTACTACCAGAATTTTTACATGTACCTTTTCTGATTTATAGTCATACCTGTCTGAAAGTTTAAAAGTCATTGTTCCAGTAGAAACCAAAATATATTCATTCTCTCAATGTCGTATATTTTAATTGACTGTACACTCGCTTGCAAGCTTACTGTACAATCGCTCGGAGCTGTCCTGTACAATCACTTGGAGCTTTTCTAAGCCCAATTCATTAAATACATTACATATGCGTTTCATTGGTTGTTCCTTGTCTGTTCTATTGTATTTGAAATGAAAATAACACGGATTCAGTCATTTTGCCGATTAATAAAGATAGTTAACAATCTATCCCGGACACATTTCTGAAGGTGTCTATATCAGAGAGAAAATCAACATTCGAATAATTAGCATACAGTCAAGACAAATTAAAAGGACAGTACAAATGTCAAGAAATCACTAAAAAAAATAGTGCTTGTAAAAAATGAATAATCAAAAAGATGACTAGGTGCTCCGTAAGGGTAATAATATTTTGAAGTTTACTTAATTTATTTATCCCAACAGTTTAAATATATATATGTATATTAATAATACAACAAAGGATGTTTTAGCAGAGCTTTCCTGGTCAACTTAAATGCAAAATTTTGGTCAACAAAAACTGAAAGGAAGTAGAATTAAAGAACCTTAGTGAGCGCGCTCACATACCCCACGTCCCCACATTGTCATTGGAGAAATAAAATAGGCAGTGGCTATTTGACCGGCACCGGCTAAATAGCAAATTTACTATTTGACCGGCAACGGCAAAATAGCAAATTTGCTATTTAGCCGGCACTGAATAAAACTTCATTGATGTAATAAGTAGAAAATAAAAAAGCTTAATAATAATTTAAAATCATTTTATCACAATATCAAGCATTAAAAATACAGTACAATAAAAAATAATAATATTGAAGATGTGTAAAATCTATGGTTTAAATATCCTGCCATGCTATAAAAATAGTGTTATGTAAAACTACACCGTACATCTTAAAAAAGACAATATTAAAAGTTGTTTGCTACGAATTTCAAAAGGACACATGATTTAACATTTACAATTGTTACAAAACCAATTCTTTGCCTTTGGAAGTTGTTTTAATCTAGCACAAGATAAATGAAATTGTTGCCACTCCAAACAGGAACTTCACATTACACTGGCTTCCTTTGAATCTGCATCATGTGTGCATATGTTGCATATGTAGGTAGGGTTCTTTTTCTTCTCTTTATAAACGCTCTTAATAGCTTCTCATGCATCTTTTCGACAATAATTAAATCAATGTTTACAATAGCCCATTTGCCAATTACCGATTTGATTCTATTATGACACACTTTTTAAGACTTTTGTTTGTTTGTTTCTCTGTCCTATATTTTCTCCTATTTATCTGTTTATTTATTGTAACCCTGTCGTGTAATGTTGTCATATTAATGTTATAATTAACCACGTAATTAACACTGCCATTAAAGCGGGAGGTTTGGCATGCCACAAAACCAGGTTCAACCCACCATTTTTTCATAAAATGCCCCGATTTCTTTGGAACTTTTCTTATGAAATGGCACACAATTGCTTTTTCGGGTACTCTTTTTTTGAAGACCGATGACAGTTTGGGTCAAACCTTTTGGCCTTCCACGTTTCTTCATATTTGGTGGAAGTAATATATGCGAAACACACGATCCACAAAGTTCAACTGGAATCCAATAGGTGTTCTTCTTGTTGAGCAGTATCTCGTTCTTCTTCTTGCGAAACTAGTTTTCGTGATTTTTCGAATATTTGAACATTATCAGTATCATTTTCTTTATTGTCTGTTACATTTATATCATCATCATGTAACAGAATTTGTGTCTCCCTGTGTTTTGTGCTTTGAGAAATTTTTCTCACTCTTTTTGGTGTACATATGATAGAGCACACTGATGACTGGCAGTGGCGGATCCAGAAATTTTCATAAGTGGGGCCCACTGACTGACCTAAGAGGGGGCCCGCCCAGTCACGCTTCAATGATTCCCTATATAAGCAACACATTTTTTTCCCAAAAAGGGGGGGAGGCCTGCCCCCCCCCCCTAAATCTGCCTCTGACTGGTATCATCAAATAATCTATGTGATGTCCTGACTGTGTTAATCTTCCAACGATCTGAAACTGCTTCAACAAACAAATTTTCGTGATTAACTTCTCTTAGTTTGAGTATATGCCTACACGGGAGAAGCACACTTTGATGAAAGATACAAGAGTAACTTTTTGAATTGACCCTCATTTGGCCTTGGCTTGTTGTAGCTGTCCATATAATCTCTCTTTCTGCTCCAGTTTTACCTCAGACCTGAGTGAAAACTGTTTCAGGATATATGCCCAAGCATATGGTGTCACCAACTCTTGATATCTATATTCAGGTGAATCATTCCGGAGAATGCTGAAACAGTCCTCTTTTGAAATATACCACTTGTCTTGAGGTCTAGTTCTGTTCGCAAAGAATTTAAGGCGATCAGAAAGTGTTCAGCAAAATCTGGTAATGTGGAGTAGTGATGTAGTACAGATTTTTTATAAATATTTTTTAGTAATATATTTAGTAATGTTACATACAAATGTGTTTTCATGCTTTTAATTAATATTATAAAGTTATAAATTATTTATTTATGAACATCTTCAATAATTTTTTTTATTGTACTATATTTTTAATGCTTGATATTATGATAAAATGATTTTAAATTATTATTAATCTTTTTTATTCTCTATTAATCACATCAATGAACAGTTTTATTCAGTGCCGGCTAAATAGCAAATTTGCTATTTTGCCGGTGCCGGTCAAATAGCAAATTTGCTATTTAGCCGGTGCCGGTCAAATAGCCACTGCCAATAAAATATGTGTAAGAAAAAAAAATTGTATAAGAAAAAAAAAATTGAGTCATAATTTCCTGTCAATATGCACATCTACATAGTTTGTCCTTATTATCTACAAAGTTTTTATGAAATTATGTTGTGTGGTTTCAGAGGAGTTGCGATGACAAACTGTTGCAGAAGTACATTGAAAAAAATAAGTTGAAAGGGGCGTAACTCCTAGAAAAAAAAATGAATCATAATTTCCTGTCGATATGCACATCTACATAGTATGTCCTTATTATCTGAAAAGGTCTCATGAAATTCTGTTGTGTGGTTTGAGAGGAGTTGCGATGACAAACTGTTGCAGAAGTACATTGAAACAAATAAGTTCAAAGGGGCGCAACTCCTAGAAAAAAAATTGAATCATAATTTCCTGTCGATATGCACATCTACATAGTATGTCCTTATTATCTGAAAAGGTTTCATGAAATTCTGTTGTGTGGTTTGAGAGGAGTTGCGATGACAAAAGGTTGCAGTAGTATATTGGGCAAATATGTTCAAAGGGGCGTAACTCCTGGGAAAAAAATTGAATCGTAATTTCCTGTCGATATGCACATCTACATAGTATGTCCTTATTATCTGAAAAGGTTTCATGAAATTCTGTTGTGTGGTTTGAGAGGAGTTGCGATGACAAACTGTTGCAGAAGTACATTAAAGTAAATAAGTTCAAAGGGGCGTAACTCCTAGAAAAAAAATTGAATCGCAATTTCCTGTCGATATGCACAACTACATAGTATGTCCTTATTATCTGAAAAGGTTTCGTGAAATTCTGTTGTGTGGTTTGAGAGGAGTTGCGATGACAAGAAAAAGGACTGACGGACGGACGGACGGACGGACGGACGGACAGACTGATCACTATAGGGGACCGCCTTTGGCGGGACCCTAATAATTAACACATTTACTTTAACAGTTTAATATTATTCAAAATAAGAGGACCCCTCTTTTAGAAAAAGTTGTTTAAAATATGATGTAACTCTCCTCTTTTTGAGTACAAAATCCTAAGTTTTCACAGGTTTTGTATAGAAGAACTAGACAAATCCTTGGTATTTCTATTTTCTTTTCTACATCAGTAAAATGACCCCTTGTCTGAGGGAGTGTTGTTCTCAACCTGATAATAACAAACACAGGTCAAAGTACGGCCTTTTACACATGGCTTTGATACAGACCAAACAGCAAGCTACATGTATAAAGGACCCCAAAATTATAGCGTACACAATTTGAACAGGAAAACCAACGATCTAATTTATATATCCAAACGGGAAAATACCAATGAACTGCATCAACAAACGATAACTGCTGAACGACAGGCCCCTGAATCAATCAGGACAGGTGCATAAACATGCAGCGGCAATGGATAGTTTTGTTTTGCCAGCATATAATATAATTGCAGTTGAAGGCAAATCCTTCAGAAGTTCTTTGTATATTATTCTAACAACGAACATTTTTTGATAGGGCATTTAAAGGTATCTTTAACAAGAAAACCTGCAAATCTCAGTGGCGGATCCAGAACTTTTCATAAAGGGGTGGGGGGTTCTGACTGACCAGAGGGTTGCCCTCTCCGTCATGGTTCAATGATTTCCTACGTGTATATAATCAACTTAATTTCCCCCACCCCCTTGGTCTGTCTATGCATGTCTATAGTCCTGCGAAATAGTACTAATACTGTTTTTTTCCCCTCCCTTATTTGGCCCTCGACAGTTGCTTATCTGTTTATCTTTCTATCACTGGCATTTTTAGACTAGAGATTTCATGCGTTGAAACCCATGTTCTATTGACCCTTTCGGTGTGTGTCTTTTTTTTTTTTTTTCTCAATCTGGATGTAGGGATTTGATATTTTTTTAATTTGGGACTTCAGGATTTCATGTTTTTTATGTCAGGATTTCGTGATCAGGACAACTCCAATCCCACTCTTAAATAATGACTTATTTAGACTTACCTTCTAATTCTATAAAAAAAAATGCAACTCATAACAGGAAAAATGACACTAAGTCTGATTTACTTCCACTACTGATCAAGTAATATGCAAAGCTAAAAACAGACACATAAATAACTAAAATAGTGATTGAAAGATTGATTGCACTTTAAATGTACAATTCAGACACGTGTTACATGAGGAGCCAGTTTGTTTACAAATAATTATGTCACGTGAAGGCGCACTGATTGCATTTAAGATGGTAAAATCACAAATCAGCCGTTACTGTAAATGGACTGAAAGTATGACTTTTGAGCAAATTTAAAGGGAAATGACAGGGAAGGGGCCAAATAGTGTTCAAGGGGAGCAAATGCCCTTTAATTTGGTATGCTGCAGGTTTTTTCAAAAATAGAGGGAGAATTAGAGGGAAAGTTGAGTCATCTTTTCAGACTTCAGTTAAATAATGACTTATGAAGTTATGTAGACTTACCTTCTAATTCTAAAACAAGAGGCTGTCACAACGACAGCAAACCGGATTTATTAATATTTATTTGTGTCCTGGCAATATCACAAGAACCATTACTGATGAATGGTGAAAGTGAAAATCGTCAATATCAAATTTGACCTCCATTTTGTCATCAGTATCAACATCTTAAAATTTGAAAAGCTTAGATTGAATGGTTCATGAGTAAATGCAACAACGTGAATGGAAACGCCATTTCACAATCTTTCAAGAACCATAACTCCTGAATGGTAAAAGTCAAAATCGTCATTATTGAACTTGACCTCTAATTTGCCATCAGTAACAACATATAAAAATTTCAAAAGCTTTGGTTGAATGGTTCATGAGAAAATGCACGGACACGACTGGAAACACCATTTTTCAATCTTTCAAGAACCATAACTCCTGAACGGTAAAAGTCAAAATCGTCATTATTGAACTTGACCTCTATTTTGTCATCAGTAACAACATATTAAAATTTGGGAAGCTTTGGTAAAACAGTTCATGCGTAAATGCACGAACACGACTGGAAACACCATTTTTCAATCTTTCAAGAACCATAACTCCTGAACGGTAAAAGTCAAAATCGTCATTATTAAACTTGACCTCCATTTTGTCATCAGTAACAACATATTAAAATTTGGAAAGCTTAGGTAGAACAGTTCATGCGTAAATGCAGGGACACGACTGGAAACTCCATTTTTCAATCTTTCAAGAACCATAACTCCTAAACGGTAAAAGTCAAAATCGCCATTATTGAACTTGACCTTCATTTAGTTGTCAGTAACAACATATTAAAATTTTAAAAGCTTTGGTTGAACGGTTCATGAGTTAATGCACGGACAGCATTTGATTCCCGCCCGCCCCGCCCGCCCGACCGACGGACCGACCGCCCGCCCGCCATACATCCCCAAATCAATAACCGACATTTTTGTCACAAAAATCCGGTTAAAAAACACACACACTACTCAGAACTATTTCCAATTCACTTTGACTACTGATATGCAAACCTAAAAACAAACAGAAAAATATATCATAAAATAGTGATTGAAAGATTCATAACACTTTGAAAGGATAATTCACACGTGTTACACGGGGAGCATGTTTGTTTACAAATAATTAATGTCACGTAATCGCGCAGACCTCACATGTTGCATCGCCCTTACAATCCACTTATACATAACCGAGGGGGGGGCAAGGGGTTTCGCTGTTATGCTGTTATGGGGCATTTTAATTCTTTGTTATCTGTTATTCTGAAAATATATTTGTTGTTAGCTGTTATGGTCTTATTCATTGTTAGCTGTTATTGGGTTTTTTGTTTTTTTTGTTATCTGTTATTGTGAATGTATTGGCTGTTAACTGTTATTGAAAATTGAAATGTTAGTATTTTTTTGACAGCCAAAATTCGATAGAAATTGAAGATCATTGGACATTAGAGTCTACCACAACTAATATGTTGGTCCCGTATCCAGAGAAGGATTCCATTAACATATACCCATCACAGAAGTGAGGTCCAGAAAAATTCCAGTATATATTATGATTGTCCTTTGTAATATATACCATTTTTTTTTAACATTTATTTAGAATTATCCCGTACGAACATATCAAATTAGAACAATGAGAAACCAAAGTCAGTTATTACCCCTGATAAGAATTCCAGGTGGCAGCACACTATAATACGGTCCTAGAGATTCTCTACTGATAAACAAATTATAAGAAAATTAAATATAGATATAAACAATGCCTTCAACTTGCTGTTGTGTTCCAAATTGTTCCAATAGAGGAGGTCATGTTTTTCCAAAAAATGAAAAAATAAAGAAGAAATGGATCAAAGCAATCAAAAGAAACATGGATGACTTTGGAAACCATCAAAAACAAGTGTTGTGTGTAAACTTCATTTTCTTCCATCAGATTACAAGTCAGAGACCACATGTGGTAAGTAATATCATGGAAGTCTTATACTTCCATGATAATATTAATCTATCTAGATTGTCTAGTAACTGTTTATAACATGCTGATAATATATTGATTAATTAGATTTTTATGAAAACATATGGCCAGGAATTTCTGACAAGGATTTCAATTAAGGACTATAGCTAGGTCCTTTCAACCAGTTAACCTTTTACATAGACAGTCTGCACGGTTAGCCACTAGTCCGATGCCCCAGACTAGTAAAATTTCATTCGGACTAGTAAGTTTTTGCAAAACTTTATTTGGCCAAATAAGAAAAAAGTCAGAATATTGGTCTATGGACTAGTGGTTGAAAAAGTTTTTGGTGCAAACTGCATAGACTAAGCTTAGAGTTTCGATAACTGTACAAAAATAAATGCTGAAAAAAGTATTCTATAACAAATTAACAGCTACGCCATGAGCGCATGATACGCCCGTCATCTTTTTGAAATATTCGATAACTTCTCAATGCCATATCAGATATTTATAAAAATCAGTCAATATATATTATGTATATAAACAATACATCAAAGTTTAATGAGAACTGCTGAAAACATTTTTGAGTTATTGTCCGAAAACTGGAGAATACCATCTTTTTTAATGAATAAATTAACCCCTTAACTGAATAACATAAAATCGAAAATTAATAAAAATCGAAAGGGAGCTTACAACAATAGATATAAACAATTTAGCAAAGTTCCATGAGAACTGCAGAAAAAGTTTTTGTGTTAATGTCCGAAAACTAGAAAATCCCCCCTTTTTAATTAATAAAACCCCTAAACTCGGAACCATAAAATCTAAAATTTATAAAAATTGAAAGGGAGCTCATGTCAATAGATATAGTAAACAATTCACCAAAATTCTTTGCAAATTTGTGAAAGGATTTTTGAGATATCAGAAAACTGAAAAAAAAAACAACATTTTTATTGAATAAATTCCATTACTCAGAAACTTAAAATCTAAAATTTATATAAAAAAAAAAAAAACTATAGGGAGCTCATGTCAATAGATGTAAATAATTTCCCAAAGTTTTATGTAGGCCTAAATTGGTTAAAGAGTGTTTGAGTTAATGTCCGACATATTGACGACGGACGGACAAGAATATACCAAATACATATCTAGATACATAATTCTAAAAACCATATTCATAAGAAAATGGAATTTATTAGAAATACTGGATTTTGTCAAGGACCCGACTTATTTTAATATTTCATTTACTGTTATCTGTTTTTGTCCATTTTAATTCCTTTTCATCTGTTATAAGCCAAATCAATTTGCTGTTTTGCTGTTATTGGGACCCCCCTTGCCCCCCCCCCCCCCCCCCAAACCCATTATCATGCAAACATGCAACGTGAATGTGATTGGTTATCAAATAATACAGAAATAATGCATGTACAGTTTATGAAGAAATTAGTTCATCAAATAGATGCGATTTTCACTTTTGACACAAATAGGTCGGGTTGACATTTCTGTCATTGGGGATAATATTGAGATAAATGGGATACAACTGACCGTCAAAAAGGTCTAGAAGAGAAGCACATCAGTAGAACTTAACATTGATAAGTAATACTTACCAAAATTTCTCTCATTAATAAACTATATAACTGATTTTCACAAAGATAACGGCAAATAATTTTGATGATGGTGATGATGCTGGTTAAATTGGCGCGAAATAATATTCTTACTCCTATTGCTTTACGTAAAAAAAAATGTATAGAATTGAATTTGACTAAAGTTGAGCATAAAAAAACGTGAATATGCAAAAGCCTGGTAATATATTAATGATAAAGTGTGTATAAATTTCCGTAAACGAATTTACCAGTATACTTCACTAAGAATTACATTTGAGGGGTCATTTGAGCGCAAGGAGATCTTTATTTGTGAATCGGTTTTAATAACCCCGGTCGAACTCAGGATCGAAGTTCAACATGTTTATATTAACGGAATTTTTTGCGTTGCTTTTAAATCATTTTGAGGCCATCTATTTTTATTACGGGTTTCCACATCTTTAAATCGGAATTAACATGTTAATTACGCGATATGCCTAACGGCAAAGCGACATCTATTGGTGGGGTGTTCGTTTAGGGGAGTTATCTTTTCTTATCTTCTGGTCACCAGACGATGAGAACAATATGGGAACCAGAATAGAAAATTCATACGAGTTATCTCGCCTTGAAATGTCCGTAATTCTTGTACACATGATTTAAAGAATTAAAAAGTTTCTTTCTAGCGGTTATTCACGAAATAACCTACGCAAGCTACATATTTATAAAGATATTTGAGATTTATCTAACAGGGAGTAAAAAAGAACAGCCACACACACAGCATACCTACCCTCGCTTCAGTTTTTTAATGACCGTATTTGTCCTATTAGAATCGAAATAATTCATGGAAGCCATAGAAAATTTCCAACAATCTATGGCTTCCATGAATTATTTCTTAACTATTCACATGTTCTTTTATGTAAAATGTATTCCAAATTAGGAATTTGAGCCATTCAATTTGCGATTCATTGAACATGAACATTTCATATTTTAAGCGAGTCATACTGTCCTATGGATACTTAACACATGACATGGGTAAAATCTCTTTGTTCAAGGCTTACTGTGCTATAATCTGGATAAAGCACAGCAAACTGTTTACCTTTTTTTTTTCTCAAACCCCTTGCTCTAATCATTGATCAAATAAATTTACAATTCTTTTTCTGTTTACAGTAATAGAATATATGATTGGTAATAATTTTTAATATTTTATACACGAATTGTCACTTAAGGTGGTATGGAAGTCTAAAATAAAAATGATAGAATTTGTTCATACTTTGCCAAAACGTTGTATCTATTGATACATGTTGAAAAATATAATAAAAATGATAGGTCACCGCGCATTTTCTCAAGCTACAGGACGGGACAAAATGACACATTTTGTATGGATTATACAGGAAAAAACACGATTTTGTGATTAGAAACTAAATTTTTATTTTCGGTGTACCTAGAGAAGACAAACATTGTGTGTGTGTATTCCCCCCAACTCCACTTCCCTTATGACAACAACATTGTCTATGTGACGAAATTCGTATCGAGTGAAATTTATCTTTCGCTCAGGGAAACGTTTTCTTTAAGGACCAAACTTTGTCTTGAAAGTAATATAGTTATAAGGCTTTCTATCAGTAAAGCCGTCCATTTGGCGACCCCACTGATCCTCGTAGTACTGATACAGAATTTGTTTTGTATAAATCTTTTTAGTTATAATCTATCGTAGAAGCTAAACAGGGAAGTTGTAACTCATGTAGTAATTTGACTTCAGATATAGTTTTAATTTACAAAGGAATAATAGACTTTGTCTCCTCCTAAGTTTTATACAAATTTGTACATTTACTCTTTCTGAAAGAAGCATATACACAATTTTATCATCGGTATAAGGACATCATTCGTAAATATAGTTCAACATGCAGACTTCTTATACGTTCAGGTATTGCACATCCAATATTTTATGGAAATATTCTTTATAAAGCACAAAAATGTCAGTATTCACATCAGAAGCTAACAAAACCTTTAAATAGACTTATTAAGAAGAGATATAGTTACGATACTGTTTTAGTTTCTTGTGTACTATTTGGAGTTTAGTATGGCGTTCATTATCCCTGAACTAGTATATATATTTGTTTAAGGGGCCAGCTGAAGGACACCTCCGGGTGCGGGAATTTCTCGCTGCATTGAAGACCTGTTGGTAACCTTCTGCTGTTGTCTGCTCTGTGGTAGGGTTATTGTCTCTTTGACACATTCCTCATTTTCATTCTCAATTTTATATAGGCTAATATAAAAAAAGAAGATGTGGTATCATTGCCAATGAGATAACTCTCCTGAAGAGACCAAAATGACAAAGAAACTTACTTCGACTATAGGTCACCGTACGGCCTTCAGCAATGAGCAAAGCCCATACCGCATATTCAGCTATATATATAAAAGGCCCCGAAATGACAATGTAAAACAATTCAAACGAGGAAACTAACGGCCTTATTTATAGAAAAAAAATATGCAACACATAAACTAACGACAACCAATGAAATACAGGCTCCTGACTTGGGACAGGCACATACATACATAATGTGGCGGCGTTAAACATGTTAGCGGGATCCCAACCCTCTCCTAACCTGGGACAGTGGTATAACAGTACAAGATGGTCTATTGTTGTGGTCTTGGATTATAATTTTGTTTAAAAAAAAAGAAGCTTAAAACATCCCTCTCCCTCTGAACTTATCGAATATAAGAAGAAACCAGCGTAAGCGCGGCCTGAAAATTACTAGACATGTTTATGATGATACACAGCACATCCATTCATCACGCAGTTTGGTTCATGTTTCCCTTTTTTTTTTAGCAATGAAGCATGGTGTTGGTCATTTTTATTAGTTTGTCAGCTCCTCTTCAATAACGAGTTTTAATATCAAATTGTTATCATATGTCTCTGTGTTGAAAAGGTACTCCGAGAAAGAAGAAGACTACGTAGAACATCGATAGTTGAAACATTTCTTCAGTGGTGCATGTTTATAGTTGTTGTTATATATATTCACTTTAAAAGTCGTGCTTAGAAATGAACACTTGTATTATATGTTAAGATCTAAACGTGTTCAGGATTTTGTTAATTCTAAACACATTTCTCAGTAAGCACACATCTAAACATGACTTGAATTTAAACACTTTTAATGTGTTTGGAAATGAAAGTGTTTAGAAATAACTTATTTCTAAGCTAAACACGATTATAAACACAAACCTAAACATGTAAAAAAAAAGTGCACAAAAGATGTGCTTAGAAATGTATTTAGGATCTAAACATCATTGTTACAGTGTAGATAGGTTTCCTAGTAATCATACTAGTAATCAAACATATTGAGGCTTTTTGTCGAGCCTGCAACATTTATGTCGTGATTTCAAGCGAGACATAGAGATCCTAAATTCCGTCATCGGCATCGGCAGTGTCAATATTTAGGTTCATAGATATAGGAAGATGTGGTATGAGTGCCAATGAAACGACTCTCCATCCATGTAACAATTTAAGCCATTATAGATCAAGATCCGGCCTTCAACACGTAACCTTGCTCACACCGAACAGCAAGGTATAAAGGTCAGTCTCGTTAAAAAATAGACATCAATAACTTTGTCAAACCTTTATGGAGTTTTAGAAAAATTTAGACATGCATAAGCATGTTTATAACCAAAATATAAAAATATAAAATTCATGCAGGTCAAAACCTTAAGAGTATGTATTATCATTTTCCCGTATTATACTGCTAAATGAACTGAAGTAGTACACATTTGTATTAAGGGGCCAGCTGAGACCCACCTCCAGGTGCGGAAATTTCTCACTGCGTTGATGAGCCTTTGGAGGCCTTGAGCTGTAATCTGCTTTTTGGTCGGGTTATTTATTGTCCCTTTGACATATTCCCTATTTCCATTCTCAATTTTAAGCTTTTTTCAAAGTAAATATTCTGATTCAGTCTGATGTTACAGTTTTGTAGTCATCAATAACTTTGTCAAACCTTTCATGGAATTTAAGCCGCAATTTGAACAGAGTCTTATTTATTACCAACATATATAGGATTAGCGTAGACATCATCTGGAACTTCATCTGTAAGGACTAGTTAATTTTGCTATATGGTTTATCATAAGTTTCAAAATCTGCAGCATCTAGCTTTGTCTCTTAAAAAATAAAAAGAACAAAACTTTAACAAATCCAATCAAAGTACTGAAGTACTGTCTACTCGTATGACATCAATATCCGTTGGATGAGGACAGGGATCTTCATTTCAGTGCTGTTATACTGACTGTATTTAGCCATCATTATAATCTGGATTGCTATTTGTTATCATATCAATATAAGAATACCAGTGGTGTAGCAGATCATCATTTCGACCTTATATGCAAAGGTTTATTCATTTAATGCCCACAGTTTATTCTTATCATAGTTTATTGTATGAGTAAAGCAGGCACCTTCCTGTATTTATTCGTATTTTTCATGAGCTGAAGTTGTGCAGACAACAAAATTTCTATATTTTTCAGCTAAATGTTTTAGTCTTCTTCCTATTTTAGTACTCAATATACTATGCAAGTTATTTGGAAACATGCTTTGTTTAAACTCGTTTATCTATTATGTATGTTAAGTTTTAGATTTTTATCAACCGGTCCTATGGAAATTTACCTATTATGGTCCAGAATAAATTTGTTTTAGTTAGATTCAGCATATCAAAGAACCCCAATAATTCAATTTTTGATAAAAAAAAAAAAAAAAAAAAAAATCACCCTTAAGGCCTCAATGCAATGCAGATACACTATAATTATTTCCAGAGACATATACATGTCTCTGCTATTTCATAGACTAAAGTTAAGATTTTGAAGTTTAAATAATGCCTATTTATAGCATTTTAAAAACCCTTTGAAGTTATATTTATTGAAAAATCAAGTCGGGATATGTTAGTAATTATTCTGCAAAGATTAGGTGACCTTACTTGATCTTAGTGATGCCAGGAGTTCCGTTACCCGGTCACTGTATTGTGCAGTATACCTAACATATCGATATACTACCGATTTGATTGGTTAATAGCTATTTTAAAACATAGCATTATCAATTTATTTGAACATTTGGAAAGAAAAAATCCATCAAACTTTTAAAAGAGGGACAAAAGATACCAGAGGGACAGTCAAACTCATAGATTGAAAATAAACCGACAACGCCATGGTTAAAAATAAAAAAAAGACAAACAGACAAATAATAGTACAGAAGACACACCATAGAAAATGCAGACGACATGGTCAATTCACGGCCCATGAGAGATTTATCTTGTACTAAGAAAGTGAAAATAAGCCTTTAAAAGAGGCATGCGATTGGTCACTTGTAAATAAACGATTGTCTCTTAATTGTTGGGTCTATCGTTATTTGGGAACTGGGGTTTAATGATGAATATCTTTTATTGCTTCTGTTAAGTTAATCTGAAGTTTGTTTTTAATAAAGAATCGGGAAAATTCAGAGCTAAACAGGATGACACCTCTCATATGTAACTAACTGAATATTTGCATCTATATGTCCTTTAGTTATTTTTTGCTGTTGAGTTCCTGTCTCATTGGCGTATATATACTCCTTATCTCATATTATCATAGTCATACAATTTTGGGCCCCTTTATAGCTTGTTGTTCGGTGTGAGCCAAGGCTCCATGTTGAAGGCCGTACATTGACCTATAATGGTTTACTTTTATAAATTGTTATTTGGATGGAGAGTTCAGTCTCATTGGCACTCACACCACATCTTCGTATACATGTATCTATAAATTTCGTATGGTGTACCGTATAAAATCTGATCACAAAAATAATAACCCAAAGGGTAATGGAGACTAGTTAAAGAGCTTTTCTTTCTGTCAAAAAAATGTGCAAAGGAGGGATTAGTTCAAACTTGTTGGACAAAGTAAAATAAAAACAAAAAAAAGTAATATTTTGTTTTTTGTTTTTTCAACACCATCCATTATATTTCAAGTGTATTCAGTTATCAAATTTTAAGACATGTTGCACTCATATGAAAAGATTTATCTTTATTGTTTAGGCAAACTATGCTCCTTATTTGGTCTGTGGTGGAGAGTTGTTTCATTTGCAATTACACCGCATCTTCTTATGTTTTATCCTAATTAAATTTAGTAGTTCTAAAAAAAAAGGCCTTGAACAGGACTAAATATTAAAAAAAAACGAGAATGTGTACATAGTACACGGATGCCCCACTCGCGCTGTCGTTTTATATCTTTAATGTGCCGTGAAATTGGGATAAAAACTCTAATTTGGCATTAAAATTAAAACGGACGAACGAAAATGGGGCATAAAATCACCTGGATCATTATCATTTAGCACATAACTCATTCAAAGTAAATTTGGATAGTTGGAAACTTTTATTTTTCAAAGATTACAAGGCATAATTATCTAGTTTGACTAAAGGAAACTGACACTTTTTATTATCTTCGTCGATGTAGGAAGGAGCTTGTTGTTTGCTTCACGTCCAGTGGCAATTATTTAATAAATATCCAATGAATGAGTACAAATATATCTAATAAAAACGCAGACAAAGTAGTACTTTGTCAAGGATGAAGGGCTAGGAATTTACTGTATTTGTATTTATATTACATATGTTTCTCTGTAAACTTGAACTTAGTTTTTCAGAGAATAAAATATTTAACTATCTAACATGCATAGAGCAAAACACTTTCCATGCATAAAGCATCAGGTTTACTGCCCAAATTTTGACAGGATATTTTGTGTGAGCGTATATATACATCAAACTAAGACAAACGGATGACATACTTACATTTTTTACCAGCACAGAGACACTGGGATTATTTGAATACACCTGGATACTCCAAGTGGATAAGTTTGAAGTCCATCTAATGCCCTTCAACATCCTTATACATATATACAAACGATGCATGGCTAATGCCAATGATAGGTTAAGCTTGAATTAATGACACGTACAATATGTGAACCCTACAGACAAGATTATCATGAGGTCAAAACAGAATCAAAGTACTGAAGTACTGAACATAGGATGACCGCAAATTCTTTTGGATGGTCACACAAAAATAATAACATCTCTTTACCTGAAAGTGAGGTGAAGGTGCATAGATATATTTATTTTTTCTGAGACAAGTTCGTGCGTTCATGATGAATAAATGAGAGGGATTTCAACCTCACCGTAATAACTATTACATTGTAGTGATACAAATTAGTATACTCTGGTTTGTTGTTATATATTATATAAATATTTGTGTTTACCAGTTACATGTTTATATAATTTCATCTATTTGTATATCTTTCTATTCTACTATTCTAATAATAGTGCAGTGTAAGCGCATGGTGGACACCCGTCTGTAATAATTCGAATAGATTGGATTTGAGTAGGCATTCATATTTTCTCGCAAAACTTTCCTGTGATATTCTTCATCATGCGTAAACACAAATTTTTCGGTAATTTTGATTTGTTATAATATTGATATAAATATTTCCCACGACAAAACATTTTCAAATTATTTGTCTATTTTCTCAAAAAACATTTCATGCATGTTTTTGGTGAAATTGATGTATAACAAGTGATAAGGAATGTTATTTTGCGTTTAGTTATCAGTCAAAAACGAAAGCCACGTAGGTAGAAATGTCTGTGGCAACAATACACTGAAATGCCCTCACGGTCATTCGATGTAAAAATCGGTTTTACTTAAAGTACTATTAGTGTGGTGACAGAAGTGTAAAAGGTCTACTAGATCGCGAGTTTAATCTCCCCAAATAACACACGGCTAAAAATGGTCTTAACTTCAGTAAAGACAAATATGTCTTCTTTAGTTTTTGCCCTGTCGTCAGATTTTCTTACGGTCACTTTTTTTCTAAAAAGTCGTTTTAATGACTGGTAGTATATTGGAGAGTTTCAACCCCCTTTTTCAAAATGAAAAAAATGTGTATGTTTGCTTACATTTAATTGAAATAGTTTTTCCTGAAGCTATTTTTATATGTCAAAATATTCTATTCAGTATTTTATTTTCTTCTAATCTATAAAATTGGGAAGTTTAGACTATTTAAAATTGAGGTAATTTTAATTGCAAATTCAGACTCAAACTTTAGTTTCTTCTTCATAGTGAGTAATAACAATTATCCCATAATATTTTAAGCATATAGTATTTAATAAAACTAATAAGTGATAAAAATTTCGGAACCAAAATATGAAAAAAAACTTAAGAAAATCAATGGAAAAAGAATGGAGTAAAAATCTTCAATTTCAACACGGAACTCAATCACTTGCCTTCCGTCACATTTTGTGTATTAGTCAATAATTTGCTCTCAAATGAGATTAGCTGGTTCTCGACTGACTACTGTAGTTACACTTTGTTCAGTGAAGCGTATGGTGTCAAGGGCTTATTCTTTTATCCGCTTCTAATAATTTCCGAATAATTTTTTTATCAGTTGAATCGTTTGTTTCATCGCCTGTATTAAATTTATATATATATGTTCACTTTGGTTCATCATTGAAATAAAAGTAATTCTATAGTTTTTCTTGATACTGTTATGATATTGTAATTATTGTATTTATTTATGTAGGCCTGATTTGTGTTGTGTGGCCTGATAGTTGTTTACAAAATAATCTTAGAACTGTGCAGTTTAGAAATCACTGGAACAATTACAGAATGATTGGAACTTTCCAGAATGATCCTAATAAAAGATGCGTTATATAAACTTCTACATTTTACTAGAAACTTCTGTTGTAACTTTCTAGGATGTTCCATTATAGACTGTTCTAGAATCTTCCATGACAACTATATATATATACAGACACTAAAGTTAAACACTCACTCTTGGACTTAGACTTAGACATCGATAGACATTAGTATTCACAGCATTTGGATTGACACTTTTATTCTACAAACAACATCATACTGGATTGTGACCGTAGTAGTGAACGTAATATTCAGATTGGATTCCGAAAGATATCCGGATACAGATCTATAATACTAAAATTACGAGGTCCAATTTGTCAGCCGTCATCACGTAAAAACGACGAATCAAAGAATTCAACTTTATATATAACTAATATAGTACTAAGGTGTAGATTTAAAATTACACCACTCCAGGCCCTTTTGTTTTCCACGTAATTAATATTGCCAATAATTAAGAAGTTCCGGGTCGAGTCCGATACCGATACCAATAGTATATTCACCTGTTACCAATTACCTTATCTGTACGTTCCGCATCTGACAGGCGCACCAACAAACGGTGTATTCAGGATTAATATGCTATATACACGGGTCATAATCACAGGGTTGACACTACTAAATTGTCGAATTGTTACCTATTGTAGTATTTTAATCAGTAAGACTTTCTAAGATAACAATACGAATACTAAAAATCTGGACTTAAAATAAGGCGTATAGGATGGGCGTCAAGTTGGTTACCTATTCCCTATTCCCTATTCGTTACCTATTCCCTATTCCCTATTCGTTGCCTATTCGTTACCTATTCCCTATTCCCTATTCGTTACCTATTCGTTACCTATTCCCTATTCCCTATTCGTTACCTATTCGTTACCTATTCCCTATTCCCTATTCGTTGCCTATTCGTTACCTATTCCCTATTCCCTATTCGTTACCTATTCCCTATTCCCTATTCGTTACCTATTCGTTACCTATTCCCTATTCCCTATTCGTTACTTATTTGATTTTAAATATCCTTCCCCCTTTTTAATTATGGCATGGAATAGTTTAATATGGCTGCCGTTACCATGGAAACGGCACAATTGTGAAAAAAATGAGCTTATGGTTTTTGGTGAACTGTTTGGATATGCTTCAACTCAGAATCATCATATTTTAAAACAATGTAGGTGCCCACTATATACAGGTGTTGGATGATTTTGGCGATCATTGGAACTACTATGTTGCCATGGAAACTACACCAAAATTTTCAAAATTCTCAAAATGCTCAAAACTTCATGAAACTTCACAGTAATGATGAGCAACATTGGAGTTGGAATTTCCAAAATAGGTCTTGTTACCATGGAAACAATGCAAAAAGGTCAAAAATTTCAAAAATAAGAATTTTCCGCAAACTGGATGAAACTTTACAGGAATGGGAACTGGCATAGGCAGAGTTGGATTTTGAAGTTAGAATTTTCAAAATGGCCGCCGTAACCATGGAAACAGCAAAAATATCAAAAATTCAAAATGTTCAAACTTAATGAAACTTTGCAAAAATGTTACTAGACATCTGTAGATGCTCTCTTTGACTTTGGAATTGTCAAAATGGCTGTCACTCACCTGGTAATAGGGGGAAGGGGTGCCTTCCGTTATTGCTAGCAATTACAAATCTAGTTGTTAATAGTCTTACATATGGTAATAGTTCTGAATTGGTTGAGGTAAAATGATCTTTTTATGACCTATTTATATGTGTTTGTGCTCAACCGATCCTTTTACTTCATGTTCGATACGCATTTGTTCCTTACTTGTTTTTTATACGTTCTACCTTTTAACTGCTTTATGTCCGTATGTTTGAAGATGGATCTTGGTTCGACGGGATGAAATCACCGTGTTAGCGCTTGCGTAAAAACGAAGATGTGGTATGATTACCAATGAGACAACACTCCACATTAGACCAAAATGACACAGAAATTATCAACTATAGTTCACTGTACGGCCTTCAACAATGAGCATAGCCCAAACCGTGTAGTCACCTATAAAAGGCCCAGACATGACAACCTCATACAATTCAAACAACAAAACTGACGGCCGTATTTCATATACAAAAAAATAAACGGAAATATGTAACACAAAAACAAACGATAACTACTTAATTTCAGGCTCTTGTCTAGGGACAGGCACATACTTACATAATGTGGTAGAGTTAAACATGTAAGCAGGGTGTACATCGTTTCGGAGCATGCTATTACCTTGTTTAATTCGTTCCATCACTCGCTTATAATTCGCTTATAATACGTGTATCTTACGTTGCACCTTTTAAAACATGATTTTCAATTGTTTTGTTGTCTCTGGTGGAAGATTTGGGCTCTAAGAGGTGATATAACTCTATAAGTGCATTTGTATCCGTTCCAGCGGTCGGATAATACCCTGTTAAATATTCGTTACTAATTCGCTTTTAAAAAGTTTGTTGTACGTTGCACCTTTTAGAAAAGGATTTCCAATTGTGTTCATATCTCTGGTGGTAATAATGTGTTCTTATAGATGAAATACCCCTATAAGCGCATATGTACTCGTTCCAGCGATCGGTTAATACCCTGTTACCTATTCGTTACCTATTCGTTACCTATTCACTTATAGTACGTTTGTTGTACGTTGCACCTTTTAGAAAAAGATTTTCAATTAAATTCATATCTCTGATGGTAACAATGTGTTCTTAGAGATGAAATGACCCCATTAGAGCGCATGTACCCGTTCCAGCGCTCGGTAAATAACCTGTTACCTATTCGTTACTTATTCGCTTTTAATGCGCGGGGTATACGGTGCACCTTGAAATAAATCGTTGTTTAATTGTGTTCAGGTCTCTGGTGGTAAGAATGTGTTCTTAGAGATGAAATGACCCTATTAGCGCGCATGTACCCGTTCCAGCGCTCGGTTAATACCCTGTTACCTATTCGTTACCTATTCGTTACCTATTCGCTTATAATACATTTTTTTATACGTTTCACCTGTTAGAAAAGGATTTTCAACTATGTCCAGGTCTCAGACGGTAACAATGTGTTCTTAGAGATGAAATGACCCCATTAGAGCGCATGTACCCGTTCCAGCGCTCGGTAAATAACCTGTTACCTATTCGTTACCTATTCGCTTTTAATGCGCGGGGTATACGGTGCACCTTGAAATAAATCGTTTTTTAATTGTGTTCAGGTCTCTGGTGGTAAGAATGTGTTCTTAGAGATGAAATGACCCTATTAGCGCGCATGTACCCGTTCCAGCGCTCGGTTAATACCCTGTTATCCATTCGTTGCCTATTCGTTACCTATTCGCTTATAATACATTTTTTTATACGTTTCACCTGTTAGAAAAGGATTTTCAATTATGTCCATGTCTCAGGTGGTAACAATGTGTTCTTAGAGATGAAATTACCCTATTAGCGCTCATGTACCCGTTCCAGTGCTCGGTAAATAATCTTGTTACCTATTCGTTACCTATTCGCTTTTAATGCGCGGGGTATACGCTGCAATTTGAAATAAATCGTGTTTTAATTGTGTTCATGTCTCAGGTGGTAACAATGTGTTCTTAGAGATGAAATGACCCCATTAGAGCGCATGTACCCGTTCCAGCGCTCGGTAAATAACCTGTTACCTATTCGTTACCTATTCGCTTTTAATGCGTGGGGTATACGGTGCACCTTGAAATAAATCGTTTTTTAATTGTGTTCAGGTCTCTGGTGGTAAGAATGTGTTCTTAGAGATGAAATGACCCTATTAGCGCGCATGTACCCGTTCCAGCGCTCGGTTAATACGTATACCCTGTTACCTATTCGTTACCTATTCGTTACCTATTCGTTACCTATTCGTTACCTATTCGCTTATAATACATTTTTTTATACGTTTCACCTGTTAGAAAAGGATTTTCAATTATGTCTATGTCTCAGGTGGTAACAATGTGTTCTTAGAGATGAAATGACCCCATTAGAGCGCATGTACCCGTTCCAGCACTCGGTAAATAACCTGTTACCTATTCGTTACCTATTCGCTTTTAATGCGCGGGGTATACGCTGCAATTTGAAATAAATCGTGTTTTAATTGTGTTCATGTCTCAGGTGGTAACAATGTGTTCTTAGAGATGAAATGACCCCATTAGAGCGCATGTACCCGTTCCAGCGCTCGGTAAATAACCTGTTACCTATTCGTTACCTATTCGCTTTTAATGCGTGGGGTATACGGTGCACCTTGAAATAAATCGTTTTTTAATTGTGTTCAGGTCTCTGGTGGTAAGAATGTGTTCTTAGAGATGAAATGACCCTATTAGCGCGCATGTACCCGTCCCAGCGCTCGGTTAATACGTATACCCTGTTACCTATTCGTTACCTATTCGTTACCTATTCGTTACCTATTCGTTACCTATTCGTTACCTATTCGCTTATAATACATTTTTTTATACGTTTCACCTGTTAGAAAAGGATTTTCAATTATGTCTATGTCTCAGGTGGTAACAATGTGTTCTTAGAGATGAAATGACCCCATTAGAGCGCATGTACCCGTTCCAGCACTCGGTAAATAACCTGTTACCTATTCGTTACCTATTCGCTTTTAATGCGCGGGGTATACGCTGCAATTTGAAATAAATCGTGTTTTAATTGTGTTCATGTCTGGTGCTAACAATGTGTTCTTAGAGATGAAATGACCCCATTAGAGCGCATGTACCCGTTCCAGCGCTCGGTAAATAACCTGTTACCTATTCGTTACTTATTCGCTTTTAATGCGCGGGGTATACGGTGCACCTTGAAATAAATCGTTTTTTAATTGTGTTCAGGTCTCTGGTGGTAAGAATGTGTTCTTAGAGATGAAATTACCCTATTAGCGCGCATGTACCCGTTCCAGCGCTCGGTTAATACCCTGTTACCTATTCGTTACCTATTCGTTACCTATTCGCTTATAATACATTTTTTTATACGTTTCACCTGTTAGAAAAGGATTTTCAATTATGTCCAGGTCTCAGACGGTAACAATGTGTTCTTAGAGATGAAATGACCCCATTAGAGCGCATGTACCCGTTCCAGCGCTCGGTAAATAACCTGTTACCTATTCGTTACCTATTCGCTTTTAATGCGCGGGGTATACGGTGCACCTTGAAATAAATCGTTTTTTAATTGTGTTCAGGTCTCTGATGGTAAGAATGTGTTCTTAGAGATGAAATGACCCTATTAGCGCGCATGTACCCGTTCCAGCGCTCGGTTAATACCCTGTTACCTATTCGTTACCTATTCGTTACCTATTCGCTTATAATTCATTTTTTTATACGTTTCACCTGTTAGAAAAGGATTTTCAATTATGTCCAGGTCTCAGACGGTAACAATGTGTTCTTAGAGATGAAATGACCCCATTAGAGCGCATGAACCCGTTCCAGCGCTCGGTAAATAACCTGTTACCTATTCGTTACCTATTCGCTTTTAATGCGCGGGGTATACGGTGCACCTTGAAATAAATCGTTTTTTAATTGTGTTCAGGTCTCTGGTGGTAAGAATGTGTTCTTAGAGATGAAATGACCCTATTAGCGCGCATGTACCCGTTCCAGCGCTCGGTTAATACCCTGTTATCCATTCGTTGCCTATTCGTTACCTATTCGCTTATAATACATTTTTTATACGTTTCACCTGTTAGAAAAGGATTTTCAATTATGTCCATGTCTCAGGTGGTAACAATGTGTTCTTAGAGATGAAATTACCCTATTAGCGCTCATGTACCCGTTCCAGTGCTCGGTAAATAATCTTGTTACCTATTCGTTACCTATTCGCTTTTAATGCGCGGGGTATACGCTGCAATTTGAAATAAATCGTGTTTTAATTGTGTTCATGTCTCAGGTGGTAACAATGTGTTCTTAGAGATGAAATGACCCCATTAGAGCGCATGTACCCGTTCCAGCGCTCGGTAAATAACCTGTTACCTATTCGTTACCTATTCGCTTTTAATGCGTGGGGTATACGGTGCACCTTGAAATAAATCGTTTTTTAATTGTGTTCAGGTCTCTGGTGGTAAGAATGTGTTCTTAGAGATGAAATGACCCTATTAGCGCGCATGTACCCGTTCCAGCGCTCGGTTAATACCCTGTTACCCATTCGTTACCTATTCGTTACCTATTCGCTTATAATACATTTTTTTATACGTTGCACCTGTTAGAAAAGGATTTTTAATTCAGTTCATATCTCTGGTGGTAATAATGTGTTCTTTTAGATGAAATACCCCTATTAGCGCGTATGCACTCGTTCCAGCGCTCGGATAATACCCTGTTACTGATTCGTTCCCTATTCGCTTTTAATGCGCGGGTTATACGCTGCACCTTGAAATAAATCGTTTTTCAATTGTGCCCATGTCTCTGGTGGTAACAATGTGTTCTTAGAGATGAAATGACTCTATTAGCACGCATGTACCCGTTCCAGCGCTCGCTTTATACCCTGTTACCTATTCGTTACCTATTCACTTATAATACGTTTGTTGTACGTTGCACCTTTCAGAAAAAGGATTTTCAATGGTGTCCGTGTCTCTGGTGGTAACAATGTGTTCTTAGAGATGAAATGATCCTATTAGCGCGTATGTACCCGTTCCAGCGCTCGATAAATACCCTGTTACCTATTCGTTACCTATTCACTTATAATACGTTTGTTGTACGTTGCACCTTTTAGAAAAGGATTTTTAATTGTCTCTATGTCTTTTGTGGTAACAATGTGTTCTTAGAGATGAAATTACCCTATTAGCGCGCATGTACCCGTTCCAGCGCTCGGTTAATACCCTGTTACCTATTCGTTACCTATTCGTTACCTATTCACTTATAATACGTTTGTTCTACGTTGCACCTTTCAAAAAAGGATTTTCAATGGTGTCCGTGTCTCTGGTGGTAACAATGTGTTCTTAGAGATGAAATGACCCTATAAGCGCATGTACCCGTTCCAGCGCTCGATAAATACCCTGTTACCTATTCGTTACCTATTCACTTATAATACGTTTGTTGTACGTTGCACCTTTTAGAAAAGGATTTTTAATTCAGTTCATATCTCTGGTGGTAATAATGTGTTCTTTTAGATGATATCCCCTATTAGCGCGTATGTACTCGTTCCAGCGCTCAGTTAATACCCTGCTACTTAATCGTTCCTTATTTGCTTTTAATGCACGAGGAATACGTTGCACCTTGAAATAAATCGTTTTTTTAATTGTGTTCAGGTCTCTGGTGGTAACAATGTGTTCTTAGAGATGAAATGACCCTATTAGAGCGCATGAACCCGTTCCAGCGCTCGTTTAATACCCTGTTACCTATTCGTTACCTATTCACTTATAATACGTTTGTTGTATGTTGCACCTTTTAGAAAAGGATTTTTAATTGTCTCCATGTCTTTTGTGGTAACAATGTGTTCTTAGAGATGAAATTACCCTATTAGCACGCATGTAACCGTTCCAGCGCTCGGTAAATACCCTGTTACCTATTCGTTACCTATTCACTTATAATACGTTTGTTGTACGTTGCACCTTTCAGAAAAGGATTTTCAATGGTGTCCGTGTCTCTGGTGGTAACAATGTGTTCTTAGAGATGAAATGACCCTATTAGCGCGCATGTACCCGTTCCAGCGCTCGATAAATACCATGTTACCTATTCGTTACCTATTCACTTATAATACGTTTGTTGTACGTTGCACCTTTTAGAAAAGGATTTATAATTCAATTCATATCTCTGGTGGTAATAATGTGTTCTTTTAGATGAAAGACCCCTATTAGCGCATATGTACTCGTTCCAGCGCTCAGTTAATACCCTGCTTCTTATTCGTTCCTTATTTGCTTTGAATGCACGAGGTATACGTTGCACCTTGAAATAAATCGTTTTTTAATTGTGTTCATGTCTCTGGTGGAACGGGTACATGAGCGCTAATAGGGTTATTTCATCTCTAAGAACACATTGTTACCACCTGAGACATGGACATAATTGAAAATCCTTTTCTAACAGTTGAAACGTAAAAAAAAATGTATTATATGCGAATAGGTAACGAATAGGTAACGAATAGGTAACAGGGTATTAACCGAGCGCTGGAACGGGTACATGCGCGCTAATAGGGTAATTTCATCTCTAAGAACACATTCTTACCACCAGAGACCTGAACACAATTAAAAAACGATTTATTTCAAGGTGCACCGTATACCCCGCGCATTAAAAGCGAATAGGTAACGAATAGGTAACAGGTTATTTACCGAGCGCACGAACGGGTACATGCGCTCTAATGGGGTCATTTCATCTCTAAGAACACATTGTAACCGTCTGAGACCTGGACATAATTGAAAATCCTTTTCTAACAGGTGACACGTATAAAAAATGTATTATAAGCGAATAGGTAACGATTAGGCAACAGGGTATTAACCGAGCGCTGGAACGGGTACATGCGCGCTGATAGGGTAATTTCATCTCTAAGAACACATTCTTACCACCAGAGACCTGAACACAATTAAAACACGATTTATTGCAAGTTGCAGCGTATACCCCGCGCATTAAAAGCGAATAGGTAACGAATAGGTAACGAATGGGTAACAGGGTATTAACCGAGCGCTGGAACGGGTACATGCGCTCTAATGGGGTCATTTCATCTCTAAGAACACATTGTTACCGTCTGAGACCTGGACATAATTGAAAATCCTTTTCTAACAGGTGAAACGTATAAAAAATGTATTATAAGCGAATAGGTAACGAATAGGTAACAGGGTATTAACCGAGCGCTGGAACGGGTACATGCGCGCTGATAGGGTAATTTCATCTCTAAGAACACATTCTTACCACCAGAGACCTGAACACAATTAAAACACGATTTATTTCAAGTTGCAGCGTATACCCCGCGCATTAAAAGCGAATAGGTAACGAATAGGTAACGAATGGGTAACAGGGTATTAATCGAGCGCTGGAACGGGTACATGCGCTCTAATGGGGTAATTTCATCTCTAAGAACACATTGTTACCACCAGACATGAACACAATTCAAAACAATTTATTTCAAGGTGCACCGTATACCCCGCGCATTAAAAGCGAATAGGTAACGAATAGGTAACAGGTTATTTACCGAGCGCTGGAACGGGTACATGCGCTCTAATGGGGTCATTTCATCTCTAAGAACACATTGTTACCACCTGAGACATGAACACAATTAAAACACGATTTATTTCAAGTTGCAGCGTATACCCCGCGCATTAAAAGCGAATAGGTAACGAATAGGTAACAAGATTATTTACCGAGCACTGGAACGGGTACATGAGCGCTAATAGGGTAATTTCATCTCTAAGAACACATTGTTACCACCTGAGACATGAACACAATTAAAACACGATTTATTTCAAGTTGCAGCGTATACCCCGCGCATTAAAAGCGAATAGGTAACGAATAGGTAACGAATGGGTAACAGGGTATTAACCGAGCGCTGGAACGGGTACATGCGCGCTAATAGGGTCATTTCATCTCTAAGAACACATCCTTACCACCAGAGACCTGAACACAATTAAAACACGATTTATTTCAAGGTGCACCGTATACCCCGCTCATTAAAAGCGAATAGGTAACGAACAGGTGACAGGTTATTTACCGAGCGCTGGAACGGGTACATGCGCTCTAATGGGGTCATTTCATCTCTAAGAACACATTGTTACCACCTGAGACATGGACATAATTAAAAATCCTTTTCTAACAGGTGAAACGTATAAAAAAATGTATTATAAGCGAATAGGTAACGAATAGGTAACGAATAGGTAACAGGGTATTAACCGAGCGCTGGAACGGGTACATGCGCGCTGATAGGGTAATTTCATCTGTAAGAACACATTCTTACCACCAGAGACCTAAACACAATTTAAAAACGATTTATTTCAAGGGGCACCGTATACCCCGCGCATTGAAAGCGAATAAGTAACGAATAGGTAACAGGTTATTTACCGAGCGCTGGAACGGGTACATGCGCTCTAATGGGGTCATTTCATCTCTAAGAACACATTGTTACCACCAGACATGAACACAATTAAAACACGATTTATTTCAAGTTGCAGCGTATACCCCGCGCATTAAAAGCGAATAGGTAACGAATAGGTAACAGGTTATTTACCGAGCGCTGGAACGGGTACATGCGCTCTAATGGGGTCATTTCATCTCTAAGAACACATTGTTACCGTCTGAGACCTGGACAAATTGAAAATCCTTTTCTAACAGGTGAAACGTATAAAAAAAAATGTATTATAAGCGAATAGGTAACGAATAGGTAACGAATAGGTAACAGGGTATTAACCGAGCGCTGGAACGGGTACATGCGCGCTAATAGGGTAATTTCATCTCTAAGAACACATTCTTACCACCAGAGACCTGAACACAATTAAAACACGATTTATTTCAAGGTGCACCGTATACCCCGCGCATTAAAAGCGAATAAGTAACGAATAGGTAACAGGTTATTTACCGAGCGCTGGAACGGGTACATGCGCTCTAATGGGGTCATTTCATCTCTAAGAACACATTGTTACCGTCTGAGACCTGGACATAATTGAAAATCCTTTTCTAACAGGTGAAACGTATAAAAAAATGTATTATAAGCGAATAGGTAACGAATAGGTAACGAATAGGTAACAGGGTATTAACCGAGCGCTGGAACGGGTACATGTGCGCTAATAGGGTCATTTCATCTCTAAGAACACATTGTTACCACCAGAGACCTGAACACAATTAAAAAACGATTTATTTCAAGGTGCACCGTATACACCGCGCATTAAAAGCGAATAGGTAACGAATAGGTAACAGGTTATTTACCGAGCGCTGGAACGGGTTCATGCGCTCTAATGGGGTCATTTCATCTCTAAGAACACATTGTTACCGTCTGAGACCTGGACATAATTGAAAATCCTTTTCTAACAGGTGAAACGTATAAAAAAATGTATTATAAGCGAATAGGTAACGAATAGGTAACGAATAGGTAACAGGGTATTAACCGAGCGCTGGAACGGGTACATGCGCGCTAATAGGGTCATTTCATCTCTAAGAACACATTCTTACCATCAGAGACCTGAACACAATTAAAAAACGATTTATTTCAAGGTGCACTGTATACCCCGCGCATTAAAAGCGAATAGGTAACGAATAGGTAACAGGTTATTTACCGAGCGCTGGAACGGGTACATGCGCTCTAATGGGGTCATTTCATCTCTAAGAACACATTGTTACCACCAGACATGAACACAATTAAAACACAATTTATTTCAAGTTGCAGTGTATACCCTGCGCATTAAAAGCGAATAGGTAACGAATAGGTAATAGGTTATTTACCGAGCGCTGGAACGGGTACATGCGCTCTAATGGGGTCATTTCATCTCTAAGAACACATTGTTACCGTCTGAGACCTGGACATAATTGAAAATCCTTTTCTAACAGGTAAAACGTATAAAAAAATGTATTATAAGCGAATAGGTAACGAATAGGTAACGAATAGGTAACAGGGTATTAACCGAGCGCTGGAACGGGTACATGCGCGCTAATAGGGTAATTTCATCTCTAAGAACACATTCTTACCACCAGAGACCTGAACACAATTAAAAAACGATTTATTTCAAGGTGCACCGTATACCCCACGCATTAAAAGCGAATAGGTAACGAATAGGTAACAGGTTACTTACCGAGCGCTGGAACGGGTACATGCGCTCTAATGGGGTCATTTCATCTCTAAGAACACATTGTTACCACCTGAGACATGAACACAATTAAAACACGATTTATTTCAAATTACAGCGTATACCCCGCGCATTAAAAGCGAATAGGTAACGAATAGGTAACAAGATTATTTACCGAGCACTGGAACGGGTACATGAGCGCTAATAGGGTAATTTCATCTCTAAGAACACATTGTTACCACCTGAGACATGGACATAATTGAAAATCCTTTTCTAACAGGTGAAACGTATAAAAAAATGTATTATAAGCGAATAGGTAACGAATAGGCAACGAATGGATAACAGGGTATTAACCGAGCGCTGGAACGGGTACATGCGCGCTAATAGGGTCATTTCATCTCTAAGAACACATTCTTACCACCAGAGACCTGAACACAATTAAAAAACGATTTATTTCAAGGTGCACCGTATACACCGCGCATTAAAAGCGAATAGGTAACGAATAGGTAACAGGTTATTTACCGAGCGCTGGAACGGGTTCATGCGCTCTAATGGGGTCATTTCATCTCTAAGAACACATTGTTACCGTCTGAGACCTGGACATAATTGAAAATCCTTTTCTAACAGGTGAAACGTATAAAAAAATGTATTATAAGCGAATAGGTAACGAATAGGTAACGAATAGGTAACAGGGTATTAACCGAGCGCTGGAACGGGTACATGCGCGCTAATAGGGTCATTTCATCTCTAAGAACACATTCTTACCATCAGAGACCTGAACACAATTAAAAAACGATTTATTTCAAGTTGCAGCGTATACCCCGCGCATTAAAAGCGAATAGGTAACGAATAGGTAACAGGTTATTTACCGAGCGCTGGAACGGGTACATGCGCTCTAATGGGGTCATTTCATCTCTAAGAACACATTGTTACCGTCTGAGACCTGGACAAATTGAAAATCCTTTTCTAACAGGTAAAACGTATAAAAAAAAATGTATTATAAGCGAATAGGTAACGAATAGGTAACGAATAGGTAACAGGGTATTAACCGAGCGCTGGAACGGGTACATGCGCGCTAATAGGGTAATTTCATCTCTAAGAACACATTCTTACCACCAGAGACCTGAACACAATTAAAACACGATTTATTTCAAGGTGCACCGTATACCCCGCGCATTAAAAGCGAATAAGTAACGAATAGGTAACAGGTTATTTACCGAGCGCTGGAACGGGTACATGCGCTCTAATGGGGTCATTTCATCTCTAAGAACACATTGTTACCGTCTGAGACCTGGACATAATTGAAAATCCTTTTCTAACAGGTGAAACGTATAAAAAAATGTATTATAAGCGAATAGGTAACGAATAGGTAACGAATAGGTAACAGGGTATTAACCGAGCGCTGGAACGGGTACATGTGCGCTAATAGGGTCATTTCATCTCTAAGAACACATTCTTACCACCAGAGACCTGAACACAATTAAAAAACGATTTATTTCAAGGTGCACCGTATACACCGCGCATTAAAAGCGAATAGGTAACGAATAGGTAACAGGTTATTTACCGAGCGCTGGAACGGGTTCATGCGCTCTAATGGGGTCATTTCATCTCTAAGAACACATTGTTACCGTCTGAGACCTGGACATAATTGAAAATCCTTTTCTAACAGGTGAAACGTATAAAAAAATGTATTATAAGCGAATAGGTAACGAATAGGTAACGAATAGGTAACAGGGTATTAACCGAGCGCTGGAACGGGTACATGCGCGCTAATAGGGTCATTTCATCTCTAAGAACACATTCTTACCATCAGAGACCTGAACACAATTAAAAAACGATTTATTTCAAGGTGCACTGTATACCCCGCGCATTAAAAGCGAATAGGTAACGAATAGGTAACAGGTTATTTACCGAGCGCTGGAACGGGTACATGCGTTCTAATGGGGTCATTTCATCTCTAAGAACACATTGTTACCACCAGACATGAACACAATTAAAACACAATTTATTTCAAGTTGCAGCGTATACCCTGCGCATTAAAAGCGAATAGGTAACGAATAGGTAATAGGTTATTTACCGAGCGCTGGAACGGGTACATGCGCTCTAATGGGGTCATTTCATCTCTAAGAACACATTGTTACCGTCTGAGACCTGGACATAATTGAAAATCCTTTTCTAACAGGTAAAACGTATAAAAAAATGTATTATAAGCGAATAGGTAACGAATAGGTAACGAATAGGTAACAGGGTATTAACCGAGCGCTGGAACGGGTACATGCGCGCTAATAGGGTAATTTCATCTCTAAGAACACATTCTTACCACCAGAGACCTGAACACAATTAAAAAACGATTTATTTCAAGGTGCACCGTATACCCCACGCATTAAAAGCGAATAGGTAACGAATAGGTAACAGGTTACTTACCGAGCGCTGGAACGGGTACATGCGCTCTAATGGGGTCATTTCATCTCTAAGAACACATTGTTACCACCTGAGACATGAACACAATTAAAACACGATTTATTTCAAATTACAGCGTATACCCCGCGCATTAAAAGCGAATAGGTAACGAATAGGTAACAAGATTATTTACCGAGCACTGGAACGGGTACATGAGCGCTAATAGGGTAATTTCATCTCTAAGAACACATTGTTACCACCTGAGACATGGACATAATTGAAAATCCTTTTCTAACAGGTGAAACGTATAAAAAAATGTATTATAAGCGAATAGGTAACGAATAGGCAACGAATGGATAACAGGGTATTAACCGAGCGCTGGAACGGGTACATGCGCGCTAATAGGGTCATTTCATCTCTAAGAACACATTCTTACCACCAGAGACCTGAACACAATTAAAAAACGATTTATTTCAAGGTGCACCGTATACACCGCGCATTAAAAGCGAATAGGTAACGAATAGGTAACAGGTTATTTACCGAGCGCTGGAACGGGTTCATGCGCTCTAATGGGGTCATTTCATCTCTAAGAACACATTGTTACCGTCTGAGACCTGGACATAATTGAAAATCCTTTTCTAACAGGTGAAACGTATAAAAAAATGTATTATAAGCGAATAGGTAACGAATAGGTAACGAATAGGTAACAGGGTATTAACCGAGCGCTGGAACGGGTACATGCGCGCTAATAGGGTCATTTCATCTCTAAGAACACATTCTTACCATCAGAGACCTGAACACAATTAAAAAACGATTTATTTCAAGGTGCACCGTATACCCCGCGCATTAAAAGCGAATAGGTAACGAATAGGTAACAGGTTATTTACCGAGCGCTGGAACGGGTACATGCGCTCTAATGGGGTCATTTCATCTCTAAGAACACATTGTTACCGTCTGAGACCTGGACATAATTGAAAATCCTTTTCTAACAGGTGAAACGTATAAAAAAATGTATTATAAGCGAATAGGTAACGAATAGGTAACGAATAGGTAACAGGGTATTAACCGAGCGCTGGAACGGGTACATGCGCGCTAATAGGGTAATTTCATCTCTAAGAACACATTCTTACCACCAGAGACCTGAACACAATTAAAAAACGATTTATTTCAAGGTGCACCGTATACCCCGCGCATTAAAAGCGAATAAGTAACGAATAGGTAACAGGTTATTTACCGAGCGCTGGAACGGGTACATGCGCTCTAATGGGGTCATTTCATCTCTAAGAACACATTCTTACCACCAGAGACCTGAACACAATTAAAAAACGATTTATTTCAAGGTGCACCGTATACCCCGCGCATTAAAAGCGAATAGGTAACGAATAGGTAACAGGTTATTTACCGAGCGCTGGAACGGGTTCATGCGCTCTAATGGGGTCATTTCATCTCTAAGAACACATTGTTACCGTCTGAGACCTGGACATAATTGAAAATCCTTTTCTAACAGGTGAAACGTATAAAAAAATGTATTATAAGCGAATAGGTAACAAATAGGTAACGAATAGGTAACAGGGTATTAACCGAGCGCTGGAACGGGTACATGCGCGCTAATAGGGTCATTTCATCTCTAAGAACACATTCTTACCATCAGAGACCTGAACACAATTAAAAAACGATTTATTTCAAGGTGCACCGTATACCCCGCGCATTAAAAGCGAATAGGTAACGAATAGGTAACAGGTTATTTACCGAGCGCTGGAACGGGTACATGCGCTCTAATGGGGTCATTTCATCTCTAAGAACACATTGTTACCGTCTGAGACCTGGACATAATTGAAAATCCTTTTCTAACAGGTGAAACGTATAAAAAAATGTATTATAAGCGAATAGGTAACGAATAGGTAACGAATAGGTAACAGGGTATTAACCGAGCGCTGGAACGGGTACATGCGCGCTAATAGGGTAATTTCATCTCTAAGAACACATTCTTACCACCAGAGACCTGAACACAATTAAAAAACGATTTATTTCAAGGTGCACCGTATACCCCGCGCATTAAAAGCGAATAAGTAACGAATAGGTAACAGGTTATTTACCGAGCGCTGGAACGGGTACATGCGCTCTAATGGGGTCATTTCATCTCTAAGAACACATTGTTACCACCAGACATGAACACAATTAAAACACGATTTATATTAAGGTGCAGCGTATACCCCGTGCATTAAAAGCGAATAGGTAACGAATAGGTAACAGGTTGTTTACCGAGTGCTGGAACGGGTACATGCGCTCTAATGGGGTCATTTCATCTCTAAGAACACATTGTTACCACCTGAGACATAGACATAATTGAAAATCCTTTTCTAACAGGTGAAACGTATAAAAAAATGTATTATAAGCGAATAGGTAACGAATAGGTAACGAATAGGTAACGAATAGGTAACAGGGTATACGTATTAACCGAGCGCTGGAACGGGTACATGCGCGCTAATAGGGTCATTTCATCTCTAAGAACACATTCTTACCACCAGAGACCTGAACACAATTAAAAAACGATTTATTTCAAGGTGCACCGTATACCCCACGCATTAAAAGCGAATAGGTAACGAATAGGTAACAGGTTATTTACCGAGCGCTGGAACGGGTACATGCGCTCTAATGGGGTCATTTCATCTCTAAGAACACATTGTTACCACCTGAGACATGAACACAATTAAAACACGATTTATTTCAAATTGCAGCGTATACCCCGCGCATTAAAAGCGAATAGGTAACGAATAGGTAACAAGATTATTTACCGAGCACTGGAACGGGTACATGAGCGCTAATAGGGTAATTTCATCTCTAAGAACACATTGTTACCACCTGAGACATGGACATAATTGAAAATCCTTTTCTAACAGGTGAAACGTATAAAAAAATGTATTATAAGCGAATAGGTAACGAATAGGCAACGAATGGATAACAGGGTATTAACCGAGCGCTGGAACGGGTACATGCGCGCTAATAGGGTCATTTCATCTCTAAGAACACATTCTTACCACCAGAGACCTGAACACAATTAAAAAACGATTTATTTCAAGGTGCACCGTATACCCCGCGCATTAAAAGCGAATAGGTAACGAATAGGTAACAGGTTATTTACCGAGCGCTGGAACGGGTACATGCGCTCTAATGGGGTCATTTCATCTCTAAGAACACATTGTTACCGTCTGAGACCTGGACATAGTTGAAAATCCTTTTCTAACAGGTGAAACGTATAAAAAAATGTATTATAAGCGAATAGGTAACGAATAGGTAACGAATAGGTAACAGGGTATTAACCGAGCGCTGGAACGGGTACATGCGCGCTAATAGGGTCATTTCATCTCTAAGAACACATTCTTACCACCAGAGACCTGAACACAATTAAACAACGATTTATTTCAAGGTGCACCGTATACCCCGCGCATTAAAAGCGAATAAGTAACGAATAGGTAACAGGTTATTTACCGAGCGCTGGAACGGGTACATGCGCTCTAATGGGGTCATTTCATCTCTAAGAACACATTGTTACCATCAGAGATATGAATTTAATTGAAAATCTTTTTCTAAAAGGTGCAACGTACAACAAACGTACTATAAGTGAATAGGTAACGAATAGGTAACGAATAGGTAACAGGGTATTAACCGATCGCTGGAACGAGTACATATGCGCTTATAGGGGTATTTCATCTATAAGAACACATTATTACCACCAGAGATATGAACACAATTGGAAATCCTTTTCTAAAAGGTGCAACGTACAACAAACTTTTTAAAAGCGAATTAGTAACGAATATTTAACAGGGTATTATCCGACCGCTGGAACGGATACAAATGCACTTATAGAGTTATATCACCTCTTAGAGCCCAAATCTTCCACCAGAGACAACAAAACAATTGAAAATCATGTTTTAAAAGGTGCAACGTAAGATACACGTATTATAAGCGAATTATAAGCGAGTGATGGAACGAATTAAACAAGGTAATAGCATGCTCCGAAACGATGTACACCCTGCTTACATGTTTAACTCTACCACATTATGTAAGTATGTGCCTGTCCCTAGACAAGAGCCTGAAATTAAGTAGTTATCGTTTGTTTTTGTGTTACATATTTCCGTTTATTTTTTTGTATATGAAATACGGCCGTCAGTTTTGTTGTTTGAATTGTATGAGGTTGTCATGTCTGGGCCTTTTATAGGTGACTACACGGTTTGGGCTATGCTCATTGTTGAAGGCCGTACAGTGAACTATAGTTGATAATTTCTGTGTCATTTTGGTCTAATGTGGAGTGTTGTCTCATTGGTAATCATACCACATCTTCGTTTTTACGCAAGCGCTAACACGGTGATTTCATCCCGTCGAACCAAGATCCATCTTCAAACATACGGACATAAAGCAGTTAAAAGGTAGAACGTATAAAAAACAAGTAAGGAACAAATGCGTATCGAACATGAAGTAAAAGGATCGGTTGAGCACAAACACATATAAATAGGTCATAAAAAGATCATTTTACCTCAACCAATTCAGAACTATTACCATATGTAAGACTATTAACAACTAGATTTGTAATTGCTAGCAATAACGGAAGGCACCCCTTCCCCCTATTACCAGGTGAGTGACAGCCATTTTGACAATTCCAAAGTCAAAGAGAGCATCTACAGATGTCTAGTAACATTTTTGCAAAGTTTCATTAAGTTTGAACATTTTGAATTTTTGATATTTTTGCTGTTTCCATGGTTACGGCGGCCATTTTGAAAATTCTAACTTCAAAATCCAACTCTGCCTATGCCAGTTCCCATTCCTGTAAAGTTTCATCCAGTTTGCGGAAAATTCTTATTTTTGAAATTTTTGACCTTTTTGCATTGTTTCCATGGTAACAAGACCTATTTTGGAAATTCCAACTCCAATGTTGCTCATCATTACTGTGAAGTTTCATGAAGTTTTGAGCATTTTGAGAATTTTGAAAATTTTGGTGTAGTTTCCATGGCAACATAGTAGTTCCAATGATCGCCAAAATCATCCAACACCTGTATATAGTGGGCACCTACATTGTTTTAAAATATGATGATTCTGAGTTGAAGCATATCCAAACAGTTCACCAAAAACCATAAGCTCATTTTTTTCACAATTGTGCCGTTTCCATGGTAACGGCAGCCATATTAAACTATTCCATGCCATAATTAAAAAGGGGGAAGGATATTTAAAATCAAATAAGTAACGAATAGGGAATAGGGAATAGGTAACGAATAGGTAACGAATAGGGAATAGGGAATAGGTAACGAATAGGGAATAGGGAATAGGTAACGAATAGGCAACGAATAGGGAATAGGGAATAGGTAACGAATAGGTAACGAATAGGGAATAGGGAATAGGTAACGAATAGGTAACGAATAGGGAATAGGGAATAGGTAACGAATAGGCAACGAATAGGGAATAGGGAATAGGTAACGAATAGGGAATAGGGAATAGGTAACCAACTTGACGCCCATGCGTATAGGTACAGTTTTCAATTTGACGTAAAACAGCGAATCAAAGAATTCAACTTTATTTATAACTAATATAGGACAATGCTGTTGATTAAAAAGTACTCCATTCCAGAACCTTTTGTTTTCCAAATAATTAATATTACCAATAAATTGATAAGTTCCAGTTCGACGGGTTCAAACAGAAAGATTTGAAAGCAGAGAAAACTGTGTATCTTATAATCGGCATGACTTTATCAGATGACAATACTAATACTAAAATAATGCTTGCGCATAGTTATATACTTTAATTCAGTCACGGACCCGAGATATCACGGGTGTGTTCTAGTAAAGATAAAGATTGGACTCATATTTTGACAGTTAAGTTGACAGTAATATTTGTGTAATACTTCTTGTAAACTTTTGTATAATAAATATTGTTAAATTTTATAATTGATTTGTGTCTTTTGTTGGCTACAATTTAAAGGCGATTTCTGGCCGTAACAATACTATCATCAAATTGCAAACAACAACATATATAAAAATACAATGTATAGACGAATGTGCACCACAATCTAGACAAGATAAAGAGAAAAATCAGTTCCTACTGCAACTTTATGAACAGTATTGTAGAGGGGGTATGGTATACCAGAGCCCATTACATACGTTCTCTGGAATATTGATTCCAGGCTAGAACGGACTTTTAAAATTTAATTTTAAAATTTTAGTGTTATACTTTAATGGACAAGATATTTTTTAAATTGTGCTGTCTTGCTTCTATTTAAAAAATAAATTGATCATTAATCATTAATCATAAAATGGATTAAAGCATTGCTCTAAAGTGGGCATTGATAATTTCCCTTTTCGCTCGAATGGGTTTAAAAATTTGGGTTAAAATGGGCTTTACAAATGTACTTTGGCGCTAAAACGTTAGATTTTTTTCTCTAAAATGTCCTACCAATGCGCTAAAATGTCCTCCGCCGAAACAGATACAGATATTAATTTGAACTACATTCAATAAAAATCTGTGAAGATATTGTATCAAAATTATGATAATTTGAAATGAACAAATTATAAATTTGATATATCAGATCCCTTTTGCACTGATTGTGCATGGGGTTTCTCTCAGTCTAGATCTCGCCATGGCATGGGTCTTTGTTTTTAATAAACAGTGTGCAAACAAAATAAATATTGAAACAAACATATATAAAGAAAAATGCAGGGATGAACTTAAGGATGTTTCATTAATCCTTGTATGTGCCCATCGAAATTGATAAAGAAGCATGCCAGGATTTTGAGGAGGGGGAAGCATTTTTTATCCTTGCATGTTCCCATGTCCCTAGAAACACAAGTTATCAATTCTTTCTGATTTGAAAATGTGCAATATAAACTGACCCTTTTTCTATTATAATCGTTCGTTCTAAGACACCAGGTCCCATGTACTGGATAGAGAACGTTCAAAGTAGTCCCCTAAACTGCCTCAAATAATAGATAAAAGGGGAGGGAGAGGGTTTCAGACCTGTTAAGAAAGTTTTGAATAAGCATTCAATGACATATTTGTCGCTGGACGTCAGATAAACAATGTCTCAATACACAAAAAATGCGCCAATGTTGGTTACGCAATGTTTCAATCAATCTCATTATTATAATTAAATCATACTATTGGTAGAGAAATTCACAATTTGTTATATCAAATTGACAATGTGTTATTTCTAATTGATAATTTGTTATATCAAATTTATAATCTGTTATATCAAATTGATAATCTGTTATACCAAATTGATAATCTGTTATATCAAATTGATAATTTGTTATATTAAATTCATATTTTGTTATATCAAATTCATAATTTGTTATATCAAATTCATAATTTGTTATATCAAATTCATAATTTGTTATATCAAATTCATAATTTGTTATATCAAATTTATAATCTGTTATATCAAATTCATAATTCGTCATATCAAATTGCAAAAAGTTAATTAGCACGTAATGGCTTCCGTAATTTGCGACGTTAGGCACTACGTGTCAAGTTTTACAGATCGTAACGTCAAAACAAGTAAAAAAGCATGGTGTGACATTATGACTAGACAAAAGTAGTCGCTGACTGTATATCGTTAATTCTTCCGACATGTGATCGAAAATGGGTTCAAAAAAATCCCTGAACAGGAATAAAAAGTCAGTAGATTTTAATGTTATATAGTATTTTTGAGCTATTATAATTTCAAATTTTCCCCCTTCAAAACTGTATAATATGACGGGCGGCAATACAGGATCCGCTCAAGGTTTTGGGGAGTGTTTGAAAAGTTAGAACGTTTTACATGAAACAGTAATGTTAAAACATGTCAGTATCGACCCCTGTTATGTGCTTCTCTATATAATTTTTTACCAATACATGCTTTTGTGACAAATAAATCATAGAATTCTTTCCTCTGATCGCTTCAAAATTCCAAAAATGGCGGCTGGAAACTTACAAATAACACGTGACCCTGGGTATGCATAATACCAAAAGGTAGAAAGGTATAGCCTAGATACCAATACAAATAATATAGAATATTAAAAAATAAATCGAGTGATAAATAGGTTAAAACATTTATAAATCCCAGTTATATTTGATATATATTTGTAACTGCTTTTTCAATAAAATGCTTCTTAATTCATGTTAAAAAAAAAGGTAATTAAGGATTGATTAGTTTTTAACTATTAAAGATGTCTCTTGTAATACTACTCCATTATTAACATTTGTGTTGTTTCAAAAAACCGACATATAAGAATTAGCAGTCGCTTTTACCGCAGAAGTTATTTCCGTCGTTGTTCCGGGTAATACAACAAGTACGTTGTTAACACAATCGGAACAACTCGGCCTTTCTGGTTGCACGAAGAAATAACCTCGTATGCATTAGGCGGAGGAATCATTGTCCGGAAAATTTTCCGATTCGATTCAAAATTATATTTTTTCGACTGGACTGGTACATTTTTTTTACCACTACTGATTTAACTTGCTCCTGTCCGGAAAATTTTCCGATCCGATTGAATTTTATATTTTTTCGACTGGAATGGTACAAATTTTTTACCATTACTTATTTACTTTGCTCCTTCTTTCGCGCCAAAATATTTGGCAGAGTTAAAGTTCTTGATTACTCTGTGATATGTAACCAAATTATAGCGCCACCTGGAGGATAGAACTTCTTTGTGTCGCGGATCACTACAATTCCGGCCAACAATTTAAGAAGAATTTCTCCGTAGTGCATACGAGGCTATTGTACTGCGTAGCGAGAATGGCCGAGTAGTTACGATTGGTTGTTAACATTATCCCGGAAAAGATCCGTGTTTGTACTGAGTAATATATATTGTACGTTGTTACGTTCTACAACTGCTAACATCTTATACTGTCACTGTGCTTAAACGGCTGTGGGTAACTTAAGTTACCCACAGCCCAAGATGGCGGACTCTAAACCCGTTGATATCTAATTCATACAAAATGTACCTTTTGCGACTTTTTTCATGCAGAATGTAAATATTTATAGGATTATTGAATAAAGAAATGACTAACAATTACCAAAATTTGTTAATATAGAGTTCACTAAAGCGCAAGGTCAACTTTAAAAAATGCATAAGATGTCCGTAACTTTTTGATCGAAACTAAGCAGACTGTCCGTAACTTTATTTTTAGATGTGGGTAACTTTTGATTTGAAATTTTAAGAATTATAATTTCAACAATTAGAAGACAATTAACATCATATTTGTAACCTTCGCGGCCGTTTATACTACTCATTCACCACCAAATGGGGTTTTATTAACGCATCATACTTACACCACAGAAGTTTTATGTGGAGTTTGTGGTACTCCATCCTGGTTATGGTTTGAACTTTTATTTGCTGATGTGCGTCTTATCGACGTTTTTCGCTTGTCAGACCAGGGCTTTTCCATACTCTTTAATGTTTTGAGTTTAATTATATGTTTGCAGTTTACCTTCACCTCTGTTTCCTTCTATGTGTATTTCAATGAATACTCTTTGACGCGGCTCGGTATTTATACATCCCACCAGTTAGTTATAGTGTTATGATTTTTTGAATATGTTTCCTAGTATGTTTTTTTTCTTCTCTCTTTGTATATTACCAGAGGTTGTTAGACTATTAAATTACCCTGTTGTCCTATGTAGTTATTTATATTTTTATATATTATGTCGAATTGTTACACTATGTTGACTGCTCTTTTCCTTTTATTGTCACTGACTTTTACCTATTGTGTCTTTTAGTTTTATTCAGTTTAATGAGATTTAATGCAACTTGCATACAAATGAAATATGCAGCTAGCTGTAAAACTAGGTTTATTCATTTATACAAAATGTCCTTTTTTAAGTTTTCCCATTTACTGTAAATCTTGGCCAGGATGCCGCAATATCACCGTGCGCAACGTCCCAGTGTGTCCAGATTGACACCCCTTTTATTTTACTGTCAATGCTGATGGGATTTGTTTTTGTGGAGATGAGAGAAAAGTGTTTTTGGCTTTTTCAAAAAGAAGGAAAAATTTTGTGCACTTAAGTCTCGTATAGTCTATACACTGCATGCCTGGGCAATTTGGGATCCCCTCCAAAATCCCGGATTCACGCTACCCTTGTCGTTGCTGGAAGAAAATCAGTAAGTGTATACATGCTACATGCATGTGTAAAAAATACTTGTGTAGTCTTCTTGTTCAAAAATAAAAACGAACAATGATGTTTCAACAGTTTATCTGCTATGATCGGAAACAACCCTCCGAACTAGGCGATTCGGGTACCCCGACGTTATACACAATGAGATCCGAATTTTGGGGACTTATCGTGATTTTTTTCATATTTTTCCCAATTTTGTCTTCCATCGATACAATGAATTATATCATACTAGACATCTACTTCGTTTTGTGAATATGTATTCGATGCAATCTCTATCATCAGTTTAAACATTACATCCGCGTATGTCGATTCTTTGAAAGTTACGGACATCTCTATTGGTATGATGAAAAAAGTTACGGACACGTTGTGCAGTATAAAAGTATACTGTTGTTAGTGTTACTAGTGGACTAATTTTACTAATAGATCTCCACTATTACTGGCTAACATTGCAGGATCGGGTGGTTTTTACCCGTGTCCATTTGGCCACCCGTCCCTCACGTAATCGGTATATATAGGATGTAGCTTAGGGTTTATACAACTTATTTCGAAGTGCTACATTTTCTTTATGTCAACTTAAAAAAAAATTATATATACCAAAAGTGCAAATATTCAGTCAAGACTTTTTTTAAATGACAGGTTGCAAAATTTGGTATTTTGAAAAGTATAAAGGCACGCAGAGCACATAGTCCGACTTCCTCCTTCTACATGCAGTGTACAATTTCAAGGTGGAACTTTTATAATGGACCGAGTGTTTTACTTATAGAAGATGCATGTTTGTTCTCAGATTTTTTTTATTATATCATTTTTCGTGAATGACAGAATGTTGAACTTACATTTTATACAGTTTGCAAGGTTTGTCTGCAACTATGCACACTACCCAAACGTTTACATCATACAGAGAATATACTATATTAAAAACATGTATTATTTATCTTTCACTTTTACAACTGACGGAATGTCTTTATCAGTAATCTTGTTTGATGGCTGCATTAGAAATGCGTCTTTTAGACACAACAATTTCAAATTGTATTGTATCGTCCTGTACATGGCTGAAATATTTGCCACCGGACATTTGCAACCTCAAATCAATCAATTCGAATTGTACTTGAAAATCACTGTTCACTCAATAACATTTTTGAAACTGAATGGGCACCCTGCTAGTTAGAAATAAAACTAAATCAGTAGAATTAAAAGGAAATTTACGAAACCAGACAGGGGGAATGAAAACAAAATAACAAACACCATTCAGATCCCGTTACATATTTTTCAATAGCTCTCAGAAAAATACACGTTACTCTATATTAAGTAATGTCATCTTTTTTCTGCCAAATTATATTAATATCGGATAACTTTGAAGCAATTTATCAAAAAAACAAACAAGGATGGTGAGATGTGTCTCTATACATGTACGGGCTCACAATAAAATCCTGGAAATTGTTAGTTTTTAGTCTTTCTCCATATATAAGAGATCGTATTAAATTATATATATAGTGACGAGGTTCGGAATATTTTTTTCGTTACTTTGCCATTTTGGGGAATTTTCTGCGACTGTCATATAAGTGAAAGGATTGGCTAGCCATAAAACCAGGTCCAATCCACCATTTTCTACATAAGAAAATGCCTGTACCAATTCTGAATATGACAGTTGTTATCCATTTGTTTGATTTTGCAGTTAGATTAAAGACTTTCCGTTTTTATATTTCCTCGGAGTCGTTTTTTGCTGTTGTTATTTTACTTTTTATTAGCACTTTCATGAATCTTTTGATTAACTCATTTATTAAATAATTGTTTTCTTGCTAAATTTTAATTATTTTAATATACATTTTTTCTCCTGTTTTACCCCCTTTTCTCCTGTCTCCTGCCCCTTCTCTCCTTTTTCCCGCCCCCTCTCTCCCTTCTCCCGCCCCCTCTCTCCCATGCTCCCAATACCCTGTCCAGGCCCTCACCTATACCATCAGAATCCTCCCAATTTAAAAAGTACGTAAATTTCGTCTTCTATGTAATTTGAAATTGCCGCCAACTTATATCAGCTGATTTTAATAGACTACTGACGTATGTAATACGTATCGATGACAAACAATATTCCTACGACTTTTGCCATTTGGGAAATGTAAACGACTCATCTTTATAGATTTTCGGCGATCAAATATTTCATACAATTGTTCTTTGACATCTTAACCAACAGCACAGGGAATAATAAACTATAGAAGGATTTCTATCGAGCACTACTTCCTATGTGCAACTTCAAAACTTTTGGGAAAATCGACGACCATTTAACCTTTTTATGGTAATATTTTTTATATTCCAGAATAAAAAGTATAAAAAAGTGTCCAATTAGTTATAAGTAACATGATAGCCAACCAGATAATAAAAGTGTTAAATATTTCAGCATTTATTGGGTAGAACATAAATCTAGGGTGCTCGCATAATGCAGCTTAACTGCTTAAAAGAAATGAACGGAAAACAAATATGTAACACATTAACAAACGACAACAACGGATTTACAGGTTATTGCCTTAAATAAAGTTAACCTCCTAATGCGTTTGTGTGTTTTTGCGTTTCAGTTTTTATTGTGAAAGAGGTAGAGCCAATTTGCCGGCAATTTGTTTCATTCGATAAGATAGGTAAAATCATGTTTTAAATAGCCCGATAGATGCTAATTATAGTACATGAAAATACGTCACATCATCTATTTTCATACCTTAAACAGGTATTCCTACAAAAACAAGGCCAAGACTATTGATTTTTTAATATTGATTTTATCTAATTATTAACATCCTTTATGCAAGGTGCCATACCACGTAACTTGTCAAGGAGCCAAATAATATCGAACAAATTCAAATCGTGATTTTCTCATTCTGGATATATGTATATCTGAATTTGTCGTCTATAAGACAAAATAAGATAATACGTGTATATATTTTAACCGGAGAACATCTTATATCAGTTGGTCATAGATCACCTGTGTTACTAGCACAGTCATGTTATATTGCCTTTTCTGTCATTTTAACAAATCGGTCCTTCGTTTTGGTACAGATGCAACAGCTTCTTGATGTGTTACCTACAATCACGATGTGTAGTGTAACTGATTTGTTCTGTTGTGTTGTTTTATTTTCTGATGACTTAGGTACCGGTGTAGGGACGGTGTTAAAAATTTCAGTATTAGTATCTATACAGTTTGTGAAATGGCGACAACATTGTTTTTGGCTGCATTTGTTACATAAAATACCATGTTCAAAAAATGTTTCGATTTTTTTTTTTTGTTGTTTTGAAACTTGTATACAATGGCCTTATTTTAAGTTATGTGTATATTACACCCGCAACATGTAGGCTTTATTTCTATAGAATTAATTCTCGTGTTATTGGTTATGTACAGGCACCTACATCAGTTTGACGGCAGTTGTCCCTTGAATATATGTGATAAATGTAAACACATGAATGAAAGTAAGTCAATAGTATGGAATGATTGCACACAATAAGCGATACATTTTTTTCTTTGATACATGTAAAATGATATACTAGTAAACTATATAGTCAATATGAACCAGAATGACTCTATGAATTAAGCAAACATCCGAAAAAATATAGAAACATTAAAATTTAATATAACAACACAAAAAAAATTGAAAATATTCTAAGCGAGATTCGAACCCTTTCTTCAAAATCATCATTTAATAGAAGTTCTATGCTCTACTGATGGAGCTACGGTGATACTTATCAATATAACTCTTATTAAGAAGGTATATAGGTACAATTTATCGGTGTAACCATTTTTTCTTCAAAAAGTTGTTTTTTATGTAATAAGGACACACTAAACCAATTTCATTTTTGAGACAAAAAGTAGTATGAATAACAACAGTCATAAAAAGCATAACTTTTTGTTGGTTTGGAATGTCCTTCTGGGGGGATTCCCTGTTTTTTCCACCTAAAAACACCCGAAAATCCGCATATTGGACTTTCATCCCTTTTGAGGGTTAAATTAACTATTGATCACACATATCATAATATATGTAAATCGATATATTGATCAAAAAGCATTTATCTTTTTTGTTTTTATAGTAAATTTTATTCTGTCGGCACTTTTTGAAATTGGCCCTTCTGTGAAAAAAATCCTCGGCAAATTGGCCCTACCTCTTTCTTCTATCAGTGAAGACAAACTTAAAATTCGACTGTTATAAAAGTTTCAATCTAATAGCAAAAAATTTAATCATTATCTAGTGCCCTTAGATGAGATTTTCCGAGACGCATGTTTTGAAATGGGATACCCCATTCGATTTATACAATATATTTATACAATATTTGGAATCTTTAAAAGATGCGGATTGGAATTTTCGGTCCTTATGAATGTGTTTGCAAGGAATTAAATTATAACTCCTTCAAGGATAATCAAAATGCAACTATTTAGAACTCCCTTGGATTAAAGATCTTCCAAGACAACGGGTTCTAAAGTTCAGTTGTAAAAACATGTCTTTTTTAAACACAATATTAATGGACCTGACACAATGAAGTCTTGTCCAAAATATGATTATAATACGATACAAACAGAGCAGGATTTATTTACCCTTCCTGAAAACCATAAATCCTCACGATTTTAAACAGGGTTCTTGTTGCTGATATTTTATTTTTCAATGTTGTGTTTTGTGGTTTGTTGTGTGTCTTTTTCTTTTCATTTTATCTGTGTCTTTGTTGGTTTGTTTCGACCTTTTTGTTTTAGTGTTATTGCCCTTTGGTTCCTTTCATCCTTCTCTTATATATATATTGTATGGAAATTTGTGTTATAGTTTTTATTATATATATCTATAATACTAAAATTACGAGGTCCAATTTGTCAGCCGTCATCACGTAAAAACGACGAATCAAAGAATTCAGCTTTATATATAACTAATATAGTACAAAGGTGTAGATTAAAAATTACACCACTCCAGGCCCTTTTATTTTCCACGTAATTAATATTGCCAATAATTAAGAAGTTCCGGGTCGAGTCCGATACCGATACCAATAGTATATTCACCTGTTACCTATTACCTTATCTGTACGTTCCGCATCTAACAGGTGCACCACCAAACGGTGTATTTAGGATTATGCTATATACACGGATCATAATCACAGGGTTGACACTACTAAATTTAATCATTGTCAAATTGTTACCTATTGTAGTATTTTAATCAGTAAGACTTTCTAAGATAACAATATGAATACTAAAAATCTGGACTAAAAATAAGGTGTATATAGGAACCGTTTTCAATTTGTTAACGGGCATGGCATAAAACAGTGAATCAAATAATTCAACTTTATTTATAACTAACATAGGACAATGCTGTTGATTAAAAATTACTCCATTCCAGGACCTTTTGTTATCCAAATAATTAATATTACCAATAATTGATAAGTTCCAGTTCGACGGGTTCAAACAGAAAGATTTGAAAGCAGAGAAAACTGTGTATCTTATTATCGGCATGACTTTATCAGATAAAAAATAATACTAAAATAAGGCTTGCGCATAGTTATATACTTAAATTTAGTCACGGACCCGCGATATCACGGGTGTGTTCTAGTATATATATATAATATCACAATAATTTTATATAAGATAATATTTCTTATAAATTTATATGGATACAATGTTGAATTAAAATAGACATAGAATCAAGTCTGGAACTAGTCTGTAACCCGGACGGTTGAATTTAACAAATTTAACAAAATTGATGCATGTGGGAAATATCATTGAATCAAAAATTAAGCTTAGTCGTTATATTAACCATGTAAGTATTATATTGACGTCAATATAATACTTCCATGTATAATTAACTAAATAAGATAAGTCGTTATAATGACTTAAAAATAAAACTCAATCAAATAAAAAAAACAAAACTGCTAATTTACCTAAAATTACTAATTCAGGGGAAGCAACCCACAAACGCGTTGTCTGATGTGTCTAAAAAATTCGGTCGGATAGATCTTGACCTGATGAATATGTTTACCCCCTATCAGATTGGTTCTAAATACTTTAGTTTCAGAGATATAAGTCAAAATCTAAATTTTACCCCTATGTTCTATTCTTAGACATGGCAGACATCTTGATAATTGGACGGGGTCATTGGATACTTTTTTGAAATTAGATATCCCATTTTGCTTTAATTTTGCCAGTACTTTCAGAGGAGAACATTTTTGTTAAAGTAAACAACAACAACGGATGCTAAGTAATAAGAAAAGCTCACCTAGCCCTCTGGGCCAGGTAAAAATGTAAGCTATAAAAAAAAACGGACAAAAAGCAAAATTATCGGACAAAAAGTTAAACGGACAAAAAGCAACGGACTAAAAGCAAAAGTGTCAGACAAAAAGCAAAAGTGTCGGACAAAAAGCAAAAGCACACAAAAAGCAAATTGCGGACAAAAAGCACCGTATCAATTGACTATCCTATATTAAGCCTTCATCTTGTGTGATTTTGATATTTCAGGCAAAGGGACTTGGCTACAGGTCAGATATGTAGCCCGCTAATAGTCAATGCGTATTAAATTTAACAAAAAACATGTGCCACGGTACTATCTTATGTATAGTAGGGCATACGTTTTTAAAAAATGCACGTAGACGATTAGCGTGCAACATATCTGACCTGTAGTCAAGTCCTTATGATTTCAGTCTTTATTGATAATGGCACTTGAACCCCTTAAATTCCGTCCATATCAATATTTAACACATAACACCCCTGTTGTTTACAATTTGAGCATCTTACTCAAGTTTTAAATTACAATATAAACCAGATGCTCCGCAGGGCACAGCTTTATACGACCGCAGAGGTTGAACCCTGAACAGTTGGGGAAAGTATGGACACAACATTCAAGCTGGATTCAACTCTAAATTTGGATTGTGATTAAATAGTTGACACAGCATAGGTTTCTGACACAGAATGAATGTGGTCTAATGAACTTATAAAATTATTTGTTTTTCCTTTGAGCAATTCACTATGCTGTGAATATTAATCCTCTCAAAAAATGTTTGAAGAAATTTTCTTTTTATTTATGAAATCTAAAATGAGAAAAATTTCATAGATTTCTATTTACTTATACTAAAGTTATTGTGCGAAAACCAAGAATAATGCTTATTTGGGCCCTTTTAAGGGCCCCTAATTCCTAAATTGTTGGAACCAAAACTCCCAAAATCAATCCCAACCTTTCTTTTGTGGTCATAAACCTTGTGTCAAAATTTTATGGATTTCTATTTACTAAAACTAAAGTTATAGAGCGAAAACCAAGAAATGCTTATTTGGACCCTTTTTGGCACCTTATTCCTAAACTGTAAGGACCAAAACTCCCAAAATCAATCCCAACCTTCCTTTTGTGGTCATAAGTAATGTACACCTTACAGTCCTTCCATATACCGAATATACTAGCCCTATTGCTTATAGTATCTGAGATATGGACTTGACCATCAAAACTTAACCTTGTTTACTGATCCATGAAATGAGGTCGAGGTCAAGTGAAAACTGTCCGACAGACACGAGGACCTTGCAAGGTACGCACATATCAAATATAGTTATCCTATTACTTATAATAAGAGAGAATTCAACATTACAAAAAATTTGAACTTTTTTTTCAAGTGGTCACTGAACCATGAAAATGAGGTCAAGGACATTGGACATGTGACTGACGGAAACTTCGTAACATGAAGCATCTATATACAAAGTATGAAGCATCCAGGTCTTCCACCTTCTAAAATATCAAGCTTTTAAGAAGTGAGCTAACGCCGTCGCCGGATCACTATCCCTATGTCGAGCTTTCTGCAACAAAAGTTGCAGGCTCGACAAAAATGAAATTTTGAATCATCACCAAAAAGTATACAGATATTAAGATTAATATAACTAAGAAGTTTGTAAAGTTTTAAGCAATAATCAAGAATCGTTTTTGAGATACGGTGAGACATGTGAAAAAAAACACACCCCTGTTTTAGTTACAAAGTGCCGTAACTCAAAAAGTTTAAATCTTATTTTCACCAAAAAGTATACAGATCATTTGACCATCATAAAAAACAACTATATTAAGTTTCATGAAATTTAGATAAGTCGTTCTCAAGTTACGGTGCGACATGTTTACGACGGACAGACGGACGGACAGACAGACAGACGGACGGACACCGGACATTTGTATACCATAATACGTCCTGTCAAAATTTTGACGGGCGTATAAAAATCTAAGTACAGTTTTAGATTCAGTATATCAAAGAACCCCAAGGATTCAATTTTTGTTAAAATCAAACTAAGTTTAATTTTGGACCCTTTGGACCTAAATGTAGACCAATTTGAAAACGGGACCAACAATTAAGAATCTACATACACAGTTAGATTCGGCATATCAAAGAACCTCAATTATTCAATTTTTGATGCCCTTTTGGTCCCCAATTCCTAAACTGTTGGGACCAAAACTCCTAAAATCAATCCCAACCTTCCTTTTGTGGTCATAAACCTTGTGTCAAAATTTCATAGATTTCTATTTACTTATACTAAAGTTATAGTGTGAAAACCAAATGTCTTTGGACGACATCGACGATGCAGACGTGATACCAATATACGACCAAAAATTTATCAATTTTTGCGGTCATATAAAAACATAACTACTACCACTATACAAAGAAAATGAGGTCAAGGTCTGATGACACCAGCCAGTTGGACATGTACACCTTAGTCCTTCCATAAACCAAATATATTAGACCTATAGCTTATAGCATCTGAGATATGAACTTGACCACCAAAACATAACCTTGTTCACTGATCCATGAAGTGAGGTTGAGGTCAAGTGAAAACTGTCTGACGGGCATGAGGAACTTGCAAGGTACCCACTTACTAAATATAGTTTAAGATTACAAAAAATCTTTTTTTCAAGTAGTCACTGAACCATAAAAAAATGAGGTCAAGGACATAAGATATGTAAGTGACAGAAACTTCGTCATCCAGGTCTTCCACCATCTACAATATAAAGCTTTTAAGAAGTTAGATAACACCATCGCCGCTGGATCACTATTACTATGTCGAGTTTTCTGCAACTAAAGTCCAAGGCTTGCCAAAAATTGAAAAGGGAGCTCAAGTCATAGATACAATCAATTCATCAAAGTTTCATGCCAATTGTGTTTTTTTAGTTATTGTCCAACATGTTGACGACGAGAGAATAATACCATAATACGTACATCAAACGGGCGTAAAAAAAACTTCTACAGGTCAACTATGTATAAGTTTGAAAGTCAATAGACCATGACTGAGGGGATAATTAGTTCAGATTTTTTGTTGCATCTCCTTTTATCAATATGCCTGTAAACTAAAAACAGAAAGGCACCCATTGTGATGCCAAGCAGATCCTCACATGGTATTGGTGTAAAAGACTATGTTCACTCTTATAGATCAACTAGTATTGTTTTTATCCCACATATCCCTTAATAATGACATATTGATATTTTTAGAACAGATGTAAGATTTCTGCACTATATTTTGTGTGTCAAGTCAGTACCATTGAGGGTTTAAATCTGTAGCAAATAAACAAGGTCCAAAAACTGGACCCCCCCCCTTTTTCTAGGAATAAAATGACTCAACTCAGAAAATGAGCTTTCATTAATAGAAATAAACAATTCACCAAAGTTTCATGCAACTTGATGAACAAGTTTTTGTTTGATATGTTTTGACAATGAACAGAAGGACAACGGTGTACCATAATACCTCCCTGAGCGAAAGGCCCATATCAAAAGGTTACCTGTACTATTAAAGTTTGTATTTAAACACATTGCAATCATGATAAGAATAAATAAAAACAGTGACAAAATTATTTCTTTAATACAAAATATAACATATCTATTAATATATTATCCTTGAATAAAATGTAATGTATTTCTTTCATATTGCTATTTTCATAAATCTTTGAATTTTGTTAATCATTTTTCGTGACTCAGAATTTTTCTTTCTCCGTGAAATAGATTTAGGAATGAGACAATATAATGTGTCATTAACATTGCTTTGGAAAAAGCTATAAACACGTTAATTATGATACTTTTGAAAAGTTCTGTCTATTCAATTTTTCATTCCTAACAATTATAGATGATCTAGAGTTTTAGAAACGAGAGGAGGTTTCTAGGCTTCAATTCATCACAGGGGTTGGCGCCTAACGCCCTTTGATGAGATTGCATCCTAGAACTCCCCTCTTGTTTCCAAAACCATAGATAATCAATAATCATTAGAATGAAATATTCAATAGACAGAAATTTTCTAATTTTTTTGTGGATTTGATATATTTCATCATTACATATGTAATTACATTTTAATCAAAGATATTTTAATTACAAACAGTGAAAAGATTAAACAAAACTATTTACAGAAATGAGCAACAATTTGTTATCAAAAACCTAAAATTCACACAAGATGTGGAATATTTCCACCAAGTATTACTTAATTGATAATCAATATTAATTTTGTTCCCGCATATATGTGGGTAAAAATTAAGTTTTAATTTGAAATAAATATAATAAGTTGGCAAATTAAAAGTTCATTAAACCAATTTTTAGAAATACCTATTTATTTACATTCTATAATGGTCGAATGATTCATTGATTTATTTTTGGTTTAATTGCCACTTTCAATCTTGTTTTGATAGAGCCTTGGCAAGGACTTTAAAATTGGTAATTTAACTATTAAGATGGATAAATCTGACAATCCACAAATAACTATGCATAAATCTGTTTCTCTAATAATTATCAAATAAATTTTCTTTTTTGATGAATGAAAAACCCTGTTTTTGTGCCATCCACATTTGAAGAAATTGCCAATTTCTCCGACACCTGCTAGCACATTTCAATACATCCAGATTATGACCCTTAAACTCAGCCAACCATGTCAAAATCATCGCCAACCACACGTTGATCAAATCTTTTTATACATTGGGTCAAAAAAGGGTTTAATTGTCAAAGAAATAAATATTCATGTGGCAAACCTTCAAGAAATTTTAATGTTTTAGAATTTACTGAAAATGTACCAAAATTATTTTTAGCATGCGTTTTCACTTTGACCCTTGTACTTTCTTTTTAAAATTTCAACTACTAGTCTTATTTTTGTTATGATATCAAAAGGCATAAAAGGGGACTACCAAGGTGACTTGTGAACTTGCAAAATTTGTAAAATATTGAAGTATAAAACAGGACATTATTGGAACGGTACAATTTAAATAAACATGTATTTGTATACCTGCTATCTGTACAACAGTTTCAGGTAAAAAGAAAAATATAAATAGTTTAAAAAAATAAACAATATAATACTAACCCGAATAATTCAGTTGTTATATTCCATTGATCTACGATCACTACATTAATGCCTGAATGCATAGACAATGAAAAATCTTCAATCAACCATTCGATCCGAATTAGCTCAGGATTTACCCATCTCGATAAAATTGAGCTGATTGCTGATTGGTCACCTCTTCTATAGGGCACCAATCAAAATCTAGGATTTGTGAAGAGTTTTTATCGTGTTAGAAATTCAGGCCTTTGCAAGTAGGAGAGATCAATTGCGGGGAGGGACTGAATTATTCAGGTTAATATAATACAAAAAAATATATACAATATAGTACAAAAAAATATATACATGTTTAATAATTAAAAAGTTTAATACCATGCCTATACGATCAAGTTGAAATTATGGTAAGAGTAATAAAAAATAAACAATATAATACTAACCCGTCATAATTCAGTTGTTATATTCCGCTGATCTACGATCACTACATTAATGCCTGAATGCATAGACAATGAAAAATCTTCAATCAACCATTTGATTTCAATTAACTCGGGATTTACCCATCTCGATAAAATTGAGCTGATTGCTGATTGGTCACCTCTTCTATAGGGAACCAATCAAAATTTAGGATTTGTGAAGAGTTTTTATCGTGTTAGGAATTCAGGCCCTTGCAAGTATGAGAGATCAATTACGGGGAGGGACTTAATTATTCGGGTTAATATAATATATAAAAAAAAAATACAATATAATACAAAAATATATATACATGTTTAATAATTAAAAAGTTTATGCTTATAAGATCAAGTTGAAATTTTGGTAAGAGTAATAATTAACCCTTTTTTACTGAAAATTTGCAGAAATCATTTTCTGTTCTCTAACCTTTAACTTAAGTTCTCTAACTTAGGTTTCCCTCAACCAAATGTTTTTAAACTTATACAAAATGCTAAGTATCATAAAACAAAGATGAAGTTCGATTTGCGTCCTGATCCAATATATGGTTTTCCAGTTAGGTTAGGAGTGGCTTTCATTATGTCCTTGAGACTTATTTGTTGTCTTACTTTAGTTTCATAAAAAAAAGTATGATTCACATCAATTGTGAGGGTCTCTCAATGGGGAACAAAAAATTGCTGGTGTATAACTATAACACCTTGTGACCAGATGCCAACTTGGCCGTGTGAGACACTCGATGCCCAGTGCTGTATCCTTCTATAGATACTATTTTGTCAATAGTAACGAGCGGTACCGTGGATAGATAAGATTGTTCAGTGTGGTATGTCGGTTGAAAACATATGTACGATTAACCATGAATAACGATAGGTCATCATTGCTAACATTAATGCATATTCATCAGGATTTCAGTATGAATATGGACAAAGTAATGGAGAAATTTGTTTCTACTAAGACCTGAAGAGCAGATTTTGGACAATTTGAATAAATTTTTTGTATTCAATGTACCATAATTTACCCTATTCAAAAGAATTCTAAATAGGTTTGCATTAATGGATGTCTATAAGTTCTATGCGCACAACCTTCCTATGACCGAAAACATACGGGAAAAAAAATCTGCATAAATTGGTCTCGAAAATTTTTCATTTTATCCTAGCTATGCCCTGTAAGTGATTTGTTATTCTATTATTTTTTTAACTAGTTTAAGAAGACTTATTTGAAAAAGTATTTGCAGAGATTGTCCTATCTCAATTTTACCTGATGTTGATCTGAATGATGAACAAATGACTGTCATACACTTCTCATTTATTATACTTTAAAGATGTTTAATTTATTTTTTTAAGATTGGTGAAACATTTTGAAGAGACAAATAGTTTTTGTAACAAGTTAAAATCTCTAAATACTGATTATATGATAATATAAGATAAGAAACATTGCATAATTATATAAGATGTCACAATATATCACAAACCCAAGATGGAGTGTTTCTAAGCTGACAATATAATGTTTCTCATTTAATGAGCTCTTTACATTGATATAATTATCAAAGTAAGCATTCTTTTTTATATATTATGATTGTTATTTTTTTTAAAAAGATTTAAATTTGTTTACAATCTCATTCTGGGACAATATAAATTCAGATATAATAAAAGCTTTGGGTGATCTATTTTTAATATTTTAAAAATGAAATTTAAAGGTTGAGGCCAATTTTCCCCCAAAATGAAAAGAATTTTTTCTGAAGTAAATTACTTGTGGTGCATTCAGTGGAATTAATGTTCTACGGTAACTTAACACTTTTGAGATATGGATGAATAAAAGGATTTTCCGCCCTTTTTTTCTTGGATCTGCAAATAAAAGTTGTTTTACTTCTTTATCAAAAAATTAATGACCTTGCATGTCTGAACTAATAATATTAGAAAATTTAATCAGAATGAACTGTACAAAATGTTAGAATCTCATAAAGTTGCCATAATATGATATTAAAACCTGTCTACTACAGTAAACCAACTTCTTTTCGCAGATACTTATTTCGGGTTAAGCCCTTTCTAGTCTATTTCACAGGAAATTAATTTTGCGACTATCAAATTTACTTGATGTAGTTAAGTAAGAAATCAAAATGTTTTACATATTCGCTAATATTTATATTCGTGAATATGCAGGTCCTTCAAAGAATCATTTTCAACCCAAGCTTACTGAATAAGGGTCTTGTTCTTTCCTAAAGACGTTCAACAACCTATATTTGGTGAATAAGGGTCTTGTTCTTTCCTAAAGACATTTAACAACCTATATTTGGTCAAAAAGGGTTTTGTTTTTTCCTAAAGACATTCAACAACCTATATTTGGTCAATAAGGGTCTTGTTCTTTCCTAAAGACGTTTAACAACCTATATTTGGTGAATAAGGGTCTTGTTCTTTCCTAAAGACGTTCAACAACCTATATTTGGTCAATAAGGGTCTTGTTCTTTCCTAAAGACGTTTAACAACCTATATTTGGTCAATAAGGGTCTTGTTCTTTCCTAAAGACATTTAACAACCTATATTTGGTCAATAAGGGTCTTGTTCTTTCCTAAAGACATTCAACAACCTATGTTTGGTGAATAAGGCTCTTGTTCTTTCCTTAAGACGTTCAACAACCTATATTTGGTCAATAAGGGTCTTGTTCTTTCCTAAAGACGTTCAACAATCTATATTTGGTGAATATTAGTCTTGTTCTTTCCTAAAGACTTTCAACAACCTATATTTGGTGAATAAGGGTCTTGTTCTTTCCTAAAGACGTTTAACAACCTATATTTGTTGAATAAGGGTCTTGTTCTTTCCTAAAGACGTTCAACAACCTACATTTGGTCAATAAGGGTCTTGTTCTTTCCTAAAGACGTTTAACAACCTATATTTGGTGAATAAGGGTCTTGTTCTTTCCTAAAGACGTTCAACAACCTATATTTGGTCAATAAGGGTCTTGTTCTTTCCTAAAGACGTTTAACAACCTATATTTGGTGAATAAGGGTCTTGTTCTTTCCTAAAGACGTTTAACAACCTATATTTGGTGAATAAGGGTCTTGTTCTTTCCTAAAGACATTTAACAACCTATATTTGGTCAATAAGGGTCTTGTTCTTTCCTAAAGACATTCAACAACCTATGTTTGGTGAATAAGGCTCTTGTTCTTTCCTTAAGACGTTCAACAACCTATATTTGGTCAATAAGGGTCTTGTTCTTTCCTAAAGACGTTCAACAATCTATATTTGGTGAATATTAGGGTCTTGTTCTTTCCTAAAGACATTCAACAATCTATATTTGGTGAATAAGGGTCTTGTTTTTTCCTAAAGACGTTTAACAACCTATATTTGGTGAATAAGGGTCTTGTTCTTTCCTAAAGACGTTCAACAACCTATAATTGGTGAATAAGGGTCTTGTTCTTTCCAAAAGACATTGTACAACCTATATTTGGTGAATATTAGGGTCTTGTTCTTTCCTAAAGACGTTCAACAACCTATTTTTGGTGAATAAGGGTCTTGTTCTTTCCTAAAGACGTTCAACAACCTATATTTGGTCAAAAAGGGCCTTGTTCTTTCCTAAAGACGTTTAACAACCTATATTTTTGTCAATAAGGGTCTTGTTCTTTCCTAAAGACAGCTAACAACCTATATTTGGTCAATAAGGCTCTTGTTCTTTCCTAAAGACGTTCAACAACCTATATTTGGTCAATAAGGGTCTTGTTCTTTCCTAAAGACGTTCAACAATCTATATTTGGTGAATATTAGGGTCTTGTTCTTTCCTAAAGACGTTTAACAACCTATATTTGGTGAATAAGGGTCTTGTTCTTTCCTAAAGACGTTTAACAACCTATATTTGGTGAATATTAGCGTCTTGTTCTTTCCTAAAGACGTTCAACAACCTATTTTTGGTGAATAATGGTCTTACTCTTTCCTTAAGACGTTCAACAACCTATATTTGGTCAAAAAGGGCTTTGTTCTTTCCTAAAGACGTTTAACAACCTATATTTTTGTCAATAAGGGTCTTGTTCTTTCCTAAAGATGTTCAACAACCTACATTTTTGTCAATAAGGGTCTTGTTCTTTCCTAAAGACAGTTAACAACCTATATTTGGTCAATAAGGCTCTTGTTCTTTCCTAAAGACGTTTAACAACCTATATTTGGTCAATAAGGGTCTTGTTCTTTCCTAAAGACGTTCAACAACCTATATTTGGTCAATAAGGATCTTGTTCTTTCCTCAAGACGTTCAGCAACCTATATCTTTGTCAATAAGGGTCTTGTTCTTTCCTAAAGACATTTAACAACCTATATTTGGTCAATAAGGGTCTTGTTCTTTCCTAAAGACGTTCAACAACCTATATTTGGTCAATAAGGGTCTTGTTTTTTCCTAAAGACATTCAACAATCTTTATTTGGTGAATATTAGGGTCTTGTTCTTTCCTAAAGACATTTAACAACCTATATTTGGTCAATAAGGGTCTCTAACAACCTATATTTGGTCAATAAGGGTCTTTAACAACCTATATTTGGTCAATAAGGATCTTGTTCTTTCCTAAAGACGTTCAACAACCTTTATTTGGTCAATAAGGGTCTTGTTCTTTCCTTAAGACGTTTAACAACCTATATTTGGTCAATAAGGATCTTGTTCTTTCCTCAAGACGTTCAGCAACCGATATCTTTGTCAATAAGGGTCTTGTTCTTTCCTAAAGACATTTAACAACCTATATTTGGTCAAGAAGGCTCTTGTTCTTTCCTAAAGACGTTCAACAACCTATATTTGGTCAATAAGGGTCTTGTTCTTTCCTAAAGACGTTCAACAACCTATATTTGGTCAATAAGGGTCTTGTTCTTTCCTGAAGACGTTCAACAACCTATATTTGGTCAATAAGGGCCTTGTTCTTTCCTCAAGACGTTCAACAACCTATATTTGGTCAATAAGGGTCTTGTTCTTTCCTTAAGACGTTCAACAACCTATATTTGGTAAACAAGTGTCTTGTTCTTACCTAAAGACGTTCAACAACCTAAATTTGGTGATTAGGGTCTTGTTCTTTCCTAAAGAGGTTAAACAACCTATATTTGGTAAATAAAGGTCTTGTTTCTTCCTAAAGACGTTTAACAACCTATACTTGGTCAAAAAGGGTCTTATTCCTTCCTAAAGACGTTCAACAACCTATATTTGGTCAATAAGGGTCTTGTTCTTTCCTAAAGACATTTAACAACCTATATTTGGTCAATAAGGCTCTTGTTCTTTCCTAAAGACGTTCAACAACCTATATTTGGTGAATAAGGGTCTTGTTCTTTCCTTAAGACGTTCAACAACCTATATTTGGTCAATAAGGGTCTTGTTCCTTCCTTAAGACATTCAACAACCTATATTTGGTGAATAAGGGTTTTGTTCTTTCCTAAAGACATTCAACAATCTATATTTTGTGAATAAGTGTTTTGTTCTTTCAGTAAGACATTTAACAACCTATATTTGGTGAATTAGGGTTTTGTTCTTTCCTAAAGACATTTTACAACCTATATTTGGTCAACAAGGTTTTTTTTCTTCATTTAGTAATTTTCAACAGAAATTTGGTAAACAATATACTTTTTCTTTCATGTAGACATTTTCAATCCGAGTTCGGAGTACAAGAAAGAGTCTTTTTGAAACTATTGAACATTATAAATTATAACAATCTTCTGCACTCTTAACATAATTTTCAGCCTTTGGTGGATAAGACTTTCAAGTAAATGTTTTCAATTGTTCTCTCCATATATAAGGCCTCAGATTCAAAGTGCCCTCCTGACTGGACACCTCAATGATGAGAGAGTTTTCATTTGCAGAAAGCATGGCATTGTTTTCTCCATATACAAGGCTACAGATTTCAAACTTAAATAAAAACAAGAGGTTTTCATGTGCACTGACTGTCCTGAAAATAGCCAAAAGAGATGAAAGTGGCATTAAACACCAATCAGTTAATCAATCTCTCAATTTTTTTAGTATTCATAGAGTTAATATTATTATTTTTCATTGAATACCAATTTTCATGGGAACACAAATTTTGTGCTGATGGTGTTACCACAGGTTTGTCTATGTATCTTCTGTGATAGGGAATCACTTTTCCACTGCTTCTAGCTAGCCTATTTGTATGTGAATCCTAGTTCTAGTTTTTCTTGCCAGTACATAGTCTCTCCACTATGAAGACTTCTACAGCGCCTCATTGTGACAGCATATGGTTACTAAGATCTAGTATCCTAGGCATAACTGTAGACCCAGATCATCTGATTAGAAGGGACCCTAGGTGTAGTGTGAGGCACCTTGTCTGTGGACATGACCTAGCACTCATTAACCTTGCTCCAGTTATAGGTTAGTCACTAATTAGATGAAAATCATCAGCCTTGGGAGGTAATGCATCTAGGAGAAGACAACTCTTTATAAAATCTGATAGATTTGATCAAAAGTCCATTTATAAGTAAAATACGGAAAAAATGGAATTTTATTTTTACAAAATTTACTTCTGGATACTTTCTTATGATCATAAACAAGCTTCTGTCCAAGTTTGGGAGAAATCCAGTAAAGTTTAAGAAAGTTATTAAAATTTCAAAAACTTTAACCACAGAGTGAATATTTGTGGACGCCGCCGACGACGCCGGAATGTAGGATTGCTTAGTCTCGCTTTTGCGACTAAAGTCGAAGGCTCGACAAAAACATAGAAAAATTAAAAGTTCATGTACATTGAATATTAATTGATACCTTTGCTTTCATATTAAGGGGCACAATTCCAAAAAAGTAAAAGTGTTGCCAACAAAATTTAAACTTGATCGGGGTTATGTAATATTCAGTATTGTGTACTTGTTTTATAACATAATGTCAAGTCACGCTAAAGTTATGAGAATGGAGATAAAATTTGAATTGAACGTACAGCAGGGCATGAATAATATTCAAAATAATCCCACTTTTTACACCACCCTTTATGATTATTATGTCGAACTCTATTCACAATTTTTGTTTTCATATTATTTTTTGTTATTTTATTTTTTCATATTTTTTTTATTTTTTTTATTGCAATTTTGTTTTCATATTATTTTTTGGTATTTTATTTTTTCACATTTTTTTTATTTATTTTTTTCACAATTTTTTTTTTCATATTATTTTGAGTATTTTTTATTAATTCTTTTACAATTTTTGGGGGTATTTGATTTTTATATATTTTTTTTATTCCTTTTTTTTTACAATTTTGTTATATTATTTTTCACTTTTTTTTAACAGAGCTTTAAGTGAAAAAAAAATAATATCATGATGTTATGTTTAACATGAACCCAATTTTCTATGAGGCCAGGCAGTGGGGGATGTACAATTACTCTGCCAAGTCTTATTAGAACGGGAACCTTAAATCAGTAGCCTCCTACAAATATATTTAAAAATCAGGACATTAAAGAAGTACTGCCATATCTAGTTTACAAGTAGAAATCAGCACCATAAAATTTTAGGTTCTGAACTTTGTTTTAGTCTAGTGCATATAGACGCTTATAGAAGCTGAATTTTGTTAATCCTTGAGAACCAGATAATCACTTTGGGGTTAAAGAAACCTAGGCAGAATTTTTCTGATTGTGTTGGCGGTCAAACAGAAAAACCCTCTCTGCGGTACCCAATTCCCCGAAGGGATTATCCAATTCTCTAGGATTGACAAAATTCAGCTTCTATAAACATTCATATGCAATCAACCGAAACAATGCCCACAAACCTAAAATTCATGTCTCTGATATTCTGCTCGTAAAACAAATATGCCAATACTTCTTGAATGTTCTGATTTTCCAATACATTAACTACAGATCAAAGCTTCAAATTTAAGGTTCACACTCTGATCAGACTTGGGTGAGTACTTGTACATCCTGCATAGCCTGCCCTGGTCAGGGTTTTACTGCCGGTCTGAAGACCAGGTGACCATATTTCTATTCCCCAGTCACCCTTGGGGTAAAAATTCAGTGGCGGATCCAGAACTTTTCATAAGGGGGGACACTGACTGATTTTAGGGGGGCCCGCTCCAGTCATGCTTCAGTGATTCTCTATGTAATCAACCAAAATTTTCCCACGAAAGGGGGGGCCGGTTCCCATCCCCTGCATCCGCCTATGAAATTGATAATTTAAAGTAACTGTAGGCTGGTCTTTTGTTTAAATAAATGAGTCACCCTTTTTTACAAGCCAAAGAAGCTTTTAAATTCATGGCCACTGAATACAGTTCAATGTCATGGTCGCCTACCGTATTTGTGTGGACTCAATAAGACTGGATGGCCAGTATAATTCTTTCACGAATATTCAAGACAAAACCAAATTATCAATACAACAAGCATGTTCTGTAAGTAGGTCTAAAGTGATGAAGGGCAAAACATTTGGACTGTCACTTGAAAAATAAGCATTTGGATAAGGCTTACAATGTAGTTTAAATCAATAAAAATCCATACATAAGGCCTCTTATTCAAATTCCCCTCTCTGACTGGATCCCTCACTGTAGAGAGGGTAGCATCTGCATAAAACTTGGGATTGTACTTTCCATACACAAGGCCTTAGATTCAAAGTAACCCCCTGACTGTACACAAATTTAGTGAGGGTTTTAGAAGAAAACAATTGGTCAATTCTTATTTTTACTTTGTACAAAAAAGACTTTCTATTACTTAAATGGTCTATTCAAAATACAGAGACTAACAAAAAACATGGAAACAAATCAGAAGTACAGTTAACTCTCGTTGTCTCGAACTCAATTGATGCGAAATTTCGGATGAGTCGAAGTTTTCACGTGGTCCCGAACTTTATTCCATACAAAAGTATGTATTTCGACTCCTGATGAGCCGAAATTCGGTTGAGTCGAACTAAATTTACAGTCCCAAGGTTATCAAAAGCATTCAAAATCATTTTTTATCTCGAACTTATACACATATGTCAAAACATAACCTCCGGGAATTAAATAGATTAAAGAGTTAATCTGACAATACATCATACCTGTCAACCTGTGACGATGAAAATGCAGGTCATGACCTGCATTGAAGAATCAAATCTCAGGTCATAACGCGTACGAACTTTTTCGAGCTGAATTTCAGTATTTATGGTACATTTTCTTATAATGTATATCAAAGATACCAAAACATCAATGCATGTTCACTTAGTTAAGTCATTTTAAATCTTATTTACTATTATTTCATTACACTTTTAAAGATTTTTATAAACTTGTGTATCACAGTCTTATGTCCGTTACTTTTGTCTTCATCTAAAATTATTTCATCAAATGTACTTTTAACATGAGTCTACTAGCCTTTAAACATACCATGTAGAGGTAATAGATGAATGAACAACAAATGGAAGTTTTTAACGACCTTGACTGGCTATACAGCCCTTGCACAGTCGGTTGAATGAACATGCATCGCTCATTAGACTTTGATAAAATATAGTAATACAGTTAAAGGAAGTATAAATGTAAAAAATAATTTTCAACTTTTTTTTAAAAATTGTATAAAAGTATAAAAATAATGAAAAGTTATTTTTCAATATGTATTTGAATATTATATTATTATGATTTAATCTTTTTTACCCATAAAACGTAAATATAAGGAATAATTTTGAATGGTGACAAATAAGGGGAAGTAACTCTTAGTTGAAATATCTTTGTAAAACAACAGGGCAATTTATTTACGACCTAAAGCTAAGGTAATTGGTGTTAATCAACAGTGTGTTTGACACCAAAGCTGTCAAGTGAAGCCATGCACTTAATGGGTCACTTAATTTGACAGTTTACATAGCTAGATGAACTGCATGTTCATGGAAGAATTACGAATTTGCTGGTATTTCAAAAGAATATTACTTATGTCATGAAAATTAATCTCAAGGCTAAGAAATACGGGTGAAATCGGGTCATTTTCGGAATTTCCGGGTTATTTCAATGACCCGGCGGGTGATCCGGGTGATCCCTCAGAATTGTGAAAATCTCGGGTCACACCCGCAGAATCCGGGTCAGTTGACAGGTATGCAATACATGTGTAATTAAATTTCCGGTCACTGACCACTGTACTGACTTATGACATGCTATTATGAGTGTTTACCTAAGACTATCTTTTATAGAATTTTTATAAATAATTAATGATGCATTGTTAACGTTCATGAAAAAGTATTTAAAATGTTTACAAAACAATTAATTTGTGATTTAAACTAATGAGCTTGGGTGTGTATAAAGTGAGGATTATGGCTTCTGTTGATGATCACCTAAAAACTACTTAAACGGCGTCTTTAATCTTGTTAGGACTACAAATTTATGTTTCCTGCTCCCTTACGCTTGGATCTAGACACGTAACTACCACTTACGCCTGGTTTACGCCTTATTTCCAGGCATAATACGCCTTATAATTTCGTACGGGCAGGTTAATACACTGAACTAAAATAAGTGTAGTATTATGTAAGGATATTACGCCTGGTTTATTTATTGACCAGGCGTACTCATTTGCATATTACGCCTATTTTTTGGTGAACCAGGCGTACTCATTTAAATATTACGCCTAAATTTACGCCTAGTTACGCCTGGACATGCATTTTGTAAACACTGCAATGCCGCCAGGATAAAGTATGATTTTTACGCCAAGTTTCCGTGTCATATACGGGCATCACAGTTCCTACAGGTCCTCACAAAACGACATGCATACAAGTCTAACTTTTAATGAAATGTTTCCTCCTCCCCACCATTACATAAAAAAAACAACATGTGCATGATTTGATTTGCAGCAGGCCAAGTTTACGAGCATTTTCCATCTACGCCAGGGACTTACAACCTTACGACTTTTCAAGGTGCGCCAGAGGGTTGCATCCTGTTCTGCAAATCATTTTCTGCTAAATTAAGAAAAATGTATTTATAAAGCCATAATGAAATAGTAAATGTTGAAATTCCCATGTCGTTTGAAGGCATTTATTTATTTATTTTTCAAATAAAAACAGGTATAGAATAAAGCATTAAATCACAATAACATACAGAATAGAATTGAGAAAGAAAAACAAATGAATTTACTATTGATATACCTCACAAAACGACATGCATACAAGACTAATTTTTAATGAAATGTTCCCTCCTCCCAACCCTCACATAAAAAAACCAACATGTGCATGATTTCGATTTGCAGCAGGCCAAGTTTACGAGCATTTTCCATCTACGCCAGGGACTTACAACCTTACGACTTTTCAAGGTGCGCCAGAGGGTTGCATCCTGTTCTGCAAATCATTTTCTGCTAAATTAAGATAAATGTATTTATAAAGCCATAATGAAATAGTAAATGTTGAAATTCCCATATACACATGTCGTTTGAAGGCATTTATTTATTTATTTTTCAACCGTGAAATTGGGGTCAAAAGTCTTAATTTGGCTTTAAAATTAGAAAGATCATATCATAAGCAACAAGTGTACTAAGTTTCAAGTTGGTTTGACTTCAATTTCATCAAAAACTACCTTGACCAAAAACTTTAATCTGAGACTCCCACCTTCAACTTCTATGTTCAATGGACCATGAAATTGGGGCCAACCAAAAGTCTAATTTGGTTTTAAAATTAGAAAGATCATATCATAAGCAACAAGTGTACTAAGTTTCAAGTTGATTGGACTTCAGCATCATCAAAACCTTTAACCTGAAACTCCCACTTTCATTTTCTATGTTCAATGGACCATAAAACTGGGGTCAAAAGTCTAATTTGGCTTTAAAATTAGAAAGATCATATCATAAGCAACAAGTGTACTAAGTTTCAAGTTGATTGGACTTCAGTTTCATCAAAAACTACCTTGACCAAAAACTTTAACCTGAAACTCCCACTTTCATTTTCTATGTTCAATGGACCATAAAACTGGGGTCAAAAGTCCAATTTGGCTTTAAAATTCATAAGCAACAAGTGTACTAAGTTTCAAGTTGATTGGACTTTAGTTTCATCAAAAACTACCTTGACCAAAAACTTTAACCTGAAGCAGGACGAATGAACGGACGGACAAACAGAGCCACAGATCAGAAAACATAATGCCCCTCTACTATCGTAGGTGAAACAAGTTATTTAACAGTCTGTGATTGCAGATTATAAATCTTTATCAATACAGCAAATTCAATTAAACTTCAAAAATGGCACAGTTGCAGTATAAAAAAGTCTAAAATATGTAAGTTTTAGTTAATGAAATATTGACTTCAGCACAAAGCGAGATCAAATTTACTCAAGAACGGAATGTAGGTCAACATAACGTTGTACTTATAACAGGATATGACAGTCAATTGGGGATTTGACGGTAACTTTTAGCCAGTGAAAAAAGTTGTTACGTAAAAATTGCATTAGAATTTGCTGTTTAAACTCATTATTTTCATTGTTATTCTAATAAAATATCTATATTTAGCATCAAACAACATATATTTACCCTGCCTTTTGTTTTTTAAATTAAATAATATTATTATTATGTTTAACATGTACCAAATTTTCTATGAGGCCAGGCAGTGAAGGATGTGCAATTACTTAGCCAAGTCTTATCAGAACGGGTACCTTAAATCAGAAGCCTCCTGCAAAGATATTTAAAAATCAGGACATTAAAGAAGTATTGCCATATCTAGTTTACAAGTAGAAATCAGCACCATAAAATTTTAGTTCTGAACTTTGTTTTAGTTGAGTGCATATAGACACTTATAGAAGCTGAATTTTGTTAATCCTTGAGAACCAGATAATCACTTTGGGGTTAAAGAAACCTAGGCAGAATTTTTCCGATTGTGTTGGCGGTCAAACAGAAAAACCCTCTCTGGTACCCAATTCCCTGAAGGGATTATCCAATTCTCTAGGATTGACAAAATTCAGCTTCTATAAACATTCATATGCACTCAACCAAAACAAAGCTCAGAAACCAAAATTTCATGTCTCTGATATTTTACTTGTAAACTAAATATGCCAATACTTCTTGAATGTTCTGATTTTCAAATATATTTACTACAGATCAAAGCATCAAATTTCAGGTCCCCCTTCTAATCAGACTTGGCCGAGTTCTTGTACATCCTGCACAGCCTGGCCTGGATAGGGTTTTACTGCCGGTCAGATGACCAAGTGACCATATTTCTATTCCCCAGTCACCCTTGGGGTAAAATTGATAACTTAAAAGTACCTGTAGGCTGGTCTTTAGTTTAAATAAATGAGTCACCCTTTTTTACCAATTTGAACTACTTGAAAGTAACCAATGAAAACATTTATTTAGTATTTGACCAAAGAAGCTTTTCAATTCATTACCACTGAATACAGTTCAATTTCATGGTTGCCTATAGTATTTGTGTGGACTCAATGTGGCAAGTGTAATTTTTTGATGAATATTCTAGTCGATCGGTGAAAAAATTGCTCAAATAATGAGGAATTGAGCACCAAATTTTGCATGAAGGTACATTTTTGTGTACTGAGCAATATTAGCTATGGATCCAACCTCAAAATTCAATATGGCGGCTTATTTCAAGATGGCCGTCATATACATTCTAAAATATTTTCAAGTATTACACAACCCACAGTGGATTTGATGCTGGAAACACAAAATTCAACATATTTGAATGATTTGGTGTACTTAACAAGATTTTGTTTTGATCTGTCTTTCAAATTCAAAATGGCGGCTGCCTTGAAAAAAATGCAAATATTCATTATTGAGAGTTGAACTGAATTTAATCATTTTATTTAAGTATAGTGTCATTTAGTGTCTGTGTTCCAGTTCTGTCCTTTCGATTTTACCTGGCTTGTCATTTCATATACAAAGTACTAGCTTTCATTAAAAGCTGCAATATTTTTTGTCTTGGGTCACACATAAAAGCTGTGCTTTGAGATTTAACTGCCGTAAGATATTATTCATTGTCTATCTTATGTCTTGGTTTACAATATAAGCTGAACAGAAAGATGCAATGAATACTGATAGTGAACTGGTGGGAGCAATTTTTAAGCAACCTTCAGCAGTCTGAACACAGGATAGACCACAAGGTGGTAAGTGCTTGGAGGAATTGAGTCAGAACAATGAGAAATTCAATGTTGTGGCGAGACGGATTGACGAGGTGGCAGCAACTGAGGAAGGAGACACAGTTCAATTCAAAAGTGCATTTGAACAGCAGGGCACTTTCCAACAAATGGCATCTGTTGTAAGTGAATTAGCGGAGAAGCAAAATAAAGAAGTAAAAAATCCTGCAATGGACACATCATCTAAGCCAACATTTGGTCTTAGCCAGTACCACGCAAGTACAAAAAACGTACATAACAAACTCCCTGCCTTGGGTCTTTCCCCAATAAGTTCACATGAACTATCAACCACAACAACTCTGTTGAAGGCAAATATGGTGTCTTCACCTAAAGTCGGAAGTCCTATCTCAGTACCAGTCGCCCTTCATGAGACAGATTAATTTATTCAACAACAACAACCTCCATTTAAGAACAGAAACATCTAGTACTGATCAAGGATACCAGCAAATGGCTTATGTGTCTTCTGACGCACGCTTACAACCTACTATAAGTCAATCACATTTGATTCAGAGTAGCACACCATTACAGAAACAATTTGCTGCAAGTGGATCTACCAAGTCTCTCCAATGCTGACTGCAGTGCCTACTAACAGTACCATCCCTTTGAGTCAATGACAAGTCCTCCTCCTCCATCATTTTTAACTCCAATTAAGACAACATCATCAGCTTCTGAAGCTCTAACAGGCTTGCCGCAACAGCAAGCGGACTTCACTGACCGATCCAGGAAAGGGCAAAGGAAACCAAAAGAGCGTGGCAACAGCTCTTCTTTAGACTTCTGTGGAGAGAGAATATACACAATGGCAAGAATATTCTGGTGCAAGGGACTGGAGCCGATGTCCACAGCTCCCAAAAATGCAAATATTCAATAGATGAGGATCCATGACTTGGGAGGCGTTCATTTACAAATTTGAACTGATTACCAGAAGACGACAATTGGAAAACACAATGTAGTGTGTAGTCTACTAGATTGCCTAGCCGATGTTGCCTTGGGGTACTCTTGCAAGGTAAACAAAGATGATGATTCCAAGGCCTTAAGAAAATCGTTGAAGCAGCGCTTTAGGAAGAAAGAAATTCAGACAAGATTGTCAATAAATCCTGTGCAACTGTGCAACTGACATAGATCACATAATATTTCCATACACCAAATATAGTTGACCTATTGCATAGAGTATTAGAAAAATAGACCAAAACTCAAAAACTTAAATTTTGACCACTGAACCTTGAAAATGAGGTCAATGTCAGATGACACCTGTCAGCAAGACATGAACACTTTAAAATCATTGCATACACCAAATATAGACCTATTGCATTTAGTATAAAAAAAAGAGACCAAAACACAAAAACTTAACTACTAGTATAACCATTGAACCATGAAAATGAGGTCAAGGTCAGATGAAACCTGCCAGTTGGACATGTACAACTTACAGTCCTTCTATACACCAAATATACTAAACCTATTGTTTATAGTATCCGAGATATGGACGACCACCAAACTTAACCTTGTTCACTGATCCATGAAATGAGGTTGAGGCCAAGTGAAAACTGTCTGACAGGCACAAGGACCTTGCAGGATACACACATACCAAATACAGTTATCCTATTACTTATAATTAGAGAGAATTCTTCAAGTAGTCACTGAACCATGATTTTTTGGAAAACGTGCATGCCTCGTGGTTTTTGGACTTGTACATAAATAAAAACCAAAGTGTTCAATTCTAGATTGAATTAGCTTCCTTATTTTATATAATTATCATTAAAAAGTGTTGTTAAAATGTTATAAAATAAAACAATGGGAACACAAGTCATCTTATTTTATCAGTCAAATAAAGTCTTCCTAATCATGGGTTTTACATCCATATACCAAATGTCATGGAAACAATCTTTGTGGTTTTCAAAAAAAAAAAGATAAGTAAGAACACTAATTCTGTTGAATGATATCATGATGTTGTGATTAAACATGTACCCAATTTTTTTATATGGCTTAAGGCAGTGATGGATTTACAATTACTCAGGCAAGTCTTATCAGAATGGGTACCTTAAATCAAAAGCCTCCTGCAATACATTTGAAAATCAGGACATTTAAAAAGAATCGCCATATCTAGTTTACAAGTAGAAATCGGCACCATAAAATTTAAGGTTCTGAACTTTGTTTTAGTGGAATGCATATGTACGCTTATAGAAGCTAAATTTGTTAATCCTTGAAAACCAGATAATCACTTTGGGGTTTAAGAAACCAAGGCAGAATTTTTCTGATTGTGTTGGCAGTCAAACAGAAAAAAACCAGGGCTTTCCCTTGAAACGGAAGTAGTAGGCTAAATTAAAATTAAAGGGGGGTGTCACATGTGTTCGGCAAAGCCAGATGCCCGTACAGCTTGGTGCTTTGTGGCAGGGGTCTGGCATAAATAGAGCAAAATCCTGCATTCTCGCAATCTCCTGGCTGCTAATTTCATCTTTCAAATGACCATTTTTTATGTATGAAATTAAAGTAAAAAAAGTTTTTTTGTGTAATGGTCAGTTCTTTATTTTATTTACCTTATGCTTAAAATTTATTTGCATACAACTATGTACATTTTGTTACCCCCCTTTTTTCTCGAAAGACTGTTACATACAATTATTTCTCAAGCATTGACAGAAAATTAAAATATCCTCTGATTTTCTTCTTTTTTTTGTAAACTGTTCAATAAGAAGGATACATATATCAATTGAAAATGTTATTTATTTGTGGTCGAGTCAATAATGTTTTACTTTTGTTTCTGACCTTGATTCTCTGAACACCACGTGGGCTTTGAAAAATGAACTTCAAAAGGTACTGTTTTCCAGATTCTGAACAACATGATATTATTTGACTGATATATTATTTCATAACATACTATTGTCATCTTATCTGATTGTCTTTACTTTCTTAAAAGCAAAAACCGACGAGTTAATGACCATCAAAACGTTTCTTTTGTTATCGTTCAATGACAATCGGAATGTCTCTCTTGTTATTCTTGAAAAGAAACGATGCATTCAGACTTTTAAAAGATGACCAATCAGTGACCTGAATTCCCATGAACTATATCTAGCCCAAGGTAAACTCTGAATTTTCATCCTTGTTTTTGTGACAGCCACTTTGCAACAAAATGTCTCGACTGCCTGTAATCATTTAAAAAAGATATTTTATTTTTTTTGAATTTACATTTTTGTCAGTGAAGTAGCAAATGGCAGAACACTTTCACTACTGAATTTTTTTTTCATGGGATTCCCTGGCCCAAATTCATTTGCACGAGCTGTTTGTCTGACTGGAATTAATTTGACATGTGCTACAACAAAAAGGATTTAATATTTGAATATTTTTTTATTTCTAGAATTTTTGTTAATCATGAATAAATCATACAAAGAAATGAACTAGCACAAGGACATGGTTTTCTCAATTTTCAATGTTATAAACCCTTAATTTTGGCCCAAAAGTCAATGTTAGAAACCCTTAATTTTTGCCAAAACATCAAAAGGTTGAAAGATCTGCAATTTCAATTACACATGTGGACACAAACATGATGGTAGTCTCACATATCAAGAATCAGGTCAAAATCTGGAGACATATATAAAAAGAGTCCGTACAATTGTGATTTTCAACAATTTTCAAAAGTTGTAAACCCAAAATTTTTTGGGACATTTTATTTTTATATATTTTTTTAAATTATTTTTTTTCAATTTTGTTTTCATATTATTTTTTGTTATTTTATCACTTTTTTTTAACAGAGCTCTAGGTAAAACTAGATGTGCCAAAGAGACACTAATGGCCCCGTCCCAAAAAGTTGAAAAATCTGCAATTTCAATATAAACACATGTGGAGACAAACATGATGGTAGTCTCACATATCAAAAATCAGCTCAAAATCACATATCAAAAATCAACTCAAAATCTGGAGGGGAATAGAGAAAAATTCTGTATAACTGATTTTCAAAAATTTATCAAAGTCCAAAGCTCTTAATTTCAGCAAAAATAAGCGGAGTGGAACAAAACTTAAGCTTGCCCTATAACTCATCATGGTTAACTCACATACCAAACAGCAGCCCAATATCTGAAAGCCGTAAGAAAAAAATGTCTGTATAACTGTGATTTTCAACAATTTCTCAAAGTCCAAAGCTTGTAATTTCGGCAAAAATTAGTGGAGCAGAACGAAACTTAAACTTGATCTGTAACTCATCATGGTTAACTCGCATACCAACAAGAATGTGTCCCCAGTACACGAATGCCCCACTCGCACTATCATTTTCTATGTTCAGTGGACCGTGAAATTGGGGTAAACCCTCTAATTTGGCATTAAAATTAAAAAGATCATATCATAGGGAACATGTAGTACTAAGTTTGAAGTGGATTGGACTTCAACTTCATCAAAAACTACCTTGACCAAAAACTTTAACCTGAAGCGGGACAGACGGACGGTACGACTAACGGACGAACGGACGCACAGACCAGAAAACATAATGCCCCTCTACTATCGTAGGTGGGGCATAAAAATCAGCCCAATATCTGAAAGCGTTAAGAAAAAAGTCTGTATAACTGATTTTCAACAATTTCTCAAAGTCCAAAGCCTGTAATTTCGGCAAAAATTAGTAGAGCAGAACGAAACTTGAACTTGATCTGTAACTCATCATTGTAAACTCACTTACCAAAAATCAGCACAATATCTGAAGGCGTTTAGAAAAAAACTCAGAATAATGGTTTGTTGCCGAATGACGGAATGACAGAATTACAAAAAGATGGAATTTCTGAACTTTGGACAAGGGTAAAACTATATGGCACCGACAACTTCGTTGCGGGGCCATAAAAAGTCTGTATAACTGTGATTTTCAACAATTTATCAAAGTCCATAGCCCCAATTTCGGCATAATTTAGCCAAGCAAAACAAAACTTAACCTTGGTCTGTATAACTGATTTTCAACAATTTATTACGTCCAAAGCCCGTAATTTCGTCAACTATATGAAGCTTTCTAATAAATAAAAGCAAATGTAGACAAAAAGTGATTAAATCCATGAAATTTCCAATGAATGTGATCTAGTCATGGGGGTCGTATAATATACAAAAAAAATATTAAACCTAAACGAATATGACGACTATGATGTATAAGACTACATAAAATTATCTGTTTTATGGAAAGCTACATCAGGGAGCTGATAGTGTGTAATAACATTTTGAAGCTGTAGAATTGGATAGAATTTGTGTTATTTTCAGTTTATTATGCTGCGTTAAATAAGATTCATATCAAATTAATTTTCAAATTGAGTGAGGACAATGGAAACTATTATATTTTTCTGTTTATATTATTGGGCTATTTAATGGTCAGGTTTGTCAAAAAGTAAATAACAAGAATGTGTCCTCAGTACACGGATGCCCCATCCCCACTATCTTTTTCTATGTTCAGTGGACTGTGAAAATGGGAGAAAATCTAATTTGGTATTAAAATAAGATAGATCATATCATAGGGAACATGTGTACTAAATTTCAAGTTGATTGGACTTCAACTCCATCAAACTACCTCTACCAAAATCTTTAACCTGTGGGACAGACAGACAAACGGACAGAACGAAAAAACAGACCAGAAAACATAATGCCCATAATGGGACATAAAAATTACTTGAGTGAGGTTGTTATACTATAACCACTGTTACCAGTCTATTGATCAATCTTTTACATCCAGCAGCAAGTGTTACTAACATATAAGCCTATATATTAATTAATGTGGTAAGGAGATATCTGCTTACATGTACTAGTCCAATCAACAGTGTAAATTTAAGAAGCTGACTTACAAGGTAACAGTCACAAGTCCCTAATCTGGTCCCATTATTCCAACTCCAATTTGATCAGTCTTTTCTCTTACTCCTTAGTCCTATATGCTTTGCTTCTGAGAGAAGCAGCAATTTAAATACCATTTGAAGTCTCTTTTTGTACACACAAGAGATGTTTCCCAGTGTCAAAAATGGTTGTTTATATTAGCAATGCAAATTGTGATATAAATTAAGGCACTGCCGCATTGATCATTCATCTTTTGTGTTTGTGCGCAACATGAGGGGGAATAATTATATTATGTTCCTTATAATTTTCAAAACCAAAAAACTAAACCCCTATTGTTTTCAAAAACATACAGGAAAAGTATTATTTAACAATAATAAATGATACCACCTTCAGTAGCAGAAGAAACAAACAAACACCTTATAATGTTTTACTTTGGAAAAAAAATCACTTCCCTTCTAAATCACATTTTTTTCCCACTTCCCTTTTTTGACAATGTTTTCTTAAAAAAAAAAAAAAACAAGTGAAACTGCGAGCTACTGCTCACTGATGATACCCCCGCCGCAAGTGGATAATATTAATAGTGTAAAAATATGCAAGTGTTCGGTAAACAGGAAGTTGTCGAGTGATGAATCTGAAAACGCATCACACGGTATAGCTGACTTATAAAAATCCTGAAACCAAATTTCAGAAATCCTTGTATTGTAGTTCCTGAGAAAAATGTGACGAAAATTTTTAACTTGGTTATCATGTGTAAAATCATACAAGTGTTCGGTAAACAGGAAGTTGTCGAGTGATGAATCTGAAAACGCATCACACGGTATAGCTGACTTATATAAATCCTGAAACCAAATTTCAGAAATCCTTGTGTTGTAGTTCCTGAGAAAAATGTGACGAAAATTTTCAACTTGGTTATCATCTGTAAAATCATACAAGTGTTCGGTAAACAGGAAGTTGTCGAGTGATGAATCTGAAAACGCATCACACGGTATAGCTGACTTATATAAATCCTGAAACCAAATTTCAGAAATCCTTGTATTGTAGTTCCTGAGAAAAATGTGACGAAAATTTTCAACTTGGCTATCATGTGTAAAATCAGACAAGTGTTCGGTAAACAGGAAGTTGTCAAGTGATGAATATGAAAACGCATCACACGGTATGGCTGACATATTTAAATGTTGATACCAAATTACAGAAAGGGTGGATGTGTAGTTCCTGAGAAAAATGTGACGAAAGTTTCATGGGACGGACTGACTGACGGACTGACTGATGGACGGACAGACAGAGGTAAAACAGTATACCCCCCCCTTTTTTAAAGCGGAGGTATAAAAAGAGAAAAACAATTTGTTAAATAAAAAAAATCATCTTGGCATCTCATTTTTTTTTCTGTCAACAGACACGATCGACAGAATTTGTTTTTCATAAGAACTTTCAAAATTTTTGTATGCTGAACCTTTAAAATCCTCTGTTACAAGACCAAATACATGATGGAGAATAATTTATACTCGATTAAAATATGAATAAGATTGCAGAATATTGTCTCATCTTTCAAAACCACTTTATTTTTTCTGTTAAATAAATAAAGCTCTGAAATGTTACAACACGTGTTTTTATGAACCTCACTATTTATAGACTCAGCTGTAAATTTTGTCAATATCCAGTTCTATTTCAAATGAAAGTGAACTCCACCTTCATACTTCAATAGTTTTTCAATGAAAAGAAATATAACCTGTAGCACCACAGACCCCCCAAGAGTGTATAAAACAATAGTAATAGACTCTTGATTCAATCGGTAATGAAAGGTTGACTGTCAGAGAGAAATAATAAATTTACAGTCGTGCACCTAATGACGACAATCAGTCTCCATTTCAGGTTGTTTTACAAATATCCAACTCACAACTCCAAAATAAACGTACATTCAATACTTTTGTACAAATTATATGATTTTCAATTTTCATGATAAAACAATGGTAAAACACATTGATTTAATTGGTTATGAAAGGTTTTTGTTTTTCAGGAGTTTTTTTTTCTCCACAATCTTTGAAAAAAACATATTTTGACACCTTTTTAGACCCAATAATAAAATATCGAATGCATTTGAGGTTTGTAATCAGGGGCGTAGCTAGAAAGAAATAATGTGCAAGCAACTTCTGCTGATCGGAGCAATTTTTGAGACCTTTTTATGCAGAAAAATGTTTTCTTTTCCGGTTTTCGGTCATAGGACGGTTAAAAGAGGAGCTATATGTAGATAGGACTTGTAAAAAATTTATGAATGTAAAACTATTAATAAATCTTCTGAATAGAGTAATACATAAACAACAAAATTGAGAATGGAAATGGGGAATGTGCCAAAGAGACAACAACCCAACCACAGAGCAGACAACAGCAGGAGGTCACCAACAGGTCTTCAATGCATCGAGAAATTCCCGCACCCGGAGGTGTCCTTCAGCTGGCCCCTAAACAAATATATACTAGTTCAGTGATAATGAACGCCATACTAAACTCCAAATTGTACACAAGAAACTAAAAGTTAAAATAATACAAGACTAACAAAGGTCAGAGGCTCCTGACTTGGGACAGGCGCAAAAATGCGGCGGGGTTAAACATGTTTGTGAGATCTCAACCCTCCCCCTATACCTCTAGCCAATGCAGAAAAGTAAACGCATAATAATACGCACAATAAAATTCACATATTTGTGATACAGAATTTACTCAAAATTGTCCAAAATCTGCTCTTCGGGTCTAGGCAGAAACAAACTTCTCTATTACTTTAATTGTCAATATTCACACTGAAATGCCGATGAATATGCAGTAATGCTAGTAACAGTTGTCGTTCATTGTTGATCGTACATTGTTTTCAACATACGCAAAAAATAATGAGACTTTCCAATACTGTTTTGGCGTGTTTGCAGGGTGATTGGCTCTGGTAGTCTGTCGACCACATGGCCTCGGCATATTTTCAACGATATCGAAGGGTTCTGATAATTCTAATGCCGATTGGTACATCTCATTCCAAACTGATGAACCGAAAACTGTAAAATGTGCTCCAAAAACTACATAGACAGAGTATTACAAATTCAAATCTTGTAAAAGATACAAGTTACTGTCCAATTTTGTCATAATCTCCAATAACACTTTTATTTTGAAACCAAATGCCATTATTTAATGATATTTCATCAATTTAAAAAGTGACAACATAGGTGTTTCCTTTAACATTCAATCTATAAATTTTCATTTTGCCATTATTTTTTTTGCATGCCGAATCGATGTGCATGCAACTGCGTGTTAGCGTATAGGGAGCTACGCGCCTGGTAATAACATCTATGAAGCAACTGGGCTAAGAAACAGTTCTAAATGTTATTTTTACTGTTTGCACTGTGACCATCTAAAGATAGAAATCAATGTATCCTTAAGGGTACATTTGGCATGCGCACGAGGATACATTCCGAATGATCAAGGGCCATAACTCGATTATTAAAGTGACGCCACCAAATTCATCTTGATCTGTATTTTGTGGTACATAAAAAACATTGTGTATAAGTTTCATAACATTTGGTTGAGGCATCTTAAGTCATAAAATTTACAAACCTTATCTTTCTCAAAGAGAGATTTACAGATGTTACAGTACAAAGAATATGTAAAATGGTCATAGAGATGTTTCAGACGAACTTCCAAATTGTCTGATTTTTCAGCATTGTCAATTGACAGCACAAAGATTTATAAACCATGTTAAAGAATATTGGTACATAGGTTCAATATTGGCCAAGTCTGCTATGGAGAAGAACTATGGAGAAGTGCACTGTAATCGGTGTGTAACCCCTACAGGCCTGGTCAATTTTCTTTCCAGTCTCTTCTGCAATCGCCTACAAAATAAAACATACATAAAATAATTTTTCTGATAATTGGAACTTTTAAGCTAACATTTTCTGCCTTTCTTCCTAATCAAAATTTTATGGGAATATGCTATAGATGTAAAAAAAAAAATCTTTTAGTCACTTGGAGATATGACAGTATCAAACAAGTATTAAAAGCATATGAAAATATATTACAACTCTCTCATTTCTTATGTAATTGTGAACCCTACTGGTTCCTAATGAATGATGAATGACCAAAGCTAATGCTTTATGTACAATACAGCTTAATAAGAATTACTTTTTCAACCTCAGGAATAAGCATTTGATTTTGAAACTTCAGGTTAATCAACTTGATACACATTCAACGTGTTCTCTAAAAAAACATCATTTCAATTTCACTGTTTTGGAAGAATGAAAATAGAAGTTTTAAATTATTTTTTAAGTTCGGCAAGATCCAGATGTTCTCTTTGAAATTTTTAAATAATGAATGAAGTGTTAGGTACATACCTGTTTCTCTGAAATTTCATTGGACAGAACTTTGGAGGATGACAGTACTTTAATGGCTGTCTCATCTTCTAAAATGTTTCCTTCTGACAATGACAATCCTTCAAGAATTTTATCTTCAATCTCCTTCAGTTGTCTGTAATGAGGAATAATACAGTTAAGTTGAACGATTTCATAATTAATAATCACAATGTTGATTACAGTTTTAATAATCGTAATGGCTATTACAGTATATGTAACAATGGAGACCCTGGCGTGCCAGGGATCAAAAGACTTAATTGAGATCTATGTTTTTCCTATAGTAGTTCAAATAACCAGAATACACTGTTAACACAGATATGTCTGTGAGCACCAATCACAAACTTTAACAATGGTTGATGTTGTCAATGCCAAGCCAGTGCCAGACACTGCATACCTATGTCATTCTTTCTGAAACTTGCATTGAAGGAGAGACAAACACTACAAGCAGAGTTTATAAATTTATACCCTGCTCCTTTACATAATTTGTACAGATATGGCAATGGCTATGGTTTGCTATGCGAACCCCAAAAAAACATTTAAGATTCTCCAATTTCCTTTGAAATTCAGGATCTCTTTCATATTAACTTTAGTTACCACATTTGATTTACATTTTGATACCATTTAATTATAGAGAACCTCTTACCGTTTATTTTCAGCTCCCTGCAGAATAAGTGTATTTTTCTCTTCCTCCAGTTCTGGTCTTTCTCTGGCTACAACAATACCCAGTAACTGATCCTGTAAACCTTCAGGTGTAATCATGAAATTCAACAGGTTCACCTGAAATAATAATCAGATGAAATCACTATTAGTCTATATGTATCCTTGCATTTCATTAAGATTTATTGTGACACTTAGAATAGGTTACATTATGATGTTTAATAGAACTATAAATTGTTGACAAAGATACATGCTAAAAAAAATTATTCTTAAATGGTAGGCAAAGTTGAATTAACGTCTTCTTACCCAAGTTTCAACATATCTAATTATAGCCGATGGGAAAAAACTTTTGGCAACTAATATTAATCCCTCTCCACTTTGCAGGTGAGAGTGCTGCCTTGTAGCAGCATTAGCCTGCTCTTTTTCGAAATCTACAAGGGTGTCTTTTACGTGTTTACCTTGACTGAAGTTTCTGGTAAGTAGTGTGGATTCCCGAGTTTAGTTGTCATGTAGAACTTATTCTTACCTTGACTGAAGTTTCTGGTAAGTAGTGTGGATTCCTGAGTTTAGTTGTCATGTAGAACTTGAAGTCTTGTGAGTACTCAATGGTGCTATCACCAAGCCTTATACGCATACTTCCACCCTGTTTAAATGTCTGTTTCAACAGCAAAGGTTCCAACAATGGATCCAATTCTTCACCTAAATTCTCCATTAAAACCTATTTTTGGTTGCCTTTTTTTTATATTAATCTTTAAAAAATAGACCTTTCTTCAACTTTTCTATGAAATTGATGTGTTAAACAGAAAATACTTACTGGAGTTCCAAACTGTATACAATTTTCTAATGTTCTGACGAAATCAGCATCAGACAATTTGACAACATGCAGATTGTTAGCCTTTTCCATGTTCTTTATCCATTTATTGGCCTGACCCTGGGGATCTATCATCAAAGGCTATCTTCTGGCATTCCTATTATAAAAAAAATGTACGAGTGTTAATATCTGTCCAGGTTTTATACTATATAACATCCAATTCAATTACATTTAAATCTATTTCTAAGAATTTCCATAATGGTAAAAAAATCTTCGGTCATGGCTTACAAAACAATTGTACTTTCCTTTCATTATATTTTTGACTGGCTGGTGTATAGCTCAAGTTGACTTCAAATGTGGGTTAAATATAATTTAAAACAAGAATGTGTCCCCAGTACACGGATGCCCCATCCGCACTACCATTTTCTATGTTCAGTGGACCGTGAAAATGGAGTAAAATCTCTTATTTGACATTAAAATTAGAAAGACCATAACATAAAGAACATGTGTTCTAAGTTTCAAGTTGATTGGAATTCAACTTCATCAAAAACTACCTCGATCAAAAACTTTAACCTGAAGCGGGACAGACGGACAAACAGAGGGAAGGATGGAAAGACTGACGGACGAACAAACGAACGGACCCACCGACCAGAAAACATAATGCCCATAAATGGGGCATAAAAACATTGAGGTTTTGGTGATAATTTTCACTTGACATTTTCTGTTTCACACAATGGTATTACAGTGTAACCTTTATAATCTGACAAACTTGAGGACCAGAAAAAAATTGGGAATTAAGCAGGGTGCAGGAATATTCATTTTTTTCTGCAAGGCTAGGCATATTTTGGGTCCATGAAAATGTTTCGGTTAATGCAGGATGTTGGAATACTCAGGTGTCTGATTAGGCATGTTACACTGTATTCTAAAACAAACTGTTTTTGCTTACGAGAGAATGATGCCGTTTTCTACAGAGAAGTTGTCAGTTGGTAATCCAAAAATATTCCAAGCTCTAATTTTAACAGGTTCTCCTAAACTGGACACTAGTGAGAATTCATCAGAACATGGAATTCCTTGTTTCCTCACATCATTCAACCATGTCTGTACTTGATCCTGTAAAAACACACGATGGTCAGTAAAAAAATATGCAGATTATATTTCACATGTTTCTATAAAATATTTCAAATGTATTATTTCACTGAACCTTTAATAATTTCCACTTAATTTATTAATAGTTTCCACTGTAAACTTATTCATTTTCATAGATGGGAGAAATTGTATTTTATTTTGCTAAAGTTTCCATAAAAGACTAAGAAATTCATACTGTGTTGAACAACTTAATTTGTGGTTTTCCATTACTGAGAAAATAATGAATCGACAGTATTATATAATACAAAAAAATGAATGTTGTATAAAAACTATTTTTTCATTAACAAAACAATCAATGCATAAGCCTGAAGGAAAGACCCATACATTATATCCTAATCCCAAGAACATAGTGCATGATTATGGTCATTTTTGATACTTTTATTTAGGTTCAATATAGCTGAACTTTACAAGACATTTTGATTAGGATAATTTAGTTAGCTTATGTTAACTTTTTGCATTTTTTAAGTCAGTTTACAATTTATTTATGATAAAAAGTTAACCTTGATTTGTGTTTTGTTAAATAACATATTTTTTGCAGATTTGCTTGCTGTAATAATATTGAAGTTAACATTATTGTCAACTGATAGTTTTACCTGTCTGTAAGCAGATGTGAAAGCTCCAAGGTAAGCAACAGTTCCACTAGATACTAAGATATCTCCAGTTAAATTAGTATACCTTGTAGCCAACATGCTAGCAGCTGCTCCCCATCTAAAATCATATAACAAATTCATCAGTCAAATTCTTACAAAAATAATTAAAATCTCAATTCAATTAAAACTATCAATATATCACTCAAATCCTTAAAATTAATTTTTAAAAAACTTCGCCCAAATAAATAACATTTGTTTTAAATATAAATCTTTATATGTCTGTCTTTCATTAAAAGTGCAGAATCTTTGAAATTTTGAAAAAAAGGTATTTTTGTCCCCCCTACAACTTGTTTGGCTATTGTCAACATAAAGAGAATGTATATAGTATTTATAAAAAAATGAAATGCCATAGTTGTTAGTAGTGGTACTGTATATAGTATGCTATCATCTGGATAATGACAAGTGTAAATTGTGGAGAAATAACTAGAGGCTCTTAAGAGCTTGTGTCACTCACCTTGGTCTATGTGCATATTCAACAAAAGACACAGATGGATTAATGACAAAATTGTGTTTTGGTGACGGTGATGTGTTTGTAGATCTTACTTTACTGAACATTCTTGCTACTTACAATTATCTTCATCGTTAATGAACATGGCCGGTTAGTTACAGAGGAAAATATTGTTAAAAATTTACAAAAATTTACAAAATTTATGAAAATTGTTAAAAATTGACTGTAGAGGCCTGTAACTCCTTAAGGGGTCAACTGACCATTTTTGTCATGTTGATTTATTTGTAGATCTTACTTTGCTGAACATTATTGCTGTTAACAGTTTATCTCTATCTACAATAATATTCAAGATAATAACCAAAAACGGCAAAATTTCTTTAAAAACTACCAATACAGGGGCAGCAACCCAACAAACGGTTGTCTGATTCGTCTGAAAATTTCAGGTCAGATAGATCTTAACTTTAAGAACAATGTAACCTCTTGTCAGATTTGCTCTAAATGCTCGGGTTTCAGAGTTATAAGCCAAAATCTACATTTAACCCCTATGTTCTATTTTTAGCCATGGCGGACATCTTGGTTGGTTGGCCGGGTCACGCCACACATTTTTTAAACTAGATACCCCAATGATGATTGTGGCCAAGTATGGTTAAATTTGGCCCAGTAGTTTCAGAGGAGAAGATTTTTGTAAAAGATTACAAAAATAAAATTTACAACAAATTGGTAAAAAATGACTATAAAGGGCAATAACTCCTTAAGAGGTCAACTGACCATTTTGATCATGTTGAATTATTTGTAGGTTTTACTTTGCTGTTTACAGTTTATTTCTATCTATAATAATATTCAAGATATTAGCCAAAAACTGCAAAATTTCCTTAAAATTGCCAATTCAAGGACAGCAACCCAACAGCCGATTGTCCAATTTTTCTGAAAATGTCAGGGTAGCTAGATCTTGACTTGATTAACGAATTAACCCCATATCAGATTTGCTCTAAATGATGCAGTTTCAGAGTTATAAGACAAAATCTACATTTTACCCCCATGTTCTATTTTTAGCCATGGCGGCCATCATGGTTGGTTGGCCGGGTCACGCCACACATATTTTAAACTAGATACCCCAATGATGATTGTGGCTAAGTTTGAATAAATTTGGCCCAGTAGTTTCAGAGGAGAAGATTTTTGTAAAAGTTAACGACGACAAGTGATGAGAATAGCTCACTTGGCCTTTTAGGCCAGGTGAGCTAAAAAGAAAAGGTAAGAAACTATGTATTCACCTGTCCTTTTCACCACCAAGACTACTGATCAGTTGCTTGGCTCTTTCTAATTTCTTTGTACAAAGGTCAACTTGATTCTCAAGGTCTGCCTTTTTCTTTCATGTGCCAAAGTATCTTGCAACTTAGATAATTTCTCCTGAACATCTCTGAGTGAGGCACGTTTCTTCTCTAAAGTTCCCATGGCAATTGCTAATTCTCCCTCTGCCTTCTTCAATAACTCCTTCTTAGAAGCTACAACTTTAGCCAACCTAGAAATAGAAATTTTTGAAATTTAATGGCATAGCTTTGTATGTTAGTTTTGAATAGAAACAAATTATATGCATGTTACTTGTCAAGGAAGAAATGATCACAGATTTACTTGCATAGATAGCCGTAACTTTTAGAATATTTGGTTTCCAATGCTCTTCAAATTTGTAACTGATTTAGCCTTCAAACTGTTTTTTTCATTGAAAAATAAAATCTTTGATCTAATAGATCATAACATAACAAGAATGTGTCCATAGTACACGGATGTCCCATCCCCACTATCATTTTCTATGGTCAGTGGACCATGAAAATGGGGTAAAATCTATAATTTGGCATTAAAATTAGAAAGATCATATCATAGGAAACATATGTACTAAGTTTCAAGTGATCGGACTTCAACTTCATTAAATACTACCTCAACCAAAAACTTTAATCTGGAGCGGGACGAATGGACAAATGAATGGACGCACAGACCAGAAAACATAATGCCCCTCTACTATCATAGGTGGGACATAAAAATCATAAAACAAATTAGTGTTGAGACCATTTGGCAAATAACTCCTTTTGAGCCCTTTGGAATTTATTACACCCAAATGTATCTAAACATATAATTGCTTTTAAAAACTTGAGATTAGGCAAATTTTAGGTTTCACTTGCCCAGGGACAAGTGCTCACAACAAATATTTCCACATCCCTGATGTTCATTCAGTCCTATGAATATTTCTGGGGAAATCGTGGAACCGTAAATAAACTGTATTTGCTTCTTACTATTAATTCTCAGTGACAGTTAATACTAATCGATTCAAGGTGGTCATTTATGTTATACAGACCCCCTCTATTTAATAAACTCTGTAACCGCCGTGGATAGTAAATTTGAAAATGATAGCAGATAGCATTATCCATATACTCTGTATTCGTAGTAAATGTATGTTCAATGTTTACAGAAAAACTAGATGTGTCAACGGGACAGGAATGGCCCCGTGTCACAAAGTTGAAAAATCTGCAATTTCAATAACACATGTGGACACAAACATGATAGTAGTCTCACAAATCAAAAATCAGCTCAAAATCTGGAGGTGTATAGAAAAATGTCCATATTTATAACTGATTTTCAACAATTTTCAAAGTCGTAAACCCTTAATTTTGGCAAAAATAAGCGGAGTGGAACGAAACTTTAAATTTGATCTGTAACTCATCATGGTAATCTCACATAAAAAAAATTAGCCCAATATCTGAAAGCATTTAGAATAAAGGTCTGTATAACTGATTTTCAAAAATTTATCAAAGTCCAAAGCCCGAAATTACAGCACAACTAAATTTTCCCCCACAAAAGGATGGCAGGGCCTGGCCCCTTGGGCTTAACCCTAAATCCACCTCTGCCAAGGGGAGTTGACTCTTGAAATATCAGCTGAAAGTTTTTAGTGCATACTAATAGTACTTGTAGAGGAATGATTGTGTGGATTAATAATGAATATTCTTGAATAATTCTTATATTTGTCAACAGGTCAGAGTAAACATTTTTGATTTTTTTTTTGGAGCCAAATCCATTCAGTTAAAATTGTTGTGTACACTGTAAGAAAAAAATACTCAAGCACACCCAAATCATCCGTCTTGGTACTGTTTGTTTTATTTGACTGATTTTCACACACATTGAAATTGGCTGTGAATCGAGGCAGTAAAGTTCCACCTTTGGTGCCTTAAAAACGTTTTATTCGTATTTAACAATGCATTATTCATGTTATGATATCTTTGTAATAGAGTCGGCCATTTTATTTTTTCCGACATTAGCATGTTCACGTTTATTCAATCATTTTTTCATGTCGTGATAATTTCCTATATTATTTACAGACACAGACATCGACAGCAGTATAAAATTCACAGGAAAATTTGTATTACATTATTATACTCTTACAATGGAGTAAAGTTGTACTATACATATCTGTCTTCTAGATTGTGATATTTTTACCCACTCATAATTGTACTAAATTTAATTGGTTAGTTTCAGTTTTTATAAACTGCGGAACTATTTCATTGTCAATTAAATGTCAGTATTTGCCATCATCTAAATTCTTAATTTTTTCTTCAAACTTTAAACACGTCTGACTTACTCTGTAATTCTTGAACTAAGAGAAATTGTTAAGTTTGGACATGCGTGACAAAATCATTTCATTAACCAATCAAATTATCGAAAAATATGGGGCGTGTTTTATTGGTCTCTTCTGTAGATTTTTAGAATGTCTATTGGTGAAGAGCAAAAAAGATGAATCTGGACCTTTTCTGGAAAAGCAAACCAAAAACAACATTAATTTTTTTTAGATATCATAAATGACAATACATTAGTACAAGTTGTAAACATACCAATTCGAAATGATAAAATTATAGATCTTGTGTTAACAAAATTTATCCAGCCATCATTGAAAAAAATGAAACCATGCCACCATTAGGGAAGGCAGACCATGATATTGTATATATATAGAATTGAAAACCCTTAAGGCTTATCTTCTACTACTATCAAGTAAAAATGGCTATACAGGTGTTTAAAGGTATGGAATCATTGTTCTTTTAACCCCCAAAAAAGGAAGATATGCACACACACAAAAAACTTTGCGTACGTCGATAAAAGGGGTCGATAAAAAATCTTCAGTTATGAGGGGTCCTACTAAAATGCGCCCTGGAGCGCCCGGGTGAAGAAAAAGCGCCCGGGGAAAAGAAAAAGCGCCCGGAGAAGAAAATATAGCGCCCGGGGACCCAAACTCCAGCTGAAAATTTTCAAATCTCCAGTTGTGGCTTGACAACTCTGTCACATGTCTGTAGTAGTGCATATAAACTGTTCTGGGATGTTATTTTTCAAGAAACTTCCTAGTAAAAGTGTCAGTTTTATCTGCAAAGGTCCGAGTTCCTATGGCAAATTGCATTGTCTATATTTGAAGAATTGCAACCTATAGTTTCTAAGAAACAGACTTAACCAAGAAAACTGAAAATTGACCAATGAACCATGAAAATGAGGTCAAGGTCAAATGACACCTACCAGCAAGCTAGACATGTACACCTTACAATCATGCCATACACCAAACATAATAGACACTATAATAATTGCATAAAGTATAAGACACTCAGACCACTACATGTATATGGCCTTCGACAATGAACATTGACAATATCATAAGCTAGCAATAGTCTGACTTACCCGGTATACTCAGTGCAACAATACACAAAGAACAATTATAACCACAGGCACTTGTCTTAGAATTTTTTTCCCTATATACCTTAATAACACGTTATATTATGGTATTTTTTTCTGAGACAATAACAGACAGTAACCAACTACAACCACTGATTACTATGGAAAGTCAACGGGGTCAAAATTCTTACTTTGTAACTTGTCAATTTGCAACTTGTAAGATCTTTATACATTGTAAAATACACTTAATAAAACGAGAACCATTCTATACAGAATTATAAGAGACTATTAAAATGTATAGATATAATACACAATATGAAAATACTATTTACAATATATAAAATTTCAACGCCTTTTTAAAATCAAATGACAGGTTTTGGCACACACACGTATCATATTTACATCTGAGAATAAAAACACTAACTTTTGGTTATCAACTAAAGTATTAAAATTATCATTAAAAGTTTCAGCAACATTATATAAATGCTTTCTAAAATCGTCTCAAAGAGGACATCTTAATAATACATGCGCTTCATCTTTAATAAAAACGTCACATATATGGCACACTCTGTTTTCTAAAACAATATTTTCATATCTCCCTGTTTCAATCCTTAGGGGAGCAATACCACATCTAAATTTGGCGAAAGCACATCTGTGACTGAAGGGTAAAGCTATTTTGCAGTATACCTCCGGTTCAGAATTTTCTTTAAACAGTCTATACGTTCGATCGTAGCTTATTGCCACCTCTACCCGATATAGATTAACCAGAATGTAAAACAGCTTGTCAATTATCGACATGGTCGTGTAATTTTGACATAAAAAAAAATTACAATATAGTTAGTGTCCATATTTTCAGGACACGATAAATGACTTTAATTTAGTTCACAGACTTTCTTTACCAAAAAGTTCCAGTTTTTTACACACTTATGCTAAAATAATCATACTATCAGCGCTCTTGTGAACTTTTGCATTTAACCAATTTGACCGAATAATACTTTTCCACTGCTTATCAAAAATAGGCGTTATACCTAAGTCTCCAGTAACTGCAGCATTCAGAGGCGGATTTAGGGGGGGGCAGGGGGCCCGGCCCCCCTCTTTTTGGGAAAAAAATTGGTTGCTTATATAGGGAATCACTGAAGCGTGACTGGAGCGGGCCCCCTCTCAAGTTAGTCAGTGGGCCCCACTTATGAAAATTTCTGGATCCGCCACTGGCATTGGTGCATATTTTCCTACACCGAGAAAAAATCTAAAAGCCCTATATATATTATGTATGGAGTTAATACAAGAATATGTTTTTACACCCCATACACCGGCTCCATATTCTATTATAGGACTGGCAAACCAAACTTTGATATAATTCTAAAAATACATCGAAAGAAACCCCACCTAAAAGTTTACACTTGGCTACAACCAACCCTAAAGCTCTATTTTCTGAAGATGCAACGGCTTTTGCAGTAATATTAGTCTAATTGCTCGTTTAAAACGAGACCAAGATAAGTATCATTACATGAAAACTTAATAGTATGATCATTACAATTCAAAATTACATCTGATCTAGGTATAGATGGCGGTCTAAAATGGACAACGTTACTCTTGTTTGCATTATTTTATGTCATACAATTGTCTTCACACCATGTAGATAAAGCATTTAACATAAGTTGTAGCTCTTTTCATCGTTTGCCATAATAACAACGACATCAGCATATAATAAAATACACAGTTTTTCATCACCTATTTCTATTCCGCAGTCAAAGGACTTTTAAGAAATGTAACTAAATCATTAATATATAAGTTGAACAAAATGGGCGACAAGGTATGGCAAGCCGTTCTCGTAAAAATTATGTTTAAACCATTTATTGAAAAATTTACACACTGAGAATTACAACAAAGCACACAGAGATTTAAAAACTTCAAAATGCACACTGAGAATTGAAAATTACACACTGAGAATTGAAAATTACACACTAAGATTTCATAAAGACGCACTGAGATTACAAAAATGAAAAACGCACACTGAGAATTGAAATTTACACACTGAGAATTGAAAATTACACACTGAGATTTTAAAAAGACACACTGAGATTTCAAAAAGACACGCTGAGAATAAATACTGAAAATACACACTGAGAATTTGAAATTACACACTGAGAATTTAAAAATACACACTGAGAATTTAAAATTACACACTGAGAGATTTGTGCGCACTTTTTATGCGCACATATCTAATTAGCATACTTAATCTGAATCTATTACAAGCTTAAAACAACAAGGGGACAGAACTCGTTAGTCCTTCGATTTGGTTCCAAATTATTAATAAAAAAAACTTTAGAAATACAAGAACAAGAAAAATACCCACTTACTCTTATTACAAAATATAACCAAATGGTGAAAAACTTTATTAAAATTATAAGAAAACATTGGAACAATCTGCAAAAGAATGCAGTGAAATTTTTACTCAAGTGTCTATTATAGCATATAAACGTAACAAAAATATAAAAGATTAACTAGCGAAATCAGGGAAACAGTTGGAAGACCTTTGAAAAGGGACACATGTTTAATTACTGGTAGTAATGGTCTGAATTATAGGCAACAAACTCATGAATATGAGCGATGTTAAGTCTTGAAATTTATTACGAATGTTGGTAACTCGAATAATTCAAGCCCTTTCCGTGTCCGATTTTCTCCCACATGAGGATGTAGCCTTCGTAGATCAGCGGAATATAACGACTGAATTATTCGGGTTAGAATGTTGGTTGAAGGAATCGCATTTCATTATAATGAGATCAAGATATTAATCTGTTGAATCTGTTGAATTATTCATCTCATGAATATTCATTAGTAATTTGCATATTAATCTCAGAGTGTATTTTTGAAATCTCAGTGTGTGTTTTTCAATTTATTTCATCTCAGTGTGTCTTTTTAAAATCTCAGTGTGTAATTTTGAATTCTCAGTGTGTGTTTTTTATTTTTTTAAATCTTAGTGTGTAATTTCGATTTCTCAGTGTGTTATTTTAGGTTTTTAAATCTCAGTGTGTATTTTTTTCGAAAAAAGGGTTTAAACATAGTTTTGACGAGAACGGCTTGCCATAACAAGGGACATCCTTAATTATTTCAAGCCACAGTTAGCATGCAGACTTCTTATACGTTCAGGTATTTCACATCCAATCTTTTATGGTAATATTCTTTATAAAGCCCAAAACTGTCAGTGTTCACCTCAGAAGCTAACAAAACCTTTAAATAGACTTATTAAGAAGTGATATAGTTACGATACTGTTGGCAGGTCATTAAAGATTGCATAATTTGGCTTTAATATTGATTTACTTATAGGGTCTTTGCATCGGAACTAAACACATTTTTTTTAAACAGTTGTTCGCATGACACGGGTTGTGTTCTTCTCATATATGATATGATGGTTTGATACTAAACCCCTAACGAGAGGGATTGTGCCTGATATTCATATGATGAAGACATAATCTTTCTATCAGTGTAATTGAAGTCTGGAGCTGGCATGTCAGTTAACTGCTAGTAGTATGTTGTTATTAATGTATTATTAGGGTCTTTCCCCTACGTGAGGAAAGACCTAATTGTTTTTCTAATGTTTTTTTGTTTTTTTTTTGTTTTTTTTTTTACTTCCAGCATTTTTTTTTTGGCACGCCCTTCTACCGTTTCTATTGGAGTTATCAATACCAAATTTAAACCATCGATAGACCTCATCATGAACTTTTACCTGACGATCTTATGTAGGATTTCATCATCCCCTTTAGAAGTTATCTCCCTTTTATTGATTTTTTTCAACATGGCCCCCTCTCTTTGTTTTTTTTTAAAGATATCATGACCTTATTTGGACAATAGGTAGAACTCATCATGATGTATTACCATATGAGGCTGAATAGGATTGCATTGTCCCCTATGAGAGTTATATCCCCTTGAAACAATTTCTTTTCTTAGCATTTTTCTCAAAAAGTATAAGAGATAAAATCGATTTGAAAACGGCAACATGTACAGGAACAAATGGCAATGTTAATGAACATATACAATCATTTTGTTATTAATCCTTATAAGGAGTTATTCCCCATGAAAAATTGTATTTCCAGAACCGGAAGTCGTAGAAACTTGGGACCTTCACCAATAATCTTTAATCCATGTGACCTTTAATATGTCCTCAAGGTCAAAGGTCACAGAGTGCAAAATAAAATTACGCTGCAATTTCCAGCTTACATATTAGGAAAACAATAAGACTTTGCTGCATACATACAGCGTATAAAATATTCCTCTCGATGAGCTCTACATTTTATATAATAAGTCCAAAAAAGTCCGACCGTCTGTTCAAAAGTTACAACGGGATGATTCTTAAAAGTATAGTATTGTGTGTATATCTTTTTAAAGGTAACAGATATCAACCTACTATAAACTGCAAAGATGATCAGTAATTCAAGACCTTCAATTTGAGGTCAATGTCAGGTCATGATGAAATTTCACCTTGACCTTCACAGTATACTATGACCCTGACCTTGTGATATTTGAAAGGTCAAGTGGTCCTGAGTTGAATGGTGATAGTCCCATGTCTCTACGACTTCCGGTTCGTAAGTTTGGTATTGCATCATATATTTGATGATTAATTGTGACCTTGGTGAACTTTGAAATTGTCCCAATTCTTTTTCTATAATGTTGTCCTTCAACTGTAGACTATTTGTCATTTAACAGATTTGAGATATCTATTGTCGTTTTAGAGATAATGGAGTTTGAAATTTTGCGAGCGACGGCATGTATTTCTGAATCAACAACAGCTTACCACTTTTAAATGTTTAAGAAATTGAAGAGGTTAACATAGTTATAGTTGACGAAATACCAAAAACATTCCATGGAAAAAAACACCAAAAAATCAATTTGAAATTTCATGTTTTGGATAGACTTTGTAAGTTTCATAACTTCTATTTATGTAGTTGATATTGCATCATTTTTTGTATTTTGTCAAATGGGGTCTACTTAAAAATGAAAATTTTAAACCTCTCTTTCATCCCAGTGGGAAGGGTGGGGTCATTTAGTGCAAAAATTCAAAGAGGTAGAGCCGATTTGCCGAGGATTTGTTTCATTCGATAAGATAGGTAATTCATGTTTTAAATAGCCCGACCGATGCTAATTATAGTACACGAAAATACGTCACATCATCTATTTCCATACCTTGAACAGGTATTCCTACAGTAACAAGGCCAAGACTATTGATTTTTTAATATTGATTCTATTCTATTATTAACATCCTTTATGCAAGGTGCCATACAATGTACCACGTAACTTGTCAAGGAGCCAAATAATATCGAACAAATTTCAATCGTGATTTTCTCATTCTGAATATATGTATATCTGTATTTGTCCTGGTCTTTTAATGTTTTATCGTCTATAAGATAAGATAAGATAATACATGTATATATTATAACCGGAGAACATCTTACATCAGTTGGTCATAGTCACCCTGTGTTACTAACACATGTTATATTGTCTTTTTTGTCATTTTAACAAATCGGCCCTTCGTTGTGATACAGATGCAACAGCTTCTTGATGTTTTACTACAATCACGATTTGTAGTGTAATTGATTTGTTCTGTTGTGTTTTCTCGATGACTTAGGTACCGGTGTAGGGACGGTGGTAAAAAAATCAATACTAGTATCTATACAGTTTGTGAATTGGCGACAAAATTGTTGTTGACTGCATTTGTTACATATAATACCATGTTCAAAAAAGGTTTCGAAAAATAATTGTTTGTGTTGTTTTGAAACTTGTATACAATGGCCTTTTTTGAAGTTATGTGTATATTACACTCGCAACATGTAGGCTTCATTGCTATAGAATTAATTCTCGTGTTATTGGTTATGTACAGGCACCTACATCAGTCTAACGGCAGTTGTTTCTTGAATATATGTAATTAATGTAAACACATAAATAGAAAGTTCGCCAAGAGTATGGACAGTCATAGGAATGCACACAATAAGCGATACATTATTTTTTTTCTTTGATACATGTAAAATGATATACCAGTAAACTATATAGTCAAAATGAACCAGAAAGACTCTATGAAATAAGCAAACATCCGAAAAAATATGATAGAAACATTAAAATTTAATATAACAACACAAAAAAAGCTAATATTTTGAGCGAGATTCGAACCCTTACTTCAAAATCATCATTTATTAGAAGTTCTGTGCTCTACTGATGGAGCTACGGCGATGCTATTCCTAAATATTTTATAAAGAAGCTATATCGGTACAATTTATCGATGTTACAACTTTTTCTTTAAAAAGTTGTTTTTTATGTAATAAGGACACACTAAACCAATTTCATTTTTAAAGGAAAAAGTAGTATGAATAACAACAGTCATAAAAAGCATAACTTTTTTTTGGTTTGGAATGTCCTTCTGGGGGGATTCCCTGTTTTCCCTATCTAAACACACCCGAAAATCCGCATATTGGACCTTTATCCTTTTTGGGGGTTACATTAACTATTGATCACACGTATCATAATATGTGTAAATCGAGATATTGATCAAAAAGCATTTTTATTTTTTGTTTTTATAGTAAATGTCATTCTGTCGACACTTTTTGAAATTGGCCCTTCTGTGAAAAAAATCCTCGGCATATTGGCCCTACCTCTTTCTCAGATGGTAAGGTTGTCGCATATCAAATGAAAGAACATAAAGCGTACATTTCAAATTTCAAATTGACGTCCCCCAAAAATTGGTTCGATGGGGTCATTGAGTGCAAAAAATAAATTTTCTTTACGATAGGGTTGTTTTATATCAAATAAAAGGTCATGATGTGTACATTTGAAATATCAAATTCCCGACCTCCAAAAATTAGTTCGATGGAGTTATTAAGTGCAAAAATCAAACTTTCTAGAACATGACGTTGTCGCATATCAAATGAAAGCTCATCTAGTCTATGTTACATATATCATACTTCCGATCCCGAAAATGTAGGCGGATGAGGTCATAAAGTTTAAAAAGCGAAAAGTTTCAGAAGGTATGCTTGTCATATATCAAACGAAAGGTCATACAAAGTACATTACAAAATCATCACTTCTACAGGAAAGACCTTTCAATTGTTTAACAAACAATTGAGATACTAGTTTTCATTATGTTTAGTTTCTTTTGTTGTACATCTTCTGACATCAGACTCGGACTTCTCTTGAACAGAATTTTAATGTGCGTATTGTTATGCGTTTACTTTTCTACATTGGCTAGAGGTATAGGGGGATGGTTAAGATCTCAGTCATAAACATGTTTAACCCCGCCGCATTTTTGCGCCTGTCCCAAGACAGGAGCCTCTTGCCTTTGTTAGTCTTGTATTATTTTAACTTTTGTTTCTTGTGTATAATTTGGAATTTAGTATGGCGTTCATTATCGCTGAACTAGTATATATATTTATTTGGGGTCAGCTGAAGGACGCCTCCGGTGCTGGAATTTATCGCTGCATTGAAGACCTGTTGGTGACCTTCTGTTGTTGTCTGTTACATGGTCGGGTTGTTGTCTCGTTGGCACATTCCCCATTTCCATTCTCAATTTTATATGCTAAAATGTACTGGTCGAATGCTCAAGCTAAACTGGTCAAATTCTTAAGTATATATATATATATATGCTAAAATAAACTAGTCAACGATGGCTCATAAACCAACAAAACAACTTCTTCATGAAGTCGAACCATGACAAAGCAATCAAAATATAAAAATCCTTTAAAGTCAATTTCATCAAGAGGCTCTCAAGGGCCTGTGTCGGTTAAATTCATAATAATTAGATTTAAATACCCTAATAATGATTGAGAACAAATTTGGTTTAATTTGGCCCAGTTCATCCCATTGTAGTCTTACATTACAATAGTTACTGAAGACCCCTTTTTGAATTTTTAATATATATATATATATGAATAAATCGAATATTATCACTTTCGTTAAAAAAAAAGAAGCCAACACATTAACTATCCATAACAGGTCATTCTTCTTTGATGTGTTTTTTTATTTGTTCCTATGGCTGTATTGTTAATTTTGTTTTTTCATAGGAAGAAAAACCGGAAAATTAACTTGATATGACATCCTTAACAAAATATTAAATTATTGATAATATAATGTATATGCCAAGAAGATAGATTCTTATCCCGCCTGAGGGACGATATTATTTGATAAATACAAAAATGACAACAAGAGGATTACGTTAGATAAGATAACATTATGTAATCAGCCGATCGAATTTTAATTATCATTTTCTATACATGTGTGAAACGAACTTTGATCGGAGAGTAAAAGTCAAGTAATAACGTTTGTTTACCACTTGTGTGTAATAATTAAATGGATTAGCAATGGAAGAGGCAGATACAGCTGTTTCTATTGAGTATTGCGAACTTCGGAAAACGAAATCTGATTCTGATTCTGCCGATGATGTAACGATATTCAAGAAGGTAGGGAGACGTAATATAAATATAGCAACTTATTTTTATAAACAACCCTCAGACTTTCAAGAAACGCTTTAAAAACAAAACAACATTTAGCTTTCAATGCGGATCTTTGCTATTTTTTAATTTATCTGCGTAGTAAGTTGATTTTTTAAGACATGCTTTTTTTGCTCGAGTAATCGGGTTAAAACTTGACCTATCATAAACTTTCAATTTTTGAGACACTCAAACAACTACTATTTTCCATGTGCTACAACGACGGAGAAGGAGACTGATTACCATGCTGATTGGATGCTGTTACTAGCAGTCCTATACAAAATTACTTATCCATGCGCCTCATAGTAATCTCAAGGTTTACTAGTAGTATGGATTCACCTAACTGTACTCGAAGTGTCCAAAGTCTAGTCAGGACATATTTTGAATGTTTACTATTAAAGTCCTGCTGTTTCTCAATTATTGTGACTTATGTTCAAATGTTTACTGAGTCCCACTGTTTTTCAATGATTGTGACTTATATTCAAATGTTTACTGAGTCCTATACTGTTTCTCAATGATAACATGTTTACTAAGTCCTACTTTTTCTGAATGATTTTGACTTATGTGCAAATGTTTACTAAGTCCTACTTTTTCTCAATGATTGTGACTTATGATCAAATGTTTACTAAGTCCTACTGTTTCTCAATGATTGTCAAGTGGTAGCTCTCTTACAATTGTCGACTATATATAAAAAAAAGTCGAAAGTTCAATCTACTTTTTAAAAATCACAACTTTTTTATATAACCCCTGCTCATGCAGTTACAACTTTCTACTTTGAATGATTTATACCATTAAATATGAAAAAGGAGAATTGGATAAGCAATGGGAGAGGCAGTAACAGCTGTTTCTATTGAGTATTGGTATCAAACCTGATGACTGATTAAGAACTGGTCCATAGTGTATGTGTACCTGAGACTTTGAAATTTGGTATGGACTCTGGTTTGTATCTTATATATTGTAACCTCATATATTTTTTTTTTATATCAATGTACTTATAAATAAGGTCAAGTCGATTAGCTGTGTCCTGCTTTTTTTTTAATCTTAAAATAAGAATGTTTACACTTGCATATCAACGTTTTGTCGTTTATTCAATTTGTCAGTATCTGAATGTGGTTATCATGTAATTGATAGTAATAAATATCATGTCAATTCTAAAAACTGAAAACAGTTATGAAACTAAACAGTAGTCCTCAGACGCTATTACTACTGACAGAACATTTTTATTTTATCCTGGGAATGAACCATGTTGACTCAACCAGGATTTTTATACCATGAACAACTCGACAGCTGTCACATTAGAAACAGGAACAGCTGTATTTTCCGGGTCAATGTGACCTACACTTTGCAATGTATTTAAAAGTAAGGATCAATCGACACATGTAATCGTTCGGCTCTCTGTCGTCTCAGCACAAACTTTTTATACAAACACAAACATTAAGTGATAGCTTATTGGAAAACAAATAATAACATTTATTATGAGTTTGTTATAAATATTTATCATATGTGTAGTAGTAAATACAGTAGTTTTGCATATGTGATAAATAGCCTGCTGTTTAATCCATATCGCGCAACTTTGATGCGCACCCTTTATCGCATACCCTTTATCACACCCCTACTTTTTTTTTTTTTTTTTTTTTTTTTTACATAAAGTCAGTTTTGGTTTTTTTTTTGCTTAAGAAAATTTTCCTCAAAATAGGTAAATTTTTTGAATGACGTCATTGTTTGGTATGTGACGTCACAAACGTCGAGTTTTCACATTGTATGTGACGTCACGAACGTCAAGTTTTCATATTTTTTGGCACACTAACTATGAAAAATACAAAACACACAAATTAATACAATAATAAACAAAATATTTTTAAAACAACAGCACGCAAATTGTAAGGTAACCCAGGTGCTTCGGATAAGTAATTGAGCAGTTCTTTTAAGGCCTTTGAAACAAGACAAAAGTAGAACTGAAGGTATCCAGTGCTATGGATCAGAAAACAGTTCATATAAGGCAGCAACCATTTGATTTTCTGGGGGGGGGCTATGGTTTTTTTTGGAAAAAAAAGTTTGTTTCGAGTTTTTGGAGAAAAAAATAATTTGTTTTTGATTCTGAGAAAAAAAAATTGTTTGTTTCACACAGGCGAAAAAAAAAATTTGTCCAGAAAAAAAAACCATAGCCCCCCCCCCCCCCCCCCCCAGAAAATCAAATGGTTGCTGCCTAATATAATACTCTTCTGTTGAAATATATGATAAAGCCTAAAGGCCCTTGGGCTGATATTGATGTCTCGGGATGATACGACATATGATACGGATTTTGCCATGTATTATTCTCTATATATACATGTATATATATATATATATAGTTGGAATAATAGAATAGTGCATTACTAGAATTTATATTAGTATCCAGAATTGCCTACACATACATCCTGGTATGAATGATCTAGAATGTAGAACTCTAAAGTCTCGTGGAAGTCTCTAAGTCATCTATTGTTCAATAAAATTTCCAAATTAATCGAAACTTGTTGAAGATTGATTAGAATTTTATTGAGCAATAGCTGACTTAGGGCTTACACGCCCTCCCAAGCTGTTGGACCAGCTTCCTCCCTACACTACAATTTAGATCATTCATTCTCTAAAGAATGACCTTTGGTAGTTACGAACTTCCGTTCTCTCGTGTAAGCCCTAAGTCATCTATTGCTCAATAAGATTCAATCAATCTTCAACAAGTTTCGATTAATTTGGAAATTAATCTTTACGATGGTTTATATATAACTTCTTCAATAATGCAAAGCGTGTATACATAATGAGTTCAACAATAAAATTTCCGAAAAATACAACAAATGGTAATTCCAATAAATGTTCTATACAAAACTCAATGAATGTCACTATAAATGCACGGCGTCCGTACAGCTTGACCGCTGATGTCCAACTTACCATTTGCATAGAAACAACATAATATCAATTACGTAATCTTACTTGTAATAATGAAAGGACTCTTTTGGCACAAAATGGCCTAAAATACCAACTTTTTCATAAAACACCAAAAAGGTCACGATTTGATCCGTAAATGGGAACATTTCAAAATTATCATTGCTATAAAATAAATCAGTTCTTTTCATAAAAGTACATAATATTCTCCAAAGTAGGGTACTTGGGACATTTTGTCAAAATGTGATGAATGTGTTCAATTTTCACACCTTAAAGCTTTAGGAAAACTTTGGCCGCCACCTATACGAAACATATATATGATAACAAAAAATGGATAATGCTACGATTAAAATGGAATAACTTCTTAACGTGTAAGCTAACAATTTGGAGAACAATAGTCGCTTGCTTTTAGATAAAGTTTGAAATTCCACGAAATAAAACAAAGAGGAAAATATCGCTGTCACAAATAATTCCTGTTGTAATCAAATCTTCTTGTAATTACAGGAACAGAAGAAGAATCGTCTAATAGAAAAGACCGTCCATCTCCTGTCCATAGTCATAATAATTTGCTTGACACATGGTGCAGTATATAAACAATGGCTAATTCCATATATTTACACAATTGTCACACCAATACTTCTGGTGATACGTGTGGTAATGTATTGGTGAGTAATAAGGATTTTGTTCTTTTGACCTTTGGTTCCACTACTGTCCAACGAACACAGCCAGTTCAAAATATATCATCATATGTCCATGCATGCTGATCTGTAAAAAGGTTTGTAGGAAAAAGATATTTACTTACATCCGCAGCATTTGGACTCTGTTGAATGGTTGTATCACTGACAAGCATACCACATTTCCTTAAAATTACGTTTGCATGTGTTTAAAAATAGGTTTTGTATTAATTATTCAAATAAAGTGCGACTACAAAGTAAAATCACTTCTCAAAACACTTCAAAAAATTTCATTCTGATTGATATAGTGGTATTGTCATAAATTGCGTTGGATTGATCTATGGATTGAACAGTGGTAGAGCAAACATCGAATTCCAGCACAAAATGTTATCACACACTATAGAGGAGGGACAGCAGAGGTGGCGTGTGCAAAACTTTTCATTTCACGTGGTACGATAGCGAAATTTATAACAGTTAAAGATTGTTGTTCATACAACCTAACACAAAAAAGTTCGCATTAAGTCTTCAACCGTTGCTGCATGGTACGACACTGAAAAACTACGATTTTCAAGTAAAATGACACAGTGAAATGTGAAATATATTTGTCAAATACGTCAGAAAATACGTATCCCTTACACATAAACACTTCTTTTTTTTTTGTATTTTGATTACATTCAAGATAAAATGAAAATTGTGAACTTTGAATTATTACAGTAGACAGTAGATACCTTCTTTAAATTACCTTGGTGGGAAATCAGTTCTATTGGGAATTGACTCTAGATACAGATATTTCAAGGCTAAATTAATGTTACTAATAATTTGCATCAAACATTGTAAAATTATTGTGCACCCTTATGCAGAGCAGTACTCTTTCGATTCATAATTAAAGTTTGGAAATTTTGAAATCTGATAAATTGCATTTCCAGATGTATTGAGACATTGTTGTAATTTGCTTGAAATTTTTTTATCTTTTCTTTTAGGAAATTGAATTACCAGTATTTCCTTCTAGATTTCTGTTACTTTGCAAACATTTTCGTCTTTGTGCATATTTGGTAAGTTATAACGCTAACCACACCAATTGAACTTATCAGAAATAATAAAAATGAATATAAAGGGAACTTCCATGATTATTTTAAAGCAAATGATTGGGAGGATAAATTCGTGACACAACATACGAAACTTGATATGATTGGGTTGTAGACTAAACTAAGAAGAATATCTAATATGACCTGCTTAAATAGAATTAAACCAACACACTCCTTCATATACACCAAAAAGATCCCCAGATTATGTTATTGTTCTATTATATGTCAATATGCTATAGTTCTATTATAAATTAGAAAATACGTTAAACGACAAATGTCTTTTTTATGCTTCAAATGTACCACGAATGTGGCAGAAAGAGGTAATTTTATATCTTTTTGAATAAGGTTTTCTCAGTAATAATACAATCACTAATCTGTCAATAATCAATCACTAATCCATCAGTAATAGGTCTTAAATCGATCAGTAATCTAATCGATCACTAATCGATCAAACTCCCGAGGAAGTTTGATCGATTACTGATCGATGACTTCAAGTCATCAATCGAGTACTGAATGATCAAATATGATCGATTAGTGTTCGATTACCAATCCGATCGATTAGTTATCGATTAGTGTTCGATTACCAATCTGATCGATTAGTTAAGTCTGGTATACCCACTCCAGGCGCGTAGCTCCCTATACGCTAACATGCAGTTGCGTGCACATCGATTCGGCAAGCAAAAAAAAATGCCAAAATAAAAATTTATAAATTAATTATGGTTAAAGGAAACACATATGTTGTCACTTTTTTAATTGATGAACTGTCATTAAATAACGGCATTTCAAAATAAACGTTTTATTGGAGATCATGTAAAAATCGGACAGTAACTTGTATCTTTTAACAGATTTGATCGGTCTAAAACGTGTAGTTTCTGAGCACATTTTACAGAGTACGGCTTATCTGTTTGCGATGCGATGTACGGTACTACCAATTGACCATTAGATTTATCGAAACCCTTTGATATTATTGAAAATATGCCAAGGTGATGTATTCGACAGACTACCAGAGCCAATCACTGCCAAAACAGCATTGGAAAGTCTCATTATATTTTGCGTTCACACACGTAGACCATATGATAATGGAATTGGAGAGTAGAGGGTGTCTGGTATTATCAGAAAATAGCTTATAATCTTTGTGTCGTATCTGCTTCCTCGTGTTGTAGGAAATATAAACAACGAATAATTCTCAACATTGTCTGAGACATACAAAATGACCTGGCATGTATTTGGCGGACAATTTCTATTGGGAGGTCGCTCGATGGAGAACACGTACGCTGGTTTATAACATCTCGCGAGTGTTACCATGCAGATCTATCAGTGTATTAAGTCTGTTGAAAACAAATATACGATCAACAATGAATAACGACAGGTTATCATCGCTAGCATTACTGCATATTGATCGGGATTTCAGTGTGAATGTTGACAAAGTAATAGAGAAGTTCGTTTCTGCTTAGACCCGAAGAGCAGATTCTGGTCAATGTTGAGTAAATTCTGTAACTTCAAAAATGTGTTGTTTATGTATTAACCATGATTTACTCTATTCAGAAGATTCAAGTATTAATAGTTTTCGTTCATAAATTGTTTATAAGTCCTATCTACATGTAGCTCCTATTTAAACCGTCCTATGACCGAAAACCGAAAAAAAACATTTTTCTACATTAAAGGGTCCCGAAATTTTTCGCCACGCTCCGCTCGGCGGTAGTTGTTTGCACATCGTTTTCTTCTAGCTACGCCCATGCACTCCAAAATATTGAGTTATTTTAGATGAACGCTAAATTAAGCCGTTGACATGAAAATTATAACAAAACATGTAAAAAAGAAGATTTGCTGTATCTGTTCAAATCACTTTTTTTGCATAGAAAAGACATCTACAGATAAGCGTAAATCGTTGTCGTCAACACTTAAAAAAAACTACAAGGCACCAGTTTAGACAACAAGAGTTTATTCTTTCTTATTGAATAAAAGACAAAATTATACTAACATGATTATTTTTAATTTACAGGATACCTGCTAACGAGACTTTATTCTTCATCGTGTTTGGTCTAGCCAACGGACCATTGATTTGGGCCATGTTTGTGTACAGGAATGCTGTTGTTTTTCACAGTATAGACAAAGTCACATCATCTTATATACATTACCTTCCTCCATTAGTGTCTTTTGTGTAAGAAACTATATTTAACATACAATAAGATGATGTGATATGATAGCAAGTGAGAAAACTATCCACCATACAATATATAACATAGATGTAGCTATAGTAACTATAGGTTTGTACAACCTTAACAAATGAGCAATGACATACAAAATAGCAAGCTGTAAAAAGCCCATATATGATCAAATGTAGAACAGTACGAACGAGAAAACCATCGACCATTTGGTTTTCTTTAGAACTTGCGTTACTTTTCAGCTAAATACATCCCAGGATACTTTTAAGATTGGGAAAATCTATCTAAAGCCAAGCAAAAATGTAATGAGATGAAGAGATATCGCCAACCATTGAATAATAGTTGAAGCATACCACGAGAGATACCATGAGAGAAACTCCGATTGCCTTATATATATATGTAGTTTTAGTAATTTACACTGGAGCAAGAGACAGTAAAAAAAACGCAAGAAAAAAGAAACCTTGTTTTAAATCGTTTCTGTTGTAAGAAATTTATATTTATGAAGGAAATTGTACAAAAAGGAATCAGATGAATTAAAGGATTGTCAGTCAACCAAACTGAATGAATCAAAGTGCTTGTAAGAACAGAGGGTAAAGATTGCTTTAATTCTTACAATGGAAAGTAAAATTAAACATTGAATTGTAAAACATTGGTTGTAGTTGATTCAACTACAATTATATATGGACAATGATCTAATGTAAAAACAATTGTAAAAACTTCCCATTGACGTTTCTCTCATGGTATCCTATTATTCAATGGTTGGCGATAACTCTTCATCTCATTACATTTGTGCCTGTTTAACCCGCCACATTCGATTCAATTTGCGCCAATTGCTGTTTTGAAAAGGTATTAATTGCGCCACTGTCTTTTATTTTGATGGTATTAATTGCGCCAATAAATGAAATGAAATTGCGCCAGATTTACCTGTAAATATTTTTTACCTATATCATACATGTACATGTTTTACCAATATCATACATGTATTATAATTAACCTTTCCACTGAACACTTATCAAATTTAAGAAAACTCACCAAAAAATAAATTGTTTAGTAAAAGAATATTTTTTTACGAGTCAAGATGTCTGATATACCATTCAAAAACTAGAGTCTGATAGAGGAAAACCGGTCATCATTGTTGAAGAACACATATTCCGTCAGGCATTTGTAAAGAACTAATGAGTAGAGAAGTAAGCAGAAAGGAATATGTGTCTATTCTCAACTACAAATACCAGCCTTTAATTCAATGATGAACAGAGACATTTTATGGGTTTAACTGTATATATATGGGTGAACGTTTTAATTCAGCATACATTTCGTTATTAAAATGACTTTTAACTCCGCCAGTCGGTAAACTGCCGGTCCCAAGCCCAAAAATAGGAGGATGGAAGTCAACCATTTAGTTGTTATATATAAATAAAAATAAATAAAATTGGCGCAATTAGATGATTATTTCATTGGCGCAAATGATACCTATAGTTTTGAAAATTATGTGTCGCAAAAGAAGTATTGGCGCAATTAAGTTGTGGCGCAAATGAGTTACTTTTTGGCGCAAAAAGATATCGCCCCCACATTCTGTATATATGTGCCTGTCCAAAGTCTGAGCCTGTAATTCAGTGGATGTTGTTTGTTGATGTGTTACATACTATAGTATATGTTTTCCGTTCAATGTTTTGTACATACATTAGGTCGTTGGTTTTCCCGTTTGAGTTTTTGTACATTCGTCATTTCGGGGCCTTTCGTAGCTGACTATGCGGTATGGGATTGGCTCATTGTTGAAGGCAGTACGGTGACCTATATATGTTAATTTTTGTTTCATGTTGTCTCTTGTGGAGAGTTGTCTCATTGGTAATCATACCACATCTTCTTTTTTCATAAAGGAAGATAACTCCAATTGTACAGATTACTTTATAAACAAAGACATCATTGATGTTTTCCAGAACAAGTATTAGATAACTGCACCTTGCACAAGTTTTGTAATTTTCTTGACAAGAATGTTATCATTGTATGAATTAAATAACCGAGCATATATTACAGTGATACATTTCTAGACCTGTTCATGAATAGGATATTTAGAATGTTATGATCAATGCATCATATTTTGATTTTCTCAAAAGTAAGGGTAAACCTTGGAAGATTTTAGAAATCAATGCATTTCATGCAACTTTTACCCAAAAATTAATAATGATATCGTATTTCCAGCGTGCGATGGTATCCAGAATCCACATCACAATATTGGATGGCTGACTTTAAACCATCGACCGAAGTTGACGTAAATATGGTACTTGGATTGACAGTGTTCCCATTTATCTGCTTTTTCATTCACAGTGTAAGTATTATATAAAAAAAGAACAGCTTTTTAAAAAGAAAAATTGCTGAATAGAGTTATCCAAGTGCTGTTTTATTTACTTCTTCCATTTTTGGAAATAGAGATCGGTTAAAAGCGGCACTATGGTGGTATAAATAGTATCTTATTGATTTTACATTGCAGATTCTGTACCATATCATCGTCCAAAGAATATTGAAACCAACAGATGATTACATTACGAGCTACAGTTACCTCAGTTTAAAAGAAGAAGCTTGTCTCACTAAACTTTTTCACTGTTGTGGTAAAAAGTAAGTTTTTTTCAATAGACAATTTAAAAATTTAACATACGTCTGAACCAATCAGAAAGGTCAAAAGAATGTTCTTCTAGGGTAACACTTTTTATCCGAATTGATCGATTTTTTTAAAATTCTGAGATATTTGCCAGTACCAATCAGTTCTAGACAACTACATCGTCATGAATTTTTACTTTGTTGATAAAGAGAACTTTGGAATTTCAAGGAATGATACCTAAAAAAAAAGCAACCACGTAAACAATCTTTGTCAATATGCAGTGAAAAGTAAAACACTACTGTAGAACAAAAATCACCCGTAGAACTCTACAGCACATTTCTAAATGTTTACTTCGAATAAGAATAAGAATGTTAAGCACAATTCTCATTCTGAGCTACAGCCAGTTAATATACTAGTATACATTTTAAAAGGATCCACAATACATGTAAAAAGCATATTTGCAGGATAGAAACACGTTAATTTTGCTATGGCAATTTGCGAAAATATGAAAACGGTATTTAAGTGCTTGTTTAGTCATGTTAGTTGAATTTGTAAAGAAGAACTTAAATTGTTAATAAGAGAGTAATAGATATATAGAAGAACTTAAATTGTTAATAAGAGGGTAATAGCTCAGATATAGAAGAACTTAAATTGTTAATAAGAGGGTAATAGCTCAGATATAGAAGAGCTTAAATTGTTAATAAGAGGGTAATAGCTCAGATATAGAAGAACTTAAATTGTTAATAAGAGGGTAATAGCTCAGATATAGAAGAACTTAAATTGTTAATAAGAGGGTAATAGCTATATAGAAGAACTTAAATTGTTAATAAGAGGGTAATAGATCGAGATTATTCCTTTTTATATTTACATATATATGTTAGTATATGTGATCTGATGTTTGGTATTTTTATGTGTGCATCTTTTATTTTCAGACACAAATGCATTATGTTTTATGTGTTTAACTGGATATTTTGTTTGGTGTCATTGACTGGTGTGATGCTATGGTATAACTTCTACATAGCTCATTGTATTCTGATGGTATTCCAAGCATGCGCAATCATCTGGCAAGGAGCCAATTATTATATGCATGTCTTTGCAGTTAAGGGATTCGCTGATGAATAGAAATTGGTCATAAAATTTCTGACATTATATGTTTGTATATCTGTTTTAGGATATAAATGCATATAAAAATAAACATGAATAACCAACGATTTAATCAGACAAGAAATGATTCGATCAATACAGAGAAAGGTGTTTCGGTGAAAGTTTGAACTTTCCATACATATTTTACCAACATATAAATAGAAATGACTAAGATTTTTTGCAGGACAAAGGTCATTATACATCGTTGAAATTTTACGAAAATAGCTCTTATCTATAGGGGGAAAAGTAGCATGCATTTCTCCGGTATTAGGTTAGCCTTTTGTGTACATAAGGGGTGTGAAGCGAGCCAACTAAGGAGCGCTGTGATTGGACAAAAAAGAAAGTATTGATGATGTGCTTTCGAATGATATATGATTTAGCATGATATCGCGAAAATCGATTTGTTGTGTAACAAAGGTTGTAAATCGTTATTTTCGCAAAATTATTCGTATAATGTTATTGATATAACGATTTTTTTTTAAATCATTGTACATTTGAAATGCTGAAAACAGATGTGAAGATGTATTGTATAGTATTGTATAATAATGTTTATCAGTTTACTGATAATACAGGTTTAATAAAAGTTTAAATTCCGTCCTCTCTCCTTTCGTATTCTGAACCTCAGTACGTGTTTGTGACCTCTTCACTGTGTGGCGTCCCTATCATATTTTCTAACGTTCGATAAGGAAGCTAGGTTGCTCAAAATTTTCAACAATCCAGTTCCGTCATCAACAGCGATAAAGCCTCAAAAGAGAAATGGACAAACGAATTTTGATTTTCGGTATCGCTTAGAAAAAAGACAATACGAAGCGAAAAAGACTAAATGTTGATAGTAATAGACGAAATGCCGCGTGGCTCTCGTGCAAACATTAATGCGGTGGCTACTTCTTCTACCCAATGTAGCTGGAATACAAACAGAACTGAGTGTAATGCTTCCATTAAAAAAACATGCGGAGTTTCATCCCGACACAGAAGCCAATCCAGGACAGGCGCCATGTTGTGAAACCCGGTGTCAAAGATAAATTATCAGTGCACAGAATTCCAAAATGTCACTAGTACACTACCCCAGGCACTTGTTTCTATCGCTGGGAATGTCGACTATCTGAGTCAATACTGCTCAAATTGTTTGCTCATTGGCAATCATACCACATCTCCTTATTTATATATGCGAGGTAACTTACCGAAAACTCAACATGTTTACTCTCAAATTTGTACGTTTTTGCATCTTTTTTGTTGTGACGTATACTAGTAATATGTAATAATTCCCTATTTGTTTACAATTATTCTGCCTTGTTTTCTTGCTTAAAGTTCGTTGACTTTCTCTATATTTAACACACTGGGGTTTATAATTGTGTAGATTAATATCATGTAGTCTTACAATAAAAATTGGATGGAGAGTTGTCCAATTGGCACTCAAACCACAGCTCCTTATTTATATGTAGTAGCAGCTACGGAATTATAACAAATTAGCATATAACAATGATATCGTAACATTCCTACCACGCCGAGTCTGTGATTTGGTTGCTGGGTGTTTTCTGCTTTGTATGAACTGATGAGTTAACCCCTTATCATCTTATTTTCATGCCCCATCTACGATAGTAGAAGGGCATTATGTTTTCTGGTCTGTGTGTCCGTTCGTTCGTTCGTCCGTCCGTCCGTCTGTCCATCTTCGGGTTAAAGTTTTTGGTAAAGGTGGTTTTTGATGAAGTTGAAGTCCAATCAACTTCAAACTTAAAACACATGTTCCCTATGATATGATATTTCTAATTTTAATGCAAAAATAGAGTTAATATTCCAACTTCACGGTCCACTAAACATAGAAAATGATAGTGCGAGAAGGGCATCCGTGTACTGGGGACACATTCTTGCTATAGTTTGTTCTTATGTTGTACCTGTTACAACACTGTCCCAGAAAAGATGGAGGGTTGGCGCCTTCAAACATGTTTAACCTTGCCACATTGTTTATGTGCATGTCCCAAGTAAGGAGTATGTAGGTCAGTGGTTGTCGTTTTTCATGTCTGTCACGTTTGTTTTTCGTAAATTGTTTTAATAGTTAAATAAGGCAGTTAGTTTTCTCAACTGAATTGTTTCTTTTCATATACTAAGACAATATCTACAAATAACACAAAATATAGATGAAATTGTAAGATGTCTTCTATGGGGTTAAAGTGCCTCTAGTATTAAAGCTTTAATTAATTTAATTTATAACGACTATGATTTCATTTATATCTTTTTGTGGCTTTATCATTTTCTATGGTAATTTTATTAAGTATATGCATCATCCATGGAAGTATTATATCCTCAAAATAATACGTCCATGGTATATGCAAATCAAATGAGCACTGATGGTGTAATTTCGCAATTTTGATGTATTTTCTGTCATTCCATGTACAATGTTCTATTAAAGTCAAAAGATTCAACAAGATTCTGAAATTTAGATATTGATTCAAATACATTTGATTTCAGTGTCAATTTGGCCTAAAACTCCACTTCAACCTAAAACGCCACTTAATTCAACCTTTCTTACTGAATATTCTTACAGCTAATTTTCCTTAATTGAACATTTACAAATTCAGGTTTGAAATAAGTGTCGAGGGCAGGCAGATGTTAATTGCTCTAGAGATGGATTTACGATTGCACTATTAATAACAAAAACACGCTAAACAAAGAATAATTATTTATATGATAAGCTGGAAAGATGAGGATCTATTTTTTTAAATTTGTTTTACATATAGGAAAGGAGTTTATTGTCTATGCCTCTCTGTTGCGTTGCGGTAAACCCTAAACTAAATATAAAATTATTACATTATAGATACACTTGTGTATCGTATGTTAAAATACAAACACGTGTAAAAAAATACATGGTGACATACATTATATTCAATTTTCTTGTCTTAATTGCATTAAACAAAATATTCGATATGTTTTAGGTTCCACCTTCTTCTCAATCCATTAGGACTTATCACTTCTCTTAGATGCTATACGTACTTTATAAACAAAACTATAAATGTTAATATTTCAAACTTTAACTCATGAAACCAGATGCTCCGCATCGCAGCTTTATACGACCACAGAGGTCAAACCCTGAACAGTTGGGACAAGTATGGACACAACATTCAAGGTTGATACAGCTCTGAATTTGGATTGTGATTTAATAGTTGACACCGCATATGACACAGAATGAATGTTGTCTATAATGAAATTTAAATTTACCTATTATGGTCCAATATCCAAAATCTAAATACATGGCCATGGATTGAGTCAGCATATCAAAGAATCCCAAGAATTCAAGTTTTGATGAAATCAAACGAAGTTTAATTTTGGACCCTTTTGACCTCAATGTGGATAAATTTGTTAACAGGGCCCAAAAATCAAAAATCTAAATACATGATTAGATTTAGCATATCAATATTCAATTTTTGTTGAAATTAAACAAAGTTAAATTTTGGACCAACTTGAAAACTGGGCCCATAATAAAAAATCTAAATATGTTTAGATCCAGCATATCAAAGAACCCCAAGAATTCATTTTTTTTTTAATTCAAACTAAGTTTATTTTGGATCCTTTGGACCTTAATGTAGACCAATTTGAAAACGGGACCCAAAGTTGAAAATCTAAATACACGGTTAGATTCGGCGTATCAAAGAACCTCTATAATTCAATTTTTGATGAAATCAAACAAAGTTTAATTTTGGATCTTTTGGACCTGAGGGTGGACCAATTTAAAAACGGGGACCAAATTCCAAAAACTCAATACATGGTTAGATTCAGCAAATTAAAGAACCCCAAGAATTCAAGAATAAAACACCATTGAAATTGGTCAAGAAATAAGCAATTTATGCAAAGTATTGTTTTTTGGCCCCTAATTCCTAAACAGTTTGGGCCATAACCCCCAAAATCAATCCCAACCTTCCGTTTTTGGAATAGTACCTTGTGGTACAATTTCAGAAAGATCCATACGCTTACTTTAATACACACAAGTTATTGTATGGAAACTAGAAAAATATTTTGACCCCTTGTTCCTAAACTGTTGGAACTATAACCCCAAAATCAATCAAGTTATTGTCCAGAAACGAATATAGACGACGACGACGTGATACCAATAAATACGAACGCAAAATTTGTTTGCGGTCATATAGAGATGAAAATAATAGAAATACTTGTGGTAGAAACGAAAGCTCCCGGATGTATCGTGAACATTAATTGTGTAATGTGCACATATGTGTATTGGAAAACCCTAAAGTTGTTTATATATAGATGACGTCAACACCATTTTAATAACTTTGTCATTTCGATAATATGCATAAGCATAAGGACCCAGCTCACGATACATTTGAAAATTTACCCGTGGTCATCAACAACAGACAGTCATGGAAATGGTTTGATAATTGTATGGGTAAATGGCTTTCTACTCCTAGTGTTATAACATTAAAACCAGGACGTACATTAGTAATATTAGAATCTGTCAAAGCAAATGGGATATTGTTAGAACAATTGAAATTAACATTTCTTTGGATAAACGCAAGCGAAGAAGAACCAATGGACATGGACTGTGGAAATGAACTATGTAGTAGTAAAAGTCAGCACCAAATATCTGGAGGACTGCTTCCAAACCATAGGCAATTATCTGGAGGCATTCACCACCCTGGCCAATTATCAAGAGGCATTCCACTTAGTTTTACCGGGAGGGGGGGAGCAAGGGGTTTAACTGTTATGCTGTTATGGGGCAATTTGATTCTTTGTTATCTGTTATTCTGAAAATATATTTGCTGTTAGCTGTTATTGTCTTATTCGTTGTTAGCTGTTATTGGACTATTAGGTTTTTTGTTATCTGTTATTGTGATAATGTATTTGCTGTTAACTGTTATTGAAAATTGGAATATTAGCATTTGTTTTGACAGCCAATATTCGGTAAAAAATGAAGATTATTGAACATTGGGGTCTACCACTAGTAAATATGGTGGCCCCGTATTCGGTGAAGGATTTCATAAACATATACCCATCACAGATCATCACATAAACATATTAATAGAACGGTTGGGTCCAGGCATCTCTAGTATATCTTATGATTATCCTTTGTAATAAAATCCATTTTTTTTATGAACATGTAGCTTGCTATTCAGTGTGAGACAAGGCTCCGTGTTGAAAGCTGTATTTTGACCTACATGTACAATGGTTTACTTTTATAAATTGTTACTTGGATGGAGAGTTGTTTTCATTGGCACTCATACCACATCTTCCTATATCTATGTAGTATTTTTTTTGTATGGGGATATTGTTCCTCGTTTCCAGTACGTACATATTAAATTCGAACAATTTTCAATATGACAAAAAGGAAATGGTCCGTGTAACACTTATCAATTCAAAGTTTTAAAACGTTTTGAAATTTTAGATTTTTGGAATTTTGATCAAAGTTTTAAAATATCAAAATTTCAAATTGCGTAAAAGTTTTGAAATTTAGAAAGTTTAACCAAATAATTAAAATATCAAAATTCTAAATATCGTTTTTAAATTTGATAGTTTAAAAATTTGATCAAACTTTTAAAATACTAAACCTAACGTGCAATTTTGATTATTTCACTTTTTGAAAGTTTGATATTTTAAATTTTTGATTAAAATATCAAAAATAGAAAAGGGGCGAAAAGAGGGAAACATATACACACGGCACCTATTTAAACCGGCATCAAAAAGGCCAGAGACTCCTGAATTGGGACAGATGCAGGCCCACAAATGCACATGTTTCGTGAGATCACAACCCCCCCCCCCCCCCCCCTCTACCTCTAGAAAATGTAGAATGAACTAACATTCACACAGTTAATTAAACACACTTTAAAAGAAATCCAAGTCCTATGTCAGAATAGGAAACATAAGAAAGTAATCAAAATGACAATGTTAATAAATTAACAAAGGACTGCCATATATATATAAAGCCAGCTCCAGACCTCAATTAAACTAATTGAAAGATAATGTCTTCATCAAATGAATAACAAACACAAATCCTCCCTGGTGTATTTATTGCTATCATTCATGAAATATTTGTCACTGACAACCAAAAATCGATAATTCAAAATAGGTTCTTTACATACAAATTTCAAAGAAACTCAGGATTCAGCTGGCTCGGGCAAAGTAGCCCTTATAGATGTATTTTGGTATGTTTAATAGATAAAGGAAGATGTGGTATGCGTGTCAATGAGACACTCGACATCCAAATAACAATTTATATAAGTAAACCATTATAGGTTAAGGTAAGGCCTTCAACACGGAGCGTTGGCTCACACCGAACAGCAAGCTATAAAGTGCCCCAAAATTACTAGTGTTAATCATTCAAACGGGAAAACCAACGGTCTTATCTATATCAAAACGAGAAACACGTATGAACTACATCAACAGAAGACAACCATTGTACATCAGATTAACTTCATTTTAGCGAAACACCTCTTCAATGGATTCGGTTCTTATATATACTTCACTTTCAAATATTCAGATTTCAGTGTTCTGTAGGTGAATGCTTTACTTGAAATTCAGCATTTTACAATGTACTGGTTTTTCGAGAGCAACATTGGTGTATGGCCAAAAATGGAAAAATCCATCATGCAGCTGACAGCGTGGCACTCTCTTTACACGTCCCATTCTGATTGGACGTACCTGTGTTCTTTTACTTTGATTAAAGTTGATTATCGTTCGATAACTTAAAAATGCATAAATAACAAATTCGGAAAAATGATATCTCTTGATACCAAAAAAAAAACCCTTTTCCTTTTATGTGCTATTTAAAAACAGAGGTTGATTTAGAGCCCCCAATGGAGCTACGTATATGATAAATGCATATACTTTTTACAAGCATTAGTCCAAACGTTATCTAAGGGAGCGCCCATTTAACTCCAAAAGTTGTTTTATTGAAGTAAAAAAATCGCGCTAAGCTCTTAAAATTTAATTTATGAAGGTTTTTTTTTATCGCTATTGATCAAATTATTTGGTTCAAAATTTAACACTTTAAGGTATGGGAGAATCTGGATTCAGATGATATTTGTTTTGTCCTCTGCTTGCACAGATTTTTCCCCTATCAAACTGGGGTTCAAAATATTTGTATGTACCATTATTGAAGCCCCTCGTGAATGTATCCAAGTAAAATCGAATTAAAAAAAAAGTGTCACCTTAGTGACAATATTTATATATCAGATTCCCAAATAAGATTACCATTTATCGCTAAAATAAAATATTCAAAATATTTTTTTAATTTTCAAAATGCCGACGCCTACAAGTGGATAGATGGGGGCATAATGTACGGCAACTTTTACATTAATATGAAGCCTGGAAATAATGTGTATGGTATACGTTTATGATAAATATGATGAATGTGTTCAGCTTTTACAAAACCAGAACGATAAGTTGTATGTTAACGTTTCTTATTTTTTTTAAAATTTTTTACCTTTTTAATTTAATTTGGTTTTATTGGCTTTTTTAAAACTTAATTTGATTCGAGTGTCTTTGATTAGTCTTTTGTAGACGAAACGCGCGTCAGGCGCAAATAAAAAATTTACACCCGGGCAACTATCTATGAAGAGTTTATGTAGAAACCTTATAAAAATTTCCTGACTCCAGGCTACCGATAATTGATTTTACTCTTAATTTCGGCGTAATAAGATAGCGAAAACCTCCCACATTCCAGATACCACAACGTTCATTGGGACACCATGAATTCAGATTTCCTACCGTACAAATACTTAGAACTGAAATTATTGATACAAGGCAATATACGATCGTCATGCAAACGATAAAAAAATGAAAACAAAACGTTAAAAGTTACGACCGAAGCGCTTTTCTGGATCAGGAACACTCAAAGCTGAATATCTAAGGCCAACAATTTATAGCTGACTATGCGGTATGGGATTTGTTCGTTGTTGAAGGCCGTACGGTGACCTATAGTTGTTAATGTCTGTGTCATGTTGGCCTTTTGTGGATAGTTGTCTTATTGGCAATCATACCACATCTTCTTTTTATAATTAATAAAGAAAGGAAATTGTTGCTGATTAAAACGTTAAAGATGATCATTAAAGATTTATTCATCTACCGACATGATTGCAGAAAGTAAGAAATAGTAGAGAAAAAAAGAAAAAGTTGAAATCAAATAAGATAATACAACGTGTATTGAACCATTTTATTGCTTAAAGTCCAGCAGAAAACACATATATACTCAGCCTAACCATACTATTTGACCTACTGCGAGTTAATCAGTTTTTACTGTTACTCCTAAAATATGGGTGCTGGGTAAATCATCATGTAAAATGGTCATTATCAGAGCCGTGTGTCTTGGTTCAAAATGAATTCTCTTCTTTTGAGAAATATTTATTTTGTCATCCTATTTGTCACCTCATAGAACTGTCCGTACCTGTGGTTTTATTCTATACATTAACTTTTATGTATCAGCAAGTTTTCATTTCATTCTGTTTCGTTTCGTTTCACTTTTATTTCGTTTCCCAGTTTACAGGTACCCCTCTTTTTGCCCCTTTTCTATTTTTGATATTTTAATTAAAAGTTTAAAAAACCAAACATTCAAAAAGTGAAAAAATCAAAATTGCACGTTAGGTTTAGTATTTTAAAAGTTTGATCAAATTTCTAAACTATCAAATTTAAAAACGATATTTAGAATTTTAATATTTTAATAATTTGGTTAAAATTTCAAAATTTCAAAAGTTTTACACAATTTGAAATTTTGATATTTTAAAACTTTGATCAAAATTCCAAAAATCTAAAATTTTAAAACTTTTTAAAACTTTGAATTGATAAGTGTTACACGGACCGGAAATATATGGTCAGGGATATCTGATGAGGATGTCAATTAAGGACTAGGTCCTTACAACCATATAATAAAGTACACGAACTCAGATATGTGATTCTTTTCAAAGCAGAACCAAATACATTGTACAATAAAAGTTTCAACCATGTCCTGGGTTCTAAGCTGCGCATAACTCATTACAAACAAACATTTAGTTCGTCTTCAAGCCATTGTTCCACTACTTTACTATGTATTCTACTTACTAGTACACTAAAAAAACTGATAATAAATTGTTCAAATATATCCTTTGAAAATAGTGGAATAAAGTACTTTTGCATTTTCAAAATAAGTTCAAAGTACTTGATAAATTGCATGCTTATAATTGGTGCTTTTGATTTTTCTACCCTATATACCTCTGTGGTCATAGTCTTATTAAGAAAAAAACCACACACCTCATGCATTGAACGTGCATTTAAAAAAAAATCAGAATGCGAATATATATTCAAACTCTTTCAGGTCATTTTTTAGTAATAACAAACAAAAGGACGTCAATTGGACCTGCTTTGATACCATAACTGCCCTTAAATAATTTTTTACAAAATATCATTTTTGTCTGCTATGGAGTTTCCATATATCGTCAAGTTATCAGAATTCCAATGGGGACTAACTATGCACCACTAATCGCAGACCTGTTTCTGTATTGTTATGAGTTACAATTAATGGAAACATTCAGCAACTGGAGGGATTGTGCTTGATTTTCATATGATGGAGACATACTCTTTCAATCAGTCCAGGAACTGACTTATTTTAATATTTCATTTACTGTTATCTGTTTTTGTCCATTTTAATTCCTTGTTATCTGTTATAAGCCAAATCAATTTTCTGTTTTGCTGTTATTGGGACCCCCCTTGCCCCCCTCTTTACAGTCTGTAATCGAACTGGAGTATTGTGTAATAAGGCATACTTAGATTGTAGGGAACGGCAAAATCTTATATATATATATATATTGAAAATATTCATGAACAAGGTTCTCTTATTGATGTTAAAGGTGAATATGAAATTAAGATTCATTTTCTGATACTTTCTAACTTAGCGCTTGAATTTATGCTGAATAAAGTTCGAGACAACAAGTTCCATGAATTGTAACTTTCCGAAACGGAAACAAGTCTAAATGCCCCAAAAGTATCTTAAAATTTGCTTCACTGGTTAAACGAAAATGTGTACTATAGTTCAGTGATAATGGATGTCATACTAAACTCCGAAATAAAAGTTACATTGAAAAAAGAAATGATTTTTCTACCCCCGGCAATGAGATTTGAATACGCGACCTTTCTTTCTTGTGATAGTTCAGCATACCCCTGTACCACTGGCATCGTTCAGAAAGATACGAAATTTAAGTACTTAAGTCTACTACTCAAAATCGAAAAAAAAAAAAATAATTAAGAAGATCCTATCCCAGTTTGATTTCTTTAAGAAATTATGTGTTCAGATGATATATGTGTTGCTAAATGCATGATTTTTACGCAAATATAGGAAGAATCAACTCCTTAATCTGTCATTTTCCAATTGAAATATACATGTTCCTTTATCTGAACAAAAGTGTTTTCAATTGTATTATACCCCCATCACTGACGAAACCATGTTTTGTTACATTTATTTCAACTTTGCCAAACATATTCAGGATATTTTAGTGACTTTTTGTCTCTTTTACCATACTACATCTTTAAGAAATGACTTCGGATTTTTAGCGCATTTCAAGTTTGCGATTGCGCTGGTACACTAAAAATTATATTTTTAACTAGTGTACATGTTATAACTATTAATTTGATACTATTCTTCAAAATCTCACTGCACAATTATTGAAAAAAGTCATTATTCCCCTAAAAAGCAGTTTTCTAAGCCCTTCCTTTTTAAAATATTTTTCAAAAATCAAAGAAAAATTCTTCCTATATTTGCGTAAAAATCATGCATTTAGCAACAAAAATATATCATCTGAACACATAATTTCTTAAAGAAATCAAACTGGGATAGATTCTTCTTAATTAATTTTTTTTTTTCGATTTTGAATAGTAGACTTAAGTACTTAAATTTCAAAATTTTCGAGACGATGTCAGTGGTACAGGGGTATGCTGCACTATCCCATGGAAGAAAGGTCGCGTGTTCGAATCTCGCTGCCGGGTGCAAAAATCATCTCCTTTGATAAATGTAACTTTTATTTCGGAGACATCCATAATCACTGAACTATAGTACACAGTTTTGTTTAACCAGTGAAGCAAATTTAAGATATTTTGGGGGCATTTCAGAGACTTGTTTCATCGCCATTTGCTGACGTACAGATTTGGTTAAGGGCTGAAATGAATCCTCAGATAACCAGCAATGTGATTTACTGTGCATCAAACTTCTATTATTATCGGTTTAGAGTCAAGTCGACTCTAATGACATGTATTTTTTCTGTTAAAAACATTTGTTTTTCTTTGATTTTTGAAAAATATTTTCAAAAAGAAGGGCTTAGAAAACTGTGCTTTTAGAAGAATAATGACTTTTTTTAATAATTGTGCAGTGAGATTTTGAAGAATAGTATCAAATTAATAGTTATAACATGTACACTAGTTAAAAATATAATTTTTAGTGTACCAGCGCAATCGCAAACTTGAAATGGGCTAAAAATCCGAAGTCATTTCTTAAAGATGTAGTATGGTAAAAGAGACAAAAAGTCACTAAAATATTCTGAATATTTTTGGCAAAGTTGAAATAGATGTAACAAAATATGGTTTCGTCAGTGTTGGGGTATCCGTATGATACAGTTGGAAATTAACACTTTTGTTCAGATAAAGGCCTCAGTGAATATCAGTTTTTCAAAAGTCAATAAAACCGCATATTTACCTCATCAAAAGACAGTAATTGTATAATATTCAGGATATTTAAGTGACTTTTTATCTCTTTTTTTTACCTACAATTGCAGCTGTCATTGTTAATGTGTAATGGTGACTGCCAAAAAATAAGTCAAGTTGTTTAGTGTAATTCATTATTTAAAACAATGGACATGATTTAGCATTCATAAAACTATAAAGCAAGACATTTTTGGCTTCATAGGGAGCGTTTTAGTATTCATAATCATAAAAAGGACCAGTTTGAGGGATCAACATCTTGTTTCTGAGTTTTACAAACATAATAATCATTATTTTGGAACAACATTTAAAAAATAAATGTAGTTTATAGTATGCATACTGTCATGCACGTACATTCGCTTTTTTGTTAGACAAACTGGGGCCGTGGCCTTGGAAGTGATAGTAATCTCGGACTAATACATTTTGTAATACTAATTTGAAAGGGAAAAAGCATTACAGAAATTATATGCAACCATATATATATTAAACATATGTATTTTAACCAAAAGATTTCATTGCTTGTATTTTTTTTCCATTGAACATCATGTTTGTGGAAATTATATTTTCAATGTGTTGCTTCGTGCAGACTATAGTATAGATATTTTACATACATGTATATATATGTATATGGATGATGATAATGTATTGTCTATTGACTACGTTTCATGGGCATATTAGTCCAAAACTATTTCTTAAATATAGTAACAAAGCTATATTTTGTATAATGTCAATTTCATCATGGAACACTTTCTCCACAACCAGGCCGGTCCATTTAAGGGATGAAAATAATAGTTTGACATTTGTGTTAAGATTTTAAAAAAACCCTATCAATTTATCAATTTTAGTTGCAGTAAAAAAACAATATTAGGTCAATGTCAGAAAAATTTAATTTTTTTGCATGAACCCCCTGAGGGGTTCATGCTTATATATTGGCGAGTTTTGGATGTGTCTATGGGCCACTCGATATCTCTCGGCCGGAAGTTCGAATAAAACTCTCGGAACGTCTCTAAAGTTTTCGGTCATTTATACAGGTCTTAACAGGTTGTTATCTACGTCTTTTCTATGGTCCCTTGATGGCCCTTGACGACGCAATTATATTTGTTTTAAAACGACCACTGTGCATTGTGTTTATCTAGGTCAATTGTAACATGGTATTGTATGTTGTCTCGATAACATTTAAACTAATTATGTTTGAAGATTTAACCACGGGATACTGTGTATTTCATCATACTAGACTTAAGGGAGATAACATTCTGGTTAAAATATTAATATCAGATCGGAAAACAGAAAGATAATATTCTTATCAAAAGTATTTAATTCAATCGGAATCAAACAAATATCCAAATATATACAAAATAAATACTGTATTTATGTTTCTGGAGAAACTAACAAAGATTGAAATCAGAATATTTTCAGAGTTGCAATTAAAGTATTTAATATGACAAGATACTCTGCTTTGGTATTTTTTAATATTCATTTGTAAAGGAAACATAAAAATTAAATCTAAAAAAATTCTTGCATCCTACAAAAAAAATTGTGTATAAACAATAATCATTCATTTATATTTCTACATTAATTATTTCATACCATTTTAGTTTTTATGTTTTATGAGTAATTATTATTTATTTTTTTGTATTGTAATATATCAATAAAACGGAAAGTAAGATCAATTTATTGAATATTTAAATTTTAAACGGTCGTGAATAAAAATACTTGTGTGTTTTCAATTCATAAAGCATGATTTTAAATCCTTGCAGCTCACAACAACCGTACAAATAATTTACAATAATTACAACAAAATTTAATTACAACCCCAATGTTGATTATTGTATACTGTTAGTATGGATTTAGAAGTCTTTACTTATATTTTGTATAGTAATATATTCACATAGTGGAATGTTAGAATTTAAAAATAGATTTATTCGATAAATAAAAAGTCCATCCGTAAATACTTGACGTTTGTGTTTATTGATATTATATATATTCAAAAGAATTTGAAAAAAATTACTAACAGGAACGTTCTAGTTCATTATAAAATTTAAATTCAATTTTTGTTTGTTTGTTTTAATAATTTAATCTTATAGCATCTAAATATTTGTACTATGGTACGGTTTTGAAAATTGTATTAGTTGTGTTGACCAACTATCCTACACGTCTTGATTCATTCACATTAAAGATCACATTTCAAAAGCACACTATCGGTTTGCGTTCTCAAAAATTCCGGATAAAATGTCAATGAATCCGGAGTCAAAACATTTAATGTAGGCCGTTTGACCAGAGCGTTTGACATTCGATTTCAACTATTAGATTAAGATATGTGATGACGAAAATGCGTATTCTTTTCCTGAGTATCAGTGAGATGCTTTCTATTTACTATTTCGTGCGCTAAAATACTACTTGCAAGCAATACTATTAAATTCACTCGTGGAAGCTTATTTTCGTTTTTGTTATCTAAATTCAGAACACGGCAGAAAAAGCTTTACATGTGACTTTCAATCACGGTCATCATTACTAACGGTATTCTGACCTCGAGTTGTTTCTCTTTTGTTTCTTTTTTGATTCAATGTCCTATTATAAACTTTGACCTTTTAAAAAAGCTGAGGATTGTCTACCCAAGTAATAGATTCCTTAACTTTGTAATGTATTTGGCCTTTTAAATTTTTTCATTCGAGCGTCACTGATGCTTTTTTTGTAGATTTAACTCGTGTCTGGCGTTTTTTTTATATCTACATACATTTGTACCTTTTTATATAAATTGGTTACTTTGAAAGTGTGTATAGGTATTCATAAACTTCTGAATTAAGAAATTCTTTGGCAAAACAAAGTTTCTCTGTATAATGTTTGAATTGATTTAAGTAAAATCAGGAAATCCTTAAAATTTGAGATGTTTTATGAGACCAAAATAAGTCTCTTCATAAGAGGTCCAAATCAATTGCATGCCACAGGTTTAACCGCATACAACATCTATACCATGAGTAAAGATAGCTTCAAATACGGAGTTGAGAATATAAAGGCATTCATTTAGGAAACAAAAAATAAAGATATGATAGATAAAATAATGCATCCAGAATTCCGGATTATAAAGCAAACTGAGTGCATAAATTTATATTGCGATAGGTTTGTGCAATTTGCATAAGTCATCCGGTTAGTAGAAATTAGGATTTGCCAATGGGTTATAATCGGAAAAAATATGTACATTCCCAAGTAATATATAAAATAGTCGAGCTTTAAAATAACTATTCAAATAGAAGCTGTAAATATATACGTTCAACTGGCTTCTTCTATTCACGGTCAATTATTTCAATTCAGGTGACCCGGCAGTCAGCGGTCTTAGGTTCATGTATTGCTTTTCTTTTTTTAAAGAAAGCAACTTGTTTTAGTACTCGGCGAAAAACTAGGGAAGGGCTCGGTAGAACCCCGCCCTTCCCAAGTTTCTCAGCCTCATACCAAAAAGTTTATATTTTCCTGACATTGACCTAATATTGTATATCGCCATCTAATCTTAATGTGAGCATACAATTTCTTCATCATCAGAATTAGCAATGTATTGTGTATTTACTTGAACAAATTGAAGATCTGTTCATGATTACACATGAAATTCAAAGACATTGTCAATACAGATAATTCAAAAATTATTGAATGGTTAGATATTAGAATCAGAGAAAAATGTCAGTGATCGTCAGTGACCCATATCGTCATGGTTTACAATTGTGTCAAATGTCTACATTTCTAAGAACTGGGATTGTAACTAGCCGCTCTCAAAGACAAAGGACAAAGTCATGTACAGTTACAAATTGTTATGCTCAACGAAATTTCTGGGAAAAAATAGATTATATTCGGAAAGAAGTTCCATATAAAAAAAATCAAAACTAAGTATTCATGTATTTAACTATTCAACAGGTTCAATATAGTATCAGCTGCTACATAGATTTTTGACCACTGAACGTGTAGCTAGCCTAGCAGCAATCTTGATTTTCAGTGGTGGATCCAGAACTTTTCATAAGGGGAGGGGGCGCTGATTGACCTAAGGGGGGGGGGGGGCTCCAGTCATGCTTCAATGATTCCCTATATAATCAACCAAATTTTTCCCACGAAAGGGGGGGGGGGCGGGCCCCCAGGCCCCCCCCTGGATCCGCCTATGCTTTTATCTTTTTAGCATTTAGAATAATATTGATGTCATGATAAGTTTATGGTATCAATATCAGTTTATAATGTAATGGTATACATAGAATTGGCTTATGACTTGTTGTTACATGCATCTTTATTTTCATTTATATGTTGTTTTAATATTATAATCTTACATGCTAACGTACTCTCGAGCAGAATGAACCGCATGGACTCGGTTAGCAGGTTAAAATTTGTTAAACAATATCTTTCTATTTTTTTAGGCAGTGGCTATCATTTACCGGCTCCGCCAAAAAAGCTTCTTGGGTGCTATTTTACCGGCTCCGGCAAAATAGCCTCATTGGCGCCATTTTGCGGGCTCCGGCAAAAAAGCGATGTATATACAAAGTTTTGTTATTTTGCCGGTCTTTCTTTCAGGTTTTTGATCATTGTACGATATGAAGTACATTTTTTTTATTGAATGAACAAAACTATCACCTGTTTGTACATTGTCAAAAGTTCAAACCACTTCATGATTACCTGAAAGACATATTCATATAGCAGTCCTAAGTATGAAATAGTTCAAATTATTATGGCATATTGTTATTCTAAACTATTTCCCAAAATTGATCGCCCTGAAGATCATAAAAAACATTTTATTAAAATAGAGTATGTCAGTAAAGGTTTGGATTTTGTAAATATTGCCGGTTTTAACGACCATTCTGTTAACACTCTAAGACATAAGCCCGAATTTCCAGCTACAAAGTAGCTGTGGTCTTATCAGACATCATGCTGATGTCAATTACCCCAGATCATGCATCATGCTGGGTTTGTTGATCTTAATCCCCTAAATAACTGGTCACATACATATTATATTACTTTCTATATATCATTTTCAGTACAGTTACAAATGTGTATAAATGATTCCTAGTGAACATGGTGAATATTGATATAGAAATTGAATAATAAAGTTTGATCATGTGAAAGGAAGTTGAAATAAAAACAGAAAACTATTTAAAGTGATTAAGTTTTTATTGTAATTTATAGTATGTAACATCGTTTGGCACAGTAGCAAATGTACACACGTTTAAAAAAAGATGACATAAATCTAATTTTGTCAAACAATCATGGGTATGATAGAAAAAAAGAGAACACATTGATTAACACATTCTATTGTTTTGAAGAAAAAAGGGGGATTGTCATCTGGAGGTTTAATTGGGTTTTTTTTCGTTTTTTGGTAATCAAATTGATTTTTTTTAATAAAAATCAGTTCTTTTGACCACATCAATTTTGTGTCACAAACCTATGCTGTGTCAAATATTCAATCACAATCCAAATCAAGAGCTGTTTTAAGCTTAAATGTTGTGTCCATACTTGCTCGGCTGTTCCGCTTTCAACCTCTGCAGGAAATCTGGTTTGCCGTCACTCTGACAGCCTTTAGTTACACTTGAATTTTGGAAATCATTGTTAATTTTGGAATTAGGCTCTATCATGCAAAGATCATAGTACTTAAAGACAAGGAGTTTTTAAAGCCCTCTCCCTTTACAAAAAAACTGGAGTTTTTTACTGTTAATTTCTAGCTGTGTAAAGTTAACTTAGAATCAAAAGCAAGTAGCAAATACAATTTAATTTGAGCATGTTTATTGTGATATAGTATAGAAAAAACGTGAATTTAATCGAAATTGATAGAAAACTAAGAAAAATACCAGATTTAGATAAAAGGGGGAGGGCTAAAAAAGTTGTCTTTTAGCCAATATCTATGGCATAGACCAGATCATTTTTCAAAGTTATGCTAATTGTTTATGGTAATTTTTTAATTTTCCCTGATTTCACATCAGTTTGAAAGAAATCAAAGTTATTTAATATAGAATAAAAGTTGAGGAACAAAATTATTTCAGATAAATGCAGGGAAAGTTGTCCATTACATCATTACTAATAAACTAAACATGCATATTATGCATATTAATATTTTTTCTTTAGGATATTTTTTTTCTTTTCAAATTTATTGTTCAGAAATACAATGAAGCTAGGAGGAAAGACACAGAGAAATATAAACGTATAGCTTATCATTTTGTGATCAACATCTGGTTATAATTAGTGAACCACTAAGAAAGTGTGTCCACATAATTTATATCTAACTGATTACTGATAACATGCTGAGATAAATTTATAGAAAAATATTAGGAAATCCGGGCTTATGTCTTAGAGTGTTAAAGAACAAATTCCTGGATATTTTGACAATACAGAGCTCTCTCTTATTTGTTACATTTACAAGAAATCTACCCGGAAATTTGTGTTTAATTATAACCAATTGTGTAAAGATGCTAATATCAGTGAAAATATACCTATACTTCATGTAATTGTAGTAATTCCGAATACATTTATGGACCTATTTCCCATGTTATAACAGGAGATCTTAACATCGTTCAAGACCGAGAGTTAAAATCATTCCTCAGTAAAGGACCTTAATATCGTCCCCCATCAATTATTTATTGGAATGAGTGTCGTAATATCATCCACGACTCACTGAGTACTTCCTGTTTGAAATGGATAAAACGGGAAAAACTGACAAAAAACTTTGGACTCTTTATTTTAATTCAGTAATGAACATAGTTGATATACGTATTCAACATTTTAAAGAACATTTTACTATTAACACAAGTGTGGACACAGATGAGTGTGGATAGTATGTTTGGATGTTTGACAGTGTCTTATGACAAAAGGGAGTTCTATGTTTTCCTATATGGTGTTATTAACTGTGTTGCACGATGACAACCAACCTGAACATTAGGAGTTTTGTTTATTTAATATTTAGTTTTTATGTCCAAGACGGGCATGGAAGAGAAAGTAATTACATTAGTTACCAAATGATTATGATAGAATATGTTCCACATCTTTGAATTTGAATACATTTTGTAGCTAGGAGAGCAACACATAATAGGTTCATTTTTTCATGTATTTTTTTTTCTAAATGGGAGATGATATATAGATTTGATAACATGATATAAGGAGCCTGTAATTCAGTGGTTGTCGTTTGTTTGTGTTACATATTCGCTTTTCGTTTATTTTTTGTACATAAATAAGGCCGTTAGTTTTCTCGTTTGAATTGTTTTACATTGTCATATCGGGGCCTTTTATAGCTGATAATGTGTTATTGGCTTTGTTCATTGCTGATGGCCATATGGTGACCTGTAGTTGTTAATTTCTGTGTCATTTTGGTCTTTTGTGGAGAATTGTCTCATTGGCAATCATACCACATCTTTTTTATATGTAAATAAAATTTTGTTAAAATGTTCCTCATATTAGAATACATTTATTGGTTTTTAGTGATGACAATGCCTGACATGATGCTTGGGAGTTTGTTGACAGGTGTCATTTGACCTTGACCTCATTTTATATAGTTCTGTGGTCAAATTTAAGATTTTGAGTTTTGGACTTTTTTTCTGATGCTACTACTGTATATGCAACAGGTCAACTATATTTGGTGTATGGAAATATTTTATGATGTACATGTCCGTATCACAGGTTTTATTTGATATTGACCTCATTCTTATGGCTCATTGCTCAGTGTATAGTTTTTGTGCTTTGGTCTGTTATATATATTTCTTGCATTGAAGGAATGTAAGCTGTACATGTCTGCCTGGCATGGTTCATCTGACCTAGACCATATTTTCGTTGTTCATTGGTCAATTTTCAGTTTTATTGGTTAAGTATGTTTCTTAGAAACTATAGGTTGCCATTCTGTAAATATATATATATAGGCAATGCAATTTCCCATAGGAACTCGGAACTTTGCGGCTAAACTGTGACTCAGTTTACTAGAAAGTTTTTTGAAAAATAACATCCCAGAACGGAGAGTTTATATGCACTGACTACTATTTTATTCAAAGGTCAAAATACAGGGCTGTGCAGCATATACGCCCTGAACTTCTAAAAGTTTAAACTAATATTAAAATTCTATCTTTACCCTCATTTTTGGACCTTATACACTACAGTGAAATAATTTTAATGAATAATATGAAAAGAAATTGAATTCCAAAAATTAATATAAACTATTTAAAAGATCTTAATCTTTTAGTATATTTTTTTTTCGTTTTCTAAAGAGAACTTACTAGTACGCTGTTCGGCCAGCTTCAGCTGGTGGAAACAGAAAACCAAAGTTTGGAATTTTACCACTCACAGTTTCCATCTGTTTTATTGAATTTTTCTTTTTTTTTTCTTTTTCTTTTCATTTCTTAATCTTGATTATTAGTAAATAAGAAATAAAAAAAAAAATTAATCTTTGCGGAATATAAATTTGAAACAGGGATCGAAAACAAAAGTCATATACACAATAACGTATCATGTGTTTTCTTAAGGGAGCTAGTTCGCTTCTCAGTTTCAGAATAATAAACTTTTCAAAACACTAGTTTATATTGATAGGGGATTAATAAAGGAATCCAAAGAGCTAAAAAAAAATATAGGTCTCCGTGCTTGTTTTCGAGATAATAGTTTAGAAGATATCTTATATACTTTATAAGATATCTTATATACTTTATAAGATATCATATATACTTTATGAGATATCTTATATAAAAAATATTATAATTTTCTTTATAAGATATCTTATATACTTTTATTATAAGATATCTTCTAAAATTTATAAGATATCTTATAAAGTATATAAGATATTTTCTAGAGTTTATAAGATATCTTATAAAAACTGGATTATTAGATATATTATATATTATATGAGATATCTTATAAACTTTAGGAGATATCTTATAAATAATTTTTATATAAAATATCTTATAAAACATATAAGATATCTCAAATAATATATAAGATATCTTATAAAGTATATAAGATATCTTATAAAGAAAATTATATGAGATATCTTATAAATTATATGAGATATCTTATAAATTATATGAGATATCTTATAAATTATATGAGATATCTTATAAAATATAAAAGATATCTTATAAAGTATATAAGATATCTTATAAAGTATATAAGATATTTTATAAAGTTTATAAGATATCTTACATAATTTATAAGATATCTCATATAATTTTCTTTATAAGATATCTTATATACTTTATAAGATATCTTCTAAAGTTTATAAGATATCTTATTAAGTATATAAGATATCTTATAAAGTTTATAAGATATCTTATAAAGTATATAAGATATCTTATAAAGTATATAAGATATCTTCTAAAGTTGATAAGATATCTTATATGAATATTTTATGAGATATCTTGAAGTTAAATCATAGTAAAACGGCTTGCCAAAGAGTTCGCTTCTCAGTCTTAGAATAATAAACTTTTGATTTCAAAACACTAGTTTATATTGATAGGGGATTAATAAAGGAATCCAAAGAGTTAAAAAAAAATATATAGGTCACCGTGCTTGTTTTTGAGATAATAGCCATTGAAATTTTGGCGGGAAAATATTCTCTCTTGACTTTTCATAGCTTTATTATTGACAAAAACAGAAAGTTGAAGTTCTCAAAACTCTTTAAAAATATTTTTTTTATTTTTTAAGACCTTATACATGTAAAAGATTTACAAAAAGAAATATAGGATATAGGGATAACCGGGCAATTTTTTTCACGGCATTCAAATAGATAAAACCAGAGGATTCGAAATTCTGACAAAAAATCCAAAACACATGTGACAAGCCAGCTTCTTTTAATACATGTATGATACTATACATCCTTAACGGGAGGGATTGTGCTTTCATATGATAAAGACATAATCTTTCAATCAGTTTAATTAAGGTCTGGAGCTGGCATGTCATTAACTGCTGTAGTAGTCCTTTGTAATGTGTGTAGGATTGTCATTTTACTTAGTTGTTTCTGTTACCTATTCTGACATGGGACTCAGACTTCTTTTAAACTGAGTTTTACTGTGTGTATTACTATGTGTGTGTTTATTCTATATTGGCTAGAGGTACAATGAAAGGGTTGATATCTCAGAAACATGTTTAACCCTGCCACACTTTTGCGCCTGTCCCAAATCAAGTGCCTCTGGTCTTTGTTAGTCTTATTATTACTATACTATATATAAAAATATTAATTTTCGCGAACCATTTAGGTCATGGAAATTCCAAAATATGGCATCAGTAAGGAGAGTTGTACAAACAATGTAAATACACAGAACCCCATCCAAACTTGCTTTAACTAATAGTATTCATCTTTTTCTATTTTATATGTACTAACAACATTCCATTTTTCTATAATTTCGATTAAAAAATTCCAAAATCTGATTTAAAATAGGTCGAATGCCCCAAATAAACGTTGTCTGATTGGTTGAAGTACTGTGGCGTCGATGATAAGCATAGAAAGCCTCGATGTAAAGCACACGCTTCACAGGAATAAGGAGAGTTTTACAAATAATGTGAATACACAGATCCTCCATCCTATTTATGTTTTGCTGAAAATGTTGCAGTGTTCATCATTTCTGTTTTGATTCTGCTAACAACATTCCATTTTTTCTATAATTCCGATTTAAAGATGTGGAAACCCGTAATAAAAATAGATGGCCTCAACCTCGAGTTCAACCGGGGTTATATAAACCGATTCACAAATAAAGATTCTTGCGCTCAAATGTAATTCTTAGTGAAGTATACGGGTAAATTCGTTTACGGAAATTTATACACACTTTATCATTAATATATTACCAGGCTTTTGCATATTCACGTTTTTTTATGCTCAACTTTAGTCAAATTCAATTCTATACATTTTTTTTACGTAAAGCAACAGGAGTAAGAATATTATTACGCGCCAATTTAACCAGCATCATCACCATCATCAAAATTATTTACCGTTATCTTTGTGAAATTTCAGTTATATAGTTTATTAATTATAGAAATTTTGGTAAGTTTTACTAATTAATGTTAAGGTTCTACTGATTATATGATGTGCTTCTCTAGACCTTTTTGACGGTCAGTTTTATCCAATTTATCTCAATATTATCCCCAATGACAGAAATGTCAACCCGACCTATTCGTGTCAAAAGTGAAAATCGCATCTATTTGATGAACTAATTTCTTCATAAACTGTACATGCATTATTTCTGTATTATTTGATAACCAATCACATTCACGTTGCATGTTTGCATGATAATGGGTTATGTATTAGTGGATTGTAAGGGCAATGCTACATGTGAGGTCTGCGCGATCACGTGACATAATAAAAGGGTTAGGGTGCAAATAAGAAGTACGCTTTAGAAGCGAAGCTCCTGCTAGAGGAGGGAGATAAAAGACTAGGTAACAGGTAACAGGTATAAAAAGAGGAGCCCTCAGGGCCTAAAACACGGAAGTGGAAAACGCGGAAAAAATTGGTATATCTCTGGAATATAAGATAAATTAATAATTAAAACGGATTTTGAAAGCTTATACAATAGACTATGAAGCGCTTCATTCTAAAAATGTACGCACGGTCAAGGCTTTTACAACCCTATAAAGTTACAAAAAGAAGCATAATACTTATAATTACATTTTTTAGCTAGGATCATGAAAACACGATTTTTATCAAGTTTTATTTCACCTGTGCACTTTATTGTGGGACCTCGTGTCATCATGAATGATAAATTTTATTGTCTAATACAATTGCTTACGGAATAACACGTGATGTGCAGTTAGCCAATCAGAATAACGTATTATAATGAAACATACATCTAATGTAATTATAAAAGCATATAACCTGATCAAAATCTGGAAAATGATTCTTAAAGATAATTTTATGTAAAATAATATGATATAAAGAAATATACAATGTATAATATGTATTTACATTACGTAAAAAGGGTTAAAAATTGACCGGGGGGAAATTGACTGGAAGTCTTCCTTGTTTAATATAAAGATGAAGTCAAATTTTCAACTTTGAATTAAAATTTACCAAAAAAAATAAAAAGCCCGGTAAAAATCGTGAACATGTTTTTTTTTAAAATAATTTAATTAAAAAATATAATCCGACATGAATGACATGAATAATCGATCTGATGCTTCTTAGTCGAGAATTAAAACTAACGACCATATATTGCATTCAGTTGAAATTTGATAAATGATACCAGGAACATATTTATATGATAGATATACAATGTATGGTTCCCAGATGTTACGTACACATATAAAATAAACAATACTTTAGATATTATTTGTATCCAATTTTTTTTTGAAATTTCTTCTCACCGAGTCAGTTGGTACAATCACAAGTGCTTTCATAGCAACGTCCAGAAACGATTTTATTTTTTCGATATATTCTCCTCAATAAAAAGAAACATCTGATTTTTAACACAAATTTAAAATTTTAAATATTTCTGTTCAAACATATGATGTGTTAATAACTAAATATTGCTTACAAATGGACTGTTTCATACCACCCGACTATTAAATGAAACAAATACAGTTAGGACGCATGTTGTGCACCCAGTGTGATGTGTTTTGCGCACTGTGTGATGCGTTTGATGATAAGACTAGCTTAGGGTCAATTAACATATTAGTTCTGTTAATATGTAACAAAAAAGGGCATGCATTTCCCATCGTTATTAAAATAATTATTAAGTAATAATTATGTCCTCATCTCCTTGTCAAAAACTTCAAACTTGACAAATCTGACAAATCAAATCCTTATCATCGAAGTAAAACTGTCCATACGGCATAACCAAACTTATGAATTTCATTTATACACATTACGTTGATGTTTTCCGTTGAATAAACGAATCAAAATCTGACTGGCTATATGACAGTAAAAGAGATATGAAATTTCTTTAATTGGTATAAAGAAACTTGAAGATGCAAGTCAAACATGCTCGTATAAGTGTCATGCATGCACGGATTAACCGACCGTGCAAGGGCTGTTTAGCCAGTCAAGGTCATTTAAAACTTCCATTTGTTTGCATGCACGATGGATGTATTATAAACAACACATTCTGGATCTTTTGTCTATATATATTCAAAAATAATTAATTTACTCACAAGTAATTAATGGTTTGGCCACAAGTAAATCATATTCATGAGTTTGTTACGATCATCTATTTCATAAAAAGACATATCTATAAATTATAGATAAGGTCACAACAATTTAAGTTATATTTAAGTTTGAGAGAGGGAGGAGATCTGTGAGAGAATGTGATTTCATAGTAAGGGTAGGATGTACTGGTCTAATGAAAGTGCAGTTTCTGTTTTCTTCATCAATCTAATAAGTCTAAATATTGAAATTGCTGCCGTCTAAAAGTTCACAGGTTAGCAGCCTTTCTTGTAACTGTCTATGTGGTGCTTATATATAAACATTGTATCACTTCTCAGTAGCTAGATAGAGTTGTAGCTTTTCATCAAATTGAGCAGCAGCTTCTCTACTTAAAACAAAAGAGGTGTGCCTGCTTGAAACGGAGGAATTTAACATAGAAAGCAATGGGACCATGAATTAGTCGTGTCCTTCCTATTGGCGAAAGACGCTCATTTTTTATTTTATCATTTAGCCAGGTATTAGAGCAAGGTGTATATCTTAGCGATCAGCCTTCGTTTGTTTCCATTACAAAACATTCAGAATGGTTGGGAAACTATTTTATTTTTATATTAATTAAACTGAAATACTATTTAAAATTAATTTAGTGTTATTTTTTTACTTTGAAATGAAAAAAATGACATTATTCTGTAAATCGGAATAAAAAAAATTGAGGGAGAAATTATTTCGAATAAGTTTTCAGTCAAACGCATGTGTGATCAAGACAATCTAATATTTTTGGGAAGCACGACTGCCTTCATACTGACACTGACACTTGAACATAGAAAACACTTTTAAGGATGAGACAACGACCATGCTTGTAGTGATTGGGTTTTTAGATTAAGTAATATATTATTGTGTTATTTTTTCAATACAGCAAATGAGTAAACTGACCACTGTACTATAAATTAACAAATTTAGACAAGACAGGTTGGAAATATTGTCTCCCAATTTCCAGGACTACATTGTATATTATGCAGTAAATGGTTGTGCTATACTTGTGTCACCTTTGGCAAGAGTACCTAAATACATGAAATAGGATTCAGATATACATGTACATTTCAACAAATATTTACCGTAATTTCAATTGTTCGTTTGTTCATTTCATCCATCTCGTAATAATAACAATTTGTAAATAAAGGCAACAGTAGTATACCGCTGTTCAAAACTCATAAATCCATGGACAAAAAACAAAACCGAGGGAAAAGCAATAAATATAAGAGGAGAACAACAACACAACATCAAAATGCAACACACACAGTAACGGACCAAGCACCAGACAAAATCCCACGAGAACAACGTCAACAAACATAACATCAAAACCAACCACATGAATTTGGGATAGACAAGTACTGTGACACGTCTTGCGTTAATGTGAACCCACACTCAATAATAAGAGGAAATGTAACACACATAGAAATGAACTGATACATAAACTCCCCATTTCCATTCTCAATTTTATAATATAACAATGGCCGTATTCCTGACTTGGTACAGGACATTTTTATGATATTTTAAATAAAACTTAAAATAAAGAATGTGATAAATGTTTTTTAAATTTAACCCATATGATCCAATAGACCTTATCGCTATTTGAACGCCTTTTAACATTTTAATGAATGGCTATTATTTATTTTGAATTTATTGAACCATAAAACTAATTTTTGACTTCTTCCACGAAGCGGATTATGTAAAATGTGAAGAGTCAAAAATTAGTTTTATAGTTCAATAAAATCAAAATAAATTATTGCCATTCATTATAAATAAATATCTATCAAAAATAAGGCTCAAAGAACTTTTTATATTTTTTATATTAAAAATAACAACCTACACACATGTTGGCGTATGAATACACAACATCAGAGTGGGCGTGTCGTCATAAAAATTGACAACATTGAAAATAAAACTAATAGTTTTAACCAATCAGAAGACAGTTAAAACACCAAATTTATTTATTACTGGATATCACACAATTTCCCGTAAAATTTTGACGTCATAAAACAAAACATTTGACTCTACAATGGAAAAGCGATTGTTCTATACGTCAAAAGTTCAAGCGGCCGGGTCAGCGGGATTAGCGACAAGGTATATAACATGTATGGTCTGGAACATATCTATAGACTATACTTAGCACCGGCCAGTGATCCTGAATTTTTTTCACCTAATTTCATTTTAGCTTCTTGGGACACTTAATTTTCCAACAAATCTGGAGGCCTGCGAGACGAATTTATTCGATTAAAATCGATATGGGCGATACTGTTACATGTAATGCAGTACCAGCTGATGTTGTTTTGTCACATACACACATGTCTCAGTGGCATATTTGTCCAATTTCTGTACTGTACCTTCTATTCTTTCACTTAGATACATGAAATTAACTGAAAGTCATAAATCATGACATTTTCTAAAAAATTCCATATTTATAGCTGTTCACACAATTTTTGTTTCTCATATGATTATGGCTAGATTCTTTTTGTTCATTTGCAACTTTATAAATTACATGATCTGTAATTTTCCATTTCAGATGAAACATTTACACGATTGACCTCTCTCTACATTTTATGCAATACAATGGCAGGTGAGTTTGAAGTTAAATGAGGTTATCAGGTGAGGATGCCATTTTATGTAGGCTGCCATCTTAGTTTTGTGAGTTGGTTTTTTTTTTTTTTTCTTTTACTATTTTGATGTTTCTTTTCCATATGGACTCCAAAACAGCTGCTTTTAGGGCCAGGTTGATCAGCTGGGCAGTTGGCTAACCAGAACAATGTGTTGATGTTAGATGAATCATTGAATCTGTAGTAGATGACTGCATGCTGCACTAAAGCTAAATACACATAGCCCTCAGACATCTGGGCAGCATATGACACTCACCCCTCCACAATGGGTTTCAGAGTGTTGCTAACATGGGTCTACTTGTAAGGGAGCCTCATAAACTAGTTTGTCGTTGAACCATCTCAGAATGTGTATTGCAGTCACATTCCAGTGATGTATTGTTTGACCTTATGAGAATTAATAATTACTTTGATAGGTTCTGTTTGTTTTCGAACGTTTCTTTAACGCTGCAAGAATTGCACAAATTTTCTGATAACATACACACATGAACAGCAGTCGTTTCTACGATGACAATTGCCGATTCAAAACTTGAATGTGTATGATTGTGTAACCAAATCACCATGTCAATTTCACCATGCATGTTTAGTGAATGTCAAGTCTGAAGGGTAGTACATTGTAGGACAACTCGTACATTTTTGTTTCAAATTGAACAATGTTTTGATATTTGTTTTTACTGTTGAATTTATAAATTGTTATGTAAAAATAGATATTTATTCACCTTGAGCAATGTATTATTGTTGACCATTCTATAATCCTTTTTTTTGGCAAAATCGTCTCCAGATGAATATGTGATTTTAATATTACTTCGCAGGCCTCAATGTATTTCAAATTGAAATTAAATGCAGAAAATGTTAGTTCTTTTGTCTTTCAAAACACAACCAATATACAGAATTAATTGCAGGATAAAGACAATAACTGTTTAGTGTCTTTTAATATTAGCTGTATTTTTTTACTTGCTCGAAACAGGAATAATAGCTTGCTAAAGCTTGCATTACACCTGTTTACTAGCTTCATACAAATACAGCTGATATTTAAAGACACTAAGCAGTTATTGTTTATGAATATGTTATCACAAAGATATAATGGTTGATCCCTTAACAAACCCTAAATTGTAATTAAAATAACATGATATTGTGATATGAAATCAACAGAGCATGAAATATCTCTTTGTAAATATATTTGGTAGCTAAGACAACATGAAGGGTTCTACATGTTCTAGCTGCAGTAGAAAAAGTGAAAAGAATATGAAATCAATGAGCTAAATACCAATCTTTGTTATTTGTCTCTTTTTGGAAGCACAAAATCACCAAGAACTAATTTTATTAATCTAAGTATTACAAAATTATATGCATTTGCTTAAACTAACAACATTATTTTGTCAAGTGCAGAGTTGGCAACATTTTAGCCCATTTGAATGTTAAAAACAGTATTTGGACACAAACTGAAGTGAAGGTTTTTTTACTTTTGTACAGATATTAGAAAGGTGAAATGTGTGCTCAATGGTGGATTGGAAAAAGAGGTTGTAGCTGACAAATCAAAAGGAAAAAGAAGATTGAAACGTGAAGGGTTTTTGTAAATTATTTATATGAAATGCCAAAAAACTATTTAAAGTAGATTTGGTGTCTTTTTCTCAGCATCCCATTTGGACATGTTCCAAAGGAAATTTCAATGATTAAAAAAAAACACACAACCAGTGTTTGTTTTATCAAATGATCAAGGCTGTTATGGTTTGAATTTATCCATTATTAACCCCACTACTGTTGTTTGTTCTATCAAGGCTGTTATGGTTGAAAATTATCCATTATCAACCTCACTATTATTGTTTGTTCTATCAAGGCTGTTATGGTTTGAAATTATCTATTATCAGCCTCACTATTATTGTTTGTTCTATCAAGGCTGTTATGGTTTAAAATTATCCATTATCAGCCCCACTATTATTGTTTGTTCTATCAAGGCTGTTATGGTTTAAAATTATCCATTATCAGCCTCACTATTATTGTTTGTTCTATCTAGGCTGTTATGGTTTAAAATTATCAATTATCAGCCTCACTACTGTTGTTTGTTCTATCAAGGCTGTTATGGTTTAAAATGATCCATTATCAGCCTCACTATTGTTGTTTGTTTTATCAAGGCTGTTATGGTTTGAAATTATCCATTATCAGCCTCACTACTGTTGTTTGTTCTATCAAGGCTGTTATGGTTTAAAATTATCCATTATCAGCCTCACTATTATTGTTTGTTCTATCAAGGCTGTTATGGTTTGAAATTATTCATTATCAGCCTCACTAATGTTGTTCTATCAAGGCTGTTATGGTTTGAAATTATTCATTATCAGCCTCACTAATGTTGTTTGTTCTATCAAGGCTGTTATGGTTTAAAATTATCCATTATCAGCCTCACTATTATTGTTTGTTCTATTAAGGCTGTTATGGTTTGAAATTATTCATTATCATATACTTAGACTAAATAACATATGATTTTTACTGTATGATAATAGCATTAAATTTACGTAAATTCCATATTTTTCGAATTGGTGCTTAGCGGGCTGATATGAAAAGTTTATCACACGCTTTGAGTGTTATCACATGCCTTTCCGTAACGTTATCGCATGGCATTCCGGTGATACTCGGCAAATTCCGGAAAATACACATCAATGCTACGTTTTCAGTAAAAAACATAACAAAATAGTGTACAAAACAATTATTTAGATACTGAAAAGTATATTGTGTAAAATAATAATAAAAAACAAAAAAGAAACAAATTATTAAATAAATGCATTTTTTATAAGTTTCAAACATTGTTATTTATTATTTAAAAGTTAATTTGAAAAGGTTGACTTTTCCTAACAGTCTTCATAATGTATATTGTTGATTTTTTTTTGTCGATTCGTCCATATTAAAAAGAAAATTCTCTGTTGGTAGAAAGATTTCATATCGAATGTAGTTAAATTTGGGGTCCGACGTCCGTGAACTTTTCACTCTTTGAACTTCTATTTGGGAACCACGTAAAAGGATCAATATATGAATCTGTTATTTGTCTCCATTGTTGAAGCATATGATAAAAAGATCATAACATGTCATTTTTCATATCGCATGTATTATCAGCCCTCTGTCAATATCAGCCCTCGAGCCATGCGGCTCTTGGGCTGATATTGAACCTAGGGCTGATAATACATGCGATATGAAAAATACCATGTAATAATCTGATATTATCAGCCTCACTAATGTTGTTTGTTCTATCAAGGCTGTTATGGTTTGAAATTATTCATTATCAACCTCATTATTTTTGTTTGTTGTATGAAGGCCAATAAAGGGCCAAAACAAGCATATATCTAGTTTCCAGATAATAACTTGTGTTTAAGTGTTCGGATCTCTCTGAAATTGTTCTACAAGTTTCCATACTACAAAGGAAAGACAGGGATCGAGTGTGGGGGTTATTGCTCCTAGGGGGGATTCAAAAAGTGTTGGGTAATTCTAATTTTTTTAAGGGGTTTCAAGAAGAAAGTATTGCACAATAGGTTTGTAAGATCTTGACATTTTTTTATTTTGGGTCAGAAACCTATATTATGTCAAAAATTTGATAACAATCAAAATTCAAACAGTATCAAGCTTAAATATTGTGTTCAAATTTGTCCCAACTGTTCAGGTTCTAACCTGTGTGGTTGTATCAGGCTGTACTCATTGAAGCATTTTATCTATAGTTTATTCCATCTTCCTGTTTGGATAGGCAATTGGAAACTTCCACATCTAGATTTACATAATAAAATTGATTACTGGTATATTATGACAATCATATAAGAGCTTTCCAATTTAATATTGATGGTTTTTAACATAAGCACTATGGAGTAGTATTAATTTCATTTAGGCAACTCTGCAAAAACTTGTCCGTCAGTTTCAACACAATACTTAAAATTACCCATTTAACCAGATATTTGGCATTTCATAGGTATGAAAAACAATTTTGAAATATACCATGTATTGCTTTCGCATCTTGTTCACAGATGTATTTTTAGGGCTTAAGAAATAAACCATTTCTAGCAAAAAATATACCAAGGTATTTATACTCAGTTACAAGTTCTAATTCTCTATTCTGTACAAAAAATCTTATATTTTTTGGATTGTTTCCCTTTAGAGAATATAAGAACTTTTGTCTTATGAATATTTATTTACAGTTGCTATTTTACACAACAGAAGTCTGACCTTATCATTCCTTTAAATCCATGCTTTCCTTTCAATTTCATCCAGAAAATCAGAGCAAGCAAGTTCGTGTAGTTATAAGCAGCCAAAAGACTCACAGCATGTTATACCTGAAGAATGTACTCCAAAAGTTTATGAGAAAACTGTATGTTTATTATTTGTAAATAACCCATAAGTATCGTTTTGATAAAAAATGTTGGTTGCTAAATTCACTCATTAAAATTATATGTCAGCATTGAAATCCTTGAAGAGAAAGGCCATAATATGACCAAAATTATATTTTTAAGGAGTAGGTGCAGTAATACACTGTTTTGGCCCAAAATATAAGTTTATCAAAATTGTTCAAATGTAAGTCATGCTAAATTACTGAAATCTTCGAAATGTTTGCATTTTGGTTAATTTGTGTTTATTCATAATATTTAATTGAAAGTCGTATTTGTAATTGATGATGATGACACATAATGTATAAAAGGTTAAGAATTGAACACCAATGCATCCACTTTTATTTTTGTAAAAAAATGAAAAGTTACATATTATGGCATATTTGATAGATTTTTCATCTATAAGATTGAAATTGAGTGCCTTCAAATGAATAAATAATTTCAAATCTTTCACATACTATGGAATCATTATTATTCATTGGACACCAATTTTTCGTGGGTTTCGTGGTTATAGTTGAACTATGAAATTAAGTGTTCAACAAATGACAAATTTTCTAAGGCTTGTATTGAGGCTTAAGCAAAACCAGGAAATTGAGGTCCATGAAAACATGCAACACGAAAACTGGTGCCCACAAAAAAATAAATGAATTCACAGTAAACTAATTGCATCTACTGAAAGTGTCCAAAATTTTCATCAGATGAACTTTGTAGGCTAAAATCAGCCTTTACTGGATCTGAACCTTTAAAGGATAAACTACAACAAAGATGATATATATATATAGTTAAATGTAGTGCAACAGACAAATTGGTTCTAAATTGCGCAGTTGAATTGTTGTCATAGAATCCTAAGATGTCTTATTAAAATCTGCATTACTACTGTGACACTTAAAGTAGTAAAAATATTTGTCGGATTTTTAAATAATCTAAGTTGACTGAAAATAACAGTGTAACTTCATTTATAAGAAAGTGATTACTAAAAACTCCAAATTCTAATGTCAATTCTATGAAGGGGAAAATCCTTTAAAATATGCCAAATTAAATGTTACACCATAGTTACAACAAACAATATATCATATTTCTTACTTAGTAAATGGTTTTTATGCTAACTCAACCTCCCCCTTATATGATAGTTATTTATAGTAAAAACTGTGGTAACCTACATCCCAAATATACAACACAATTGATTGAATTTTAATTTCAAGCTGCATTTTAAGTTTTCTTTAAATATCATTGTAAAATGAATTATAGCATTGAAAGAATAGTATTTATATTCCTTTGTTTTTTCAGGAAAATCTACCCTTTGATGGTCAAGAAATTTATACCAGTCTGTTAAAGTCAATGCATGCTATTGTTCCTGTTGACAACCAGTACAAAGCATTTTTAATGCAAGACTACAACATGTGTAAGAAGATGTTAAAGGTAAAGAAAATTGTAGCTTATCATAAATATTACTAACATTACCGGTTTTGTTTTCAGTTTTAGAATTAAAGTAGAGACAACTCGTTTACTTTCTTTGTTAACTAAATGTTAATAAATCCTCTGGTGATGGAAATATGACTTTTAACTAACCACTAACATAACACAGGTACATAAAAAGTCTTTATCTGAAGGAGAATACATTTATTGTAGGTTGGTTCAATCCTTCTCAGAGTAAAGTAGTGTACTATTTTCCTACATTTAAATAAAATATTGTTTTGATTGAAATTTTATGTTGAGTTGAAGGACAAAACATGAAGTATACTTTGCCTTCAGCGGAAGTCTATTTTTTATAGGGATTAACTTGCCTCTTTGTGGACAATTTAAATTTATGGTATTGACTAAGTCTGCATACAACCTGGTAGGAAATTGCTATTTCCTTGAATATTTCAATTCTTGGTTCACCTGTTCATGTGAAAGCAACGAAAATTGGAATCCTATGAATAATAATGAATCCACAGTATTACTTTTTAGTACAATTGTCATGATTGTATAAAAATTTTGTTGGTTTGGTCTATTTTCATGAAAATGTTCAAGATTAATTGCAATTCAAAAAGCAACATCTATCAGCAAGACAATATTTAAAAAAAGAATTGAATTGAAAATTTGTTTTTGACTTGGTTTTTTTTGTAACCTACTGTATAATGATGATATCTCCCCCCCCCCCCCCCCCCCCTAAAAAAAAGCGCACATTTGCTATTAAATTTTTATCGTCTATATTTCAGGATCAGTATGTTGTTATACAGAGGAGAGTTCTTATTATTGAAGGAATACACAGATGGATGTATTGTTGTTCCTGTAATGTTGCCCAAGAAAGACTCCTGCTAAGCATACCGGACAATCTTACAGGAAACATTGAAAAGGGTACAATTATAGAATTGAAAAAAATATACATTAAATGTTTCACATAAATTCTACACGAACCTCTCATTCAGTTTATTCAACATTATGCAGTGCACAGACAATTAAGAATATAGTATGAAAGTCAAACTGACATGTATTTTTTTGGATAAGTCTATCGTCAAATTCTTGATTGACAATAGGTTGAATGGCATTCCCTGCTTCCAAATAATTATAGTATAACATTTTTCAGATTTTACTATTGTGAATTTTTTTTGTCTCCTTTGTCACAGAAAGTGAAACATAATTATTGCTTTTTGGCGGCAGTGTCTTTGCAATTGTTAACTTATCTAATTACGTAAGTTTGATAAAAACTACTTGTGATACCTCAAATATATTTTGTATGAAGATGTATTACTATCAGTACATATTATTTTGACAAGTATTTTAAGGTTTTGTCCATAGGTCATGGCCCAATGCCTTTCAATTTGTTAGCAATTTAGAAGGCTAAGTTTGTCTTAAAGTTTGTTTTGTATGAAGTACTTGTGATATATACTTTAAAGTTGTATTACTATCAGTATTTATCCGTTGACAACTATTTTGAGGACCAGATCACTAGTTCATGGTCCGGCAATGTTGGACAGTCTTAAATGTTATGCCTACAGGTGAGACATATATGTTTATAGTTTGCAGATATAACAAAAAATGAGGAATTTTATGATTTCTCTAATAAATAAACATGAATATAAGGTAAACACATATCAGAACAAAATACTGTGTTAAATGATCATACAGTCTCTGACATATAATTTTGCATTCTGTATCAAAGTTATGTCAGCTTAATTTCTGCTGCAAAATAAAATTGATACAAAATAAAATAAAATGAATTTTTTTTCATTGGAAGGGCTTTTCAAAATGATGTTTTAAAAGTTTAATGTAAATATAGCAAAATAACAACTAATAACAACTACGGTAATTGTAATGTCAGTTTCTTATAACCTCTAAACAATGAAAATTTCAGAAGTGTGTGATAAATCATGTTAAGACAAAGCCTACTCAGTTGTTGATACTCTCTGTGGCTAACTTTTTACTAACATTGGCAGGTGGTGATTGCTGTTTTCTTTTTGGCATACTTGGTATTCTTATCCGTATCAAAATTTCATGTGATGTTCTTGTTCTGAATATTTTCAAGGTTAATTTCAATTTTGAAACCATTTGTAACTGTCAATGTGAAATATCAAATAATATTTTTATTTCAGATTTGGAAGAAAAATGCATACATGTTGCACCTGCAAAAAGAATAATAGAGGGTTTTCAGATGGAAATTTCTCCAGAGGCAGCCTATGTTAAAGGTTAAACTAAAATATAGAAAAATGCTTACTTAAAAATGAGAATATGAATGTGATACTGATGTGATAGTTGTTGATACAAAACATGGTATTTCATCATAAGGACTTTTTTGAATAAGTTCTTTCTCTAATAATTCTTTTACTTTCAGAAAAAGTGTCATGCACAGCAATGAAGGGAGATAACTCAGAATTTAAAGATATCGAGTATACATTTTTCCTTTCAGTTATAGTAAATAGTTCTTATTTTCTTGAGATTGAGTTATTTCCAACAGTATATGATTTCAAAAGTTAAAGATGACATAAAAGGTGTGAAAGTAGTTCCATTTACTGACACTATAGAAATATTATTAATTAATCTATAAGCACTAATTGCAAAATCAAACACACTAGGTATAGTACTTGAAATAATATATACAAATCCTCCCTAAACTCTACTACAGATGAATATACTATAGAATTATATTTAAAAAAACAACAATTTTGTGTAGTTGCATTTAATCCTTGAAGAGAGGTAATTCATATTATAACAAAAAGATTAACTAAAATAATAATGTTATAATCTGTCCCATGAAATTTCTGAAATGATACAAAATGTATGTGAAAATTCTATTGAATTTGTATTATATGGTACAAGAATTAAACTCAACCATGTGAAATTCATCATTAATTTTTCACATGGTTTAAGGTGAAATTTTTTATGTTAATTTCATGTGAAAATAAATAAATTTCAAGTCAGTTTAAAATTTTCAAAGAAAAAGATAAAACAAAAAATAACAGGTATTAGTTTTAAACATAAGTTTAAGTATTGGATTTTTTTTTTTTTTTTTAACTTGGACACCATTAATAATTTTGTATGCCCCTTCTGTAGTGGAGGGTGCATTAAGTTTTACCCTTGCCGTCAGTATATTTGTACTTTCTTTCCCAATTTGGTTTTGTGTTCTGTAACTTGAGTTTGCATCAACCAAATGTTATTAAACTTATTTCATGTTAATTTATTAAAAAAAAATTCAGTTGAACAGAAGTTCAGGTCAGATGCACATGAAATTGATGCGAGCCAAATTTGGCTGTTTTAAACAAACATGTAACACCAAAGAATTCATGATATTTTATGCTGATAAGATTTTGTGATTGCTGAACTTTCTTTTCACCAACTTACATTATAAGTTTTACATTTTAAGAATTGATCATTTTCCCAACAATTTGCATATTTATACTGAAAAATTACCATATGTGCAGTTAAAGACACTAAATAACTTATATGATTGGATTAATGATGTAATATGCTACCTTTTATATCCATTCTTTTAGATGTTTCCATTTTTTAATAAATTTGTATGCACTGCAAGAATATTATTTCTATTAAAAGTTTGAACTCCACATATATTAAATTATGAGTTAAAAATTATGCACTTTTGCTTTCAATCTTAAAAACTTTATATTTGCTTATATGACTGATCAAAAGTTACAGGTTTAACTATTATTTATTAAAAAGAATTAGTGTGTGTAACAGGCTTTACAGAACTAAACTATCTCTGCAGATACTCATACTCTAGACGTTTTAAAATCAATTAGTGTAAAAACTATTGGTTATCCCAATTATTAACGCTGATGTCCTCCATTTGGTAAGACACATTGAGTAAGTACCTAGTAAGTAACCTGATATTTGTTTTGTAGGCAAGCAAATTGAAAATGAAACAGATCACACATATGACAAGCAAAGGACAAATGTAAGTATTTTTTGGTTGACAATAGGTGTTTTGAAGATCCAGTTCATGAGAAATTGTATCATTTAAGAAAAAAATATCATTATGAAATTCCGTCTTTATTACAGTACAGTTAGTTGTTGATAAAGATAGAAAGGATAACTTAGTTTATGACTGATTTCAAGAACATATGATGTCTATGTTATTTCAGTAAATGTGAACCAGATTAATAAGTATATACGTGTAACAAAATGCTCCATCTGTTCTCATATGAATGGGTTTTTTTTTAACTGATTTTGAAATTGATGGAAAAAGATATATCCACAGTAGACAGACAAATCAGGGACAATTATTTTAAAACTTAGCTTTTACTTAAAAAAATAAGGTTGGTTACAATAACTTAAAAACGAGAAAAAAACAATTTACTTTAAAAAGTGGAATGTTCACAATTTAAAATTCAGGTAAGTGTTAGCATCTAATGATCAGCAAATAGAGGGTAACTAGATTTTAATTCTGAATCACAATTACTAGGTTTTTGTTGAAATCATTTTTGGTGTCAGATGGAACTATTATTTTTTAATAACAAGTACATGGGAGACAACTATTGTACTATTTTACTTGTTAACATTTTTCTTCTGTTATTTAATATTCTTTTGATGGAAATATGACTTAACTAACCACTAACAGGCAAATAAAAAAGTCTTCATCTGAAGGAGATTAATACATTTATTGTAGGTTAGTTCAATTCCAATGGGAGACAACTATTATACTATTTTACTTGTTAACATTTTCCTTACATTATTTAATCTTCTGGTGATGGAAATATGACTTTTAACTAACCACTAACAGGTACTAAAAAGTGTTCATCTGAAGTAGAATACATTTATTGTAGGTTGGTTCAATTCCAATGGGAGACAACTCTTGTACTATTTACTTATTAACATTTTTCTTTATCTTATTTAATCCTATGGTGATGGAAATATGACTTTTAACTAACCACTAACAGGTACATAAAAAGTCTTCATCTGAAGGAGAATACATTTATTGTAGGTTGGTTCAATTCCAATTGGAGACAACTCTTGTACTATTTTACTTATTAACATTTTCCTTTATCTTATTTAATCCTATGGTGATAGGAATATGAATTTTAACTAACCACTAACAGGTACATAAAAAGTCTTCATCTGAAGGAGAATACATTTATTGTAGGTTGGTTGGTTCAATTCCAATGGGAGACAACTCTTGTACTACTTTACTTATTAACATTTTCCTTTATCTTATTTAATCCTATGGTGATGGAAATATGAATTTTAACTAACCACTAACAGGTACATAAAAAAGTCTTCATCTGAAGAGAATACATTTATTGTAGGTTGGTTCAATTCCAATGGGAGACAACTCTTGTACTATTTTACTTATTAACATTTTCCTTTATCTTATTTAATCCTATGGTGATGGAAATTAACTAACCACTAACAGGTACCAAAAAAGTCTTCATCTGAAGGAGAATACATTTATTGTAGCTTAGTTCAATTCCAATGGGATACAACTATTTTTTTTTTTTTTTAACTCTTGTACTATTTCACTTATTTACATTTTCCTTTATCTTATTTCATACTACGGTGATGGAAATATTACCTCTACTTATAGGTACATTGGAGACATCTCTTGTACAATTTTTCTTATAACATTGACCTGTTGTTATTTAATCACCTGGTGATGGGAGTATCATCTTTTCCTTATAGATAGATCTATATGAAGTCTTTATTTGACTGAAAATACTGTGAATTTATTTATTTCTTTACGTTACGTTTTTTCACTGATATTTATTCATTTTGGTGCAGCCTTTTAAAAATGTAACGGTTTGTTTCTGCTTATATTAAATTTGTTTTGTAAACATAATTATAAATATATTCATTTATTTATTTATTAAGATTGAGGTCTTTGGTCTGGAAAATAACTCCAGTATTCTATGCGTAAGATGGCAGGATGCAAATGATACCACGTACAACATTGTGAGAGTACAATACAGTGGGCTTACACCACAATTGGCATGTCAATCCTGCCCGCATTCATCTGAAACCTGTAAACATATAAAAGGAATACTAAATACAGAAGAATCCTCTGACATTCCAGTCAATGTTAAAGAAGCCTTGAACCAGGAAATGAAATGGAGATCCAGATATGTGCCACAAAGCATCTCCCAACTTAAAATACCATTTGATTGTCCATCTGAGGAGCAGAAAAGGAATCGCCACACACAGGTGCCTAATACGATTGAAGATTTCATACTGAAACTGGTTCCACCAATTGACGGCTCATGTGACTGTGGATCAGGTTGGGGCATTGCCTCTGAAGAAGCAGACATGAAACTGTATACAACAAATGATGTAATACAAGTAAAGAGTGAGTTGTTAAAAAAATCTTATCTGACGAATAGGTTAAAGAAGTTTACTTTAATTCATCCCACGGGAACTAGTATAAAAAAAAAATTGTGTTTGATACAGTTTGAATAATATGACCATTTGAAAAGAATAACTATAATAATATTTCTCACAATGTCAGCCATAAAGTCACAGTAATAATACAAAAAATCAATAAAAAGTTATGTTTAACTAAAATCTTATAAAGAGGAATCCAGTTTGCTCATTCCAGTTGCATAAAATGAAAAACCAATAACAGCTGACATCATAATTTTATTCAATTTCATTCACAAGCTATTTTTTATAAGATATATCCTGTATTTGCAAAAATGCAATGGATATTTAGATTTTTTTTACACAAAATGGCTATTTAGGAAATATTTGTAGTAATTTTTCTCAGGAACTATGTTTTCAGATTCATCACTCAATAACTTCATGCTTCCTCTTTACCCATATTCTTCACTATCATGTTTATTCTTAAACATATTATCAATGAAGGAACTGTTGTGGCATTTTTCATAGGAACCCTGGTTTCTGAAAATATTACAGATAAAAAGGGTTTCTTGGAGATGAAATTAGACATTTCAATACTAAGAAAAAGTGTAGATTTGAGATATAGAAATATAGATAGAGTGACCTCAAATTTTAATGATTCTGTTAGTCCCACTGATTTATATTATTAGATATTATTATAATCCATCTATAAATTAAGTTGAGTTCATCTAATTAATTGTTCCTGTATGCATGTCTTGAACATTATTCTTCAAGCTGGAAATATAAGTATGATTTTTATTTGATTGTCAGTCATTTTTATAAGACTGCTAAAAAAAATTCTGGGATTGTTTAATAATGTCATGGTGTTGTTGTCTGGGTCGTCGTCAGAAGACACATTGGTTTCTAGACAATAATTTAGTTTAAGTTAGTGGATCTCTATGAAATTTTCGGAGAATTTTCAAACCAAAAAAGGAAGGTTGGGATTGATTATTGGATGATTGTCCCAATCGTTTAGGAATAATGGACCAAAAAGGGGCCCAAAACAAGCATTTTTCTAGGTTCAAGGTAAAAACTTTTGTAAACTCTTTAAGCATTTTAATTGCTCTGAAATTGTACCACAATGAATTATACCACAAGTAGAAGGTTTTTCATTTAAGGTGTTATGAGGCAAACAGTTTACGGATTAAGGGCCAAAAAATGGTAAAAAAAAAACTTTTTTCTACTTCCTTGTGTTTCAGTGTATGGACCTAAGAAATTGTCCTACAAGATTCCATATTATAAGGAAAGACTGGGATTGAGTTTTGGGGTTATTGCTTCAAGGGGTGTTTCAAGAAGTGTGAGGGTTTTTTTTCCAAATTTTTTTCATATTTCAAATTCAAGTAGAAATATTAAATTGCACAGTATTGGGTAATAGATTTGTAAGATCTTTGACCACATTTATTTTGTATCAGAATCTTATATCATGCCAAAAATTTGATCACAATCCAAATTCACACAATATTAAGCTTCAATATATTGTCCACATTTGCCCCAACTGTTTTTATTAGAAATGAGTCTAAAATTTAAAAAAAAGTATCTCAAACGTTGTTAAATTGTTCATGTTGTTCTATTAGAAAGAAAAATTAAAAACTATTTACGATATAGACTCCTTTAGTGATACAAGTTAAATAAATGTTTTTCTATCAATTTTTTTTTCAATTGCATTATTGGTCATTATTATCATATATGTATGTGTATGGAAAGGGAGTGTAGTAATAAATTCAGCTTTCAAATTATGAAGGTTCTTAAAGGGGTACTAGCTGCAAGATGTTTAAAAAATATAATAATTTTTTTAATTTGCTCAATCAATAATGAAATGCAAATAGTGAAATAGTGTTTAGCTTTCAGAAGCCAGTATGGTTCAATTTTGTCAAAATAAGCTAAAAAACATTGATTTTGAATTTTACACTTGCAAGCTACGTTTTTTCATGCTTGTGCTCTGTTTATTTTTTATTTCATACTTTTAATAGTTGGGATAAATGTTTTACATTGTAATAAATAAAATATGAGGTTTTGAATTAATTTGGTGAAGATTATTTTGACAGCTAGTTCCCCTTTCAATTGTGCTGAACTGCAAAGTAACATTTTTGTACATGACAGGCCATCAATTTCATCAATATCATTTGATACCATTTTCAACAGCTTATTACAGACAATGCCTGAATTCTGGAGAATGCCAAAATGTTAAGGAATATGATGGGTGTGAAGACCAGCTGCTAAATATGGGCACATATTTAGTGTCGCATAAGGTTTTAAGAAATTATCTTAAACAGTATGTAACTCAAGGGTAAGAAATTTCAACCATGAGTGCTTATAATGCACACAAATGGATAGTGTATACATTAGATAAAAATCATACAAGAAGTGGATATATTGTCAACACATTTTTTTCAATATTCAATATCATTACAACCAAGATCATTGAGTGTTAATAGTTTATTAAAAAAGAGTCATATAATTTATACACATAGTTAGTATAATTGTCAATGAGATGAAATGGTATGGATGTATGCAGCTATAGGTTAGCATACATATTATAACAACATAAGCAAACATTGATACAGTAGGTCCGAGACCACCATTGTCGTCCCTTGATTTTCGTTGTTCACAAATATAGTCCCTAGTGTTGACAGTGGGTTACTTGCCATTAATTTTTATACCCCTTCCAAATTTATTTCTCCATGTTCACTGCCTCAAATTGCAAGAAGGGGGTTGAAATTACACTGTAAAAAAATTTGGGTCCAGAATTTTAAAGGAAAGTAGTGATTTGGTCCAGCTGAAAAAGGTTGAAAATGAGCACTTCGGAAGCTGTCAAAAGATTTCAAGACGCCCTAAACATAAAATTGGCCATATTTTGAGTTAGAGGCGATGAAGTTTTCTATAAATTTGATATAATTTGTCCCAAAAGTAGTACAACACACTGTAAAAGTTTCTTTGAGAAAGCGCAGGTGGGATTTTTTTTATTTTCATTTATGTTCTAAAAGAAATGCACTACGAATTAATTGTGTTCTCGGACCAGTATAGTCCATTACGAAAGACCTAAACCTATTACATATTTCATAAGGGGAACCTCAATGTGGTCATTTTTTATAATGAAGAACATCACGAAATGACAACCATTTAATTGTAAATTACTGATATTTCAAAGGCACATACTTATTGCCAATTTTATCTACATGTATATTCCATTAATGTTATGCAAAAACTTCTCAATTCTACTGACAATATTAACATTTGTATTGAAGTGTTGAACACCTTTTTTTGTTTTGCTGTTATGTTTGTACAACTTCTCAAAAATTGGTTTTATACTGCAGCTGTAACACTTTAGAATAGATAAAGGAAGATGTGGTTTGAGTGGCAATGAGACAACTTATAAAAGTAAATCATTATAGGTCAAGGTATGGCCTTGAACACTCAGCTTCTGCTCACACCAAACAGCAAGCTGTAAAGAGCCCCAAAAAATACTGATGTTAAACCTTTACACAGGGAAACAAACAGTCTAATCTATATAAAAAACGAGAAACACAAATGTATCACTTAAACATTATATGTTATTCAGGTCTCAGACAGGGTATATACTGTGACATTCCCGGCTTAGAGTTTATATCCCCTGAGCCGAAGGCGAAGGTGATATAAGCCCTAAGCCGGGAATGTCACAGTATATACCCTTTCTGAGACCTGAATTACACATATATTACAGATTACCCCTGACTTAATGTTATTTTCCAGTGCAGGTATTAAATTTTGTTGACAACACATATATATTGAAAAACCCAACCTGATATGTTGGGCATACGTGAAGGATTTTCTAATTTGCTGTGAACATAATTTTATCGTGTATGTAATAATTTATAATAACACTTTTAACATCAAATTAAAGTATTAAAAGTGTTAATTGCGTGATTTTGTATCAAAAATGTATTATTGACTGAAGCACGTCATTATTTTCCCTCTGTGAACCTCTGACAGTCTGATTGCTTATGACTACCTCACATAGTAACCGGTGTTATGATGACGTTTTTGAGGTTCCAATTGGGGATAAAAATGTCGTATATACCCCGGCAGTTTCCTGAATATATACTGACATCTCTGTTGTTATCCAATCAGAAACCTCGACACATTTGTAATCCGTAATATAAGACAACCACTGAACATCAGACTCCTGACTAAGGACAATTGCTTATGTCTTCATTTCATGTTGCTGTAGGGAAAGAAAATAATTTGTTTCTGGTGTTATAATTTTCAGAAACATATTTGCCATTATTTTTAGTTGCATTTAAAATCAATAACTGGTAATTGTCTGAAAAACATCAAACATCCAGTTTTTTTTGTATTTGGCACAAAACTGTGGAAGAGCTCATTAAAACTTGGCCTTTCTCAGTTTCTAACGTCTCATGGAAAAAAAAAATTTCTGACATTGACCTTATATTGTGTATTAAATTTCTACAAAGGTGCACACTATCATCCTTTTACAAACAGTGGACTTGGGAGCAACTTGAAAGTGGGAATTTGAACTTTTCAGAGGAGTTCCAGTATAACAGGTAAGTAACAATAAGTAAACCCTGTTTCAGGAGAAAAACAAATATCATTCGTATCTGCAACGTTTGTGATGCTTTATCATATTAAAAGATATATTTTGGTTCAAATGAAAGACTATGTCAATGTTGCAATATGAAAGCTTTTGAAAATGAATATCATTTTGTAATGATTTGTCCAGCCTATAGACATTTGCGTTTAAGATTTTTGCCTAAATATTACTGTTTTTGCCCTAATATGTCAAAATGTTTATCACTTATTCAAACATGTTCAAGAACTTTTGTATTAAAACTTTGCTATCTAATTGAATTTGATAAAAGTTTGTATTCATATGGAGACATTTCAGCATGAGCATTCTTGTTGCATTCTTTCATGGATACCTCTTGGCTTAAAATATATAATTATGCTAAAAAAAATTTGTAAATAGGTTAAGATATGCATGGTACAGTTTCCTGGAGTTATTGGATTTGAATTATAACAATGGGTTTTCCTGTCCTGAATGTGGAGACTGTCCACACACTGTTGTTATGGATGGAGTTTCTTTGGGACTTAGAAAGACCTTCATGCCCTGGAAACAATATTTAAAGGAGACAACAGATAATGTTACATTTGATGGAAGGTATATTAGTTTTCTGTTTTAGAGACTTAATTTTACTTGAAGCTCAATAAATACATGTGAGTTTTTTAGAATGACAATGAGATGTACAAATATACAAAAAGGTCAAATAGCAAATATGTAAAAAATTGTTGTTCAACATAATTTCAACAATTATAATAAAAAAATACTATAAGAAAGTCTTCAAACGTATCTGCCTTAGTATGTGAAAAAAGTAAGTCAAGCATCTTAATTTCAGATAGAAAAATAGGTTAACAGATGCATTGATATTAATTTTCATAATGCAATTACTATCTGACAGACCTCAAATGAAATTAAAATGAATGAGACAGATAGCAGTCAAACAAAAATCCATATGTAAAGAATAAAGTCAGGTTTTAAACCAAATTGTGTGCACATCAAAATAACAATCATAATGAAAAGAACTTGAATTATCAGTGTTGAAATTTTCTTCAAGTCTAGAAGAGCTCTTTCTTAAATGGCCGTCATCATGGTTATATTTATATTTAGAGTTAATAATTTTTGAATATTTTTCAGATAAGTGTTCATATTTGAAAAGAAAGCTATACTTAGTTATTATATTAGGTATACTACCCTCCTTTGCATACTGGTCAGCTAGCAAGCTAACAAATATAATTCCTTTATGGCACACTCAAGGCGTTTTGCTGTAAAGTGTATTGGAAGAAAGATTTTAAAGTTATAACTGACCAGGGTTTTTCTGTTACACATATATTGTATTATTTCAGTTCTCACAATACACGAGTATTCATCAACAATGCTGAAACGAGAAAGCTGCTGTTGAAGTTTGTTAAGGAGGGGTTAGATGAAAAAGAATACTGCCAATTACAAAAACTAATTTCAACTTATCAACCTGCAATGACAGATTTATTGAATGACTTTTGGGAATCTGGTTTTGCCAAATGTCCTGGGATTTATTGTGATTTGTTATCGGTATTATCAAGCAATTACCCAGTTTGTGGTTTTTTGCATAATAACAATAGAATCTTTCAAATATTTTCTGATTGGAGATTTTTTTTTCAAAATGATGACAGTGTGCTTTTGGAGCAAGAAGTTCCTTTATTTTTCAAATTTTTAAAAAACCTGGAATGGAAAATTCCTGAATTTATGCATCCTATCATGAAGGAGTTAGTTGTAAGGGCACAGTCAACATTTGTTGGCAAAATACACAACACCTCAGACTGTGAACCAGGCTGTGCCTGTGGAGGGATTGGTTTTTTAATAGCATGAAGTTGTTTTCAGAAAAATCATGATTGTATGTTTGTTTAATTCCAATGGGAGATAATTCATGCACTATTAACCAATTAATTAACTAGTTAATTAATGCACTAGTGATGGAATTATATTTGTTATTTAATAGGTTCATTAATGACAACTTATCAACTTTTTTCTTCTTTAACATTCATCTGTTGTTATTTAATCCATGGGTGATTGGAACATGATTTTACTAAACAGGTACATGGGAGACAACTCTTAAACTATTTTGTTGATTAACATTTTCCTATGTAATCCTCTGGTGATGGGCATATTATTTTTACTAACAGGTACATAAAAAATCTTTACCTGAAGGAGAATACATTTTTGTAGGTTGGTTCAATTCCAATGGGAGACAACTCTTGTACTATTTTACTTATCAACATTTTCATTAATCTTATTTAATCCTTTGGTGATGGAAATATGACTTTTAACTAACCACTAACAGGTACATAAAAAGTCTTCATCTAAAGGAGAATACATTTATTGTAGGTTGGTTCAATTCCAATGGGAGACAACTCTTGTACTATTTTACTTATTAACATTTCCCTTTATCTTATTTAATCCTTTGGTGATGGAAATATGACTTTTAACTAACCACTAACAGGTACATAAAAAGTCTTCATCTAAAGGAGAATACATTTATTGAAGGTTGGTTCAATTCCAATGGGAGACAACTCTTGTACTATTTTACTTATTAACATTTTCCTTTATCTTATTTAATCCTTTGGTGATGGAAATATGACTTTTAACTAACCACTAACAGGTACATAAAAAGTCTTCATCTGCAGGAGAATACATTTATTGTAGGTTGGTTCAATTCAATGGGAGACAACTCTTGTACTATTTTACTTATTAACATTTTCCTTTATCTTATTTAATCCTTTGGTGATGGAAATATTACTTTTAACTAACCACTAACAGGTACTAAAAAGTCTTCATCTAAAGGAGAATACATTTATTGTAGGTTGGTTTGATTCCAATGGGAGACAACTCTTGTTTATCTTATTTAATCCTATGGTGATGGAATTATTATTTTTACTAACAGGTTCATGGGAGACAACTCATTAACCTTTACTTGCTGATATTTAATCACATGGTAATTTTTACATCAGAGGCCCCTGAGGGGCCTCGGGTGTATTGCCATCGCCTACTTTTCAAAGATCAAAGAGATGCATATATAATTAGTTTTGGAATAATAACCGACATTATAGACCCGCGGACCTATATAGTGCAGAATAAAATTCCGTATCGCTTCTTTTAAATTCATGTTTTCAATGGATACTCAGTTTTTTTAATTTTTCTTAATGCAAAATTTATAATATGAAAATGTTTTGTCGTTAGAAATATTTGTATATTAATAAAACGATCTTCAATATCAATGACGCATCGAAAATTGTTGTTGCGGATGAATACCACGAGTGTGCAAGAGGGCAAGAGCGAGCGTGTAGAAAATCGAGAGGAAATCAATTCACACATTTATACACAGAAAGGTAATTATATTTCAATTATTTGATTTGGAGTAACCTTTTTAAACCGTTTGTAGCATATTTGTCTATAATATTAACGTAGCAAAACCAGGAAAATTTAATCTGTCATAATATTAAAATAAATTATCAGGTCACGTCCCCGCAGCCATTTTGAAAATACCAGCAGATTGGGTAGGAGTAACAAGAACCTGCAAGGCCTTTAAAGATAAGGTTACTATTTGTGTATTTTTTATAACAACAATTTGTTTTTATAAAGATCTCAACAATTTTTGGAGTTAAATTTCTTTTCTTCGTAAATAACAAGTAGATTGATCACTTGGACACACACACGGAACTATTTTCTGTTTTTTAAGATACTGTTTCGGATTTTCGCTCCTTCTCCGACTTAGTTTGTTGCATTAGTATATGTGACCCTTGACGGGGGACTTTGACTATGTCTATGTAAGTAATTCTAATATATAATTATAATTGGTTGAATTTATTGTATTTATATAATATTCAGAGAATCTTCGACTTTTTCTTCTTCCAATAGAGTTGGACTCTTTTTGAGTGTATAAAGACTCTTGCTCGTAAAATCAAGAGTCTTACTTTACACTGAAATGTCAGAATTTGGGTTAATCACATTTACTGAATTACTATAGATATATTGGGAGAAACCTTGCAGTTTTGGAGATATAAATATAGATTAACTGTCCTGTTTTTTAAGTCTTCCTTAGCTTGTAGTATTGTATTATTTTGACCATACATGACATGTATCGCCAAAATTATATGATAATTTGATGACATACTTGTGCTTATCATACTCTACAGCATTATTTAATTTAAATGTGTAACCATATCCATGTCAAATTTTAGTAACTTATATTAGACATTTGTTCACACATACATGCATTTGAGAACTTGAATTGAGCAAATATGATTAGTTATATCTATGAGAAATACAATCAGTTAACTTTATCTATGAGCACCCATGAGATCTTAAATTGAGCAAATATGATCAGTTATATGTTGAGTAAAATTTGAGCTAGATCTACTCAATTGAGTTAGATATATATCAATATTGAGACTAATCTAAATGGTTATTTGAGCACACATGAGCCTATTTATACTATTGAGAGCAATATTGGGATACTGCATGAGCAAACTAAGCAAATCTTTATTGAGACAAACCTATGAGCGCTATATTTTTAAATTTGTTCTTGACAATTTTTTGTTTATTTTTAAAAAAAATATAGGGACAACAGAGTTGGTGTATGTGGGTTCGATTCCCACCCTAGGCATTCATTTATATTGGCTGGTGCAAAGCGGGTAGTTTAGCTTAGTGGCCCCACACTGACTCTGTTGTTCATATGTTACTTAAAAAAATTAGGCGGCATCGTTCAGGTCTTGCCATCTTTATTTTTCTATTCGAAAATCAGACACAACAAAACCATTGAATAATTGTGAAAATTATACCACAGATAACTATGGTAAAACTTTAATTGTTTTTGGCATAATTAAACTTGGCTGCCATCCAAGATCTAAAAAGTTTTTATATTGATGAATTATATATATCAGATTTGGATTCTTTTGGTTACAAAACATTTTGGATGGTACATGTAGGTAGCGGCCAAATCTTTATTCCTAAAGGCTTAAAGCTTTCAGGTCTGAAAATTGCCCGAAATCATCACATTTTGACAAATGTACTTTTATGAAAAGAACTGATTTATTGAGTGTTAAGACTTTTGAAATAGACCCAAATTACGAACCAAATTGAGAACTTTTTGGAGTTTTATAGTTAAGGCTATTTTGGGCAATAAGTGAAACTTGTCCTTTGAATCAGTGGTTTCACAATAACCATTATATACTAAGTATCTGTTAGAAGATAGTTCTTTCACAGTACATTGTTAAACTTAAAGATAAATATATACCAACAATGACCAATATTAATGATGGAATGCGATTATACATGTATATATACTGTTTTATATTGTTACATGTACATACATAAATGAAAATTAAAACCAAACTGTTGTCATTATTCATAAAAAAAGAAAAGGGAGGTATGATTGGTATAAATCAGACACCAGCTCTAGACAAAAATGATGAAAAAGAAATAAAGCTTATAACCATACAACATTTTTACAATCAGAAAAAAACTATACATAAATCAGTTAGAAATAGCCATTAAATGTCAAATGTTAAACAATATATACAAGAAAACTAATGTACAATCGGGAAATCAAGATATACACCAAAAAATTACAAGGCCTGTTTTACAGGTTTCTTACAAAGGACCGAAACATTCATATGGTAGTTGTGTTCTATATGTATAGTGCAAAATGTTCTCATTGCTATACCAGTGGTATCCATAGTATTACTATTAAATCCAAAACAAAGTAAAAAAAACCTAACAGTTGAAAAACTATCCAAATGTGATATTCAATTAACAAAAATACCATCATTAGCAAATGGCTATCTACATATAATACATTGTAATATTTACAATGAACCATTTAATAATTAGAAAACAGAACCTACAATGTACATGTATAGCTGCTGATTTAAAAAAAAGAATATAATGGATAAATGATTGACTGTGTTACAATAAAACCAAGATACAAATGTAACTCAGTGAAGCTATTTATGAACATTTAAAGAGTTTGTGTTGACTGCAACAAAAATCTAGAATAAGGGATAGTAATCTTGCTGTGTTAACATCCATTTAATTAGCAATTGATCCAAAAGCTAAATGTTTCAGAAAAAAGACCTGGATACTACATGTACAAACATTGTTAATAAATGCCATTTGTAGACAGTGGCGGATCCAGAACTTTTCCTAAGGGGGGGGGGGGCCCGCTGACTGACCTAAGAGGGGGCCCGCTCCAGTCATGCTTCAATGATTCCCTATATAATCAACCAAATTTTTCCCAGGAAAGGGGGGCCCGGGCCCCCAGGGCCCCCCCTGGATCCGCCTATGGTAGAGCAGGATCTGCTTACCCATACGGAGCACCTGAGATCACCTGTTTTGGTGGGGTTCGTGTTGCTCAGTCTTTAGTTTTCTATGTTGTTCCTAGTGTACTTTTATTTGTATGCATGTCTTTTTCAGTTTTAGTCATGGAATTGCAAGTTTATTTTCCATTTATGAGTTTGCTGTTCATCTGGTATCTTTAGCCCCAGGGTTTCCCCTGGGTCAATTATTTTTTTCGCCACCTCTTTCGCCAAAACAATATATTTTTCCCCACTTTATTTTTTAATTAGCCACAATATTACAATTTATCTGTTTTGATATGATTGTCTTGAATCTCTTTTTCATAGTTCAGTGAGTGACTATATAGCTACTCGAAGAATTGTTTGCTATGTTGATTCTCTATTATAAGTTATATGTTAGCGATTTTTGTATGTGTGCAACTATATGGTCATAATGCCAATCTAGCAGTCCTCATTTGACCAAGTAATCATTGATAATTCACAAAGTTAAGTTTCCTAGTTCATGTCAGTATCTCAGATATGATAGCAAACTATATTTAATATTTGTACTATATTGTATGGTGAACATATCTGTCTGGTAGGTATAATATAAACACCTGTCATTTTTCAATAATTCAACACAACTTGAGGTCCTCTGATGTTCAGTACTTCAGTACTTTGATTATACTTTTATTACATTACCATATACCAGTTTTACACATTTTCATTATATAGGCATTTGCTATGGCTATGAGATTATGGAAGATGCAGAGAGTCCCAACATACCTTTTACTGTTCTCTGTACTAGATTTCATACTGGTAATTTTTTTCTACATATATTTAATGATACTTAATAGATTTTTTTTATTCTGAGGCTAATTCAAATATTATAGAAAAAATATCTTTCCAGTTGCAATGCAATGTCATACTCTACATGCAAGATATAAACACAAAAGACAACTTATAATTTGCTTCAGCTTCTGTCATGAATTATTGAATAAATAGTCCTAACATCAACAACTAATCATTCAAGCCTACTTTTTATTTTTAAACTTGATTTACTTTTACTATTTTGCTGTCTTCAGCTATAACTATAATTATTATTATTTTTATTGCGTGTGCATATGCTTTTTACATTGCATGTGTTTTGTCTGTGTGTGATTTATATATTTATTTTGTTTAAGCTTATATGTTGCTCTGTCTTTAATCATATTTGCTACAATTTTCATCAATATCATTGACCTGATGAAATCTAGAAATGAATTAAAATAAGTAAAAGAAAGAGCCTAAAAATAGTTAGCAAACTATAGTTATAGATAAATAATATGAGGGCCGCATTACATGTGAAACGGGACAATTTTTTTTTAACTGAGACTTTTCAGATGGCATTATACATTTAATAATTTAATAATGAACTTGTCCTTTCATAATCTGCTAACATTACATCATTTTATAATTTTTTGTACTGTTATAAATTGTGCTATATATGAATATGTTGCCATCTAAAGATTGGTCGTTTTGTGTTATCATATATCAGTATGTTGCCATCTAAAGATTGGTCGTTTTGTGTTATCATATATCAGTATGTTTAACAGCTATACTTAAAAGCTTTGTTTAATTAAAGATATATACAAAAACCTTCCTTTGAAAACATTACTTTCTAACCATATAGCATATAATGACATATGCACACTCAATCTCCAAATAATGTACCAAAGTAAAACTTAAGAAACACAATTCACAGTAATCCCAAACAAGAAGGGAAAGATCTATCATTACTGAGCCACCTCAAAGTGTGTGTAATATGACTATCATTATATATACAGAAGGTTCATTTAACTTCATTTGAATTTGATTAGTAGTGATTGACATGTAATTTTTGAAAAAAAATAATTTTATATATAGGATTAACTTGACATAATATCAATATAGATGTTGGTGTTGATTTCATTATTTGGTTGATTTGCAGCTCCTAAGCTTATTATCTATGATAATGCATGCAACCTGCATCAGTACTGTCTGAACAGAGACCCTGTGTTTTTCCAAGATTCTTGGTTTTTGGTTGATCGTTTTCATTGGTGCAATCATGTTGGTAAGTATGTTTCAATACATAAGAATATTGTAAAAGCTGTCATTCATAAAAGCAATAAGGGGGAATGTATATTAAATGTTCAACACTAAATGTGTTTATCACAATGTCAGCAATAGAAGATAGAAAGATTTAATAATAGATTTTTGTAGGAAATAAGTAAATACTTAACAAATTTTCTTTCAACATCCAAACAAAAAAAGCAGGCAAATAAGTTCATCAAAGGTTTGCTTTGCATGCTTTTATAAAAGAGCTGTAATATTTGGTCAAATTTATCTATTATCACTTTTTTTATTCAATACTTTATAGTATGTTGATATACTTTCATACAAGATATTAGTCAAAGTCTGAAAAAATTAAATAGTTTAAGTGCAAAATATTGTTTTGGAAAGAAGAAATATTTAAATAAAATAAAAGACATACAGATATTATTAGTTACATAGTGTGCTAGTGACCTAATACGGTATATATGTGGTGAGAGCGAAGCTCAAATCCCCATATGAAATTTACTGACCCCATATATACCGTATGTAACGAATTTATCTTACCGACTATCTTAACATGTGAAATTAAGACTAGTGATTCTCAAAATGAGTAAGTCTTCAATACTGTTCGCACTAAGAACATACTTCCATTGATCCTACAAAAACAGATGCCAACAATAACGACTTGTAAGGTTTAAATGTGTTTTATGAATTTATTTCAATCTTAATCATCAATTTCTTCGTCTGTTGGAACTTTTAAGATTTTTTCTCAGTACCGTTTTGTTTTTTATAAAGGGACATAACACCATTACTAACCTTGTATGAAATAAGCCCCGCCCCCTTTTTACCTAATAAGGAATATAAAGGGACGTAACTCCACTACTAACCGTGTATGAGATAAGCCCCGCCTCCCTACTAACCTAATATCAAATATACACGGTTTGCACGCGGACGCTTTTAACCAATCATATTCCTGGAAATGTATAGGAGGTAAGATAAAGTATATTATTGCATAGCAATATGATATTCCCCACAGAAAGTAACCAAAAGTAAACATGCAATAAATTCCTTTATTGTACTAGTGCAATAAATCATCAAAATTTATGACGTCATCAACGACAAAATCTTAGTTTAAACCAAATTTTACTTTCAAATTTTATATTGCTATAGATAAAAGGGTTATTGCATGAATATTGGGAAATATTGTCCCTTGTAGAACATATATTGCACTTTCAAGCTCGTGCAATATAAAATTCTATTCGGGACAATATTTCCCAATATTCATGCAATAACCCTATAATATAATTCTAAGCACATATATTTCAAATGGAACCCATTCAATTTTTTGTCTTATTTACATTTAAAATGAATTAAATGCTCATGCAAATAACATATAATGCCATCTTTTTTTCAGGTTGTCATGTAGGATATAATCTAGATAACTACCTACAATATAAATGGATCAACTCACAGGTTGCAGAACAAAGAAATAGCACATTGAAAAAACTGAAGAGTATGCTCTCTTATATGAATTTAAAAAAATTTACAACTCATTGTAATTTTTTTTTATGGTTTCGTAACATGTTAACCCTAGCTCGTATGGACAATGATCTATTTGTAAACACTGATTTCAAGCTTTTTTGCCATCTGAGTAAAGTGTATACTACATGTAAATGAATCAGTTCAATTAACTTTTTGAAAACAGAATTCTCATTCTGTTAAGATAAAATTGTATTATCAAATTCATCAAAGTAACTAGGCTAATTTTTTTTTTACATCAGATATTTGTTTGTCGTAAAAAAGAGAAATTAATATGGCTGCTATCAAAATATGGTTTTTAATTACACACTCAAGTAACATTGTTTCCTATTCATCTTCTGTTATTTCAAGATATAATTTTGTTGAAATGCACTAGAAATTAGCTAACTAAAAAGTACTGTAGATATTTCCCAACTTACCAGGCATGAAGAAAAACGTGTGACTTATTAGTTCAGGATGAGGACAACTTAAAAAATGGTGGGTTAGGCCTGTGTGTTTTTTTCAACCATGTTTTAATAGATCCATGAAGTGAAAATTCAATATTGTAAGAATGGAAGTGACAGGTAGAGAGAAATTATTCCTAATTCACATGTCTGTCTCTGTTAAACTCGAGTACAAAGTTAAAAAGCATTGTGAACCTAAAATTCTGAAAAGTTTTGCCTTAATAGGCTTAGATAAGCATTCCACTTCATTGTTTTAGCTGTCTGGTACTATTATAATTGTTCTCTAGTCACAGTATCCATTCATGATGTTATAAAAGTAAGGAAATACACAATATGAAGTTAGTTATAAGACATCTTTTGTCAAAATAACTTATCTAATTAACATCTTGATACCAGATAAGACTTTGTAGTCTATAATCTATATATGACTTTATTCATGGTAAATTTTTTCAGAACTTCTGTTTGATATTCTCTTCTACATTTGACAGCATAAACAAAAAACATTGATGTTAAACACTTTCTAGGTTTCGAAATTGTATCAAAGTTATTCTTCACATAACATTGTTAAGTCAGGTATACTATTGCATAACATTATATTTTATAACAAAACTTGTATTTAATCATTAGCTTGAAATTTTAACATGTGATATTTCCAATTATATTTTTTATTGATTGAAGCATTTATGCTTTCTTTTAAATATACTATGACACATTTATATCTATATGTATACTAGGTAGATTCTATGACAATAAATCTTAAACCATTATTTGCCCTTGGTGCATGACATCCATGTGGTTTTGTCAACTTTCTCTCTTCTGATGCATGAAACATGCAAATTTAATAAAGAATGTTTATTGCAAGTTTTATAAAGAGATATTACACTAGAAATGAAAAGAACATTTTTTAGTAGAGTACATGTACATCATTTAAGGGTGTTGGTGGTGTTAACATAGATGTCTATTTGTAAAATGATATTTGTGAACTGTTTATTTTGCATAAATTTGATGTCAGAGTGGATCTCTTTTTTGATTGTTAGGATAGGGATTATTGTTAGTTAAACTTGCTTTCAGATATGAGCCACCTTTAAGACATTTGGTCTTAGATTGAGAGTTGTCTCCTTTAATTAAATGCAGTGTATTTCAATTGGAATTGGAAATTAAAATGGTATTTTTTTTTAAATGTTTGCCTATATTTCTTCAGTAATTAGAACAAGAGAGAGTGTGAGAGAAAGAAATAGAGAATGATGCAAGCAAGGTGGGTCTGTGTAAGTGAATGTAGGACAGAAAGTCGCAGGACAAAAAGTCATTCATTTTTTCTGAATATTTTCTTTGAATAAAACACGCTTATACAAAAATATTTTTGTATTTTTCTTGAACTATTGTATTTAAACCAACTTTGTGAACAAAATGTATCAAAAAAATATCAGAGATGATTAAATAATTGTTAAAAAAACAAAATGTCAAAGAGGCTTGGGTCTTAAATGACTTCATGGTGCCAAGAAATCTTTCTTTTGCACGATTAAAATTAAATAAATCTTTATTTTTCCAGTATAATGACACATTTCCTAAACTTTAATATGAATATATGTATTAAAAAGTAAATATTTCAAGACTTTTTCTCTTACATATTCAAACAATTGTCAACAGATTATTTGTGAATTTTTGTCCTGTGACTTTTTGTCCTACCAAATTTGTGACTTTATGTCCTGTGACTTTTTGTCCTGTGACTATCTGTCCATTTACCTGTGTAAGTTCATATCCCATTACTTATAATGTACTCATTTTATAATAATGATAATATTAAATATGATGTCGGATGCAATGAAAATATTGGAAATAAAAGTGATATTTTTTTCTCTAGGTTTTGTTATTTTAGTACCAAATGAAATCTGGTAAGAATAGGATGACACTATAACATATACTTTAAAAATAATGTAATGAAATAGAGATAAAATATTTCCTTTTTAAAATCAAAACAGTGCTGTTAGCTGAAAACAAAGAAAATGTGACACCTTATTTATTATAAAGAATTTGTGTAAAATATAATGATTATTTGAAGTATTAACAGGAACAACTATTTACCAGAAAAAGTTGACACTGAATGTTTGCAATTACTTATCCTTTTTGTGAGTTTACTTTAGAAACAATACACAGAATTTTCCAAAAATACTGCTGTAAAAAATGTACAATAAACAATCACAATTACTCTGCCCATCTGTAAAAAAAACTAGACATACCAAGAAAGCCAATGCTGAAACCATGCATACAATACATCTTCTTTTACAAACATGCACTTATTATACTATTATGCTGTCCAAATCCTGAGATACACACATTGGTATGCTGGTTCATTAGGAAAGTTACTTCAGCTTATATAAAGGAATAATACCATGGATATGTTGAAATCAATCAAATGATTTCTACACATATAAAGAGATAACAAAAATAAATTGCTATCCAAAATCAACTTTGCTAGGAAGTTTAAGATGAGAGTGCCAATCAAAAATTATCAACAGGCAAAAGTAACTTGTTTGTAGTTATAATTTGTGGTTGATATACTATGAAAGTGGTATATGCAAATGCATACTTCATTTCCCTAAAATAGTATGGTTGCTATGTAAAACACTCGTTGTTAAGTAGTTTCTAAGGAAAATACCAGTCTGAAACTACTGCATGGAAGAAACCAGCTTGTTCGTATTAAAAACTGATGCATCTTAAAAACTAGCATGCACATATAAATAGTTTTTTTACGTCATGTGTTGTATGTGCAATTACATACAAAAAGTATGGTTGCTAAGCAAAATCAATATTGCTAGGTAGTTTCTAAGCAAAGAACCACTATGAAAATGATGCATGGAACAAAATAGCTGGTATGTATTAATAAAATGTTGTTGGACATTAAATGGTATAGTTACTGGTGCAAAAACATGTGTTGAATGCCTGCAATAGCATGGTTGCTATGGAAAACATATGCTCCTTATAAGTTTTTATGTAAAATATCAATGTGTAAATGATGCATCGACAAATCTATTTAGGATGTTCGGATTATTCATTTGTGTCATTCAATTAAGGTTGTATACAATATATGTGCAAATGCATACTTTGAATACATAAAATAATTTGGTTGCTATGCAAAATCCATTTTGTAAGGTAGTTTCTAAGAAATGTACTAGTCTGAAAATGATGCATGGAACAAAATAGCTGGTATGTTTCAATGATATGGTGTTGCCAAACATTAAATGTAACGGTTAGTTGCGCAAAATACATGCATGAAACACCTGCAGAAGTATGGTTGCTAAGCACAGTATAATAATTTACGATGTTAAAGGAAAGAGAAAACCTTATTCAGATTAAAGATGTAATGTTATATAACATAATACACCTTAAAAAAGAAAGAGAGAAAAGTTTCTTTGACAGAAAGCAGACACAGCAAGTTTGAATTTATGAATAGCTTGCTATGCAACCATCGAGTAACGTGAACCGTATGCGTACTCATTCAAAATACTCATACGGTCTGGAGCATATATAAATACATATACGCGTACGGTCTGACTTATATTAAAAAGTTGGTCAAGTTCATTAAATACAAATGCATGTAGCTTAACTATCAAATTAGTTTTAAAAAGTTTAATTGTAATTGAAACAAAAACTTTATATTTTAACTTTTTTTTAATTCACGCTTATTAAATATGTTAATTTCTTGTATTTAAGCATGTCGATCAGTAATAAATTAATTTAATTTGTATTATGATCACTGAAACTGAAGATATCGGAAGTAAACAGAATGTGGGGGGGGGGGTCAATTGTTTCAGAATATTTAGTAACTTCACCAAAAAATGAAAATGCAAAAGAATATGCATGAACTGCATACATGAAAATGCTAAAAATATTACGTTACTTGAATTGTGTTACCTTTGGCGAGAGTACCAAAATAGGATTCAGATATACAATTAAACAAATACCTTTAATTGCAATTGTTCATTCGTTCATTTTATCTATCTAATTGTAATAAATTGTCAATAACAATTTGTAAAAATGAAAATAAAGATTGTTTCAATTTAACCCATATAATCAAATAACATGTTTGGTCAGCTCGTACTGGACCGTACGCGTATACGCATACGGTCCGACGCTGTTCTAATGTACAGCTCATGATTAGATATCCTTACCCTTTGCTAGATTGTCATTTCTTAAACACAGCTTACAACTCATATAAGGTCATGTAAATACAAAGGTATATAACTCAGTTGCTATATTTCTAATTTGTTTGATTTTTAAACTTGGTACTATGGATTCATTAATTGGGTACCAATTTTCGTGGATTGCAGAAAACTAGCTTTTTATGCGAAAAAGTTAAATATATACTTGACTGATACAAGTAAAGGCAAGTATATTGAAGTAATATATTCACATAGAATATCTTCCTGATATTCCAAAACATCGATTTCTTGGTGGTAAAACATTCTGCATGTTCTTTTTATTCCCATTTTACACAGGATCAGCTTTCATACAACAATCACTGTACGAAAGGCTGATAAATTCCATTTTATACAAGATCAACCTTCATAATAAACATTAACAAAGCACAGGCTGATAAATCCAATTTTATACAAGATCAACCTTCATAATAACCATTAACAAAGCACAGGCTGATAAATCCAATTTTATACAAGATCAGCCTTCATAACAACCATAAACAAGCACAGGCTGATAAATCCAATTTTATACAAGATCAGCCTTCATAACAACCATAAACAAGCACAGGCTGATAAATCCAATTTATACAAGATCAGCCTTCATAATAACCATTAACAAAGCACAGACTGATAAATCCAATTTTATACAAGATCAGCCTTCATAACAACCATAAACAAGCACAGGCTGATAAATCCAATTTATACAAGATCAGCCTTCATAATAACCATTAACAAAGCACAGGCTGATAAATCCAATTTTATACAAGATCAGCCTTCATAACAACCATAAACAAGCACAGGCTGATAAATCCAATTTTATACAAGATCAGCCTTCATAACAACCATAAACAAGCACAGGCTGATAAATCCAATTTATACAAGATCAGCCTTCATAATAACCATTAACAAAGCACAGGCTGATAAATCCAATTTTATACAAGATCAACCTTCATAATAACCATTAACAAAGCACAGGCTGATAAGTCCAATTTTATACAAGATCAGCCTTCATAACAACCATAAACAAGCACAGGCTGATAAATCCAATTTTATACAAGATCAGCCTTCATAATAACCATTAACAAAGCACTGGCTGATAAATCCAATTTTATACAAGATCAACCTTCATAATAACCATTAACAAAGCACAGGCTGATAAATCCAATTTTATACAAGATCAGCCTTCATTACAACCATAAACAAGCACAGGCTGATAAATCCAATTTTATACAAGATCAGCCTTCATAACAACCATAAACAAGCACAGGCTGATAAATCCAATTTTATACAAGATCAGCCATCATAACAACCATAAACAAGCACAGGCTGATAAATCCAATTTATACAAGATCAACCTTCATAATAACCATTAACAAAGCACAGGCTGATAAATCCAATTTTATACAAGATCAGCCTTCATAACAACCATAAACAAGCACAGGCTGATAAATCCAATTTTATACAAGATGAGCCATCATAACAACCATAAACAAGCACAGGCTGATAAATCCAATTTATACAAGATCAACCTTCATAATAACCATTAACAAAGCACAGGCTGATAAATCCAATTTTATACAAGATCAGCCTTCATAACAACCATAAACAAGCACAGGCTGATAAATATCATTTTATACAAGATCAGCCTTAATAGCAACCATTAACAAAGGAAGGGCTGATAGGTACCCAATTTGTTTTGGATCAATCTAAATAAAACTAATCAACATAGTAAGGCTGATAAACCACCATTCTATACCGGATTAACATTTATTCAACCGTCAAAATGAGTAAATCTTAATTAGTAAATTGTGTGAAGCAGACAAAAAAGCATTAAATTTTTAATGGAAAGATTATGACAATTACAAAACATATATTAGTATACAAAATACACAAATGATATAGTTTAAGCTGTATAGCTTATACACTTCAAAGCTTTAAACATATAGATTGTGAAAGTAGACAGCTATGTCTCCTTAAGTAAATTTGAATGACAGGAAAGTTCTAATATAAACAAGTTAGATAATGTTTATCTTGTGAAAGGAAGGAACAAAGTAGTGAATACTGATGGCAATACTATAATCTGAAGGTAAATTAAATATAATGAATGCGGAATATGTAGTAATGTTTAATTTCCTTCACCAAACTTATTAGACTGAAACCAAATTATACAAGTTATGGAATGGCAGTAAAAAAAATCTGATAGTGTGTATGGGCAGCTGTAACTAATTTATGACAATTACAAAATACAAATAAACATCTATCTAATGAACACACAAATAATACAAATCAAATTAATGTTTTTTTACTAAACAACCAACATGCCTATAAGGTCACTCCAAGGAAAAACATGAGAATAGAAGGCATCACATTATCTACTTAAAAAGTGTAACTGGTTTAATTAATATGAATTGTTATTAAGAAGAACAGGGAATCATCATTTAAGGTGAAAAAGGAATTTGAAAAACCATAGAAGCAAGACTTAAAAAAAAAGAAATTATAATGCTGTCTAAAATATTGAAGAACATATTAGTGAATACCTAAATTATGTTACAGTAAATGTAAAAATTAAAGTCCATGAAAAGACAAAAATACCATTTTATGCTACAATTGAAAGTTTCCTACTTCATATATAACATATGTAATACGTACTGTAAAATTGCCAGTTAATGATGATTCATTAAGATAATAATAATTAAGGCTTTTGAAAAATACACATCCATTAGTCATACCTTTCTGATTACCCATAACCAAGACACAAGATTCAAAGTTTTATTATCCTCAGACACAATAGTGTGCAAGAGGTCAATATACATACATACATAAATAGACGAAATATCTGTACAGTAATGACAATACAATTATGAAAAACATGTATATGCAACAACAGGAGCTAACACACAATAAACCAATGCTATGCTAACCCATAGCTAACCTAAATAGTTGACAAAATTGATCACTCATACAATTGTAGTGCACATAGTACCAATATTATATATTAAGAAATAAAAATCTTTGGGGAAAAGAATAATTATATATCTTAATAGATGTATTTTTAGATATAATAATATTCTGATAAGAATAAAGAGTATCCTAGTAGAATATATGTACTTTTGTTTCATCAGTTAACTGAATTAGCTAGTTTAAAGACTTCAATGAAAATAATGTCAGTTTTTTTTTACACGTAAGCTAACTGAAACCAAGTGAATTAAATTTTAAAGCAAACAGGAAGGAAATTTGAATAAGCATAATACATGACAAAAGTGTTAAGTATATTGCCAAAATCCATTGAAAAAGTACACAAATGAAATATTTTTATATATTTTAGGTATTATAAATAATACACTGTACTTATACAGGACTAAGTTCTTGTACATATTTTAACTAAGCTCACAATATCCTAGAGTTCTAAGTTTTATTGTGAACCAAATGGAAGTTTACCACAGAGTTAGCTATAAAAAGTTTATTTCTGAATTCTTTTTTTACTACAGTTTCAAAGAATTGGCATGCATGTTTTATTTTTGTTGTTCATCTATGAATACATCACGACATCAACTTTTATCTTTACATTGATAGTTCACAAAAGTTTAATACATTTTTTTAATTATTTTGAGAAGTTGTGATCTGCCTTTAACTTTCCAATCTTCAAGATTCCCATTCTGAAAAATAATATATGCTATCAAATAGAAATTAAGAAACATATTATTTTTGTGTCTATCTTTTCCTGAAAGACATCTATTTTCTACTGTTTTACTTAATGAGTATCTATTTCATTTGACCTTTTTACTTTGTAAAGTGATTCTATGAAGTTGTCAGTGTGAGCATGTGTAGTATTATTTCATTTCATTTATATTGCATGTGTTTGCCTGATAAATGCGGGATATTCAATAAAATTTATTGACGTCTTGGTGTAAATTAATGGCCATATGCTACTTGTAATTTTATTTTGTTGAAAAGTAGAAATTGTAGTTATTAGAACGAGTACGTTCGTGATGCACTTCAGTATGTGAGCAGTATGGATAATGTTATATATATATATATATATATATATATAAAAGAAAATTATTAAAAGATAATAACGGTTTCAATGCATCACTTTTTTACTAGTACTTTCACTGCTTCCGCAGATCTTCAGGTAATGTGACTTGTATAAAACAATTGATTGACGTTAACAATAGTATGACGTTAACAAATACAAGGGAGACTACTAATGTCATTTTAAGACTTTAAAATGTTACGTTAAAATTAGAATATCATTTATCATTTAATCCCGGGTTGAGAATGTTTATGAATAATTCTTCTTTCTTCCTCCGGAGAAAATCATTTTGACGATTGACCATATGCAATGGAAATATTTTAAATCGTCCATTAGAACAACGATGGAAATAGTCGTTTGCCCTAATGAGTGTTAAATCTTCATGGTTGGTTTGCTGTCTATGTAAAGTCATTCTAGTCCGCAGTTCATTTTTTGTCTCTCCAACATAGAATTCCTCACAATTTGAACATATGATAGAATAGATGACGTTTGAACTTTTACAAGACATATTTTGCTTAACAGTAAAATGTTTTCCATTTTTGAAATAAATTGAACTTCCTTCTATTAAATTTGGACAAGTCATACAACGTTTATCGGTACATTTTTTTACAATTGGTACAGTTTCATTAAAGTCAAATTTTGAAGATGTTAAATATCGTTTCAGACTTTTCGACTGTCTTTTGCTGTTGATAATCTTCTTTTTCTCCAAATTATACCAATGTAAATATAAGGTAAAAGTCTGAGTCAGCCTTTTCCTGTCATATTTTAAATCTCAAATATCTCGAAAAGGAACCAAAATCACCTAAGTACATTTACAATACCTACTATTGCTCTCATGCTTTGCTTCAATAAAAAGTGGATAACTCAGGACAACAAATTTGCTTTTACCCTTTATAACAAGCTAGCCAATAAGCATATCTGTAACTATTTATTTCTTACTCTGTGAAGTTTTATTTTGGGTATAATTTGTCAAAAGAATTTTGCTTTATATATACTGTACTAAAATGTACTAATTATTTAATTGCAGGAAATACATATAAAATAGACCAAACAAAACTCTTTACCTTTGCATGACTTATTTTAATTTCCTCAAAGGATTTTCCATACATTGCAGCAAAGTATCTGCAAAACAGAAAAGCAAAATAAAAATTGATCTTGATTAACATAGATTTGGATATTGTTAATAGTTGATCAGGGTTTATAATTAATTTGAACAGAATCACAGACTGGTACAAATCATAACTCTGGCAAATTAAAACTTAATAATTTGGCTCTGATTTTGATGAACACATACTTAAACTTAATATGTATTCCAACTGTTTGATTTTTATAAGTTCTTCTCCGTAATTTTTCATTTAAGTAAAAATTTAATATATGAAAATTCATCTGTTTTCAAGATGTGAAATTTTGTGAAAGGATTTACTCTTGCCAGATTATCATTCTATTATCTAATCATAAGCAAACCAAATAATACTTTGAAGATTGATATTCAAAATGCTTTTTTTATTGCATTTTTAAATAAATATTTTAGATTGATACGTAAAATTATCAAATGTGTAATAGTTAGGATTGTGTTGTTTATGCATAGCGGTATAGGTACATTTATGACAAGATGTTTATTCTATCTCTCTATGATTCAAATTCATAAGATGATTGACTGATTTGTTTCTATTCAAATTGATTTATGAGATTCAAATTGGTATAAAACTATTTCCTTAATGAAATTTTGTTATTTATTTTTACCTTCCAAGTGATTGTGCTGTTTTTCGATAAGAACCTCCCATTGAACACATCATGGTTACAGTGAAAGTCTTGGGGCAAAAGGAAGCCAGAATCCAGTGTGTACTGAAACATCAATCATATAATATTAACTCTTGGTATATCTAACTTAACTGGATGAACACTTTAAAATTTTCTGTTTGCCTAAATTTGAATTAATCAAATTCTAAAAATTTTGACCTTTTTTTACTATTTTAATTAAAGCATCAATTGAGGAGTCTTGTTATTAAGAAATGTGCACTTGTCATTCAAATGATAAACCTGATCTATTTAGTGATATTTACTTTTACAATATCCATTCAAAAGTTTCGATGAATAAGAAATTAAATAAGATAATACTTTTAAATATTGAGTTATGATATCAAGATGATACATCACTAAACTAACTTGTCACATATTGGGATCAGTATTAACCGCTTCTCTTCAAAAGCTATTCTTCTGCTATAGGCATTCACAAGATCTATATTGCAGGAATGTAGGATCAACCTAGAACTGAAACAGATTTATTAAATTATCCAAATGACAACATTATTTAAAAATAAAAGAAGAATGTGTCCATGATGCCCCAGCTTGTAATTATACCACAAATTCAGAAATTTTTCTATTTACATGGGTAAAATTTTACTTCTAAGAAAATTTAAAATTTAAGAATTGTCTTCAGTTACTTTAGTATTCAATTCATTGTCATTGAATTGTTGATTCAGTTTGATTGATCTGGACAAGAGGTTGACATTAAAAAAGATTGCCACCCTTTCAGACATATGATAGAGTAAATGATTACTCTGTTATTAGCTAATCATGATATGGCATTTTAATGTGAAGTTTGATAATTTGTTTCCCTATATTTTTAAATGCATTGCTTGTCATAAATTTAAGTATTACACATCATCAGGACAATTTTTTTTTGCTAACAGCTTCCTGCTGAAGACTGGATCAAATGTGTGAATACTATGATCTTCTGTTGCATAGTCTCTTGATGATGTCTTTAGAATACATTAATAAATATGTGTTAAAGCATATCAATTGTATATTTTGAAAAAAAGACTGTATTTTAATTTTTACAAGGGTATATTATATTTAATTATCAAAACCAACTGTAAGTGTAAAGTAATCTTCCCTGTTCAAATTTTTTTAACACAATTTATTTCTATATTCCTGTTTTTTTATTTTATTTATTCCAGTAACATATACTATTGAATAATGCTGATAACAAAATCCTTTCCTAATGATGAATGCTGCATATAAGCAGTACAAGTTGTGTACAGTAATCACCTTATTGAAACATAAACGATGCTGTCATCCAACCAATGACCTTTTGACAGTCTATTTAAGTCTCCCTGCCAGATTTCATGTCCATATCGCAGAAAAATCCTGTTCCAATAAAATATAATAATGACATTGTTGTTATAATAACTGAATGGATTAAGTATTTATGACTTTTATATGCACAAGATAGAAAATTTCTTTCATTTCAGAATTATGTAATATTACAATATCTTATACATTTGTATTCACTTTTAGCTCAGTTTATAATGAAATTGCATATCACAGCTTTGTGACGTCAAACACCCAGCCTTAATTACTTTTATTATGGCATATCAGCCACGTTACAATTTTTGAACTGACGTTTATTAGTTTGACCCTAACTTATCAGGTCAACAAAAAGAAAAGAAAAAAAAGCACTAAAAAAAAATCAATTATCAGGTTATCTGTATATTGAGACTGAGACTACTATATAGTAGTCTCATATTGAGATTGTAAAATATCAGCAAGGCTTTCTGATCTCGTTCACTAAGATCACTCAACAAAAAAGCTTCATATTGTGACTGTCATCTGAAATTTTACAATATCAATATGCAGACAACCTGCTCATTAATAGGTGATGGAAAATACGTTTAATAGCAATTAAACTACTTGATATATTATGAAATGCAGGTATTTTATTGATACACCAATGGATTTTTGTGGTATACATGGTACAAATCATATATTTATTTTTTGAAACCTTACACTGAATCTGATTCCATTCCTGGTAAGCATCTGAAATATAGAAAATGAGTGGAACAGTTTTAAAGTTGCATTTTTGATTGAATCATAATAAATGAAGTATTCTACTATGCAAAAATTGAAGTCCGCTATAACAGACCCAAAATAAAACAATAAAACAAACGACCTTAATTAGGCATATAAAAAGAGTCATCTAAAAATAAGGAAGAAATATAATAAACAGTAAAACTGGCTATCACTAAACTAATTCCAGGCTCCTGGCATCAGATGGGCATTTATATATATATTTACCTTCCTAAAAGATGCAATAAATTTACCACAGGAGCCATTCATAGATTTTTAAATATGATTGATTGATTTCAACTGACAGGATGGTTGGTTATATTTTATTTGAAGTACCGTAAGTGATTTACAGCCTAATAAAGATTCAATAAATAAAAAGATGCATAGTTAAGTACCCTTTATTATCCTCTTCCAATGTCTGGTAATTGTCTACGATTTTAGAACGGGTACTTGGGCCATCAGCTGTAGAATATACACAAACAAGTTGTTTATCAATCTGACAGATAATCATTTCGTGTATAATGTAGACAAAATAAAGAAAAGTCTACAGAAATGTTAATATGGAGAAATACTTGTCTTCTAATGAACGCCTAGGAATCAATCTTCTACCAGAACAATTTAAACTCTAATAAATAAAGATTAAAAGAAATGCCATAAATGTTAATAAGTAAAATAGTACAAGAGTTGTCTCCCATTAGAATTGAATAATAATAAATGTTTTCTCATTCAGATGAAGACTTTTTAGAACCTGTTAGTGGTTAGTTAAAAGTCATATTTCCATCACCAAAGGATTAAATAAGATAAAGGGAAATGTTAATAAGTAAAATAGTACAAGAGTTGTCTCCCATTGGAATTGAATCAACCTACAATAAATGTATTCTCATTCAGATGAAGACTTTTTAGTACCTGTTAGTGGTTAGTTAAAAGTCATATTTCCATCACCATAGGATTAAATAAGATAAAGGAATATGTTAATAAGTAAAATAGTACAAGAGTTGTCTCCCATTGGAATTAAACCAACCTACAATAAATGTATTCTCCTTCAGATGAAGACTTTCATGTTCCACTCCAGTTAGTCAAAATAATACTTCCATTACCAGGATTAAACAACAGCAAAAATATATATACAGCATTTATAACTGATCTCTTCATGTTAATTTTTGTTTAATTCTCCTGAAATCGATGAAAAGCTGAAAATGGCAAAAACACAGAATGAAGAATGTAACGTTTACTAAAAAAATGCATTTTGTCTATAACTGTTTAATAATATCGAAAAAAGACAGAATTTACATACCTCTCCATAGATCCTTATGGGATAAGGGGTATAAGTTGTCTCCTTTATCATGGTAGATGTGCTGCACTTCTACCCCTTCAGCACAAGGACAGGCACACAAGTAATCATTAACCCCCTCTTCGTGGTATATCACCAGCTCTTTCATTAGGTATCCTGCAGTAAACATTAATGCTGCAGGACCTATAAGGAAACAATAATTTCTTAAAATAATGACTTATGCAAATGTTATAGACAACTGCAAGGAGCACAAGTAATTCCTATTTAGTAATGAAAATCAATTGATTTACTGACAAACATTTTATTACATATATAGACTGCAGCCTTTTGTTGTCCTTTCCCCTAACCATAATAATAAATATATGTTAGTACTTTATTCTATGACCCTAGAGACTTCAACTCCATCTTTGCAAAATTTGTGTGAACCGCTCAACATTTGTATGCAGAACATATAAAAATGTTGAAATCATAAATAGTCTCACTTTATTTTCAAAAAATACAAATGTGCTATGTTTTGGATCAGATATATACTATACTTTTCCTTTGACATATTAAAATATTTTTGAATTAAAAAAAAACCAAATCATATTCTTGTAAAGTAAGATACCCATTTTTTCATCTGTTAACAGGTTTTTGGCCTCCTCAATTAACAGGTCTCTGACTGTCCTGCTTAGTCCTCTGTTGTTTAGGGCCTTTTTGATATTATCCATGTCAACTTTATGATACTACAACAATTCACAATTACTTTCATGGAGTAAAAAAGTTCTTTGAGCATTTTCAATAAGTTGCCATTTTATTTTGCCCCCAATTATGCATATGCAAATGATGATAAACTTAAAAAAAGAACCCAACTTTACAGGTTAATACCAATGTTATTTAGTTTTACAATCCTTACTGATTACTTCAGCTGATATAATGAGGAATTTATCTAACAAAAATAAAGAGCTCTAAAATTAAGACAAACCTGCTGTACATAATGGTCCAAGTGGGATTTTGCAAAAATGTAAACTGCAATTTTTGCAAAATCTGGAAATATATTGAGGAGGTCGAAAACACTCATCCCACCTTCTCCTGGCACCAAAATATCCGGTCCATTATATGTCCTTGCATTTTACAAGATAAGAAAATATTAGCTGTATAAGACAAGTGCATGAAACAGGTATATAAAATGCAAATTCTCCTTTGCAAATATATTTTAGAAATAACGTATTTTTGACAGACAGATGAAATTTGCTAACCTATTAACTGTTGTATATTTGACATATTTAGATACAGAAGTGTGTACTTTATCAAATTAAAGTCCTATGAAACAAGTGACTGGTGAAAAATAATGTTTATCCAATTATTGAACCAATGAATGTATATATCATAAACTTAGTCTTCTGTGCAAGATTTTGTCTTTTTTTTCAAAACTATATCGTATAATTGTATCGTTAAAGAATTTCTTCAGGAAAAAGTATATGTACATAAGTTTAATAATGAAAACTATCCATTTTGTTATATGCATATTTTTTTTTTAATTTGAGGTTTCATATGACTTGAAAAAATGTATTGTTGCAATTCTTTTGGAAAAATATAAAACACAATGTTTGTCATCTATTTATCAAATCAGATGTTGGTTTTCACTTTAAAGGGTATTTGCCGTCAATTGTTTTTATGACACAAGCATTTTTTATGAAATGCATCAATATGGATGTGCTAATTATAACCCCAAAAAATGATTATATAATATTGTGGTGTAAACTTCAGAACAAGCTTTGTTTAAAAAAGAAAAAAAGGAAAAATATATGCTTTTTTTGTTCATCATGAACCTTTTACATTATTCTGGTTTAGAAATTGAGGTAAATATTGAGGTAAAAAGGGCAATACCTCAATGGTCTTTTTCTAGGCTTGAACTGTATTTCACCGGCAAACATGCTGCAGCTCTCCAAACAGCTCAAATCTGTGTTGAAGTTTTGTGAAATGATGTGTTCAATGATATCTGCAGCATTTTTCTATACAAACGAATTTAAAATTTATTTTAATAATTCATTATGATATTATAATGTTGATTTTATATGGTAAATGCAGTGTCATACAAAAAACCTTTCCCCACTAGAAGAAAAATTATATGACACAAAATATATTCATGAAATGTAATAAGCAGTTTTCTCTAATTTTTGTTCTATTTTTTTACATTTCCTGACCGGTGTGAAAAAAATATTTCTCCTAATGAAAAATCTGTTCTCAGCAAATGATTGGTTAAAATTCAATTGTGACATTAAATTTTCTTGTTTTCTTCTGAATTTTCTTATTGTGATGTCATGTAAAAAGGCGACCATGCCTGATGACTTCACATCCAAAGTACACAACTTTCCTCGAAATCTTTGAAAAGGAAGGATAAAAATGATAAGAGAAACAATTTCCAACACTGCATCTCGAGTATTATGATATTTCTCCACTCTCAACAGTTAAATCTTAATTATCTAAAAAGCTCAGCAAGCGCTTTAAATATTAAAATTCAACTGTCTCGAGTGGAGAAATATCGTAATACACTTGTTGCAGTTGTGGAATCTATATGTTTGTATGACAATGTATTCATCATATAAACAATTAACACATTTTACAAATATATTTTACGTCCTATCATTTTTCTTCTAGAGGAGAAATGGTTTAATTTTGAAAAAAAAACATACTCCTGAGATGTTTTATTTTAAGATAACAAAAAACTTTATATACTCCTGACACCTTTTCAAATAATTACTTTATTGGATAACTGCTGGTGCCCTTAAAAAAAATCAAAAGGAATGAATTATACCATAATAAGTTTAAAAAATGCACTCTTATTAGGACAAGGACTGAAACAGACATCATAATAAAATTGAGAATGTAAATGGGGAATGTGTCAAAGACAACCCGACCATAAAAAAACCAACATCAGAAGGTCACCAACAGGTCTTCAATGTAGCGAGAAATTCCTGCACTTGGAGGCGTCCTACAGCTGACCCCTAAACAAATATATACTAGTTCAGTGATAAATTTCCAAATTGTACAAAAGAAACTAAAATTAAAATAATACAAGACTAACAAAGGCCAGAGGCTCCTGACTTGGGACAGGCGCAAAAATGCGGCGGGGTTAAACATGTTTATGAGATCTCCACCCTCCCCGTATATAAACATGCTTTATATTTTAAAGACCGCATATACAAGTTGTTATGTTTGTCGGACATATTTGTCTACATGCTGGCCACAGTGCATTAATATATTTAACCTTGTCAATTGCTTGAGCCAATGGAGAGATCTGTTTTTCTGCTGTCTACAAAACATAAGAAAAAGATATATGTGTCAATAATAATAGTTTATAATGTCAATAAAAAAGATTTTAATATTTAAGCTAGTTTTTTTTGTTCAAATTATCTTTTTTCAATTTTTCAAATGACAAAGATCATTTTCATCTACAGTTTTATTTTTGTATATTTGTATTGAATAATCATGGCTAATTGTCCATCATATCCAAAGTCAGTAATGAAATCAATTACAATGTGCTTAAGTCAGGTTTTTTCATCACCAACTGGATTATCAAGGAATTTAAAACTAAGTCTGATGTTCAATTTTTACGGTTGTGTAATGCTTCAAAACTAACCTTTTATACCTTAAATTAACGCAAATAGAAAGTTGAATCTGTTGATATATAATCAAATTAATTATTTTTTTCCTGAACAGATTCTTACATTACGCTGTACTTTTGATACACTCTCTGCCTGTACTACAGTCTCTGCCTGTACTACAGTCTCTGCCTGTACTACAGTCTCTGCCTGTACTACAGTCTCTGCCTGTACTACAGTCTCTGCCTCTACTAGTCTCTGCCTGTACTACAGTCTCTGCCTGTACTACAGTATCTGCCTGTACTACAGTCTCTGCCTGTACTACAGTCTGAGCCTCTACTACAGTCTCTGCCTCTATTACAGTCTCTGCCTCTACTACAGTCTCTGCCTGTACTACAGTCTCTGCCTCTACTACAGTATCTGCCTGTACTACAGTCTCTGCCTGTACTACAGTCTGAGCCTCTACTACAGTCTCTGCCTCTACTACAGTCTCTGCCTCTACTACAGTCTCTGCCTCTATTTCTTCATTTTCAACCTACAGATTTAATAAAAATAGTATCTTTTAGATTTCTTTGAAAAAGAATATATACAGAATAAATAGTATAAAATATGTGAAAGCTGGAACTGTCGACTGATGCTACCTGAAATGAACTACTTTTTTCCCCCAAAAAAAATCTACTGGTTGTTTGCTTAAAGGAAAAAAATAATCAATTGTACATTTTAAGTACTATCAATTTAAACAGTTTATTTTTAGTACTGTATAATTACTGTGTAGTACAATGAAATACACATAAAAGTAGATGTGTACACCACGCCTCCGCAGTGTAACTAGACTAACCAAATCTCACCAGTTTCCTAAGTTCTAATAGACTAAGAACTCTACACAAGTGAACTGATAAAAATTATCTTCTGCATATGCACATTTACATGGAATTCTGTTGTGTGGTTTCAAAGGAGTTGTGATGACAAGAACAGCACAGACAGACTGTCATATGGAGAGACAGATGGGTCTTAGAACTTTGTTGCATGGGGTAAATAATCATTATTAATCTCAATTTTTAAATGAAAGCTATGAATTTCAGATATATTTCTTACTTTATCTTGGGCATTTTCTTCATCCTTTGCTCGGAACTGCTCTTTTTTTATTTCTTTTTCTTCTTCAACTCCTGGTTTAATCTAATCATATTGGCATTGTTAAAATAAAATTGGAGTGATTCTCAATCTGCAGGAACTTGTTCAATTCATTATATATCTTAAATGAGATATATTCTCTTCTATTTAATATATCTCTGATCTTATGGTACTCCATATTCTTGGTCATATTGATCATTTTGTGTAAAATGAATTTTTTAAATAGATGTATCTGTAATGTTTTTTTCTGACTGTAAGTGATCCTTTTTCTGTTTGGTTTTGTTTAATATACTTACATGCTTCTTCTTTTTAATCTGATATTAATAATGTGTTTTTTTTGAAAACATATAATAAAGAATGAAGAAATTTTAGAATAATACAGACAATTGAAGACACATACCATAAAATATTTGGACAATACATTATGCATTTGGCCTTTGTGTTGTACTAAAGCAAAGTGAAAATAAAGCTAGGTGAAAGAAAAAATGTGATTAGAGAGATAGAAAGGTGGCAGATCACAGTTACATTCAAAATTAGTAGAGAAATTGACACAGCCATTATCTAAAGTGAAATCAGACAGCAGTACACAAAATACAGATTAAAATATATACAAGTGAAAAGGAAACCACCAAATACCTAGGATAACCTCACATGGAAGTTAGGAGGTTAAGTTAAAGGTGACCTGAATAAGGCTTCAATAAGGTTTAATTATTGACTTGCAAGTCAATAATTCATAATTACGATGTACTTGATTTTGTTTTGACCAATTTTGATCACACAAAATGCTTATTACGAATCATTAATTAAAAATTATTCACAAATAATTTCATTATTACTTAAGGAGGTTTGCGGGTAAAAGATTTTCAGAAAAAAATTAAACTTTAATTTTTAATTACAAATTTTATTTATCACCTTAAGGAGTTGTTACTTTATCATATGGTACAAAAATCATTCCAAAACATCAATTCATGTTGGCCCCAGGTGACTTTTAAAATGTAGATATCATTGAAAAAGCCCCAAATTATCTCCCTTTGGTGCAAAAATGCCATTTTTTGGCATTAAAATTGAAATATCTTTTTTAACTCATTGGTGACCTATATTTTTTATTGTTGTTTTCAAATAAGCTGTACATAAACTAGATAATTGTAAAATTAAAGCGATTTTTGTAATTTAGTTTGTTTTTTATTTCGCTATTTCTGCTATTAGTTCAACAGAAAAAAGGACATTAACAAAAATGCATGCTTCTTTCGAAGGCAGATTGTGAGCGTAAATGAATGGTGGCCCCATTTGCCATTTTTTTTATTTCATTTTTCTATTAAATATAAGATAAAGTTCATTTATAGAAAAATATAGAGAAATCCTATATTAAATACAAAATTTGATTTAGACCCGCGACCACCCTTAAAGCAAAGAACTGTTTTTAATTTTTTTGTCTAAATTATATTTTATTATAGATTCTCAATTATCTTGTGTCATAAATGTCAAATGTTAATACTAGGTTTCAAATTTTCATGAAGTTAATTAAGCAATAATGTATGCAATTTCAATATCAAGAATAAAATGACCCTTGAATTTCCTCATATAAAATGGTCATAAAAAATAATGTAGTGACTAAGGTACTGCAATCATAGCCTAGACAAGGAGCGATGAGAGATTAAAACTATTCTACAATTATGTATGCACGTCCAATATACATAGAGAAGATATCAATTTAAAGTTCTAAGCAGATGTTTATATTTTGTCATGCAAGCAGAGAGGAAAACATATACATTGTACTACGAATATCTTCTTACCTATTCATTTCTGTAAATAACAATAAGAAAAACTCAAAAAGACTGTTAAAAGTATCATAGAACGATACTTTACACTGGTTTGTTGATGCTATCTTGCTGAATTTTTTTTACATTCTAGAGGGAAGAAGTTTTAGATATACATGTACAATAATACAGTTTCATATGACAAATGTTAATGTATCCTAAAAATATTCATCAACCTTTACTCTGTCACAGCTATGAAGATTATGTCATGGAGTCTGTTGGTGCATCTGAAATTTAGACTATTATAAACCAATTATTTTTGCTATTTACCTTACACTATCAAAATATCAAATACCTGTAAAATGTCATATGTCTCTGGTACATTTATTAGGATGAATCCTGCTTGTACTCCCTGGAAGAAATAGGATTAACGGTGTAATGGTGTTTTGTTATAATTGAGCAATTTTATATGAATTTGATTAAATATACCTACCATGAAATTACATTTATTATATGGAATATGGTTGCTTTCACAACATGTTCTCATCCCAATTAACTTTAATAGGTGAATAAAAATTACATCCATAAGATGTACTCACTGAAGTCATAAATGTAATTTCACGGTAAGTATATCTAACCCTATATATTCATATAAAATCTCCGCTTGAGATTTTAAAAATAACCATTTTAGACAGTTATTTATAACAACTTAATATTAAGAATAAGCAATACTTTTTTTTCTTGGATTTATCTTCATGCTAGTTTAGCAGAATTGGAAACACCATGTGTAGATGTGAAGTTGTAACGGGTGATTTCTTTCTTGTGATATATTATCCTGGGGATAATTTGTCACAATAATTTTTTTTCAAGACATGGCATCTCACAGGTCCATTTTTCCAAAGGTAGAACAAATTTGCACAATTTATCAATCAAGGGAGGTCTTAGTTACTAGTATAACACACAGCAGTAGGGATAAACGAATTCACATTGTGAATATATACTATTTTTATCAGTATTACAAAGGATATTTCATAGGGAACTAAAGTCTGGGGAAATATTTCAAGAGTTATTAAAGGCAAATGAGTATCCAAATACTAAAATTGTACTCGAGTACTAGATACCTTTAGAGCAAGCACTTGAGTACTTGTTGCCGTCTTAAAATACTTCAAAATATTTTAAATTTTGCTATGTGACATTAAGTTTTGTATATGTTAGATAAGATACAGTTTTAAAAATTAGAGAGTAAATGATATGAATAGACGACCAGCTAATGTTAACAACGACTGAAAACTTTCAGTTCTGAATATTTCACATTTATATATTAATTATTGACTGATTTTTGTTTAGATAATTTGATAATTAGAACTTGTTTTGTCTTTAGTCAAATTTTTTTGTAACAAATTCCACATTTCCATTCTCTAGTCTATGTATTACCTCTTGCACACAATTTCTATGGTTAATTTTTAAGATTTCATTTAACATTTGCAATATAATCATGACGGTTGTTTATTTGTTATGTGCAGGGATGAATCCTAAATTGAATTGCCATTTCACAATGAGTGACAAAAATGTCCCTGCACATTGCTGTTTTAACAATTTCACAAAACACTGTGAATAAGTGATATTGAAATGGCAAAACATGTTGCACCAAAAACACCCTTTACCTTTATTTATTACGCAACATGACTGTAATTCACATATTTACCTCAATGCAGTATTCTTTGAAGGAATCCAGGCACTTCACCATCATGTCCCATGTTATGATTCTTCCAGATCCATCACCTTTATTCAATCAGTAACAAAAGTTAATAGTGGTATTGTTATTCATTCCCTCATTCAACATTATTTCATAAACTATAATAAATATTTTCAACAGAGGAAAATTGTAGAAATTACAAATTTGCAATTTGGTACAAATTAGTGCTTCATTTTCAACTTGAGGCTCTAAAGAGACTGTGTTGCTCACCTTCATGTACTGCTGTTTTTGATTTCATGTGAAATAAGATTAAAATCAAAATGAACAGTTTAAAATACTATAGATTATTAGATACTACAATTATATTCAAGATAAATACCAAAATCAGAAGAAGTTGTCCGGAAATGTCAGGGCAGATAAATCTAAAACCTGATGAACTTATGCAACAATTGTCAGATTGCTCTAAATACTGCAGTTTCGGAGATATAAGCTGAAAACTGCATTTAACTCTATGTTCTATTTTTAGCCATGTTCACCAGGGGATCATTAGACACATTTTTTAAAGTAGATACTTCAATGATGATTGTGGCTAAGTGTGGTTTAAGAAAATAAGATTTTTGTAAAAGTTAATCACAACAAATCACAATGATGACTGATGTCAAGTCATGAAAAAAGTACTAGTAACTTAACTATGTTTCAAAAACAATGAGATGGCACAAATTTGTAATACATGTAATAGCAAAACTGTTGTAATGATTCTTACAAAATCATACACCTTATATTATGTTAATATAAGAAATATGGTTTATACTTTATAGTAATATCTCATTTTTCAAACCTTTTCTCTTAGAGTGGGACACAAATGGTACACCCTCTGGCCAGTATGGTGGTCTGTTTTCCACCTTGTATGTTGATCTCTCACCTGCTCCTATCAAATTAAATATGTTTTTTTTTAATAAAACTGCTTAATGTAAATTCACTTTTACAAATTGTGACTTGGATGGGGAGGTGTCTCATTGGCACTCATACCATATCTTTTCATATCTAGCAAAATGAAAGGTCAATAAAATGGAATCAGGTTTTTCATTCCAAATACAAAAGCGATTACTATAATATATGAGCCATATTGTAGGGAAAGCTTAATACAATTTTAAATAATGTGTAGAAATGGATCATAAAAGTATTAATAACTTCCTCCTCACGTTCAATTAACAAGAGTACTCCCATTGTATTTTATTAAAATTCATAAAAAGAATTATACTAATTCAATTAAGCTTGTAGTAATATTAAATGGATTTGAAAGCATTAGACAATGTGTATATTTTTAGAAGAAGACATTTCATGCTTAATACAAAATGTGTCTTGCTCAATATTTTAGCACACCCATAACATAACAAAATGAAGCATTAAAAGATAGACTAAACTAACCAATGTAGAAAAGTAAACGCATAACAATACGCACATTAAAATTCAGTTCAAGAGAAGTCCGAGTCTGATGTCAGAAGATGTAACTAAAGAAAATAAACAAAATGACAATAATACATAAATAACATCAGACTACTAGCAGTTAACTGACATGCCAGCTCCAGACTTCAATTAAACTGACTAAAAGATTATGATTTCATCATATGAACATCAGGCACAATCCTTCCCGTTTGGGGTTTAGTATCATACCATCATAACATATATGAGAAGAACATAACCCGTGTCATGCCAACAACTGTTTTTAGAATGAATGTGTTTAGTTCCGATGCAAAGACCTTATCAGTGACTCAATATTAACGCCAAAATATGCAACATGTCTGGACTGTATTCTTTCTCTTTTTTGAAGGCTGTATAGATGCCTATATTTACTTTGTTATTTGAACCTCTGTGGATAGTCGTTTCATTGGCAATCATACCACATATATACTTTGTTCTATATGAATTACAGACCTGAAGAAGATGTTTATGCTGCAAACTTCAAACAGCCTACTACAACTTTTTTTTACTATGGAACAATTGATCAGAATTGAACTATACATGTATAAATTAATAATTGATTTCATCCCAGTTCTCATGTACTTGACCACTATAGCTATTAATCAACAGAACAAATGCAAATACTTATAGTTTTGATGCCATGAAAGTTTGTTTTTTCATAAATCTCTAATCTTTATATCAATATACATGATATATTAACTGTATCCCAATATGAACATGTTGGGCTCTTCTACAACAGAATATATATACAGTTTAACGTTTTCTCATTTGTATAGGCCTGTTTACAGGATGTAGAATGTTGTCAGTCTGTCTGTCCGTCCGTTGTCAATTATGTCAGACATTAACTTTTTTTTACTAATCTTAGAATTTATGTTTCCAAGTCCTAAAAAAAGGGGGGATATTCCAGTTTTGAAACTTTAACTCAAAAATGCTTTCAGCAGTTCTCATGAAACATTGGTGAATTGTTGATATCTAGTAATGTAAGCTGCTGCCTTTAGATAGAATCTTACAAATTTTACATTTCCAAGTTATGGTTGTTCAATATATTAAAAAGGGGGAATTTTCAAGTTTCTGATAATGTTATCAACAATTCTTATTAAACTTTGGTGCATTGTTTATATCTATTGATGTAAGCTCCCTGTTTGATTTTCATAAATTTCTAATATGACATTGAGAAGTAACTTTATTCTTAGTACATGTGACAAGCTTATCAAGCACTCATGGTCCAGCTGGTTATTGAAAGTAGAATGCCTATGGATGACTTTTAATTTCTTGCATCCATTTTATTTGAATTTTAAGGAATAGTTGTTATTATGTAAACAAATCCCACATTGATGTATAACATGTATAGTAATCAGACATCAACCCAAGCCAACCTGGATGTAATTGAAAGACATCTAGAGGTCAATACACAGTTTTAAACAAAAGACAAAATAATGAAAAATATCGCAAAGTTTCCAGAAGAATTATTATGAAATGTATTAGCAATATTTAGAATATATCGTTTAAAATTTAGGTTCCACCTATCATTTTAAAACTGGTATTTCGTTGCGGCTAGTCTATCAAAGGGATATTTCATCGATATGGAATCTTATTTAAATTTATCATGAAGTCAGATTTGAACATGGACTTGGGAAATGAAGGTGGAGTAAAGCCCGAATGTCAGTTTTAGTCTTATATATGTTTGTCAATTTTACTCTTATACTATGTTTACATATATTATTGATTCAGTGGTGATGGTAAATAGAAACTCGCAAGTCTAAGATAAAATTTCATAGTTTTGAATGTTTCTTCATCAGTTAACTAAAATTAGGTGGAGATATGTTCTTATTTCCAACAGAGGGGCACTCAACCTATATCAATTTGTGCATGAAGTGATTGATAGTTGATAGATACTGAATGCTTTTACCACAAATTTGTGAAAGTTTTAACCGGTATTTATACTTTAAACATGTTAAATACAATAATAAAATTTATGTCTTTCACTTCAGGACTTCTGATCCAACCATGTATACGTAGTATGACATGTTATTGAGATATGGTTTTGGTCGATGGATGGATATGAAGGACCTGTATATACGTAGTACAAAGTATATCACTGGATTGAGCTCTTTGTCCAAGTGTATTATGAAAGTGCTTTGCTTTAAGCTCAGTTCATTGTTATGCAAATCATTCATTGGGAAATAAAGATTTGACAGACAACTCTCATGTACAAGGAATTATCAAAGTTGTATCCATTTTATGTGCAATGTAAGTAATAGGGAGATAATAGCATTTTATTTAGATTTGAATCAAACATTTTTGTCCATTAGCCAAATTTATTTAAAAATATTTTTTTTACAAAACAACGCTACTCTAGCTACTAGCAATATGATGCCTGATTGTTATGTTACACTTTATTTTATACATCTATACTGCCTACATGACACCTTAGTCCTGAGTGTAAATGGTCATCCAGTATGTTAAAAAAATAAAAAATTTATAAGGCCTATTTGGCAAAATTGAATTCTAAAACTATATTTCATTGTACATGTTCAACATTTATCATTCATTTGTTTATTTCTCATTTTTTGTGAATTAACAGCAATTATCAATTACTAAAATACACTTTCATACCACAACAAAACTGCCTTACTAGTAGTATTGGTATTACCTATATTTGTATCCATATCACAAAATGAATTGAAAAGAGAATATTTTTGCAATACTTTTTTCATATTGAATACTATAACTCTTTAGATCTTTAGACATATTAAATAGATATTCATATCCACTTGAAATTTTATGAGATGACTTCTGTAGCAGTTATACTTTTTATGAGTCTTTGAATATAAAAAAAGTAGATGTGGTATGATTGCCAATGAGACAACTATCCACAACAGACCAAAATGACACAGACATTAACAACTGCATGCTCACAAAGGTTCTTTTGATGATATCATTTTCATACTGGCCAATCTTTTTTTTTTATTTGACCTGCTTTGGAGGAAATACTTTCATATAATTCAGTAATATAAAATAAAACAGAAGTTTACTCTCTAGCTCATCAAGCCCCAAGCATCATGTCAGGCATTGTCATTACTAATGTCTTCTAAACTGAGTATATTAATTCCTAAAACAAGAAAATGTCTACTAATCTGAGAAACAATTTCGACATTAAAACGAAATATTTTACTTATGATCATGATGATCCTCCTCAAAGTAATATAAATAGAACCATACAAATAGTAAGCAAATACATGTTTTCGGATACCATCTCCCATATAAAAAAAAAATCACATCATGAAAAAATGAACCCGTTATGGTTCCTCTCCTAGCTTCAAAATGTATCCAAAATCAAAGATGTGAAACATATTCTATCATAATCATTTGGCAATTAATGCAATTAGGGTCTCTTCCATGCCGGTTTTGAACATAAAAAAACTAAATATTAAATAAACAACTCTACTAATGCTCAGGTTGGTTGTCATATTGTGCAACACAGTTAATAATATGGGAAAAACATAGAACTTCTTATGTCATACAAAACACTGTCAAACATCCAAACATACTATCCACACTGATCTGTGTCCACACTTGTATGTTTTTAAAATTTAAGTTCATTCACATGTTTCAGAGTTTAGTGTGATGTACATTTACACTGAACTGGTACAGATTTTTATTTAGCTAAAACCGGCCTCCACTTTCTGAATTTTCTCGCTGTGTTGAAGATCCATTGGTGGCCTTGTGCTGTTAATACTTGTTGGTCGGTTGTTGTGTCTTTCACACATTCCCTAATTTCCATTCACAATTTTATCCTCTTAAAACTTATTGTCAGAAAGGTGCTTTTCTGTATTTCAGATGTAAGAAAAGTTGTTGAAAATCAAAAGTTTCGAAACAAAAAACACATGGAGCAATGTAATCAAAAGAAGGCTTAACAGTGGCGTAGCTGGGTCATTTTTACGTGTACGCCCGAACATTGGTGAGGGATATGAGGGGTGCCAATCGCTCAATGTTAAAGCACCTGCTGGGAGTGGGTTCGAAAGGGACGAAGCCCCCGAAAGCTATGGAGAATGAGACTTTTGACTTCATATATCTAAATAAGCTATGCTATGGAGAATGAGACTTTTGACGTCATATATCTAAATAATTTAACTATATTGCATTAAATTTAAAATTGGGCGAAGTCCGTGTACTTTAGAAGCTAACCTGTGTGTTTAAGAATATTCAATGCATTTCTTGAGGTCTATACAGTGGCGTAGCTGGGTCATTTTTACGTGTACGTGTACGCCCGAACCTTGGCGAGGGATATGAGGGGTGCCAACCGCTCAATGTTAAAGCACCTGCTGTAAGTGGGTTCGAAAGGGACGAAGCCCCCAAAAGCTATCGAGAATAAGATACCATAATGATTTCTGTCAGTAAAAAATCGTTGATAGCAACATACTTTTGAATCTAAATGGTTTATTTGTTTTGGTCAAATTTTGTAATATGTTAACTTATTCATCGTGTTAAACTGGAACCTAGCCTAATGGTCAGTGGTTTAAGAGAAAACGTCCAAACCAATATTACTTTTAAATAAGTTTAAAGAGTGCCGTGAGTCAGCATACAATCGACAAAAGCACCTTTTAATGAACACGAAAAAAGTTCTGGAACACCTAGGATTTCTTCCCACAAAAAGTGAATCAATGTATCATTCCTTTAAAGGGATTTAAAAACAAATCTAAAATTTTCTTTTGATATTTTTTTCTTGATCTGGAATATTTCACGACAATCTATGAAGGTTTGTAAATTGAGCATGTAAAAAATTTTGCTTAAAGAAGAGTCCGGCTATCTGTCTATCAGAAAAGAACAGAAAATGAATGAAAACAAATGCTTTCAAAATTTTAGCTTTAGACATTAGTCATAGAAAAAGCTTCTTCGGCATTTTCATAAATTCGATGAAGGTTCAACAAGTAGTTAATGTAATTGAGAAATAACAAAATGTGCGCCCAGACTGCGACCACTTATTAATTGCAGAAAGAAGTACATTTTGTCCTTAAAATGCGGGAAAATTAAAGATATAACTGCATTATTATTATTGCTCTGAATACTCTTTTGATCATAAACAGTTTCTGTCCAACTTTCGTAAAATTTCACGGAGATTCATTTAAAAGACTCTATCCACATTCGAAACCTTAATATTGACGCCGCTTTGTCTCGCTTTTGGGACATAAATCACAGGCTCGACAAAAATACAAACAGCAGATAGTGAATTGCTTTAAATATAAGAAAAGTACGTAGAATTCATAGTAGATTCAAACTTTTACAAAAGATTCGAACAAATATATTAAATGATCTATTGGAGAAAATTAAGTCCCTTTTTATTCAAAATTACAATCCATTGAAAAAAGAAGCACAAGGATGATGTTCTTTTGACCAGTTTTTCTTATTCTAATTTTTATGTCGATTATTTGTTTTATTTTCAAAATTCAAGTGTACGCCCGGGCGTTTTGACGTAAACGTAGCTACGCGCATGCTTAACACTTTGTGCTGGTTAGAACAATATAAAACAGACAAACATGTGATTATAAGTGATAAAGTTTTATTTCTTTCGATAAACATTATTAAGTTCTAATGATTTTATATACATTTAATTCATTAGTTTAAATTATAATAACTAGACACAGAGGTGTATTAGTAGGGAAGGGCCCCCCCCCTTTTTTTGGGGAAAAAATTTGGTTGCTTATATAGGGAATCACTGAAGCGTGACTGAAGTGGGTCCCCTCTTAGGCAGTCAGTGGGGGCCCCACTTATGAAAATTCCTGGATCCGCCACTGAGACAAACCTAAGTTGCCTAATTACTTAAACTGAAAAATAGGATTCAGAAATTTTATTCATTTTCTACCTCATTCACATTACAACAAATTCTATTTTCTCTTGATATATATTTCTGCATTAATTATTAGTAAAATTGTTGATAAAATTGTTGATAAAATTATTTCCTAATAACAGATGGTATTGTCAAATAAATAGGATTGTTCTTAGATTCATTCATAGTCATTTGTTAATGCCCGCGTCACACTGTCCCGATTTTTATATACGATGGACACTCGAATGCGAAAATTGTAAGTTCGTACGAAGTTGGTCCCGATCTCGTTAAAATACCAAAAAGTGACCAAAGCAAGTACGATGAATAACGAAGTCTAAACGATGGTGCCGAAATTATATACGATAGCAAAAGATGGACATGCGAAGGTTAACCGAAGACGGGTACTTAAGCTTCATATCTCAGCCGAAGCCTACACGATGGATCACGAAGGCTACACGATGGATTACGAAGGGATAACGATGATGGCGCGATGGCCATACGATGTCTAAAAGACGTCGTGTACAGCTTACGATGCATTTAAATTATATGTCGAAGGTTACATACGAAGGGATGCCACGCCCGGCATTGCCTTGTTTGAACTGTAAAATGTGTGCACTAGTCTGAATAATCACCCATAATTATGCCTATGTTTATTGATCTATGTTAAAGGTAAGGTAATGGGTTCGTTGATCCCTTTTATTCAAAAAGAGCTCTTTCCAGGAGAATATCATAATAATATAGACAAAAAGAAGGATGTGGGGAGAGCAACAAATGCGGCAAAATATGACATAAAGAAAACAAAATGGTTATGGAGTAAACATTCGTGTGACAACAACTAAGACGATACATAAAAAATCAGAATAATGAAGAAAAAGTTGGTTTCCCTATATACGTGTACCTGCAGTGTTGGTGTACGAGGCGCGTTTATGATTTTCATGTTACTTGATATGAAAAATTGACAAAAAATAATATTTTACTTGTAAAAGTAAATCCTGAGCCTGTAATAGCTGCTCTTCTTGTTCCATTTGAATTAATAGAAACAACGCTGTTGCCTTTCTTGTCTTAGAATCATATGATTCAATCAAGTTTTTCTTTTAGTGGTCCAAAAGTGTGGAATTCATTGTCCAGTGAAATTAAAAAATCAAAAAGTATATCTGCTTTCAAAAACTCTTACAGGTCATTCTATTTTTAAAAGTGTTAAATTTATAAGTTAAGCCACAATGTATACCATAGGTGTTTTTGTTGTTTTTGTTATATTACTTTATATACGTCTATTGTTTACATGTGTGTAATAGTAGATTAATTATGTTTTATTCATATTGTTAACATTGTATGTAGAGAGCCTTATTGAAAATTGGTTTAATCCAAATGAGTTACTCTCTTTAAATAAAGATATTATTATTATTATTATTATTATTATTATTATTATATGATATGAGCTCCATGTTTTGTGAACGACTTTCTTAACTGTCATATTAGACTGACCAGTGCATATCGCGCATGGCACTTTAAATGTATTTTAGCGCGAAAATTAACTTACATTTAGCTGGATTTATTGCCGTCGTAGTTCCATCTTGTCGCCTTCGTACTTTTATTGGATGGCAACACGACGGGATTACGAGGTCTTCACGAAGTCGTGTTGCCATCGTAAGACCTTCGGGTAGCTTCGTGATTCGTTCGTGTATACATCGTAATGTCAAAACTGTCCGATGGAGACGATGGAAACACGAATGCAATACGATGTTCTAAGATGCATTCCCGGTGTCATTACGATGGTGAGGATGGTGATACGAACTCAATACGAACCATCAACATCGGACGCACCTTCGGGGATTTTTTAACATGTTAAAAAATTTAGAACCCTTCCCGAAGTTTTCCCCGAAGGCTAGAAATAGTGGCCGATGGTTCTACGATGGTTAAAGATGGCACTACGAATAGCCCGATCTGGATACGATCAGTCCCGATTATGAAAATTTCCATAATCGTGTTGCCATCGGTGTAAAAATCGGGACAGTGTGACGCGGGCATAACAAATAACCTTAACTGGGACAAGTTTTATAGTTATAAAACCACAAAAAAAAATTAAAAAATAACTGGAGGATGAAATTGTAATAGTTCATATAAGACAACTGGCTCTTCAATTTCCGTAGTTTTGAATTGTTTTGTTCAACCATTTGTGTGTTGATTCCAGATAATGATGGATGTTCTTTAGCATGGTAAACTTTTGAGCAACCTGAAAAAAAAAAGTTGTTTTTATTAACTAATTTCAATAATATTTGATGATTTAAATCAAATTCACAACTTCTACACACTAACAAAAGAGGATCACTTGCATAACATAACAAACTGTTTCTATAATATAACTTAATTTTTGGATATTTTTTTTAACCCTTTCCCTTTCAGGCATTTTTGACCTTTACTTATCGAAAAGACATTATCGAAGTTTAAATGAATACTGCATTTGCATCAATGGTCATACACATGCCATGTTGGGCTCAAATGAAAGATAATTGGTAAAATATTTCAAAAACTTTAAGTTTGAAGATAATTCGTCATTTTTTGGTCACGTGGTATATTTCCAAAAGTCACGAGTGAAAAAATACGAAATCCGCCTTGGGCAAAAAGTCGTGCAGAGACATATTAGTGGGCTAATAGGGTCAGGTTTAGGTGGAAACACAATGCCCCGAGTCTGCTGAAGCCATATAAGTTATCATAGTGGTATAAATAGACGCATAACGTGCTATAGGCCTTGAAATATAGATGTCCGTAACATTCAAAATAACTGATTTTAGACGCCCTTTTTGTCCGATCTGAAACTTGGACCCTAGTTATTTGTCTAATTTGTTTTGAATCAATCAGCAGCCTTAACTTTGTTTTTACAAGGGAAAATTCATTGATATACCAATGCTAGCTTGATCTGGGACACCCTTGACCGAGCCCGATGGAGCAAAGGGGGTAAAAAGGGGGTAAAAAGGGGGGGGGGGCAAAAAAAAATCTTGAAATTGGCTTCACCGGTAAGCTGTACCGGTGTGAAAGGGAAAGGGTTAATGAAAGTGTTAATGAAAACAAGTTTCTTTTCTATCAAGATGTGTAAACAAAATCTTCCTATCAGACTTTAGGAGTTGACATTATGTAAAATTGTGGTAATAGTAAGGGACGACATCAAAAGATCAATGTAAGATAAAAAACTTAATTCAAATAGTTTGGGGGTGGGGGGGTTGAACTGCTGCAAGATTTGGTTATCCGACATTGATTTTTACATATACCTATATGGGTCAATCGATTTTTCCCAAATTAAGTTAAGAGGGGGGGGGGTCAGTGAAAAAAGTATGTGAATTAAGTTTTTATCCTTCATTGAACTTTTGATGTCGTCCCTAAGGAGTACGGATATTGATTGAATAATTGATTGATTGTTGATAACACATCATCAGCACAAAAATGCTGTATTGCCGGGCGATGGTATGGAGAATGTTGGAAATCAGTGTAGTATGACATCTCAAATGCTATTCTAAAAGTATGGTTTTGGCTATACTCAAATATTTAAGAATATTCTTAACTTTGACTAAGAAAATGTCTGAGAAAAAAAAAAGGCACTGGCTACGGTTACATGGAAATGTAACAATAATAAAAATATTATTGTTACATTGGAGACTAAATGCCGGAATGCATGGTTGGGTAAGGACCTGATTAATTACGAATGTAACAATACTTATTGAGGCTACGGTTACATTGCGTTATTGTTGCATGAAAATCAGCAATGTACGATGGGACTAACTAAATAATAAACTGAGTTGAAGACATTTATTCTATATTTACAATACATACAGGTATTACATACAATTTCTTTAATATTTTATATTACGTCATCCATGATGGATACATGTATATACAGAAGTTCACAGTTAACAAACTTTGCTTTTGGTGTATCAATTTTTTTTAGAACTGCGTTTGTATGAAATGTGTGCCTTGATATTGTTTCAGTTTCTTTTTCAAACGCCTCCCAAGTTTAAAAATTTGCACCCAAAACAATTTCAAAATTGGTAATAGGAATCTCTTCATCCATTTCCATTCTCAATTTTATTCAAAGTACTAGAACACACCCGTGATATCGCGGGTCCGTGACTGATATATAACTATGCGTATGCGTTATTTTAGTATTGGTATTGTCATCTGATAAAGTCATGCCGATTATAACATGTATAAGGTGCACATTTTTCTCTGCTTTCAAAATCTTTCTGTTTGAACCCGTCGACCTGGAACCTATCAATTATTGGTAATATTAATAATTTGGAAAACAAAAGGACCTGGAATGGAGTATTTTTTACTCAACAGTATACAGCAAAATTCTAAATACACTGTTTGGTGGTGCGCCTGTCAGATGCGGAACGTACAGATAAGGTAATAGGTAACAGGTGAATATACTATTGGTATCGGTGTCGGACTCGATCCGGAACTTCTTAATTATTGGCAATATTAATTACGTGGAAAACAAACGGGCCTAGAGTGGTGTAATTTTTAATTAACACCATTGTACTATATTAGTTATATATAAAGTTGAATTCTTTGATTCATCGTTTTTACGTGATGACGGCTGACAAATTGGACCTCGTAATTTTAGTATTATAGATAATGACAGTAATAAGACTGTAGGTGTGAGTTAGATACTTAAAAGTGAACACTTTTCTCAATCAGAGTTCTCAACAACAAACCATTGAACCATATTTTTTCGCCTTTGGCACTACTAATCTGAAGTAGTATATTTAAGAACATCAAAACCATTAATACATACAACTATTTAAACACCATTTGTTAAATAGTAATATTTATCATTTATCATTATTACAAGTACTATTTAGTACATAAGAAAAAAAATAAGCAACAAAACTATAGAAGATTTAAGTTTAATAAATCTATCATACATTGCTGTTTTTCATGTAACAATAACGCAATGTAACCGTAGCCTCAATAAGTATTGTTACATTCGTAATTAATCAGTTCCATAACCAACTTTGCATTCCGGCAATTAGTCTCCAATGTAACAATGATATTTTTATTATTGTTACATTTCCATGTAACCGTAGCCAGTGCCTTTTTTTTTTATGGCGGTGTTCTTTGCTGAGAATAAAAAAATTTAGAAAATTCTCAGGCTGAGCAAAACAAATTTACTCAAATATTTTTATGGCGCCGGGGCCATGTGATTTTACTTTATACTTGTTATTTGCAGTATACCTCGTAGTCAAATGTGTAAGTGTTTGATTTTTTTTGATTTTTTGTTCTTGTATTTCTTTTTTCGTATTTAAGATTTCTCCGCACAAACTACTAATGCCTCTTGATAATTGTCTTTTTCAAAGTGAAAATACACTAACCGGGTGCACTTGAGTCAATGTCAACATAGTATTCATTGAATGATAATACATTGTTACTATTTTGTTGTGTTTTTTCTGTAGTATATTATTTTATTTTATTTTTTTAATACACATATTACATAACTATTGTCTGTGTATTGCATATGTTATTGTTTATAATGATATTTGGTAAATTTGGTAAATAAAATTTTTCTATTCTATTCTATTCTATTCTTCCTCTGTCCTACGTTGAAAATCTCTTACTTTTGCTAGCAGGTAATAGTAAAGTACGTTGGACCTGGCTAGCAGACAATAGTAAAGGTGGACCATGCGCCATACTGGTGTATAATGTCCAAATTGAATAACGCCGGCAGAATTTTGACTGAATAAGTAAGGTCTTTTCTCTAGGCCGTATTGTTTTTCTAATGTTTTCTTTTTCTTTTTTTACTTCCAGCATTTTTTGAACCATCGATAGACCTCATCATGAAGTTTTACCAGATGAACTTTTGTAGGATTTCACCATCCCATTTAGAAGTTATCTCCCTTTTATTCATTTTTTTCAACATGGGTCCCTCATTGTTTTTGAAAATATCATGACTGTATTTGGACAATAGGTAGATCTCATCATGATGTATTACCATATGAGGCTGCATAGGGTTTCATCATTCCCTATGAGAGTTATATCCCCTTGAAGCAATTTCTTTCCTTTGCATTTTTTTCAAAATGTATTAGGGTTAGAATCGATTTGAAAAGGCAACGTGTACAAGAACAGATGGCAATGTTAATAAACATATAAATCATTTTGTTGTTTACCCTTATTAGGAGTTATTCCCCCTGAAAAAATAGACAATTTTTGAAAAATTGTATTTCGAGAACCTGAAGTCGTAGAGACTTGGGATCTACACCAATAATCTTAAGTTCATGTGACCTTCAATTTGCACCCAAGGTCAAAGGTCACCGAGTGCCAAAAAAAAAAAAATCGCTGCAATTTCAAGCTCACATATTAAGAAAACGATAAGAGTTTGCTGCATACTGTGTATAAAACGTTCCTCTCAAATTCTTAAAACTTTTATAACATGTGTATATCTTTAAAAATAACCTTGACCTTCAAAGTGTACTATGACCTTGACCATGTGACACTTGAAAGCTCAAGTGGTCCTGAGTTAAATGGTGGTAGTCCAATGTCTCTATGACTTCCGGTTCTCAAGTTTGATATTGCATCATATGTTTGAATATTCATTGTGACCTTGTCCTTCAATTGCAAATCATTTATTACTTAGCAGGTTTGAGATATCTACTATAGTTTCAGAGATAATTCAGTTTGAAGTATTGCAAGCGGAGGCATGTGTACTATTTCTGAATCAACAGCAGGTTACATCCTGACATTTTATGAAATTGATGGGTTTAACATGGTTCTATGTTTGATTAATTACCAAAAATATCAAATGAAAGAACATGAAGCGTACATTTCAAATTTAAAATTGGCGTCCCCCAAAAATTGGTTGGGTGGGGTCATTGAGTGCAAAAAATAAATTTCTTAGATAAGGTTGTTGTATATCAAATGAAAGGTCATGATGTGTACATTTGAAATATCAAATTTCTGACCTCTTAAATGAGTTGGATGGGGTATAAGTGCAAAAATCAAACTTTCTATAACATGGCGTTGTCGCATATCAAATGAAAGATCATCAAGTTAGTCTATGTTACATATATCATACTTCCGATCTTGAAAATGTAGGCGCACGAGGTCATTAAGTGTAAAAAGCAACAAGTTTCCGAAGGTATGCTTGTCGTATATATCAAACGAAAGGCCGTACAAAGTACATTACGAAAACCTCACTTTTACAGATACTAGTTAGTACAGTGGTATACTATATATGATTTGCATGTGCTTGAACACGGACAAAAATTGCCAGTGTCAAAAATTGGAAGTTTGCCGAGCTTGATTTGAAGCATTGCTAGAAACGTCGTTATAATTTTTGTAATTAGTTAAATGCATAGAAAAAGGGGAATATTATATTACATAATTCTTTTAAGTTTCTTTTTATGCTCAGTGTGCTCCCCACGAAATTTAACGGTCATTATTCTCTAATCCATATTTTTTTTGCTGCTAATTTTTTTTTCGTTATCATTTTGCTCAGTCACGATATCCCTGTCGTAAACATGTACATATGTCTTTAACTCAGTGTTACAGTAAATACCATCCTGGCCTCATACCGCAACTATTTTTCCCATTGGTTTATACAATGCATTTTTTTGTTAAAATCGAAATGAATTTAAAAATTTGCACCGCTTCAAAGTGAAACATGCAATAAATGTAACTGCTTATATACCATTGTTATTTGAATACAAGATGCTTTTCCCAGGACAATCCATCACTGCTTTTTCTTTAGAGAGCCGTATTAAATGTCAAAAGTAGAATAAATGACAAAGGCTAATGTCTATCATACTTTCATTTTGGTCAAATCACAACTTTCACTTTCAACAATTTAATTTTACACATATTTTACTTTAATATTTCAATATATATGCAACTTATAGGACTTCTTTAAGCTTAGATAGTAAACATTTCAAAGAAAACAGGTAGTCAAAATACTTAGGAAGAATTACCCCCATATAATAATTGGGATTCCCGGAACTATATATATAGACCACGATTGCCGCTTTACCTCGATTTAACTTTGTCCGATAGAGGGCGCAGTAATTATTCGAGTTAACCCTCGACGGTCTCCATTCCTTTCCATTGCAAATATCCAAAGGTAATGGTTGTGTTTGACACTACTCCCTTTAATAACGTTGTCTTCATAATAAGAAAGTGAATTACAGTCACCCGGAGCATTCAGCTTGATCAATTGATTTCTAAACAAAAGATTTCATATTGAATGTTCTACTTCTAGAAAAAAACCCAGGCTTTTGCGATGAGAAGAAATGGCCTCCGATGAAATTCTGCAAACACCCCATAGAGCAAATTACATAGATGATTAATATTGACCATTTGGTTTATGGCTGTGTTCTAAGCGACACGAACATGAAGGTCATAAATTAATTTGTTGAATGAAATCAAATCTTTAACTACTAAGGCAGCAACCATTTGATTTTCTAGGGGGGGCTATGGTTTTTTTTGGAAAAAAAAGTTTGTTTCCAGTTTTTGGAGAAAAAAATAATTTGTTTTTGATTCTGAGAAAAAAAAATTGTTTGTTTCACCCTCAGCTGCCACTATATGTAATGCTAAAATTGAAAGAAAAAAATTGTTTTCGACTTGTCGCGGAAAAAATAGATTGTTTTTCGCCGCAGGCGAAAAAAAAAATTTGTCCAGAAAAAAAAACCATAGCCCCCCCCAGAAAATCAAATGGTTGCTGCCTAATGAGTGCCGTAGGAGGTCGACCGTAATTTTTAGCGAGAATTTCTTGGCATGTAACAGATAGAAACTCGGGGTTAGAATTCATAGAATAAAAATGTGGCAGTGGCATGTATATTTTGAACACCGAGAGAATTACCCCGGCACCCTTTGAGAAAAAAATATTTTTCTTCTTTGTGCCTGCAGACTTATGTTATGAATTGTAGTTTACTGAAGTACAATTGGCATCAATAGCACAGACTCGGATTCTGATTGTTATGTTTTTAAGATGGTTAAGAAGAAACAGAGAAAACAGAATTAGGGTTTTACTGTTTTAAGTGTCTGTTTGTCTGTCCATCCATTCACATTTCTCAAATTCTGTCGACAGTGAGTCCATCTTACTTTTTGTTTCCACAAGAGACTATCAAATAATTTTTCAAATGATTTCAAGCACACATGAGGTTAAAATTTTTGGTCTTTCACTGTTCTAAACATTTTTTTTTATGTTTTACCACTATGAATCATGCCTGAAAATATCTTTTGCCAGTACTAAGGGGTATCTGTGTTAGATAAAGTATTTATTTGAATTGTAGAAAAAACTCCATCAAATACATGAAAAAGAAGGTATATGAGAAGATGTAAAACATCTCATACATGTGCATACTCTAGGCATACATGATTATGGCTTAAGTAAAGTTTATAAAGTTATCATTAATTGTATTGACAATGACTTAATGATTGACTTAGTTATTGCCATATATTACTAGATTTCATTAAACTTATATAATCTTTTAAGTTTGAAATTTGCAAGTGTCGTAATTAATGATTATTGTTTACATTTCAGATTGAACCAAGCTATAATAAAGAAAAAGACTAACAAGGGAGATAACAGTGAGAACATTTTATTATTATATGCCCTTTATTTATTTTTAAATTAAAAAATATGAGTTATCCTTCTTTGAAATGTTGTCTAGCAGCTATGTACATTGATTTAAATACAATATTTTTAGCCTTCATCCAACAAACCAATCAAATTTGGTGTTATATTTCTTTAGCAATGAGGTTGCACTTCCTGTTTTTTCAACAGGGGTTAAAAAATCCACTAGCACGACGCCCGGGACTAGATCATTTATGCCTCGGGCAATTAAAATGTGTAATCTGATATGCCCGACGGACTAGTAACAAAAAAATAAAAACGTTTCCAAAATAGAAAGTGAAAAATCCCTTCATCACTATTCTATGTTAGCCATTTCAATTCAATAAGTCACCCAGGATTCCAAGAATTTGAACTGGTTTGTACAGGTTCTAACTTGTACATATTTTAAAACTGGAACAAATAAGTTAACTCTGGCATGTCTGGGTGGCTTGGTATCATGTGTTGATTGCAATTCTCGTACTGTAAATATCGATTTCTCATACCATGGCTTGGATTATTGTACTTTGCTTATCGTGCCGAGATTTTCAATTAACAGTATTTGGGGGTATAATGTATTGATTGGTATTGACCTGTCTTGTTGCACAGCTCTTGAGTACGAAACCATGCCACAAAATATTTCTTAATATTTTAGTACGGGAACCCCAGGAACTTCGTCAGTTTCAAAACAAAAAACGGTAGATGAAGGGAGTAACAAGGCTGAAAATTCATCCCCCAAAAATGCTAAATACGACAGGGAAAAGCCGCGGAAAAAAATAATTGTGTCCAGGACAGCTCCTGTCAAGTCTTTAGCGCGAGACTCACACATGTTCATGCTTATTTGGCGGCATTTTCCTTTGATCTATTATTTTTTACTCTTTGATCTTTACAATTTGCCCAAAAAATCATGCATTCATTTCCTGAAAAGTTGGCAGAACTGGGACACAATGATTTCCCTGGCAAGGTTGGCTGTTGCTGATGAAAAAAACAGACAATGCTCTGTAAATATTGCCGTTACTTGCCCCAAGCACGCCAATAAAAAGTGTGCTTTGAATGTGGGAACAACTAAGTTAGGTTAGGCACAAAAAGAATAAATAACAGATAAACAAAAATTATTAAAAACAGTGTATAATATGTCTCCTTCAAAACAAAGGACACCCACTTTGTATTATGCAGCAAACTCTTGATTTTTAAGGCATACTAGGGCTAGGAGGTCAGTTTTGATGGACTAGAAGTTCTTCCAACAGGGCTAGTAAAATCCTGCTGCCAATAAGTCCTGGGCTAGTTAGCTGTAACAAAAAATTTTAACCCCTATTTCAAGGAACAACATTTTTTTTGGAATTTTAATTTTTACTTAATATAGCTACAAACGCCATTATGATTCCTATCAGAAACCTGCATCTCAAAAGTCCTTTCATAATTTTATATCAAAATAATAACATGAAAAAGAATTTATTATGCAACAAGTTTTTACCTGAAAAAATGAAGAGAAAAAAAAATAAAATGAAAAAATAAAATAAAATCATTTTTCTACCTACCTACCCTATTTTTTTCTGACTGGTAGCTGGAAACAAAACTATATTATTTTTGGCCTTATATACAGGTAAGACTATTATTTTAAAAACAAGTGTTTATATCTTTTTATAATATTTACAAAAAAATGGGGTGGGAAATGGACACCATTATATTTCTGGATGAGGGTAGCGGGAATATAAAAAAAATATTTGAAAAAAAATATAAAGTTGTGACCCAAACTGTTTAGGAATTGGAGGCCAAAAACAATACTTTTCTAATGCTTTGTATAAATTGCTTATTTCTTGACCAACTTTTCAATGGGGTTCAGAGCTCCAGATAAGCTGCGTATTTGCGTGATCACGCAATACAAATAATAAAAAACCCAATGCAATTGCCCATTGCAGGGTTCAATAACCCAATTAATTCAAAGGAAAACCCAATTATATTCCAAAACCATGAGTTCTCAACCCTTTTATTGACTACCATTTGCGTTATTTACCCTTATCTGTTTACAGTCGTTGCGTAAACTATTTTTATAATATTTATAATTGGAAATTTCCTTTCGTTCTAAAAATAGATCCCTGCATCAAGTAGCTGAAATGGGTCCCTGTTAGAGTTTTCCGTTGCTCGAAAGGTACACATGTTTTTGAAAACATTTCGATCTTCTCGGCGTTTATCCAATTAGCGTGTGTCATGAAGTCATATTTTTTTCGCATTGCTCGGGATTTATCATAACATACATTGAATTAAAACAAAAGTGAATGTCCGGTAAAAATATTGAATAGAAGCATGTTTTCTGCTTCTTTTGAAAAGCTTAGGGAAAGTTATGATGATAACAAGACTCAGCCAGTGTTTTTAGGAAGCGTCCATCGAACAAACAGGCGTGTGTGCGTACCTTAACGAGAACATTGCTTATAAAAGCAGGGTTTCCTCAAAAACGAAATCAGTTGGAAAAAGGCCAAATCAATTATGACATGATAAAGCATCAGAAACCAAAAGTTCTAATAAAAGACAACTAAACCCAGATTTATGAAAATTGGAATAAAACAAAAACATTCAAGTATAATTAGAGTTTATATACTATTTTTTTCATTTTACGGTTAATTAATGAATACACACACAGGCACTGGTCTCAGAATTTATTATATAAAGGTATAAGACGAGTGCCTGTGAATACACATATATATCCGTTTTTTTACAGTTTATATGAGAAAATACAAAACTGGCAGAAGGTTTGAAACGGAACACAAATTAAACCTACAATTGCTTCTCAGTCAATAAACCAAATAAAACAGCTAGCAAATAACCCTAACCTAACCCTAAACCAAATAAAACAGCTAAACAAAGAAAGAAACATATTTAAGATGAAAAAAAAAATCTGGGGTTGATATTGCCTAAATATTCAATATTGTGTTGATGAAAAAACCCAATACATTAAGGAGCTTGGTGGTGAAAAACCCAATTTGATATTAACATGAGGGGTGAATTGGAATTGATAATGCAATCAATAAACTTTATCACCCAATTATATAAGAAAATGGTGGGTAAAAAACCCAATTTGTGAATTCTTATCTGGAGCTCTGGGGGTTTTATTGTTGAGCCTGCAACTTTTGTCGATAGGGATAGTGATCCAGTGGCGGCGTTAGCTTACTTCCTGTTATCAAATTGGTCTACATATTGAGGTCATAAGAATTCAAAATAAAACTTTGTTTGATTTCATCTAAAATCGAATTATTGGGGTTCTTTGATATGCTGAGTCTAACTGTGTTTTTAGATTTTAAGTTTTTGGTCATGTTTTCAAATTGGTCTACACAAAGGCAGAAAGGGTCCAAAATTTAATTTTGTTTGATTTTTAAAAAATATGAATTCTCTGGGTTCTTTGTTATGCTGAATCTAAACAAGTTTTTTGATTTTGGGCCCAGTTTTCAAGTTGGTCCAAATTGGTGTCCAAAATTTAACTTAGTTTGATCATGGAAGTATAATATTGACAGAAACTACAACGATTAATTAGCATTTATTTATAACCCGGGTAGCCCTGTAGAAAATATATGGAAACTGTCTAATTAGTACGCTGTCGTTAATTTCTTTTGTGACTATCTGCGATGCCGGGGTCATAAATTGACCAGAGATACTTCTTATCAATCACTTGGTTTTAATCGAGACAGCTTAACAATATTACCTGTCGGAAAACACCTTTACTTATTTGAATCGCGTTGGTAGACCTTTATTCGTGAACAACTTATTTAAACAAATCGACTGATGCATAAAAAATGAAAATCAGCCCAGAATTAATTATTCTACAACAATTTCAAATAGTGAGTTACATTATTTTATTAGTTTGTGGGTGAAGTTTAAATCGCGATTTACAAGGTCTGTTCCGGTTACCGCCGGTTAACAATAAATATATTTGATAAATATTAAAACTGTGAAGTTTAGAGTGATATATATGGTTAAGTTACTAGATAATCCTGGAAAGTAGAAATTTCCAGTTTATAATACGAAAATTAATCGAGCAAGTACCAATCAACAAAATACAGCAGAAGAAAATAGAGATCTAACTACGTTAGCTAATTATGTTATATATGTTTGTCCTGTAAAATATGTTGTCATTATCCGACCAAATGATACTGGTAAATATTATTGAACAGTCGCACAAGAATTTGTATAATGTCACTATACAAATCCTTGAGTCACAGTACTAAAAAAAATTTCAACACATCAGGGTTCAGCTGAACATTCGTATATACCAACCAATGATATTACCCTGGATTTAGAGCGAAGCTTAATAATTCCTACATTTGTCTAAAATCTCTTTGATCTTTTGATTTTATCAGAACGATCATTTACAATTGTCTTAAAAATGCAGGATATGTGTGCCACTCAGTGGAGTAAACAGTAGTTATTATATAATTACAACTTGCAATATATATTACATATAGTCCAATTTCTACCGAAAAAATAAATCAATAAAAATGGGGCATTTATTCAATAAATTTGGTACAAATCTCCATAGTCAATGTGTTTTTCTATAGAATTAATGATGACTCGCATTAATCCATCAATCACTCAATCGGCACACATATGCAGATGTAAGGTAACGGAATCTGTCGAGGTTTGCCGATTGCTGTTTCCTAAGAATTTATCACAACTTTCGATTTCTTCGTTTATTTCGGTAATCCCGAAAGCAACCGAGAATGACAATATTGTAGGGCACCACACGCTGGTGTGTAAATAATGTGCCATGTTTTAAGCTAATTAACATGTCATTAAATTGCGCGCGGCATCGCAGATGAAACGTTTGAAGTCGGGTCGTAGTAGTTCCTGTCAATATAATACTTCCATGGTTTGATTTAATAAAAAATTGAATTCTTGGGATTGTTTGATATGCTGAATCAATCTATGGCCATGCATTTAGATTTTGGATATTGGACCATACATTGTAAAAGGTAAATTCCATACTTTCCCCAACTGCTAAGGGTTGACATCTGGTTCAATGTTGTTTTTGTCAGTTGGATAAGATTTTTCTCTGGTTTACACATTACTTGTCGGCTATTTTCGGTTTTCCGTTACACATTTAACTTGACCTCGTTATGTATGTATGTGCATGTCTCAAGTCAGGAGTCAGTAATACTGTAGTTGTCGTTTATTTATGTGTTATATATTTATTTTTCGTTCATTTTTTGTACATGAATAAGGCCATTAGTTTTCTCGTTTGAATTGTTTTACCTTGTCATTTTGGGGCCTTTTATAGCTGACTATGCGGTATGGGCTTTGTTCATTGTTGAAGGTGTCCTATAGTTGTTAATTTTTGTGTCATTTTGGTCTTGTGGCGAGTTGTCTCATTGGCAATCATACCTCATCTTCTTTTTTTAATGTTTGAAAATTGGCTGTTTCTGAATTCAATGGAACCCCAAATGAAAAAAAAACTTGATTTGGTAGAGTTTCTATTGTTAAGAATGCTTTAACGCCAAAAGTAGTGTTTAAGTGTAGGCTTTTGAAAATATTACCCATCCTGAAACAACATAGTGACAAATATTGTTTGTTGCTAAAATAAATAGAAAAGTTATTGATATAAAACTATTTTTTTCAGATGGCTGAATTTAAAGACTTACATGTAGAACATTTACAACAAGAAGATGTAAGTTGTTATTATCAGTATCTATATTATTAAACGAGAAGACCTCATTTTGTGTGTCGCTTCTCTTCCTTCCACAATAAATTAATCATCATGCCTTTGTGTCCTATAAGTACCATGTATTGTCGCATTTGTCATCCATTCTTATGATTATTCAGTGGGTTGTTTTGGGAGAAAAACCAAAAAAAATGTGTCCGGATATTTTTCCGTCATTGGACGAAATTTTAAGTCTGACTAGACATCCAGTTTGCGTTTTTTTGTACTTTGTATATACCAAAGACTATGAATAATGTGTATTTGCTATCTACTATCATTTTCAACTTTACTGTCCACGGCGGTCACTGAGTTTTGATATTAAATAGAGAGGGTCTATATAATATGTCAATGACCGCCGTGGATCGATTAGTAAATTGAGAGTTGATAGTAAAAAGCAAATACACTTTATTTATAGTAATGTATGTTCATAATATATATACAGATAAACGCTTCTAACGTTATTGAAATCAATAGAAAAAATTATATGAGTTTTTGAGGAAGAAAAGTAGGAGTCGGGCTAGGACAACAATTGTCATGTCCAAAAGTACTTATAACTTTTTTTTTTTGAAATTCTTCAGTCATAAAATCTTTTACAAAAATTCATCGGGTCAGTAAGTATATTAAATAGAGAGGGTCTATATAATATATCAATGACCGCCGTGGATTGATTAGTTAACTGAGAATTGATAGTAGAAAGCAAACACACTTTATTTATAGAAATGTATGTTCATCACATACTAAACGTATCTTCATGTTGAAATAAAAAGAAAACAAAAATTGGAATTATTGGCCCGAATAAAGAAGGGGTTGAAAAACAATTGTCCTGTCACCAAGTACCTATAACTTTTATAACCTTTTCTGAAATTCTCAAGTCATTAATTGTTTTACAAAAATTCATCCTACAACACATTACATACTTTCAACCATGCTCTGGATGCCCGCCATTTCACGGGTGTGTTCTAGCATTTATCACCCTTGCTTAAAGTATTTCAGTTTGGATTATTTTGGGAGGAAATATATTGTTTCCGTCATCAGACTTACTTTTTGAGAAATATAAAAGACTTCCGCTGCCCTTTAGGCCTGTTTTGAAATTAAACATAATTTGCTTAAGTACTTGGGACAGAACAATCATTTTTTTTTGGATTGCTGACACTAAATTGGTAATTTTAAGGAAATTTTGCAGTTTTTGGTTATCTTAAATAAAATTAATCATAAATATAGACTGTAAACAGCAAAATTGTTCAGCAAAGTGAGATCTACAAACAAGTTTATAAAATTGTCAATTGACCCTAATCAAGGAATAATTGGCCTTTAAAGAAATTTTTCACAATTTGTTCATCCAGTTTGCTTACTTTTTTAAAAATGTTCTCCTTAAATGAAACTGCTGAATCAATTTCAGCTAAACTTAATTAGTGTAAATTTTGTATTTTATTTCATTGTATTTCAGGAAAAATAGCCACTATGGCTAAATAAAACATCAGGGTAAAAAAATGCATTTTTTTTTGCTTATGTAGAAAATATGACAGTTACAAAGAGCATTTACATTGAATTTTTACCTCAAAACACAGATTATGTTCAAATTTGGGTAGTGTCACTTTTGTTGTTGTTTAGTTATGTTTCAGAATAATCTTATATGCAGCATGAGGGGCATCATCTCATTTATTTTTTTATAAAATAAAATATGTTAAACAATATTTTCTTTTTTTATATAGGTAGAGAGAGAAGATGATTTTAAAAAATTCCTTCTGACCATTTCCGATATAGAAGAAGAGTAGGTTTATAAATAAATAATGTTTTGTTTGATATTATTGTATAATAATGAAAACAAATAAGGATAGAGGGAAACTGTTAAAAGATAATCGATAAACAAGCAAATTTAAATTTAGATTGCCTTTGTTTCACATAAACACACTGGAAAAGCGGTATTTTCAAAACTAAATAATGATTTGGTTCCAGAACACATTATAAGACCATGCCAAATCAAAATCTTGTTTGGGATTCCCTGATTGTTGAAAAAAGTCATAAAAAAATAAATTAAACCTGCATCTAATATGAGTCCAATGCGTCCTGAACTTTTATTTCAAAATTTTTAAGTTAGTTGTGCATTTGACACAGATCAAGAGCTACATTTTAACAAATAAAATTAAAAATGTCTTTAAGAGTGATTATCAATTATCTGAGCCAAAATATTACTGCAGGACATGTTTTTGAAACTGTGTAGAATAGTCGTTATACATTTTGAGTTCTTTTTCACAGTAATATGTTTTAATGTCAATATGACTCGCAATGTATATATAAAAAAGAAGATGTAGTATGATTGTCAATGAGATAACTCTCCACAAGAGACCAAAACATGCAAAATGACACAGAAATTAACAATTATAGGTAACTGTACAGCCTTCAACAATGAGCAAAGCCCATACCACATAATCAGCTATAAAAGGCCCTGAAATGACAATGTTAAACAATTCAAACGAGAAAACTAACAGCCTTATTTATATAAAAAATGAACGAAAAACAAATATGCAACACACAAACAAACGACAACCACTGAATTAAAGGCTCCTGACTTGGGACAGGCACATACATACATAATGTGTGTGTGTGTGTGTGGGGGGGGGGGGGTTAAACATGTAAGCAGGATCTTAACCCTCCCCCTAACCTGGGACAGTGGTATAACAGTACAACATAAGAATCAACTATAAAAATCAGTTGAAAAAGGCTTAACTCATCAGATGGACAAAAGTACAAGCAAGTTCTTTTTTCCAGTAATATGTTTTAATGTCAATATGACTTACAATGTATGTTGATTTCATATTCAGAATAGAAGAATTAGCTATTCAGGAACAAACACAACTTGTGGAGAAAGAGGAAAAATTGAAAAATAGATATGAACAAATTATTAAAGAATTAGAAGAAAAACTTAGAAAAGAACAACAGGTATACTTCTTATTCTATATCCTTACTAGTGAAAGATCATTGTATGTGGTACTTATGTTGTATAAATAACCTTTGTAACTTGAAATTATAACATCCATAATATTTCATTGTCTTTTGCTGCACATGCTTGTTTTTATCATTTAGAGTTCATAGTTGCGCTATTGAGGACCAATTGAGTCACATTAAAAAGGAAGACAATGAATAAAGTCAACAACTTTGTTATGAAAAAGTTTATTATTAGCTCACCTGGCCCTTTAAAGTGAACTTTTCTCGTTCATACTCAGAATTCTTAACTTTTACAAAAATCTTCTCTGAAATTATAGGGCCAAATTTAACCAAACTTAGTGAGTATAGCTCCAAATGATATCAGATAATCTATATTATTTCATAAAAGTAACTCTTCCAACCTCACTAAAATCTGAGACTGTGCTATAAGTAGTCTCGGCTAAAATCTAATGCCAAACGCATTGAATTTCTCCATTATTACTGCACATATAGCGATAAAACTTTGTGAATATATAGTTTGTCATAATAAACATATTCAAAACCATAAGTAAAAAATCGTGAATTTTCCCTTTAAAAAAAAGGGGGATTTTGTACAGTTGTGGAATTTTTCTTCTTGAAAAAAATGTAGGAAATGTCCAAGGAAATTTATTTGATGAAAAAAATAAATTGAAAGCAAAAGACAAGCTAAAAGGGCATCGGGCGTATCATGCGCTTTTAGCGCAGCTCTTTATTATAGATAGAGATAAACTGTAAATAGCAATAATGTAAAGCAAAGTAAGACCTTAAAAAACTCCCCTCAAGGAGTTATTGACCTTTATAGTTAATTTTTGACAATTTTCATAAATTTTGTAAATGTTCACAATGTTTTTTTTACTTTAACTACTGTGCCAAGTTCATTATAGATAGAGGTTATTGTAAGCAGCAAGAATGTTCAGTAAAGTAAAATCTACGCACACATCACCATCACCAAAACACAATTTTGTCATGAATCCATATGTCCTTTGTTTAATATGCACATAGAGCAATGTGAGCAACACTGAGGCTCTTTAGATCCTCTAGTTGAATAATACAAACTAAATTTTCTGGTCTGCAAGATTGTAATTTCGTAACTTCCGGGTCAATTTCCTGTCAGAAATACATTGAAAATATCCTATTGTGTATGGTTTAGAACAAGTTTTTCTGAATTTTCTAATTGATTTTCTGATATATTCTTATATCCTATATTCAATTACATGATACAATAAGCATTAGATATATAGGGAAAGGTTTGGTGTTTTGAAATAATATAACAAGCAGAGATATTTATTTATCCAATATCCGATTAGATGGAGTCAGTACTATACCTGCATGAGCTTTAACTAGCAAACAATAAGGAAATGAAACTTGAACTTAATGCTTAATGATCACTGCAGTATTTCATTGTTTCTTTGTTTTCTGTATTTACGTTTCATTGGGAAGTTTCCATCTTGAAAAGGGTATAGTGTTAAAAATAAATGTTTATTTTCCAAGGAAATTTTTGTTCAAATGCTTCTTTCCACTCTTTTTGTCATAATTCTGTGTACAAAGATTATCGTAATGATAATTTTTCAGACAATACAATTTCAATTCTTACAGGCAAGACAAGAATTAGAAAAAGTAATAGGAGACCAATTAGATGAAATGATACATCAAGTTGATGATCTACAGTATCACATATCCAAGAGAGAGGAAGAGGTTCAACATGCTCTTCAGAGGTAAAAATTGTGATGGCTAGCTTGCAATTATTTATATTGGTGACACGTGTATGGCAATCAAAAAATATCTTCTGCATCATGGACAATTATTTTTTAAGTTCACCAGGCTCAGTGTAAGCTTTTCCCATCACTTGGCACCATAACATTCAAGGTAGAATTTAGGCTCAGCTGGATTTTATTTATGGATTATGTTATATTTCTTCTACAAAAATAATCTCAAGCATAATTTTGTAAAGGGAGGTGCTAAATGATTGACAGATAAGTAATTACCTACCAAATTCAAAAGGTTAACTTCAGATGAAGTGTCTGTCAATGAGACAGCAATTTAAAAAAAATTATATAAACTAGACAATACAAAATGATATAAAACAACAAAAAAGTGTCCATACTATATGTCATGGTCTATTAATCTCGAACAGACTGCTGCTATTAACACCAGATACTATCCGATACAAACAGAAACCACCATTGGTAAGGTTCTTACTTGAGATGAGCACATTAACATAGGTTAAAAACTAGCAAACGTTTGCACTTTTGAGATAATGAAATTAAAGCTTTTTGATAAACTAAGTAGGGGATATATAGTGAAGAAAACCATTCTAAGGAATCATAATCCATGTCATCTTCATTGTTACAGGTAACAGGTTTTTTTTGTCTGAAAAGAATTTATCAGGTACAAATGATACTTTTACATTTATACTAAAAGTAGTTGTTTTTATTTGTCAGTGCTGAAGAAGAAAGTATCAGTAAAGCATCCTCAATGAAACAAATGAGAGAGGTACAGAATCAAATCCAAGAATTACAGGAAGACTTGGAGGCCGAGCGGGAGAGTCGGAACATTGCGGAAAAACAAAAAAGGGATATTAGTGAGGTAAAGATATAAAAATATAATCTTCTGCTGAGACAACTTATATATAATCCACAAGAGTTCAAATGACGAAGATTAAAACAAATTTAGGTCACAGTATGGCCTTTATTAATGATATGAACATATACCATGTAGTCAACTTTATAAGGCCCCAACTTTAAATTATGTGAAACAAGTTTATTAGTCCCCTACCAGTTAAAGGAGACTTATGTTTCCACTCCCTCTATCAGTCCCGGAAATCAATTTTCCACACTTTTTTTCTTCATGCTTGAAGATATTGATTTGATATTAAGTATATTGTTTTATCATGACAAGTTGCAGATCAAGATCAAATTTTGTTCCTATCTGATGATTATGAGCAGAGTCATGGTCCTTTGACTTAGAAAATTCACTCAAATAATCAGTTTTCCGCCTTTTTTCAAAATGCTTGAGGATATTGATTTCATATTTGGTGTATTGTTTTATCATGACAAGTTACAGATTAAGTTTGAATTTTGTTTGGTCTGAGGATTTTGTAAAGAGTAATGGTACTTGGACTTAAAAATTCACTAAAATAATCACAATTTTTATACCCCACGCAACGTGTTGCGAAGGAGGATATAATGTTTTTGACCTGTCCATCCGTCAGTCCTGTTTCTTGTCATCGCAACTCCTCTCAAACCACACAACAGAATTTCATGTAACCTTTTTAGATAATAAGGACATACTATGTCATTGTGCATATCGACAGTAAATTGCCATTTAATTTTTTTCCAGGAGTTCACCCCTTTGAACTTATTTACTTTAATGTACTACTGCAACAGTTTGTTATCGCAACTCCTCCTAACCACACAACAGACTTTCTTGAAACCTTTTCAGATAATAAGGATATACTATGTAGATGTGCATATTGACAGGAAATTATGATTCAATTTTTTTATACAGGAGTTACACCCCTTTGAACTTATTTGCCCAATATACTACTGCAACCTTTTGTCATAGCAACTCTTCTCAAACCACACAACAGAATTTCATGAAACCTTTTTAGATAATAAGGACATACTACGTAGATGTGCATATCAACCGGAAATTACTATTAAATTTTTTTCCCAGGAGTTATGCCCCTTTGAACTTATTTACTTTAATGTAATACTGCAACAGTTTGTCATCGCAACTCCTCAAACCACATAACAGAATTTTATAAAACCTTTTCAGATAATAAGGACTTTAACTATTTGACTTCAAGTATCATGAAATTGAATGGTTCACATTTTTTGGCGTGTTCAATTTATTTCTGTCAAGTTTTACATAAATTTAATTTAAAACAATGCACCTTACTATTGTTTAGATTTTTTGGTATCAACATGAGCCTCAATGGCAGGAGGACTCTAAAGAGTTAATCTACATTGATCACTAGCCTGTTAACTCTGAAGTTGAGAGTTCTAACCATGTTTATGGTGAAATTGTTGGACTCCCAATCTAAATTGACAAGGTTTAAAAGCTAATGTGATTCTTGATGCTTCCACCAATTAAAACTAGCCTTTTTGATATAGCTTATGTTGCTGAATATGGTTTTAAACTTGTGTATTTAAAATAGAAATTAAGATTTCATATATAAAATGTATTACAGCAAAAAGATGATGAGATCAATCAACTGATGAAAGAAACAACAAGGTTAAATAAAGTAAGGGAAACAATCCAGAGAAGACTAAGACAAATAGAAGATCTAAAAGCTGAAGTCGAACAACAGAAGGAAATCCTGAAAAGTCAAAATCTGGCTTTGGAAACAGGTGATTATTTTATTGATCTTAAAGCAAAAAACAGTGTTTGAAAAAAACAATCAATTTTATTTCAAAATTGCTCAAATATAAGTGTTTATAGTCCAGTCAATCTAGCATACATTTGAACCTAACCTGAAAGTAATTGCAACAGAAGATTTTAAAGTTTTAATCTTTAGCATTATACCCCAAATATACACAGAAAAAAGTCCCATAAAATCTAACTTAAGGAAGACTAAAAAAATCACCATTTAAAATTCCTATGGAGATTTGCATTGAAAAGGGAGATAACTCTTGCAAAAAAGGCAGAAATATCAATAAAAATTGATACAAAATTGTATCTTTACCGCTTCTATTCATCAGAATGTATTGATTCTTGATTTGTTAGCGGTCTTTAGAGTATAACAAACAACTCTAAAGGTGTTTTCATATATTTTATCAAGCTATAATCTAGATTTCGTAATTCATGAGTTGACCATTTATTGAATTTTTCAACATGTCAAGGTAAAGAATATCTCAAATTTTATTAAAAATAATTTCAGCAAGTATTCTTCTTTTTGTGGTTTAAAGTTTCTTTAGATAAGTAAGTTGCTGAAAAAATATAATATACAGATATAAACATTACCAAATTTTCACATTATTTTTTCAAAATGGTTACAAAGCTTCAAATTTGCAATTTCTTAAATGAAAATTGCACGAAAAAAATAAAACTACCCAAAACACTTCAGTTTTGTACATTTCATGAGCAGAAGATTATATAATTTAGTCAAATACAAACTTATAACCCCATCAAAGTATCATACTTTACATAAATTTCAAGAAAAACAACCCAAAACTGACCCAAAAAGCACTCATTTTTGCAAGAGTTTTCTCCCCTTGTGTTAATTTCGATAGGAAATTAAAAATGCTGATTTTGAGTTTTCCTCAAGTTAGATTTTATGGGACTTTTTTCTGTGTATATAAAGGGCATAATGCTATAGATTAGAACTAAAGCATTTTCTGTTGCAATTAGTTTGAGGTTAAATCTTAGTTTGATTGGACTAATCATAATAATAGACTAACAAAATAGAGAATTGCTATAACACTATAAAGTTTTATTTCAAAAATGCTCAAATATAAGTGTAAAATCATAATAATAGACTAACAAAACAGAGAATTGATATAACAATAATATTTTGGGATTTTACAAGTTTTATTTTAAACCACACTTTTGTGTATATTTTAGATCTGGATGCCACTATTAAGAAAGTAGATACTGGTAAAAAGGAAAACCAAGATGTTGTAAAGAAATTTGAAACTGAAAAGAAGGTAACATATGTTTTACTATAAAAATAATGTATTTCATTTTAAATTGATTAATTGTTCAGTTTGAAAAAATAAATGTTTTTTGTCTAGCCTTCGACTTTTGTTGAAAAAAGTGTGACAGCAATCCTACATTCCGTCAGCATCGGCGTCTTTGTCCACAAATATTCATTATGTGGTTAAAAGTTTTGAAATTTTTATAACTTAAACTATCCTGAACTTGTACCAAATGTTTATGATTATAAGATTGTATCAAAAAGTTAATTTTGTTCAAATCTTGTACCTGTTTTTCTGTATTTTACTTATAAATGGACTTAGTTTTTCTTCCAGTTAACATTACATGCAGTCTGCAGTTTAATTTTTTAAAACATTTATTAGATTCATAAACTATCCTGGATTTTTACCAAACTTGGACAGAAGCTTCTTAAAAACAAAAGGTAGTAATGAAATGAATATTTTTATTTTTATGCCCCACCTACAATAGTAGAGGGGCATTATGTTTTCTGGTCTGTGCGTCCGTTCGTCCGTATGTCCCGCTTCAGGTTAAAGTTTTTGGTCAAGGTAGTTTTTGATGAAGTTGAAGTCCAATTGACTTCAAACTTGGTGCACATGTTCCCTATGATATGATCTTTCTAATTTTAATGTCAAATTAGAGATTTTACCCGCATTTCACGGTCCACTGAACATAGAAAATGATAGTGCGAGTGGGGCATTCGTGTACTGAGGACACATTCTTGTTTTTGCCCTGATATTAAGATTTCTATCTTGATACTTAGAATTCCTGTTTGTCAATGTAAATGCATTTTTTACCATGTGTTTCACCCTTTATAGTTAAGAACTGAAACTAAGCTTTGAACTTGCAGTGACAAGAATGTCAAGAATTATTTGTTTATGGATCTAATAATGTTTGAAGTTTAATTAATTGTTGATACAAAACAAGTCAAAATGTTATATTCTTTTTCAGCGAAACATGTACTTATACACTGAGTACAGTATTATTTGTTCATGATAACATTTTTATTTTGCAGATATTGTTGATGTCTAAAAAAATTGATCCCATCGAGTTAGATTTCCTGTTGAGGTTCCCATCACTACCAAATATAATCAGTCCTGTGGACTTCATGAATAATCACAGCTGGGGAGGAATCAAGGTCAGTATTGATGTTAAATTTCACAAAAAAAATAGATATATAATAGTATGTTATGGTTAAATTACTGTGTAAAAATTAATTCTAATATGACTTGCTTCTTTCCCTTTGTAAACAACACCGTGATAAAATTCTCGATATATCTATACTTAGCGCAGACTCCAAGATGTACACAAATGGCTGTTTAAATATGCCTCCCACGTAAATCCACATGTATCGTAACCTATGTGTAAACGGTTGTGGATTTCGCTGTGTTAACAATTACTTGAATAAAACCCTACAGAACATTTATTCTGATTCTGATGCATAACAAAAAAGAATTTACACATTAGAGAACGGAAAAATGGACAAAAACAAAATAAATTAAAATTCCGAGAAATTCCAGTAATGATTTTTGCGCATTAACGTCATTTCAAAACATGACGTCATACGAATGAAAACGTCAAAGCTGAAGGTTTTTCTATTGCGTTTACCTTCTAAACTCGGATACAATTGCATTAAAATAAAGTATTGATTGAGGTAAGTGTTGCTTGTTTTCTGTTCTATTGCATTATTCGCACATTTACTGATTTCAGAAAGTCAACATGGCGGCTCCTTGGTTACAACATGTCAACAGTGAATTTGACGGTAGCTTACGATAAAAAATGTAGATTTAAAATTGCAAATGTTGGGTTACTGAGAAGTAAAAAAAGTAATCACATTTTTTTTCTAGCGGTTAGTTAAGAAATCATTCATGCAGGTTTATTAGATTTGTTTTACATTTATCGAACAGTGGGTAAAATAGAACAGCCACACACAAGGTATACCCATCATCACTTCAGTTTTTTAATGATCGTATTTGTCCTATTAGAATCGAAATAATTCATGGAAGCCATAGATTTGTTGTAAATTTACACATGGCCTGGGCCGTGATATTCGTTAATTTTATCCCTCGCTGACGCTCAGGATAAAATTCGAATATCACGGCCCAGGCCATGTGTAAATTTCCAACAAATCTATGGCTTCCATGAATTATTTCTTAAACATGGCATGTATTTTCAAAATAAAAGTTCAGCTATGTTTTTATTGTTTAGGCTCTTGTGAATATGGAAGAATTCAGAAATTTAGATAGAGACATAGAAGGTTCTGCTAAGAGGTGGAAGAAGTTTGTGGAGAGTGAAGCTCCAGAGAAGGAGAAATTTCCACAGGAATGGAAGAACAAGAATTCATTACAGAAACTGTGTATGATGAGAGCCCTCAGACCTGACAGGATGACCAATGCTGTCAAGTAAGTTATCATTGTTGTACTTAGCATTTTATTAACCGGATTTTTGTGACAAAAATGTCGGTTATTGATTTTGGGATGTACGGCGGGCGGGCGGCAATCAAATGTTGTCCGTGCATTAACTCATGAACCGTTCAACCAAAGCTTTTAAAATTTTAATATGTTGTTACTGACAACTAAATGAAGGTCAAGTTTAATAATGGCGATTTTGACTTGTACTGTTCAGGAGTTATGGTTCTTTGATATTGACGATTTTCACTTTCACCATTCATCAGTAATGGTTCTTGTGATATTGCCAGGACACAAATAAATGTTAATAAATCCGGTTTGCTGTGGTTGTGACAGCCTCTTGTTTGTTTAAGAGTGGATGGTTTAAAGCAATCCCCTAGTTGTCTATATGACAATAGATTGGTTGTAACGTTAGGTGCTTACTACTGCACCTCTATAACAAGAAATGATGTAATATTTGGTCACAATGTTGAGTTAAACAGTGTTAGTGATTATCCGATCTTTCAGGCAGTCACCATATGTTTCAAGATATTTAAAATTTTATGATACAGCAAGGAATTAATCAATGTCTTATAATGAATTGGGTAAACTTTGCATGAAATTAAAAAGAATCAGAAAAAGTCGAAACATTTTGTTATTTCCATTTTAATTTCCTATGCTCTTTTATTCAGAGATTTTGTCCAGGAGAAACTAGGAACCAAGTATGTTGAGGGGAGGAGTGTAGAGTTTGCCAAATCGTACGAGGAGTCTGGACCAACCACACCTATGTTCTTCATCCTCTCTCCTGGGGTCAACCCTATAAAAGATGTAGAGGTCCATGGTAAAAAGATTGGATTCAGTGCTGACAATAAAAACTTCCACAATATATCCTTAGGTCAAGGTCAGGAAGTTGTTGCTGAGAGTGCCCTTGACCTTGCTGTAAAGGAAGGTCATTGGGTCATATTACAGGTTGGTACTAAAATTGACAATTGTTATGAATAAATGGATGTGCTTAGTGGTAAACTTCAAAGCAACAATGACCTAGTATATAATAATCAACATAATTTAAACATTTAAAAGGCAACTTAAAATCTTTGGCATCAACAGGTTTCTTTACAATATGTCAAACTCTCACTTGTCAAAAGTCTGTAAAAGTGGTGATTACAATTATCAGAAATAATTAAAGATCTGCCATAAAAGCCAATTAAAAAAAAAATGAAATTTTATAAAAAAAAAAGCAAAGATAAAGATGCTTTAAATCCAGCCATTAACATATGTCTGTCATTTCTTAAGCTTCTTTCAGTAAACGTTGTTTTAAAATTTAATCAAATATATAATTAAAATTTTTTTTCAACAGCACAGAAATTAAAATACAAAATCCAGAAAAAGACCAAAAGGGTAAAAACACTTTCTTTTAGAAGAATACAATATATGAATGAACTGTGCCTTGACATGCCATTACATAGCAGTACATATACATACATGTAATGCTATGTTCAGAAACATTGTTGCATTAGTAAAAGCACTTAGAAAAATGCAAAGTTTTAGTTGTGATTTTCATTCGTAATTTTTAGCAAACACATTATTAAGATAATAAATACAATTATTCACAGAATATTCATTTGGTTGAGAGATGGTTACCAACATTAGAGAAGAAGTTAGAGAGTTACACAGATGAATGCCATGCTAGCTACAGAGTATATATCAGTGCTGAGCCTGCACCTACAGTACTATCACATATTATACCACAGGGTATACTGGAGATATCCATCAAAATCACCAATGAACCTCCCACAGGAATGGTGGCCAATCTTCACCAGGCTCTGGATAACTTTGATCAGGTATATTTAAATAAAAATCTTATTTAATGAATAATGTTGAACAGTTGTTTGAAAATGTGTAATTTTGATTCAAAATGAAATAAGATCATTGATTTATGAAATAAATTTTATTTTTGGGAGTAATATACACATGATACAGTTGGCAACATTTCATTTGTTTGAGGAAATGAAGAATGAACTTATTTAAAGTTTGAACATTGTAGACACATATATTGAACATTGTGATTTATTAAATGGACAGCAAAGCAAAGTTATAGTTACATCCTTTTTGTAAGTACCTGTACGTGATATAAGAAGACAATGTGTAAAAGATATGTCAGTACATGAACTTGCTAGGTTGCACAATTAAAATAGATGTTGAAAAATGTGTCAAAGATTTGCAATAAACAATACCAATTATACTGCAACTAAAGGGCATTTCAAAATTAATGCCTCTTCAGTGATAATTGAAGCAGAAATATTTGAAACATAAAACCTAATAGGAATGTTGGAATAGTTGATATGATAGAAAATGACCAGAAGTATAAACGTATTTACACTTTTGGTATTTAGCTGAATTTTGTCTCCAAATTACCTTAGATTGCCTCTGAATAACCTTCTGACGTCGAGCAACAATCACTTTTATATAGTGAAGTCAAATGTTTTGAATTTAATGTCAAAGTTTACGGGAACCTGTGTGATTTTACGTAATGGCGGACAAATTTGCATATAAGTGTAAATACGTCTATTGCCAAACCCTGACACCAATCATTAAACAAGTAATTAACTGGAATATCTATGCTATTGTAACCCTTTATGTTTGCTTTTGTTTTTATCAGGAGACCATGGAAATGTGTGCAAAAGAGAATGAATTCAAGAGCATTCTGTTCTCTTTATGTTACTTCCATGCTGTAGTTTCTGAGAGACGTAAGTTTGGTCCTCAGGGCTGGAACAGGAGTTATCCCTTCAACACAGGAGATTTAACTATAAGTGCTATGGTTTTGTACAACTATCTTGAGGCTAATACCAAAGTTCCATGGGAGGACCTGAGGTATCTGTTTGGTGAGATCATGTATGGAGGTCATATCACAGATGACTGGGATAGGAGATTGGTCAAGACTTACTTGGAAGTTTATATGCATCCAGATATGGTAATGTTAAAATGCAACATATTTTAGAGTATCTTCTGAAGTAAAATTTAATTTAAATCATCTTATTACTGCTGATACTTTATTTTACATAAAGCCTGTTCTATCCCTTTTCCAGGAAGTTTGATATTGCAATTTTTAGATTTACCTTAAAACAGAACGATCTCAGTTTTACATATATGTGACAATTTATTTTCCCATTCTTTTTCCCCTTGCTAAAATAAGTTGGTTTACTGTAGTTGTTATGGAAAAATTGGGTGGTTTATTATGTAATCATTGAGTATAAAACAAGTCTTCAGCAAAAAACGGATTCGCTTCAAGATGTAAAACCAAATTTTTAAAGTAAAAAGGAGGGAGGTGATGTGGTCACAAATGATGATAGTCACAATGTATATTTATTTGTGTGGTATTTAATTCTTCAAGATATATACTATTTGCAATTTTATATAAAGTAGTTATGTAATCAATGAGATGGTTTTTTTTTGTATTGAATACATCGAGTAACAATTTAATCAAAATATGAATTTTATATATTCAGATATACATGTAACATATTTGTCTATGTAAAAGATGAAAAATGTTAACAAAACATATCATAGCATATTGCATATGTTATGATGTTTATGAATTATTAGATCAGTTGTCATAAAAACATTTAATTTCATCATTTAAGCAACCACAGAGAACATCTTTTAGGTAAATTATTAATGTTCTAAATTGATTTGTAGGTTTTAGAACACATGGATTTGGTTAAGACAAGGGAAATGAAAATATTTGAATACAAGAAGAAAATAGCTGAAGCTGAGACAAGACTTAGACAACAGCAAAACTTGTACAAGGCTGTTAGAAGTGATTGCAACTTGTACAGCAAAAACTTGATTGAATCTCAGGTGAGAAGATGGAAAAATAATCAGTATCTGATATGTCTTAAGTAAAACATGGAAGGAAATTTGAAAAAAAACCTTGTCAATGTAATCGGTAAATAAATTGTTGGGAATGTATCAAATCTTTTATCATTTATTCATATTTTGTTTTCAGGATTTCAAGAGATATTCATTTTGGATAGGCTATGGGGTATTTATGTTCCAAATTCTAAGAATAAAACCCAGAGTGATGAAATAACTTGTGATAATAAAGTGATTTGTGCAAATGCAGTGCAAAGGTAAATAGTCATCAAAATCTTGGCAGTAGGAAATTTTAAACCAGTTTAGATGTATTTAAATGTGAAAATTTAATATTTTATAGGATGAAATCACTGAGATGAAGAAGAAACTGAAGAACATGAACCATCTGATAGATCAGCTGAAGGAAGATATACAGAGCAAGGAGAATGCCATTGTCCAGGCAGCGGTCAAGGCCAAGAAACTGAAGGATAAGGATATCCTGATGTCTAAGAGAGACAAGAGTAGACAACAGGTGATTATGAGTAAGGACGTCATCAACAACCAAGTCGCAAAATTGCTGAAGATTATTGCTGAGGCTGATGCAGAGAGAGTCGGGCAAAAAAAAGATTTAGAACAAGTTAGTAGATGTAATTGTGTCTTTAAAATTGAACATTATTTTCATCCTTTACATCTGCATATCATGAACTAATCCAATATTCTAGTTATGAAATGGTGTTAATGTGTACAATGAAGAAAATTGCATAAGTTGAGCATGGTCCATGAATATAGTTTTTCTTTAAAAAAAATAAAAAAAATAGATATAAAACAACATACAATGTGAAAGGTAATATTTAAAATTGAATCATAACTGTCGTTAAACCAACTACTGGTACAATTATTAACAAAGTATGACATATCAAATAAGCTCAATGATTTAGATGCTGTTTTTCTATTATTAAACTTTGGTTTGTAGGTAATAAGTGAAAGAGATTTCTTAGGAACACAACTGGTGAGACGTAATGATGAGTTAGCTCTGCTGTATGAGAAGATAAAGATCCAGCAATCCACACTAAACAAAGGAGAAATCCAGTATAATCAACGACTAGAGGACATCAGAGATCTAGAGATCAGGAAACTGAGGAGGGCTAACAATATCCTCAGCAAGAGTGAAGCCAGTGTTGGAGATCTGAGGTAAATCATGCAAAATAAAAATTAAAAAAGATGGAAAAAGATATAATTGAATATTCAAATAAAGTGGTTGATTCAGAAAAGGCTTGGTGGATCATTGTGAAAAAAAGCACATTTTTTTTTTAAATTGGAATAAAAAAAATTAAAATGTTTCAGAAACATACACATTTTTGAATTCTAAAATCAACTATTGTCTGACTTTTAAAGAAGATAATATTCACTTGTAACTATTCCCTGGAAATAGTTTTATATATAAAGTTTCAAACTTCACCAAATTTAGGGACGTTTTACTTATGTAAGTTGACTTTAACTTTAAACGGTTAAACATTCTGTTATTTTTCAGTTGAGAGAGTTGGAGGCTGATTTAGAAGATGAACGTTATCAGAGAGCTAATGCTCTCAACAGCAGAAAGAAATTAGAAAATGACATAAAGGATCTTCGACAACAAGCAGAGTTAGCTGTTTGTGTAAAGGAAGATGCTGTCAAACAGCTTAAACGTGTACAGGCTCAGATGAATGACAATCAAACAGAACTTGATGTCTCATGATGAAATGCAAGCATCCATGAAGGATATAGAAAGGAAACTTCAGAATTATAAAGCTGCTGATGAACTGAAATTACAAGAAGATTTGGCAGCTTCTGACAGACAGAGAAGAGTTTTGGTGGGGTTACTTTAAATGTAGTTTTAGTTTTTTTAGTTTCTGTTCTCTTACTTAAGATGCCTCAACCAAATGTTATGAAATTATACACAATGTTTTTTACGTACCACAAAATTCAGATCAAGATGAATTTGGTGGCGTCACTTTAATAATTATCGAGTTATGGCTCTTGATCATTCGGAATGTATCCTCGTGCGCATGCGTTTATTTTGGAGTTGTGAGATGGATATTTGTAAAACAACCTGAAATGGAGACTTTGATTGTCGTCATTAGGGGCACAACTAAATTTATTATTTCTTGCTGACAGTCAACCTTTCATTACTGATTCAATCAAGAGTCTATTACTATTGTTTTATACACTCTTGGGGGTCTGTGGTGCTACAGGTTTATTTCTTTTCATTGAAAAACTGTATTGAAGTATGAAAGTGGACTAAACGAAAGTTCATTTTCATTTAAAATAGAACTGGATATTGACAAAATTGACAGCTAAGTCTATAAGTAGTGAGGTTCATAAAAACATGTGTTGTTACATTTCAGAGCTTTATTATTTAACAGAAAAAATAAAGTGGTTTTGAAAGATGAGACAATATTCTGCAATCTTATTCGTATTTAAATCAGTATAAATTATTCTCCATCATGTATCTCGTCTTGTAACAGGATTTTAAAGGTCTGGTTCAGCATACAAACATTTTAAAAGTTCTTATGAAAAACAAATTCTGTCATGTCTGTTGACAGAGAAAAAAAAACTGAGATGCCAAGATGATTATTTATATTTAACAAATTGTTTTTCTCACTTTTTTTTTTAAAGAAAACATCGTCAAAGAAGGGAAGTGGGGAAAAAAAATATGTGATTTAGAAGGGAAGGGATTTTTTTTCCAAAGTAAAACATTATAAGGTGTTGTTTGTTTCTTCTGCTACTGAAGGTGGCATCATTTATTATTGTTAAATAATACTTTTCCTGTATGTTTTTGAAAACAATAGGGGTCTAGTTTTTTGGTTTTGAAAATTATAAGAAACATGATTAATTATTCCCCCTCATGTTGTGCACAAACACAAAAGATGAATGGTCAGTGCGGCAGAGCCTAAATTTATATCACAATTTGCAATGCTAATATAAACAACCATTTTTGACACTAGGAAACATCTCTTGTGTGTACAAAAAGAGACTTCAAATGGTATTTAAATTGCTGCTTCTCTCAGAAGCAAAGCATATAGGACTAAGGAGTAAGAGAAAAGACTGATAAAATTGGAGTTGGAATAATGGGACCAGATTAGGGACTTGTGACTGTTACCTTGTAAGTCAGCTTCTTAAATTTACACTGTTGATTGGACTAGTACATGTAAGCAGATATCTCCTTACCACATTAATTAATATATAGGCTTATATGTTAGTAACACTTGCTGCTGGATGTAAAAGATTGATCAATAGACTGGTAACAGTGGTTATAGTATAACAACCTCACTCAAGTAATTTTTATGTCCCATTATGGGCATTATGTTTTCTGGTCTGTTTTTTCGTTCTGTCCGTTTGTCTGTCTGTCCCACAGGTTAAAGATTTTGGTAGAGGTAGTTTGATGGAGTTGAAGTCCAATCAACTTGAAATTTAGTACACATGTTCCCTATGATATGATCTATCTTATTTTAATACCAAATTAGATTTTCTCCCATTTTCACAGTCCACTGAACATAGAAAAAGATAGTGGGGATGGGGCATCCGTGTACTGAGGACACATTCTTGTTATTTACTTTTTGACAAACCTGACCATTAAATAGCCCAATAATATAAACAGAAAAATATAATAGTTTCCATTGTCCTCACTCAATTTGAAAATTAATTTGATATGAATCTTATTTAACGCAGCATAATAAACTGAAAATAACACAAATTCTATCCAATTCTACAGCTTCAAAATGTTATTACACACTATCAGCTCCCTGATGTAGCTTTCCATAAAACAGATAATTTTATGTAGTCTTATACATCATAGTCGTCATATTCGTTTAGGTTTAATATTTTTTTTGTATATTATACGACCCCCATGACTAGATCACATTCATTGGAAATTTCATGGATTTAATCACTTTTTGTCTACATTTGCTTTTATTTATTAGAAAGCTTCATATAGTTGACGAAATTACGGGCTTTGGACTTAATAAATTGTTGAAAATCAGTTATACAGACCAAGGTTAAGTTTTGTTTTGCTTGGCTAAATTATGCCGAAATTGGGGGCTATGGACTTTGATAAATTGTTGAAAATCACAGTTATACAGACTTTTTATGGCCCCGCAACGAAGTTGTCGGTGCCATATAGTTTTACCCTTGTCCAAAGTTCAGAAATTCCATCTTTTTGTAATTCTGTCATTCCGTCATTCGACAACAAACCATTATTCTGAGTTTTTTTCTAAACGCCTTCAGATATTGTGATGATTTTTGGTAAGTGAGTTTACAATGATGAGTTACAGATCAAGTTCAAGTTTCTTTCTGCTCCACTAATTTTTGCCGAAATTACAGGCTTTGGACTTTGAGAAATTGTTGAAAATCAGTTATACAGACTTTTTTCTTAACGCTTTCAGATATTGGGCTGATTTTTATGCCCCACCTACGATAGTAGAGGGGCATTATGTTTTCTGGTCTGTGCGTCCGTTCGTCCGTTAGTCGTACCGTCCGTCTGTCCCGCTTCAGGTTAAAGTTTTTGGTCAAGGTAGTTTTTGATGAAGTTGAAGTCCAATCCACTTCAAACTTAGTACTACATGTTTCCTATGATATGATCTTTTTAATTTTAATGCCAAATTAGAGGGTTTACCCCAATTTCACGGTCCACTGAACATAGAAAATGATAGTGCGAGTGGGGCATTCGTGTACTGGGGACACATTCTTGTTGGTATGTGAGTTAACCATGATGAGTTATAGGGCAAGCTTAAGTTTTGTTCCACTCCGCTTATTTTTGCTGAAATTAAGGGCTTTGGACTTTGATAAATTTTTGAAAATCAGTTATACAGAATTTTTCTCTATTCCCCTCCAGATTTTGAGTTGATTTTTGATATGTGATTTTGAGCTGATTTTTGATATGTGAGACTACCATCATGTTTGTCTCCACATGTGTTTATATTGAAATTGCAGATTTTTCAACTTTTTGGGACGGGGCCATTAGTGTCTCTTTGGCACATCTAGTTTTACCTAGGGCTCTGTTAAAAAAAAGTGATAAAATAACAAAAAATAATATGAAAACAAAATTGAAAAAAAAATAATTTAAAAAAATATATAAAAATAAAATGTCCCAAAAAATTTTGGGTTTACAACTTTTGAAAATTGTTGAAAATCACAATTGTACGGACTCTTTTTATATATGTCTCCAGATTTTGACCTGATTCTTGATATGTGAGACTACCATCATGTTTGTGTTTACATGTGTAATTGAAATTGCAGATCTTTCAACCTTTTGATGTTATGGCCAAAATTAAGGGTTTCTAACATTGACTTTTGGGCCAAAATTAAGGGTTTATAACATTGAAAATTGAGAAAACCATGTCCTTGTGCTAGTTCATTTCTTTGTATGATTTATTCATGATTAACCAAAATTCTAGAAATAAAAAAATATTCAAATATTAAATCTTTTTTGTTGTAGGGCCACGGTTTTTTAATTTGTTGGTTTACGGATTTTTCTCATAAAAAAGTCGGGTCGGTCGGAAAAAAAAAAGAAAAAAAAATATCTTTCAAAACAGAAAAATATGCAAAATAAATATATATATTTCACCTTACTTAACAAAATGTGTCTTATTTGCTGTTTTGTCATCATTTCTTAACATTTATTTCGATGAAATATTATTGATCAGTGATCATGAACATCGCATGACATCGTTTAATAACTTCCTGTAAAAAAAGGGGGGTTGCACGGACAAAGACGAAATTAAATCGTCATTTCACAAACAAGAAAAACAGATTCCCGTAGCTCTCAATCATTTCCAGAAAACTTGGTAAATAATGATCTTCAGTCACAAAAGCTGATAAAGAAAAAAAATGTAAAAACGTCGTACAAAAATGAGTTTCAACACACGTGTCGAAAAACGTAATAGACTCGTCCACTGGAAAAACGACAATATCGGGTTAATCAGTTGTCATGCAATCCGGTTTCTATCCCAATGATTGATAATATGAAACAAGAAAATTTCAAATGATTTGTTAATATTCAGTTTTCTACTTTTATTGGTGTATTCCACCTGTCAACATTTGGACAAGTCTATTTCTCTGAGATGATGCATCTTACGGACTGATGACAAATAAGGGAAACGAACTTATTTTGTAATAGGGTTTCAACACAGGTTTCGTTCCGCAAAAGACATTTCAAGGTCAGTTATAATTGATTTGTCTATTTTTAGAAACGTAAATTGGAAGTTTTATTTTTCACAACAGAAAGTGTCATCAACTTTGTTAATGATTAATGCATTTCATGTTATAAAAAAAGAAAATTTTAATTATTTTTCAGGGATACTGAATTGATAAGGGTCGGCGGGAATAAAAAAGCATGAAAAGTCAATTTTATTTTTATTCTGAAAATCGGCAAAATCGGGTCGGCGGATCCGTAAACCAACAAATAAAAAAACCGTGGCCTAGCACATGTCAAATTAATTCCAGTCAGACAAACAGCTCGTGCAAATGAATTTGGGCCAGGGAATCCCATGAAAAAAAAATTCAGTAGTGAAAGTGTTCTGCCATTTGCTACTTCACTGACAAAAATGTAAATTCAAAAAGAAAAAAATATCTTTTTTAAATGATTACAGGCAGTCGAGACATTTTGTCGCAAAGTGGCTGTCACGAAAAACAAGGATGAAAATTCAGAGTTTACCTTGGGCTAGATATAGTTCATGGGAATTCAGGTCACTGATTGGTCATCTTTTAAAAGTCTGAATGCATCGTTTCTTTTCAAGAATAACAAGAGAGACATTCCGATTGTCATTGAACGATAACAAAAGAAACGTTTTGATGGTCATTAACTCGTCGGTTTTTGCTTTTAAGAAAGTAAAGACAATCAGATAAGATGACAATAGTATGTTATGAAATAATATATCAGTCAAATAATATCATGTTGTTCAGAATCTGGAAAACAGTACCTTTTGAAGTTCATTTTTCAAAGCCCACGTGGTGTTCAGAGAATCAAGGTCAGAAACAAAAGTAAAACATTATTGACTCGACCACAAATAAATAACATTTTCAATTGATTTATGTATCCTTCTTATTGAACAGTTTACAAAAAAAAGAAGAAAATCAGAGGATATTTCAATTTTCTGTCAATGCTTGAGAAATAATTGTATGTAACAGTCTTTCGAGAAAAAAGGGGGGTAACAAAATGTACATAGTTGTATGCAAATAAATTTTAAGCATAAGGTAAATAAAATAAAGAACTGACCATTACACAAAAAAAATTTTTTTACTTTAATTTCATACATAAAAAATGGTCATTTGAAAGATGAAATTAGCAGCCAGGAGATTGCGAGAATGCAGGATTTTGCTCTATTTATGCCAGACCCCTGCCACAAAGCACCAAGCTGTACGGGCATCTGGCTTTGCCGAACACATGTGACACCCCCCTTTAATTTTAATTTAGCCTACTACTTCCGTTTCAAGGGAAAGCCCTGGTTTTTTTCTGTTTGACTGCCAACACAATCAGAAAAATTCTGCCTTGGTTTCTTAAACCCCAAAGTGATTATCTGGTTTTCAAGGATTAACAAATTCAGCTTCTATAAGCGTACATATGCATTCCACTAAAACAAAGTTCAGAACCTTAAATTTTATGGTGCCGATTTCTACTTGTAAACTAGATATGGCGATTCTTTTTAAATGTCCTGATTTTCAAATGTATTGCAGGAGGCTTTTGATTTAAGGTACCCATTCTGATAAAACTTGCCTGAGTAATTGTAAATCCATCACTGCCTTAAGCCATATAAAAAATTGGGTACATGTTTAATCACAACATCATGATATCATTCAACAGAATTAGTGTTCTTACTTATCTTTTATTTTTTGAAAACCACAAAGATTGTTTCCATGACATTTGGTATATGGATGTAAAACCCATGATTAGGAAGACTTTATTTGACTGATAAAATAAGATGACTCGTGTTCGCAATGTTTTATTTTATAACATTTTAACAACACTTTTTAATGATAATTATATAAAATAAGGAAGCTAATTCAGTCTAGAATTGAACACTTTGGTTTTTATTTATGTACAAGTCCAAAAACCACGAGGCATGCACGTTTTCCAAAAAATCATGGTTCAGTGACTACTTGAAAAATTCTCTCTAATTATAAGTAATAGGATAACTGTATTTGGTATGTGTGTACCCTGCAAGGTCCTTGTGCCTGTCAGACAGTTTTCACTTGGCCTCAACCTCATTTCATGGATCAGTGAACAAGGTTAAGTTTGGTGGTCGTCCATATCTCGGATACTATAAACAATAGGTTTAGTATATTTGGTGTATAGAAGGACTGTAAGTTGTACATGTCCAACTGGCAGGTTTCATCTGACCTTGACCTCATTTTCATGGTTCAATGGTTATAGTTAAGTTTTTGTGTTTTGGTCTCTTTTTTTTTTTATACTAAATGCAATAGGTCTATATTTGGTGTATGCAATGATTTTAAAGTGTTCATGTCTTGCTGACAGGTGTCATCTGACATTGACCTCATTTTCAAGGTTCAGTGGTCTAAATTTAAGTTTTTGAGTTTTGGTCTATTTTTCTAATACTCTATGCAATAGGTCAACTATATTTGGTGTATGGAAATATTATGTGATCTATGTCAGTTGCACAGTTGCACAGGATTTATTGACAATCTTGTCTGAATTTCTTTCTTCCTAAAGCGCTGCTTCAACGATTTTCTTAAGGCCTTGGAATCATCATCTTTGTTTACCTTGCAAGAGTACCCCAAGGCAACATCGGCTAGGCAATCTAGTAGACTACCCACAACCCGGTTTGTGTTTTCCAATTGTCGTCTTCTGGTAATCAGTTCAAATTTGTAAATGAACGCCTCCCAAGTCATGGATCCTCATCTATTGAATATTTGCATTTTTGGGAGCTGTGGACTTCGGCTCCAGTCCCTTGCACCAGAATATTCTTGCCATTGTGTATATTCTCTCTCCACAGAAGTCTAAAGAAGAGCTGTTGCCACGCTCTTTTGGTTTCCTTTGCCCTTTCCTGGATCGGTCAGTGAAGTCCGCTTGCTGTTGCGGCAAGCCTGTTAGAGCTTCAGAAGCTGATGATGTTGTCTTAATTGGAGTTAAAAATGATGGAGGAGGAGGACTTGTCATTGATTCAAAGGGATGGTACTGTTAGTAGGCACTGCAGTCAGCATTGGAGAGACTTGGTAGATCCACTTGCAGCAAATTGTTTCTGTAATGGTGTGCTGCTCTGAATCAAATGTGATTGACTTATAGTAGGTTGTAAGTGTGCGTCAGAAGACACATAAGCCATTTGCTGGTATCCTTGATCAGTACTAGATGTTTCTGTTTTTAAATGGAGGTTGTTGTTGTTGAATAAATTAATCTGTCTCATGAAGGGCGACTGGTACTGAGATAGGACTTCCGACTTTAGGTGAAGACACCATATTTACCTTCAACAGAGTTGATGTGGTTGATAGTTCATGTGAACTTATTGGGGAAAGACCCAAGGCAGGGAGTTTGTTATGTACGTTTTTTGTACTTGCGTGGTACTGGCTAAGACCAAATGTTGGCTTAGATGATGTGTCCATTGCAGGATTTTTTACTTCTTTATTTTGCTTCTCCGCTAATTCACTTACAACAGATGCCATTTGTTGGAAAGTGCCCTGCTGTTCAAATGCACTTTTGAATTGAACTGTGTCTCCTTCCTCAGTTGCTGTCACCTCGTCAATCCGTCTCGCCACAACATTGAATTTCTCATTGTTCTGACTCAATTCCTCCAAGCACTTACCACCTTGTGGTCTATCCTGTGTTCAGACTGCTGAAGGTTGCTTAAAAATTGCTCCCACCAGTTCACTATCAGTATTCATTGCATCTTTCTGTTCAGCTTATATTGTAAACCAAGACATAAGATAGACAATGAATAATATCTTACGGCAGTTAAATCTCAAAGCACAGCTTTTATGTGTGACCCAAGACAAAAAATATTGCAGCTTTTAATGAAAGCTAGTACTTTGTATATGAAATGACAAGCCAGGTAAAATCAAAAGGACAGAACTGGAACACAGAGACTAAATGACACTATACTTAAATAAAATGATTAAATTCAGTTCAACTCTCAATAATGAATATTTGCATTTTTTTCAAGGCAGCCGCCATTTTGAATTTGAAAGACAGATCAAAACAAAATCTTGTTAAGTACACCAAATCATTCAAATATGTTGAATTTTGTGTTTCCAGCATCAAATCCACTGTGGGTTGTGTAATACTTGAAAATATTTTAGAATGTATATGACGGCCATCTTAAAATAAGCCGCCATATTGAATTTTGAGGTTGGATCCATAGCTAATATTGCTCAGTACACAAAAATGTACCTTCATGCAAAATTTGGTGCTCAATTCCTCATTATTTGAGCAATTTTTTCACCGATCGACTAGAATATTCATCAAAAAATTACACTTGCCACATTGAGTCCACACAAATTACACTTGCCACATTGAGGCCACATTGAGTCCACACAAATACTATAGGCAACCATGAAATTGAACTGTATTCAGTGGTAATGAATTGAAAAGCTTCTTTGGTCAAATACTAAATAAATGTTTTCATTGGTTACTTTCAAGTAGTTCAAATTGGTAAAAAAGGGTGACTCATTTATTTAAACTAAAGACCAGCCTACAGGTACTTTTAAGTTATCAATTTTACCCCAAGGGTGACTGGGGAATAGAAATATGGTCACTTGGTCATCTGACCGGCAGTAAAACCCTGACCAGGCCAGGCTGTGCAGGATGTACAAGAACTCAGCCAAGTCTGATTAGAAGGGGGACCTGAAATTTGATGCTTTGATCTGTAGTAAATATATTTGAAAATCAGAACATTCAAGAAGTATTGGCATATTTAGTTTACAAGTAGAATATCAGAGACATGAAATTTTGGTTTCTGAGCTTTGTTTTGGTTGAGTGCATATGAATGTTTATAGAAGCTGAATTTTGTCAATTCTCCAGAATTGGATAATCCCTTCAGGGAATTGGGTACCAGAGAGGGTTTTTCTGTTTGACCGCCAACACAATCAGAAAAATTCTGCCTAGGTTTCTTTAACCCCAAAGTGATTATCTGGTTCTCAAGGATTAACAAAATTCAGCTTCTATAAGTGTCTATATGCACTCAACTAAAACAAAGTTCAGAACTAAAATTTTATGGTGCTGATTTCTACTTGTAAACTAGATATGGCAATACTTCTTTAATGTCCTGATTTTTAAATATCTTTGCAGGAGGCTTCTGATTTAAGGTACCCGTTCTGATAAGACTTGGCTAAGTAATTGCACATCCTTCACTGCCTGGCCTCATAGAAAATTGGGTACATGTTAAACATAATAATAAGAAATAAAAAGAAAATATAACAAGATTTAAGACGCCGTTTTAGTAGTTTTTAGGTGATCATCAACAGAAAAGAAGACAAACTGTTGATGATGCAGACCTTGAATCAGTAGTTGCTCACTTGAACTCTATGGAAGCAATTGAAATTATCAATAATGATGTTTAATTTTTAAATTCAGGTATCCAAGCTTTGCTTACTTTGATGTGACAACCCTCCATTCTAATTTCTGTTTGAGAGAACTTTTATGATCCTATGGTTTATTCAAGAAATAATTCCTTCATGGGTAGGCATTATATTTGTTAATACTTTACACTGAGCGTCAGCAAGGGGTAAAATTTGTTCAAACATAATACTTACCCACGTTAATTAAATTGAGCATAGAGCATGACATGAAGGTATTATTACGATTCAAATAGGACAAATACAGTATTTTTATAGGTCATAGCGCACAAATTACCTGAAAAATGTTTGGTTGTTCTTGATTCCTCCCCATGGACTCTGTACATTACATTTTCATATTTTTAAGTTTAAAAACAAAAGGCAGGGTAAATATATGTTGTTTGATGCTAAATATAGATATTTTATTAGAATAACAATGAAAATAATGAGTTTAAACAGCAAATTCTAATGCAATTTTTACGTAACAACTTTTTTCACTGGCTAAAAGTTAACGTCAAATCCCCAATTGACTGTCATATCCTGTTATAAGTACAACGTTATGTTGACCTACATTCCGTTCTTGAGTAAATTTGATCTCGCTTTGTGCTGAAGTCAATATTTCATTAACTAAAACTTACATATTTTAGACTTTTTTATACTGCAACTGTGCCATTTTTAAAGTTTAATTGAATTTGCTGTATTGATAAAGATTTATAATCTGCAATCACAGACTGTTAAATAACTTGTTTCACCTACGATAGTAGAGGGGCATTATGTTTTCTGGTCTGTGGCTCTGTTTGTCCGTCCGTTCATTCGTCCTGCTTCAGGTTAAAGTTTTTGGTCTAGGTAGTTATTGATGAAACTAAAGTCCAATCAACTTGAAACTTAGTACACTTGTTGCTTATGATATGATCTTTCTAATTTTAAAGCCAAATTGGACTTTTGACCCCAGTTTTATGGTCCATTGAACATAGAAAATGAAAGTGGGAGTTTCAGGTTAAAGTTTTTGGTCAAGGTAGTTTTTGATGAAACTGAAGTCCAATCAACTTGAAACTTAGTACACTTGTTGCTTATGATATGATCTTTCTAATTTTAAAGCCAAATTAGACTTTTGACCCCAGTTTTATGGTCCATTGAACATTGAAAATGAAAGTGGGAGTTTCAGGTTAAAGTTTTTGATGATGCTGAAGTCCAATCAACTTGAAACTTAGTACACTTGTTGCTTATGATATGATCTTTCTAATTTTAAAACCAAATTAGACTTTTGGTTGGCCCCAATTTCATGGTCCATTGAACATAGAAGTTGAAGGTGGGAGTCTCAGGTTAAAGTTTTTGGTCAAGGTAGTTTTTGATGAAATTGAAGTCAAACCAACTTGAAACTTAGTACACTTGTTGCTTATGATATGATCTTTCTAATTTTAAAGCCAAATTAAGACTTTTGACCCCAATTTCACGGTTGAAAAATAAATAAATAAATGCCTTCAAACGACATGTGTATATGGGAATTTCAACATTTACTATTTCATTATGGCTTTATAAATACATTTATCTTAATTTAGCAGAAAATGATTTGCAGAACAGGATGCAACCCTCTGGCGCACCTTGAAAAGTCGTAAGGTTGTAAGTCCCTGGCGTAGATGGAAAATGCTCGTAAACTTGGCCTGCTGCAAATCAAATCATGCACATGGTTTTTTTTTTATGTGATGGTGGGGAGGAGGAAACATTTCATTAAAAGTTAGACTTGTATGCATGTCGTTTTGTGAGGACCTGTAGGAACTGTGACGCCCGTATATGACACGGAAACTTGGCGTAAAAATCAGACTTTATCCTGGCGGCATTGCAGTGTTTACAAAATGCATGTCCAGGCGTAACTAGGCGTAACTAGGCGTAAATTTAGGCGTAATATTTAAATGAGTACGCCTGGTTCACCAAAAAATAGACGTAATATGCAAATGAGTACGCCTGGTCAATGAATAAACCAGGCGTAATATCCTTACATAATACTACTGTAATGTCAAAGATAAGCTGAACCTGAGTTGTTACTATCTTTTATTTCAGACCTCCAGAGAGGGTAAAAAACTGAAAATATACAAAAATGAATCTAATAAGCACAATGTTCACAATCAACAATTTTCACAAAATAATAGTACAATTATTATTAACAATGTTCTCCATACATTGAAAAATATGTTTATCTTATGAAACAACAAAAAATGATCTAAAAATGACATAAAATTGAATAACAAAATTATAACATGAAAAGCGTTCCATACACATACTGTTTTAAGAAAAAATGTACGCCAAAATATATGGCTCTAATGGCGTTCCATACAAAAAATATTTTGACAAACTGACGGAGTGAAATCAAAAATCGCAAATTAAGAAGCTCAAATTGACTGAGAATTGTGTATAATAAATGCAGGAATAAAAATAACTATCAAATAAACATCGAAATTCTTAATTATACCCCGAAGGGTATAATGTTTTTGACCCGTCCGTCCGTCAGTCCGTCAGTCCTGTTTCTTGTCATCGCAACTCCTCTCAAACCACACAACAGAATTTCACGAAACCTTTTCAGATAATAAGGACATACTATGTAGTTGTGCATATCGACGGGAAATTGCAATTCAATTTTTTTTCTAGGAGTTACGCCCCTTTGAACTTATTTACTTTAATGTATTACTGCAACAGTTTGTCATCGCAACTCCTCTCAAACCACACAACAGAATTTCACGAAACCTTTTCAGATAATAAGGACATACTATGTAGTTGTGCATATCGACGGGAAATTGCGATTCAATTTTTTTTTCTAGGAGTTACGCCCCTTTGAACTTATTTACTTTAATGTACTACTGCAACAGTTTGTCATCGCAACTCCTCTCAAACCACACAACAGAATTTCACGAAACCTTTTCAGATAATAAGGACATACTATGTAGTTGTGCATATCGACGGGAAATTGCGATTCAATTTTTTTTCTAGGAGTTACGCCCCTTTAAACTTATTTACTTTAATGTATTACTGCAACAGTTTGTCATCACAACTTCTCTCAAACCACACAACAGAATTTCACGAAACCTTTTCAGATAATAAGGACATACTATGTAGTTGTGCATATCGACAGAAAATTGCGATTCAATTTTTTTTCTAGGAGTTACGCCCCTTTGAACTTATTTACTTTAATGTACTACTGCAACAGTTTGTCATCGCAACTCCTCGCAAACCACACAACAGAATTTCATGAAACTATGTAGATAATAAGGACATACTATGTAGATGTGCATATCAACAGGAAATTACGGTTCAATTTTTTTCTAGGAGTTATGCCCCTTTGAACTTATTTGCTTCAATGTACTTCTGCAACAGTTTGTCATCTCAACTCCTCTGAAAACACACAACAGAATCTCATGAAATTTTGTAGATAATAAGGACATACTATGTATATTGACAGGAAATTATTATTCAATATTTTTTCTTATACAATTTTTTTTCTTATACTTATTTAATTTCTCCAATGACAATGTGGGGACGTGGGGTATGTGAGCGTGCTCACTAAGGTTCTTTAATTTAACATGTAAAATACAAAATAACTGTGACGTGAGATATGACTCCTGAGAATCGTTTGAAATCACAATTTCAATCCAAAGGACTGACCTTAGACTTTAAATACGTATATCGGACATTCAAATAAAGGTTATACACTACAGTTTAACAGAAAACTCACCCTGTGGAGGGTTGAATACCATAAAAAAAGTTTGTTTGGCTTTGCCGCTGTTGCCGATTGGCAGACATCATAATAAAATTCAACATAATGACGGAACAGATCCGTAAAATTCCGGAGTGTGACATTACAACTACACTTATTTTAGTTCAGTGTATTAACCTGCCCGTACGAAATTATAAGGCGTATTATGCCTGGAAATAAGGCGTAAACCAGGCGTAAGTGGTAGTTACGTGTCTAGATCCAAGTGTAAGGGAGCAGGAAACATAAATTTGTAGTCCTAACAAGATTAAAGACGCCGTTTAAGTAGATTTTAGGTGATCATCAACAGAAGCCATAATCCTCACTTTATACACACCCAAGCTCATTAGTTTAAATCACAAATTAATTGTTTTGTAAACATTTTAAATACTTTTTCATGAACGTTAACAATGCATCATTAATTATTTATAAAAATTCTATAAAAGATAATCTTAGGTTAACACTCATAATAGCATGTCATAAATCAGTACAGTGGTCAGTGACCGGAAATTTAATTACACATGTATTGTCAGATTAACTCTTTAATCTATTTAATTCCTGGAGGTTATGTTTTGACACATGTGTATAAGTTCGAGATAAAAAATGATTTTGAATGCTTTTGATAACCTTGGGACTGTAAATTTAGTTCGACTCAACCGAATTTCGGCTCATCAGGAGTCGAAATACATACTTTTGTATGGAATAAAGTTCGGGACCACGTGAAAACTTCGACTCATCCGAAATTTCGCATCAATTGAGTTCGAGACAACGAGAGTTAACTGTACTTCTGATTTGTTTCCATGTTTTTTGTTAGTCTCTGTATTTTGAATAGACCATTTAAGTAATAGAAAGTCTTTTTTGTACAAAGTAAAAATAAGAATTGACCAATTGTTTTCTTCTAAAACCCTCACTAAATTTGTGTACAGTCAGGGGGTTACTTTGAATCTAAGGCCTTGTGTATGGAAAGTACAATCCCAAGTTTTATGCAGATGCTACCCTCTCTACAGTGAGGGATCCAGTCAGAGAGGGGAATTTGAATAAGAGGCCTTATGTATGGATTTTTATTGATTTAAACTACATTGTAAGCCTTATCCAAATGCTTATTTTTCAAGTGACAGTCCAAATGTTTTGCCCTTCATCACTTTAGACCTACTTACAGAACATGCTTGTTGTATTGATAATTTGGTTTTGTCTTGAATATTCGTGAAAGAATTATACTGGCCATCCAGTCTTATTGAGTCCACACAAATACGGTAGGCGACCATGACATTGAACTGTATTCAGTGGCCATGAATTTAAAAGCTTCTTTGGCTTGTAAAAAAGGGTGACTCATTTATTTAAACAAAAGACCAGCCTACAGTTACTTTAAATTATCAATTTCATAGGCGGATGCAGGGGATGGGAACCGGCCCCCCCTTTCGTGGGAAAATTTAGGTTGATTACATAGAGAATCACTGAAGCATGACTGGAGCGGGCCCCCTAAAATCAGTCAGTGTCCCCCCTTATGAAAAGTTCTGGATCCGCCACTGAATTTTTACCCCAAGGGTGACTGGGGAATAGAAATATGGTCACCTGGTCTTCAGACCGGCAGTAAAACCCTGACCAGGGCAGGCTATGCAGGATGTACAAGTACTCACCCAAGTCTGATCAGAGTGTGAACCTTAAATTTGAAGCTTTGATCTGTAGTTGATGTATTGGAAAATCAGAACATTCAAGAAGTATTGGCATATTTGTTTTACGAGCAGAATATCAGAGACATGAATTTTAGGTTTGTGGGCATTGTTTCGGTTGATTGCATATGAATGTTTATAGAAGCTGAATTTTGTCAATCCTAGAGAATTGGATAATCCCTTCGGGGAATTGGGTACCGCAGAGAGGGTTTTTCTGTTTGACCGCCAACACAATCAGAAAAATTCTGCCTAGGTATCTTAAACCCCAAAGTGATTATCTGGTTCTCAAGGATTAACAAAATTCAGCTTCTATAAGCGTCAATATGCACTCAACTAAAACAAAGTTCAGAACCCAAAATTTTATGGTGCTGATTTTCAACTTGTAAACTAGATATGGCAATACTTCTTTAATGTCCTGATTTTCAAATATACTTGCAAACAGCTTCAGATTTAAGGTACCCATTCTGATAAGACTTGGCTAAATAATTGTACATCCTTCACTGCCTGGCCTTATAGAAAATTGGGTACATGTTAAACATCACTTCATGATATCATTTGACAGAATTAGTGTTCTAACTAATATTTTTTTTTTTTGGAAAACCACAAAGATTTTTACCATGACATTTGGTATATGGATACAAAACCCATGATATGGAAGACTTTTTTGACTGATAAAATGACTTGTCATAAGATGACTCATGTCGCAATGTTTTAGTTTTATTTTTTATTGCTCAATCCACAAATTAGAGAGCCAAAGAATTTTCTATAGATCAATTGAAGGCCGAGTTGATCAAACCTTATCAGATATTATAAAAAGTTGTCTTCGCCTAGATGCATTACCTCCAAAGGCTGATGATTTTCATCTGGTTAGCTACTAACCTATAACTGGAGCAAGATTAATGAGTGCTAGGCCATGTCCACAGGCAAGGAGCCTCACACTACACCTAGGGTCCCTGCTAATCAGATCTGGGTCTACAGTTATGCCTAGGATTATAGATCCTTAGTAACCATATGCTGTCACAATGAGGCAGGGACTAAACTTAACGGTTGCCAGGTCGCCTAATGCAACTAAATTTTTGGCTTGGTGAATATATATATCATCAAGTTTGCCAAGCTGGCGACAAACAATATTTTGCATTGAATCCCATGTCTATCCTTTCCCCACTTTATACTTTCGTCAATGAGGAAAATGACAGCTTAAGCAATATTGATAGACAGATGCCAAGTGATAACTTTTGAGACCTACATGACATGTAAGCACACAGGAGACGATGAATGCCAAGTGACGCCCCTAACACATTCTATGTAATCCTGGATACTACTAGTGGTGAATTTCGTAATGGTCATTTATTTATAAAACACCACTGGGTAATTGCTGAGAAATGTTCCTACATTCAGTGAAATATTGAAGGTGGTAGATTGGGGTGGATGGTGGGTGAAATTGAAAACTTATTCCTATCATAGAGTAAAGGTCCTTTGTATTCAACAGCCAAATCAAAAGTGAGAAGCTGGCAGCCTGCAATTGTTACAATTTATACTTTTGTCCTGGAGGAAAATGACAGCTTAAGTAATATTGATAAATGGATGCCAAGTGGCGACTTGAGACCTACATGTGACATGTAAGCACATAGGAGAAAATGAATGCCAACTGCCATTTTGAATTTGAAAGATAGCTAAATCAAAACAAAATCTTGTTAAGTACATCAAATCATTCAAATATGTTGAATTTTGTGTTTCCAGCATCAAATCCACTGTGGGTTGTGTAATACTTGAAAATATTTTAAAATGTATGACAGCCATCTTGAAATAAGCCGCCATATTGAATTTTGAGGTTGGATCCATAGCTAATATTGCTCAGTACACAAAAATGTACCTTCATGCAAAATGTGGTGCTCAATTCCTCATTATTTGAGCAATTTTTTCACCAATCGGCCAGACTAGAATATTCATCAAAGAATTACACTTGCCATCAGGCCACATTAAGTCCACATAAATACTATAGGCAACCATGAAATTGAACTGTATTCAGTGGTAATGAATTGAAAAGCTTCTTTGGTCAAATACTAAATAAATGTTTTCATTGGTTACTTTCAAGTAGTTCAAATTGGTAAAAAAGGGTGACTCATTTATTTAAACTAAAGACCAGCCTACAGGTACTTTTAAGTTATCAATTTTACCCCAAGGGTGACTGGGGAATAGAAATATGGTCACTTGGTCATCTGACCGGCAGTAAAACCCTGACCAGGCCAGGCTGTGCAGGATGTACAAGAACTCAGCCAAGTCTGATCAGAAGGGGGACCTGAAATTTGATGCTTTGATCTGTAGTAAATATATTTGAAAATCAGAAAATTCAAGAAGTATTGGCATATTTAGTTTACAAGTAGAATATCAGAGACATGAAATTTTGGTTTCTGAGCTTTGTTTTGGTTGAGTGCATATGAATGTTTATAGAAGCTGAATTTTGACAATCCTCAAGAATTGGATAATCCCTTCAGGGAATTGGGTACCAGAGAGGGTTTTTCTGTTTGACCGCCAACACAATCGGAAAAATTCTGCCTAGGTTTCTTTAACCCCAAAGTGATTATCTGGTTCTCAAGGATTAACAAAATTCAGCTTCTATAAGTGTCTATATGCACTCAACTAAAACAAAGTTCAGAACTAAAATTTTATGGTGCTGATTTCTACTTGTAAACTAGATATGGCAATACTTCTTTAATGTCCTGATTTTTAAATATCTTTGCAGGAGGCTTCTGATTTAAGGTACCCGTTCTGATAAGACTTGGCTAAGTAATTGCACATCCTTCACTGCCTGGCCTCATAGAAAATTTGGTACATGTTAAACATAATAATAATATTATTTAATTTAAAAAACAAAAGGCAGGGTAAATATATGTTGTTTGATGCTAAATATAGATATTTTATTAGAATAACAATGAAAATAATGAGTTTAAACAGCAAATTCTAATGCAATTTTTACGTAACAACTTTTTTCACTGGCTAAAAGTTACCGTCAAATCCCCAATTGACTGTCATATCCTGTTATAAGTACAACGTTATGTTGACCTACATTCCGTTCTTGAGTAAATTTGATCTCGCTTTGTGCTGAAGTCAATATTTCATTAACTAAAACTTACATATTTTAGACTTTTTTATACTGCAACTGTGCCATTTTTGAAGTTTAATTGAATTTGCTGTATTGATAAAGATTTATAATCTGCAATCACAGACTGTTAAATAACTTGTTTCACCTACGATAGTAGAGGGGCATTATGTTTTCTGATCTGTGGCTCTGTTTGTCCGTCCGTTCATTCGTCCTGCTTCAGGTTAAAGTTTTTGGTCAAGGTAGTTTTTGATGAAACTAAAGTCCAATCAACTTGAAACTTAGTACACTTGTTGCTTATGAATTTTAAAGCCAAATTGGACTTTTGACCCCAGTTTTATGGTCCATTGAACATAGAAAATGAAAGTGGGAGTTTCAGGTTAAAGTTTTTGGTCAAGGTAGTTTTTGATGAAACTGAAGTCCAATCAACTTGAAACTTAGTACACTTGTTGCTTATGATATGATCTTTCTAATTTTAAAGCCAAATTAGACTTTTGACCCCAGTTTTATGGTCCATTGAACATAGAAAATGAAAGTGGGAGTTTCAGGTTAAAGGTTTTGATGATGCTGAAGTCCAATCAACTTGAAACTTAGTACACTTGTTGCTTATGATATGATCTTTCTAATTTTAAAACCAAATTAGACTTTTGGTTGGCCCCAATTTCATGGTCCATTGAACATAGAAGTTGAAGGTGGGAGTCTCAGGTTAAAGTTTTTGGTCAAGGTAGTTTTTGATGAAATTGAAGTCAAACCAACTTGAAACTTAGTACACTTGTTGCTTATGATATGATCTTTCTAATTTTAAAGCCAAATTAAGACTTGACCCCAATTTCACGGTTGAAAAATAAATAAATAAATGCCTTCAAACGACATGTGTATATGGGAATTTCAACATTTACTATTTCATTATGGCTTTATAAATACATTTATCTTAATTTAGCAGAAAATGATTTGCAGAACAGGATGCAACCCTCTGGCGCACCTTGAAAAGTCGTAAGGTTGTAAGTCCCTGGCGTAGATGGAAAATGCTCGTAAACTTGGCCTGCTGCAAATCGAAATCATGCACATGTTGGTTTTTTTATGTGAGGGTTGGGAGGAGGGAACATTTCATTAAAAATTAGTCTTGTATGCATGTCGTTTTGTGAGGTATATCAATAGTAAATTCATTTGTTTTTCTTTCTCAATTCTATTCTGTATGTTATTGTGATTTAATGCTTTATTCTATACCTGTTTTTATTTGAAAAATAAATAAATAAATGCCTTCAAACGACATGGGAATTTCAACATTTACTATTTCATTATGGCTTTATAAATACATTTTTCTTAATTTAGCAGAAAATGATTTGCAGAACAGGATGCAACCCTCTGGCGCACCTTGAAAAGTCGTAAGGTTGTAAGTCCCTGGCGTAGATGGAAAATGCTCGTAAACTTGGCCTGCTGCAAATCAAATCATGCACATGTTGTTTTTTTTATGTGATGGTGGGGAGGAGGAAACATTTCATTAAAAGTTAGACTTGTATGCATGTCGTTTTGTGAGGACCTGTAGGAACTGTGATGCCCGTATATGACACGGAAACTTGGCGTAAAAATCATACTTTATCCTGGCGGCATTGCAGTGTTTACAAAATGCATGTCCAGGCGTAACTAGGCGTAAATTTAGGCGTAATATTTAAATGAGTACGCCTGGTTCACCAAAAAATAGGCGTAATATGCAAATGAGTACGCCTGGTCAATAAATAAACCAGGCGTAATATCCTTACATAATACTACACTTATTTTAGTTCAGTGTATTAACCTGCCCGTACGAAATTATAAGGCGTATTATGCCTGGAAATAAGGCGTAAACCAGGCGTAAGTGGTAGTTACGTGTCTAGATCCAAGCGTAAGGGAGCAGGAAACATAAATTTGTAGTCCTAACAAGATTAAAGACGCCGTTTAAGTAGTTTTTAGGTGATCATCAACAGAAGCCATAATCCTCACTTTATACACACCCAAGCTCATTAGTTTAAATCACAAATTAATTGTTTTGTAAACATTTTAAATACTTTTTCATGAACGTTAACAATGCATCATTAATTATTTATAAAAATTCTATAAAAGATAGTCTTAGGTAAACACTCATAATAGCATGTCATAAGTCAGTACAGTGGTCAGTGACCGGAAATTTAATTACACATGTATTGCATACCTGTCAACTGACCCGGATTCTGCGGGTGTGACCCGAGATTTTCACAATTCTGAGGGATCACCCGGATCACCCGCCGGGTCATTGAAATAACCCGGAAATTCCGAAAATGACCCGATTTCACCCGTATTTCTTAGCCTTGAGATTAATTTTCATGACATAAGTAATATTCTTTTGAAATACCAGCAAATTCGTAATTCTTCCATGAACATGCAGTTCATCTAGCTATGTAAACTGTCAAATTAAGTGACCCATTAAGTGCATGGCTTCACTTGACAGCTTTGGTGTCAAACACACTGTTGATTAACACCAATTACCTTAGCTTTAGGTCGTAAATAAATTGCCCTGTTGTTTTACAAAGATATTTCAACTAAGAGTTACTTCCCCTTATTTGTCACCATTCAAAATTATTCCTTATATTTACGTTTTATGGGTAAAAAAGATTAAATCATAATAATATAATATTCAAATACATATTGAAAAATAACTTTTCATTATTTTTATACTTTTATACAATTTTTAAAAAAAAGTTGAAAATTATTTTTTACATTTATACTTCCTTTAACTGTATTACTATATTTTATCAAAGTCTAATGAGCGATGCATGTTCATTCAACCGACTGTGCAAGGGCTGTATAGCCAGTCAAGGTCGTTAAAAACTTCCATTTGTTGTTCATTCATCTATTACCTCTACATGGTATGTTTAAAGGCTAGTAGACTCATGTTAAAAGTACATTTGATGAAATAATTTTAGATGAAGACAAAAGTAACGGACATAAGACTGTGATACACAAGTTTATAAAAATCTTTAAAAGTGTAATGAAATAATAGTAAATAAGATTTAAAATGACTTAACTAAGTGAACATGCATTGATGTTTTGGTATCTTTGATATACATTATAAGAAAATGTACCATAAATACTGAAATTCAGCTCGAAAAAGTTCGTACGCGTTATGACCTGAGATTTGATTCTTCAATGCAGGTCATGACCTGCATTTTCATCGTCACAGGTTGACAGGTATGATGTATTGTCAGATTAACTCTTTAATCTATTTAATTCCCGGAGGTTATGTTTTGACATATGTGTATAAGTTCGAGATAAAAAATGATTTTGAATGCTTTTGATAACCTTGGGACTGTAAATTTAGTTCGACTCAACCGAATTTCGGCTCATCAGGAGTCGAAATACATACTTTTGTATGGAATAAAGTTCGGGACCACGTGAAAACTTCGACTCATCCGAAATTTCGCATCAATTGAGTTCGAGACAACGAGAGTTAACTGTACTTCTGATTTGTTTCCATGTTTTTTGTTAGTCTCTGTATTTTGAATAGACCATTTAAGTAATAGAAAGTCTTTTTTGTACAAAGTAAAAATAAGAATTGACCAATTGTTTTCTTCTAAAACCCTCACTAAATTTGTGTACAGTCAGGGGGTTACTTTGAATCTAAGGCCTTGTGTATGGAAAGTACAATCCCAAGTTTTATGCAGATGCTACCCTCTCTACAGTGAGGGATCCAGTCAGAGAGGGGAATTTGAATAAGAGGCCTTATGTATGGATTTTTATTGATTTAAACTACATTGTAAGCCTTATCCAAATGCTTATTTTTCAAGTGACAGTCCAAATGTTTTGCCCTTCATCACTTTAGACCTACTTACAGAACATGCTTGTTGTATTGATAATTTGGTTTTGTCTTGAATATTCGTGAAAGAATTATACTGGCCATCCAGTCTTATTGAGTCCACACAAATACGGTAGGCGACCATGACATTGAACTGTATTCAGTGGCCATGAATTTAAAAGCTTCTTTGGCTTGTAAAAAAGGGTGACTCATTTATTTAAACAAAAGACCAGCCTACAGTTACTTTAAATTATCAATTTCATAGGCGGATGCAGGGGATGGGAACCGGCCCCCCCTTTCGTGGGAAAATTTAGGTTGATTACATAGAGAATCACTGAAGCATGACTGGAGCGGGCCCCCTAAAATCAGTCAGTGTCCCCCCTTATGAAAAGTTCTGGATCCGCCACTGAATTTTTACCCCAAGGGTGACTGGGGAATAGAAATATGGTCACCTGGTCTTCAGACCGGCAGTAAAACCCTGACCAGGGCAGGCTATGCAGGATGTACAAGTACTCACCCAAGTCTGATCAGAGTGTGAACCTTAAATTTGAAGCTTTGATCTGTAGTTAATGTATTGGAAAATCAGAACATTCAAGAAGTATTGGCATATTTGTTTTACGAGCAGAATATCAGAGACATGAATTTTAGGTTTGTGGGCATTGTTTCGGTTGATTGCATATGAATGTTTATAGAAGCTGAATTTTGTCAATCCTAGAGAATTGGATAATCCCTTCGGGGAATTGGGTACCGCAGAGAGGGTTTTTCTGTTTGACCGCCAACACAATCAGAAAAATTCTGCCTAGGTATCTTAAACCCCAAAGTGATTATCTGGTTCTCAAGGATTAACAAAATTCAGCTTCTATAAGCGTCAATATGCACTCAACTAAAACAAAGTTCAGAACCCAAAATTTTATGGTGCTGATTTTCAACTTGTAAACTAGATATGGCAATACTTCTTTAATGTCCTGATTTTCAAATATACTTGCAAACAGCTTCAGATTTAAGGTACCCATTCTGATAAGACTTGGCTAAATAATTGTACATCCTTCACTGCCTGAACCTTATAGAAAATTGGGTACATGTTAAACATCACTTCATGATATCATTTGACAGAATTAGTGTTCTAACTAATATTTTTTTTTTTTGGAAAACCACAAAGATTTTTACCATGACATTTGGTATATGGATACAAAACCCATGATATGGAAGACTTTTTTGACTGATAAAATGACTTGTCATAAGATGACTCATGTCGCAATGTTTTAGTTTTATTTTTTATTGCTCAATCCACAAATTAGAGAGCCAAAGAATTTTCTATAGATCAATTGAAGGCCGAGTTGATCAAACCTTATCAGATATTATAAAAAGTTGTCTTCGCCTAGATGCATTACCTCCAAAGGCTGATGATTTTCATCTGGTTAGCTACTAACCTATAACTGGAGCAAGATTAATGAGTGCTAGGCCATGTCCACAGGCAAGGAGCCTCACACTACACCTAGGGTCCCTGCTAATCAGATCTGGGTCTACAGTTATGCCTAGGATTATAGATCCTTAGTAACCATATGCTGTCACAATGAGGCAGGGACTAAACTTAACGGTTGCCAGGTCGCCTAATGCAACTAAATTTTTGGCTTGGTGAATATATATATCATCAAGTTTGCCAAGCTGGCGACAAACAATATTTTGCATTGAATCCCATGTCTATCCTTTCCCCACTTTATACTTTCGTCAATGAGGAAAATGACAGCTTAAGCAATATTGATAGACAGATGCCAAGTGATAACTTTTGAGACCTACATGACATGTAAGCACACAGGAGACGATGAATGCCAAGTGACGCCCCTAACACATTCTATGTAATCCTGGATACTACTAGTGGTGAATTTCGTAATGGTCATTTATTTATAAAACACCACTGGGTTGCTGAGAAATGTTCCTACATTCAGTGAAATATTGAAGGTGGTAGATTGGGGTGGATGGTGGGTGAAATTGAAAACTTATTCCTATCATAGAGTAAAGGTCCTTTGTATTCAACAGCCAAATCAAAAGTGAGAAGCTGGCAGCCTGCAATTGTTACAATTTATACTTTTGTCCTGGAGGAAAATGACAGCTTAAGTAATATTGATAAATGGATGCCAAGTGGCGACTTGAGACCTACATGTGACATGTAAGCACATAGGAGAAAATGAATGCCAACTGCCATTTTGAATTTGAAAGATAGCTAAATCAAAACAAAATCTTGTTAAGTACATCAAATCATTCAAATATGTTGAATTTTGTGTTTCCAGCATCAAATCCACTGTGGGTTGTGTAATACTTGAAAATATTTTAAAATGTATGACAGCCATCTTGAAATAAGCCGCCATATTGAATTTTGAGGTTGGATCCATAGCTAATATTGCTCAGTACACAAAAATGTACCTTCATGCAAAATGTGGTGCTCAATTCCTCATTATTTGAGCAATTTTTTCACCAATCGGCCAGACTAGAATATTCATCAAAGAATTACACTTGCCATCAGGCCACATTAAGTCCACATAAATACTATAGGCAACCATGAAATTGAACTGTATTCAGTGGTAATGAATTGAAAAGCTTCTTTGGTCAAATACTAAATAAATGTTTTCATTGGTTACTTTCAAGTAGTTCAAATTGGTAAAAAAGGGTGACTCATTTATTTAAACTAAAGACCAGCCTACAGGTACTTTTAAGTTATCAATTTTACCCCAAGGGTGACTGGGGAATAGAAATATGGTCACTTGGTCATCTGACCGGCAGTAAAACCCTGACCAGGCCAGGCTGTGCAGGATGTACAAGAACTCAGCCAAGTCTGATCAGAAGGGGGACCTGAAATTTGATGCTTTGATCTGTAGTAAATATATTTGAAAATCAGAAAATTCAAGAAGTATTGGCATATTTAGTTTACAAGTAGAATATCAGAGACATGAAATTTTGGTTTCTGAGCTTTGTTTTGGTTGAGTGCATATGAATGTTTATAGAAGCTGAATTTTGACAATCCTCAAGAATTGGATAATCCCTTCAGGGAATTGGGTACCAGAGAGGGTTTTTCTGTTTGACCGCCAACACAATCGGAAAAATTCTGCCTAGGTTTCTTTAACCCCAAAGTGATTATCTGGTTCTCAAGGATTAACAAAATTCAGCTTCTATAAGTGTCTATATGCACTCAACTAAAACAAAGTTCAGAACTAAAATTTTATGGTGCTGATTTCTACTTGTAAACTAGATATGGCAATACTTCTTTAATGTCCTGATTTTTAAATATCTTTGCAGGAGGCTTCTGATTTAAGGTACCCGTTCTGATAAGACTTGGCTAAGTAATTGCACATCCTTCACTGCCTGGCCTCATAGAAAATTTGGTACATGTTAAACATAATAATAATATTATTTAATTTAAAAAACAAAAGGCAGGGTAAATATATGTTGTTTGATGCTAAATATAGATATTTTATTAGAATAACAATGAAAATAATGAGTTTAAACAGCAAATTCTAATGCAATTTTTACGTAACAACTTTTTTCACTGGCTAAAAGTTACCGTCAAATCCCCAATTGACTGTCATATCCTGTTATAAGTACAACGTTATGTTGACCTACATTCCGTTCTTGAGTAAATTTGATCTCGCTTTGTGCTGAAGTCAATATTTCATTAACTAAAACTTACATATTTTAGACTTTTTTATACTGCAACTGTGCCATTTTTGAAGTTTAATTGAATTTGCTGTATTGATAAAGATTTATAATCTGCAATCACAGACTGTTAAATAACTTGTTTCACCTACGATAGTAGAGGGGCATTATGTTTTCTGATCTGTGGCTCTGTTTGTCCGTCCGTTCATTCGTCCTGCTTCAGGTTAAAGTTTTTGGTCAAGGTAGTTTTTGATGAAACTAAAGTCCAATCAACTTGAAACTTAGTACACTTGTTGCTTATGAATTTTAAAGCCAAATTGGACTTTTGACCCCAGTTTTATGGTCCATTGAACATAGAAAATGAAAGTGGGAGTTTCAGGTTAAAGTTTTTGGTCAAGGTAGTTTTTGATGAAACTGAAGTCCAATCAACTTGAAACTTAGTACACTTGTTGCTTATGATATGATCTTTCTAATTTTAAAGCCAAATTAGACTTTTGACCCCAGTTTTATGGTCCATTGAACATAGAAAATGAAAGTGGGAGTTTCAGGTTAAAGGTTTTGATGATGCTGAAGTCCAATCAACTTGAAACTTAGTACACTTGTTGCTTATGATATGATCTTTCTAATTTTAAAACCAAATTAGACTTTTGGTTGGCCCCAATTTCATGGTCCATTGAACATAGAAGTTGAAGGTGGGAGTCTCAGGTTAAAGTTTTTGGTCAAGGTAGTTTTTGATGAAATTGAAGTCAAACCAACTTGAAACTTAGTACACTTGTTGCTTATGATATGATCTTTCTAATTTTAAAGCCAAATTAAGACTTGACCCCAATTTCACGGTTGAAAAATAAATAAATAAATGCCTTCAAACGACATGTGTATATGGGAATTTCAACATTTACTATTTCATTATGGCTTTATAAATACATTTATCTTAATTTAGCAGAAAATGATTTGCAGAACAGGATGCAACCCTCTGGCGCACCTTGAAAAGTCGTAAGGTTGTAAGTCCCTGGCGTAGATGGAAAATGCTCGTAAACTTGGCCTGCTGCAAATCGAAATCATGCACATGTTGGTTTTTTTATGTGAGGGTTGGGAGGAGGGAACATTTCATTAAAAATTAGTCTTGTATGCATGTCGTTTTGTGAGGTATATCAATAGTAAATTCATTTGTTTTTCTTTCTCAATTCTATTCTGTATGTTATTGTGATTTAATGCTTTATTCTATACCTGTTTTTATTTGAAAAATAAATAAATAAATGCCTTCAAACGACATGGGAATTTCAACATTTACTATTTCATTATGGCTTTATAAATACATTTTTCTTAATTTAGCAGAAAATGATTTGCAGAACAGGATGCAACCCTCTGGCGCACCTTGAAAAGTCGTAAGGTTGTAAGTCCCTGGCGTAGATGGAAAATGCTCGTAAACTTGGCCTGCTGCAAATCAAATCATGCACATGTTGTTTTTTTTATGTGATGGTGGGGAGGAGGAAACATTTCATTAAAAGTTAGACTTGTATGCATGTCGTTTTGTGAGGACCTGTAGGAACTGTGATGCCCGTATATGACACGGAAACTTGGCGTAAAAATCATACTTTATCCTGGCGGCATTGCAGTGTTTACAAAATGCATGTCCAGGCGTAACTAGGCGTAAATTTAGGCGTAATATTTAAATGAGTACGCCTGGTTCACCAAAAAATAGGCGTAATATGCAAATGAGTACGCCTGGTCAATAAATAAACCAGGCGTAATATCCTTACATAATACTACACTTATTTTAGTTCAGTGTATTAACCTGCCCGTACGAAATTATAAGGCGTATTATGCCTGGAAATAAGGCGTAAACCAGGCGTAAGTGGTAGTTACGTGTCTAGATCCAAGCGTAAGGGAGCAGGAAACATAAATTTGTAGTCCTAACAAGATTAAAGACGCCGTTTAAGTAGTTTTTAGGTGATCATCAACAGAAGCCATAATCCTCACTTTATACACACCCAAGCTCATTAGTTTAAATCACAAATTAATTGTTTTGTAAACATTTTAAATACTTTTTCATGAACGTTAACAATGCATCATTAATTATTTATAAAAATTCTATAAAAGATAGTCTTAGGTAAACACTCATAATAGCATGTCATAAGTCAGTACAGTGGTCAGTGACCGGAAATTTAATTACACATGTATTGCATACCTGTCAACTGACCCGGATTCTGCGGGTGTGACCCGAGATTTTCACAATTCTGAGGGATCACCCGGATCACCCGCCGGGTCATTGAAATAACCCGGAAATTCCGAAAATGACCCGATTTCACCCGTATTTCTTAGCCTTGAGATTAATTTTCATGACATAAGTAATATTCTTTTGAAATACCAGCAAATTCGTAATTCTTCCATGAACATGCAGTTCATCTAGCTATGTAAACTGTCAAATTAAGTGACCCATTAAGTGCATGGCTTCACTTGACAGCTTTGGTGTCAAACACACTGTTGATTAACACCAATTACCTTAGCTTTAGGTCGTAAATAAATTGCCCTGTTGTTTTACAAAGATATTTCAACTAAGAGTTACTTCCCCTTATTTGTCACCATTCAAAATTATTCCTTATATTTACGTTTTATGGGTAAAAAAGATTAAATCATAATAATATAATATTCAAATACATATTGAAAAATAACTTTTCATTATTTTTATACTTTTATACAATTTTTAAAAAAAAGTTGAAAATTATTTTTTACATTTATACTTCCTTTAACTGTATTACTATATTTTATCAAAGTCTAATGAGCGATGCATGTTCATTCAACCGACTGTGCAAGGGCTGTATAGCCAGTCAAGGTCGTTAAAAACTTCCATTTGTTGTTCATTCATCTATTACCTCTACATGGTATGTTTAAAGGCTAGTAGACTCATGTTAAAAGTACATTTGATGAAATAATTTTAGATGAAGACAAAAGTAACGGACATAAGACTGTGATACACAAGTTTATAAAAATCTTTAAAAGTGTAATGAAATAATAGTAAATAAGATTTAAAATGACTTAACTAAGTGAACATGCATTGATGTTTTGGTATCTTTGATATACATTATAAGAAAATGTACCATAAATACTGAAATTCAGCTCGAAAAAGTTCGTACGCGTTATGACCTGAGATTTGATTCTTCAATGCAGGTCATGACCTGCATTTTCATCGTCACAGGTTGACAGGTATGATGTATTGTCAGATTAACTCTTTAATCTATTTAATTCCCGGAGGTTATGTTTTGACATATGTGTATAAGTTCGAGATAAAAAATGATTTTGAATGCTTTTGATAACCTTGGGACTGTAAATTTAGTTCGACTCAACCGAATTTCGGCTCATCAGGAGTCGAAATACATACTTTTGTATGGAATAAAGTTCGGGACCACGTGAAAACTTCGACTCATCCGAAATTTCGCATCAATTGAGTTCGAGACAACGAGAGTTAACTGTACTTCTGATTTGTTTCCATGTTTTTTGTTAGTCTCTGTATTTTGAATAGACCATTTAAGTAATAGAAAGTCTTTTTTGTACAAAGTAAAAATAAGAATTGACCAATTGTTTTCTTCTAAAACCCTCACTAAATTTGTGTACAGTCAGGGGGTTACTTTGAATCTAAGGCCTTGTGTATGGAAAGTACAATCCCAAGTTTTATGCAGATGCTACCCTCTCTACAGTGAGGGATCCAGTCAGAGAGGGGAATTTGAATAAGAGGCCTTATGTATGGATTTTTATTGATTTAAACTACATTGTAAGCCTTATCCAAATGCTTATTTTTCAAGTGACAGTCCAAATGTTTTGCCCTTCATCACTTTAGACCTACTTACAGAACATGCTTGTTGTATTGATAATTTGGTTTTGTCTTGAATATTCGTGAAAGAATTATACTGGCCATCCAGTCTTATTGAGTCCACACAAATACGGTAGGCGACCATGACATTGAACTGTATTCAGTGGCCATGAATTTAAAAGCTTCTTTGGCTTGTAAAAAAGGGTGACTCATTTATTTAAACAAAAGACCAGCCTACAGTTACTTTAAATTATCAATTTCATAGGCGGATGCAGGGGATGGGAACCGGCCCCCCCTTTCGTGGGAAAATTTAGGTTGATTACATAGAGAATCACTGAAGCATGACTGGAGCGGGCCCCCTAAAATCAGTCAGTGTCCCCCCTTATGAAAAGTTCTGGATCCGCCACTGAATTTTTACCCCAAGGGTGACTGGGGAATAGAAATATGGTCACCTGGTCTTCAGACCGGCAGTAAAACCCTGACCAGGGCAGGCTATGCAGGATGTACAAGTACTCACCCAAGTCTGATCAGAGTGTGAACCTTAAATTTGAAGCTTTGATCTGTAGTTAATGTATTGGAAAATCAGAACATTCAAGAAGTATTGGCATATTTGTTTTACGAGCAGAATATCAGAGACATGAATTTTAGGTTTGTGGGCATTGTTTCGGTTGATTGCATATGAATGTTTATAGAAGCTGAATTTTGTCAATCCTAGAGAATTGGATAATCCCTTCGGGGAATTGGGTACCGCAGAGAGGGTTTTTCTGTTTGACCGCCAACACAATCAGAAAAATTCTGCCTAGGTATCTTAAACCCCAAAGTGATTATCTGGTTCTCAAGGATTAACAAAATTCAGCTTCTATAAGCGTCAATATGCACTCAACTAAAACAAAGTTCAGAACCCAAAATTTTATGGTGCTGATTTTCAACTTGTAAACTAGATATGGCAATACTTCTTTAATGTCCTGATTTTCAAATATACTTGCAAACAGCTTCAGATTTAAGGTACCCATTCTGATAAGACTTGGCTAAATAATTGTACATCCTTCACTGCCTGAACCTTATAGAAAATTGGGTACATGTTAAACATCACTTCATGATATCATTTGACAGAATTAGTGTTCTAACTAATATTTTTTTTTTTTGGAAAACCACAAAGATTTTTACCATGACATTTGGTATATGGATACAAAACCCATGATATGGAAGACTTTTTTGACTGATAAAATGACTTGTCATAAGATGACTCATGTCGCAATGTTTTAGTTTTATTTTTTATTGCTCAATCCACAAATTAGAGAGCCAAAGAATTTTCTATAGATCAATTGAAGGCCGAGTTGATCAAACCTTATCAGATATTATAAAAAGTTGTCTTCGCCTAGATGCATTACCTCCAAAGGCTGATGATTTTCATCTGGTTAGCTACTAACCTATAACTGGAGCAAGATTAATGAGTGCTAGGCCATGTCCACAGGCAAGGAGCCTCACACTACACCTAGGGTCCCTGCTAATCAGATCTGGGTCTACAGTTATGCCTAGGATTATAGATCCTTAGTAACCATATGCTGTCACAATGAGGCAGGGACTAAACTTAACGGTTGCCAGGTCGCCTAATGCAACTAAATTTTTGGCTTGGTGAATATATATATCATCAAGTTTGCCAAGCTGGCGACAAACAATATTTTGCATTGAATCCCATGTCTATCCTTTCCCCACTTTATACTTTCGTCAATGAGGAAAATGACAGCTTAAGCAATATTGATAGACAGATGCCAAGTGATAACTTTTGAGACCTACATGACATGTAAGCACACAGGAGACGATGAATGCCAAGTGACGCCCCTAACACATTCTATGTAATCCTGGATACTACTAGTGGTGAATTTCGTAATGGTCATTTATTTATAAAACACCACTGGGTTGCTGAGAAATGTTCCTACATTCAGTGAAATATTGAAGGTGGTAGATTGGGGTGGATGGTGGGTGAAATTGAAAACTTATTCCTATCATAGAGTAAAGGTCCTTTGTATTCAACAGCCAAATCAAAAGTGAGAAGCTGGCAGCCTGCAATTGTTACAATTTATACTTTTGTCCTGGAGGAAAATGACAGCTTAAGTAATATTGATAAATGGATGCCAAGTGGCGACTTGAGACCTACATGTGACATGTAAGCACATAGGAGAAAATGAATGCCAACTGCCATTTTGAATTTGAAAGATAGCTAAATCAAAACAAAATCTTGTTAAGTACATCAAATCATTCAAATATGTTGAATTTTGTGTTTCCAGCATCAAATCCACTGTGGGTTGTGTAATACTTGAAAATATTTTAAAATGTATGACAGCCATCTTGAAATAAGCCGCCATATTGAATTTTGAGGTTGGATCCATAGCTAATATTGCTCAGTACACAAAAATGTACCTTCATGCAAAATGTGGTGCTCAATTCCTCATTATTTGAGCAATTTTTTCACCAATCGGCCAGACTAGAATATTCATCAAAGAATTACACTTGCCATCAGGCCACATTAAGTCCACATAAATACTATAGGCAACCATGAAATTGAACTGTATTCAGTGGTAATGAATTGAAAAGCTTCTTTGGTCAAATACTAAATAAATGTTTTCATTGGTTACTTTCAAGTAGTTCAAATTGGTAAAAAAGGGTGACTCATTTATTTAAACTAAAGACCAGCCTACAGGTACTTTTAAGTTATCAATTTTACCCCAAGGGTGACTGGGGAATAGAAATATGGTCACTTGGTCATCTGACCGGCAGTAAAACCCTGACCAGGCCAGGCTGTGCAGGATGTACAAGAACTCAGCCAAGTCTGATCAGAAGGGGGACCTGAAATTTGATGCTTTGATCTGTAGTAAATATATTTGAAAATCAGAAAATTCAAGAAGTATTGGCATATTTAGTTTACAAGTAGAATATCAGAGACATGAAATTTTGGTTTCTGAGCTTTGTTTTGGTTGAGTGCATATGAATGTTTATAGAAGCTGAATTTTGACAATCCTCAAGAATTGGATAATCCCTTCAGGGAATTGGGTACCGCAGAGAGGGTTTTTCTGTTTGACCGCCAACACAATCAGAAAAATTCTACCTAGGTATCTTAAACCCCAAAGTGATTATCTGGTTCTCAAGGATTAACAAAATTCAGCTTCTATAAGCGTCAATATGCACTCAACTAAAACAAAGTTCAGAACCCAAAATTTTATGGTGCTGATTTTCAACTTGTAAACTAGATATGGCAATACTTCTTTAATGTCCTGATTTTCAAATATACTTGCAAACAGCTTCAGATTTAAGGTACCCATTCTGATAAGACTTGGCTAAATAATTGTACATCCTTCACTGCCTGGCCTTATAGAAAATTGGGTACATGTTAAACATCACTTCATGATATCATTTGACAGAATTAGTGTTCTAACTAATATTTTTTTTTTTTGGAAAACCACAAAGATTTTTACCATGACATTTGGTATATGGATACAAAACCCATGATATGGAAGACTTTTTTGACTGATAAAATGACTTGTCATAAGATGACTCATGTCGCTATGTTTTAGTTTTATTTTTTATTGCTCAATCCACAAATTAGAGAGCCAAAGAATTTTCTATAGATCAATTGAAGGCTGAGTTGATCAAACCTTATCAGATATTATAAAAAGTTGTCTTCGCCTAGATGCATTACCTCCAAAGGCTGATGATTTTCATCTGGTTAGCTACTAACCTATAACTGGAGCAAGATTAATGAGTGCTAGGCCATGTCCACAGGCAAGGAGCCTCACACTACACCTAGGGTCCCTGCTAATCAGATCTGGGTCTACAGTTATGCCTAGGATTATAGATCCTTAGTAACCATATGCTGTCACAATGAGGCAGGGACTAAACTTAACGGTTGCCAGGTCGCCTAATGCAACTAAATTTTTGGCTTGGTGAATATATATATCATCAAGTTTGCCAAGCTGGCGACAAACAATATTTTGCATTGAATCCCATGTCTATCCTTTCCCCACTTTATACTTTCGTCAATGAGGAAAATGACAGCTTAAGCAATATTGATAGACAGATGCCAAGTGATAACTTTTGAGACCTACATGACATGTAAGCACACAGGAGACGATGAATGCCAAGTGACGCCCCTAACACATTCTATGTAATCCTGGATACTACTAGTGGTGAATTTCGTAATGGTCATTTATTTATAAAACACCACTGGGTTGCTGAGAAATGTTCCTACATTCAGTGAAATATTGAAGGTGGTAGATTGGGGTGGATGGTGGGTGAAATTGAAAACTTATTCCTATCATAGAGTAAAGGTCCTTTGTATTCAACAGCCAAATCAAAAGTGAGAAGCTGGCAGCCTGCAATTGTTACAATTTATACTTTTGTCCTGGAGGAAAATGACAGCTTAAGTAATATTGATAAATGGATGCCAAGTGGCGACTTGACACCTACATGTGACATGTAAGCACATAGGAGAAAATGAATGCCAACTGCCATTTTGAATTTGAAAGATAGCTAAATCAAAACAAAATCTTGTTAAGTACACCAAATCATTCAAATATGTTGAATTTTGTGTTTCCAGCATCAAATCCACTGTGGGTTGTGTAATACTTGAAAATATTTTAGAATGTATATGACGGCCATCTTGAAATAAGCCGCCATATTGAATTTTGAGGTTGGATCCATAGCTAATATTGCTCAGTACACAAAAATGTACCTTCATGCAAAATGTGGTGCTCAATTCCTCATTATTTGAGCAATTTTTTCACCAATCGGCCAGACTAGAATATTCATCAAAAGAATTACACTTGCCATCAGGCCACATTAAGTCCACATAAATACTATAGGCAACCATGAAATTGAACTGTATTCAGTGGTAATGAATTGAAAAGCTTCTTTGGTCAAATACTAAATGTTTTCATTGGTTACTTTCAAGTAGTTCAAATTGGTAAAAAAGGGTGACTCATTTATTTAAACTAAAGACCAGCCTACAGGTACTTTTAAGTTATCAATTTTACCCCAAGGGTGACTGGGGAATAGAAATATGGTCACTTGGTCATCTGACCGGCAGTAAAACCCTGACCAGGCCAGGCTGTGCAGGATGTACAAGAACTCAGCCAAGTCTGATCAGAAGGGGGACCTGAAATTTGATGCTTTGATCTGTAGTAAATATATTTGAAAATCAGAAAATTCAAGAAGTATTGGCATATTTAGTTTACAAGTAGAATATCAGAGACATGAAATTTTGGTTTCTGAGCTTTGTTTTGGTTGAGTGCATATGAATGTTTATAGAAGCTGAATTTTGACAATCCTCGAGAATTGGATAATCCCTTCAGGGAATTGGGTACCGCAGAGAGGGTTTTTCTGTTTGACCGCCAACACAATCAGAAAAATTCTACCTAGGTATCTTAAACCCCAAAGTGATTATCTGGTTCTCAAGGATTAACAAAATTCAGCTTCTATAAGCGTCTATATGCACTAGACTAAAACAAAGTTCAGAACCTAAAATTTTATGGTGCTGATTTCTACTTGTAAACTAGATATGGCAGTACTTCTTTAATGTCCTGATTTTTAAATATATTTGTAGGAGGCTACTGATTTAAGGTACCCGTTCTAATAAGACTTGGCAGAGTAATTGTACATCCCCCACTGCCTGGCCTCATAGAAAATTGGGTTCATGTTAAACATAACATCATGATATTATTTTTTTATGCCCCACCTACGATAGTAGAGGGGCATTATGTTTTCTGGTCTGTGCCTCCGTTCGTTCGTCCGTCTGTGCGTCCGTTCGCTTCAGGTTAAAGTTTTTGGTCAAGGTAGTTTTTGAAGAAGTTGAAGTCCAATCAACTTGAAACTTAGTACACATGTTCCCCATGATATGATCTTTCTAATTTTAATGCCAAATTATAGTTTTGACCCCAATTTCATGGTCCACTGAACATAGAAAATGATAGTGCAAAGTTCAGGTTAAAGTTTTTGGTCAAGGTAGTTTTTGATAAAGTTAAAGTTACATCAACTTGAAACTTAGTACACATGTTCCCTATGATATGATCTTTGTAATTATAATTCCAAATTATAAGTTTGACCCCAATGTCACGGTCCACTGACCATAGAAAATGAAAGTGCGAGTGGGGCATCCGTGTACTATGGACACATTCTTGTTTCACTTAAAGCTCTGTTAAAAAAAAGTGAAAAATAATATAACAAAAAATAATAAAAAACAAAATTGTAAAAAAAAAAGGAATAAAAAAAATATATAAAAATCAAATACCCCCAAAAATTGTAAAAGAATTAATAAAAAATACTCAAAATAATATGGAAAAAAAAATTGTGAAAAAAATAAATAAAAAAAATGTGAAAAAAATAAAATACCAAAAAATAATATGAAAACAAAATTGCAATAAATTTTTTTTTAAAAATATGAAAAAATAAATAAAAAATAATATGAAAACAAAAATTGTGAATAGAGTTCGACATAATAATCATATAGGGTGGTGTAAAAAGTGGGATTATTTTGAATATTATTCATGCCCTGCTGTACGTTCAATTCAAATTTGATCTCCATTCTCATAACTTTAGCGTGATTTGACATTATGTTATAAAACAAGTACACAATACTGAATATTACATAACCCCGATCAAGTTTAAATTTTGTTGGCAACACTTTTACTTTTTTGGAATTGTGCCCCTTAATATGAAAGCAAAGGTATCAATTAATATTCAATGTACATGAACTTTTAATTTTTCTATGTTTTTGTCGAGCCTTCGACTTTAGTCGAAAAAGCGAGACTAAGCGATCCTACATTCCGGCGTCGGCGGCAGCGTCCACAAATATTCACTCTGTGGTTAAAGTTTTTGAAATTTTAATAACTTTCTTAAACTTTACTGGATTTCTACCAAACTTGGACAGAAGCTTGTTTATGATCATAAGAAAGTATCCAGAAGTAAATTTTGTAAAAATAAAATTATATTTTCCGTATTTTACTTATAAATGGACTTATTTTACTTATAAATGGCCGACTTGATCAAATCTATCAGATTTTATAAAGAGTTGTCTTCTCCTAGATGCATTACCTCCCAAGGCTGATGATTTTCATCTAATTAGTGACTAACCTATAACTGGAGCAAGGTTAATGAGTGCTAGGTCATGTCCACAGACAAGGTGCCTCACACTACACCTAGGGTCCCTTCTAATCAGATGATCTGGGTCTACAGTTATGCCTAGGATACTAGATCTTAGTAACCATATGCTGTCACAATGAGGCGCTGTAGAAGTCTTCATAGTGGAGAGACTATGTACTGGCAAGAAAAACTAGAACTAGGATTCACATACAAATAGGCTAGCTAGAAGCAGTGGAAAAGTGATTCCCTATCACAGAAGATACATAGACAAACCTGTGGTAACACCATCAGCACAAAATTTGTGTTCCCATGAAAATTGGTATTCAATGAAAAATAATAATATAACTCTATGAATACTAAAAAAATTGAGAGATTGATTAACTGATTGGTGTTTAAGGCCACTTTCATCTCTTTTGGCTATTTTCAGGACAGTCAGTGCACATGAAAACCTCTTGTTTTTATTTAAGTTTGAAATCTGTAGCCTTGTATATGGAGAAAACAATGCCATGCTTTCTGCTAATGAAAACTCTCTCATCATTGAGGTGTCCAGTCAGGAGGGCACTTTGAATCTGAGGCCTTATATATGGAGAGAACAATTGAAAACATTTACTTGAAAGTCTTATCCACCAAAGGCTGAAAATTATGTTAAGAGTGCAGAAGATTGTTATAATTTATAATGTTCAATAGTTTCAAAAAGACTCTTTCTTGTACTCCGAACTCGGATTGAAAATGTCTACATGAAAGAAAAAGTATATTGTTTACCAAATTTCTGTTGAAAATTACTAAATGAAGAAAAAAAACCTTGTTGACCAAATATAGGTTGTAAAATGTCTTTAGGAAAGAACAAAACCCTAATTCACCAAATATAGGTTGTTAAATGTCTTAAGGAAAGAACAAGACACTTATTCACAAAATATAGATTGTTGAATGTCTTTAGGAAAGAACAAAACCCTTATTCACCAAATATAGGTTGTTGAATGTCTTAAGGAAGGAACAAGACCCTTATTGACCAAATATAGGTTGTTGAACGTCTTAAGGAAAGAACAAGACCCTTATTCACCAAATATAGGTTGTTAAACGTCTTTAGGAAAGAACAAGAGCCTTATTGACCAAATATAGGTTGTTAAATGTCTTTAGGAAAGAACAAGACCCTTATTGACCAAATATAGGTTGTTGAACGTCTTTAGGAAGGAATAAGACCCTTTTTGACCAAATATAGGTTGTTAAACGTCTTTAGGAAGGAACAAGACCCTTATTTACCAAATATAGGTTGTTTAACCTCTTTAGGAAAGAACAAGACCCTAATCACCAAATTTAGGTTGTTGAACGTCTTTAGGTAAGAACAAGACACTTGTTTACCAAATATAGGTTGTTGAACGTCTTAAGGAAAGAACAAGACCCTTATTGACCAAATATAGGTTATTGAACGTCTTGAGGAAAGAACAAGGCCCTTATTGACCAAATATAGGTTGTTGAACGTCTTTAGGAAAGAACAAGACCCTTATTGACCAAATATAGGTTGTTAAACGTCTTTAGGAAAGAACAAGACCCTTATTGACCAAATATAGGTTGTTGAACGTCTTTAGGAAAGAACAAGATCCTTATTGACCAAATATAGGTTGTTAAAGACCCTTATTGACCAAATATAGGTTGTTAAATGTCTTTAGGAAAGAACAAGACCCTAATATTCACCAAATAAAGATTGTTGAATGTCTTTAGGAAAGAACAAGACCCTTATTGACCAAATATAGGTTGTTAAATGTCTTTAGGAAAGAACAAGACCCTTATTGACAAAGATATAGGTTGCTGAATGTCTTGAGGAAAGAACAAGATCCTTATTGACCAAATATAGGTTGTTGAACGTCTTTAGGAAAGAACAAGACTCTTATTGACCAAATATAGGTTGTTAACTGTCTTTAGGAAAGAACAAGACCCTTATTGACAAAAATGTAGGTTGTTGAACGTCTTTAGGAAAGAACAAGACCCTTGTTGACAAAAATATAGGTTGTTAAACGTCTTTAGGAAAGAACAAGGCCCTTTTTGACCAAATATAGGTTGTTGAACGTCTTAAGGAAAGAACAAGACCATTATTCACCAAAAATAGGTTGTTGAACGTCTTTAGGAAAGAACAAGACCCTAATATTCACCAAATATAGGTTGTTAAACGTCTTTAGGAAAGCACAAGACCCTTATTCACCAAATATAGGTTGTTAAACGTCTTTAGGAAAGAACAAGACCCTAATATTCACCAAATATAGATTGTTGAACGTCTTTAGGAAAGAACAAGACCCTTATTGACCAAATATAGGTTGTTGAACGTCTTTAGGAAAGAACAAGAGCCTTATTGACCAAATATAGGTTGTTAGCTGTCTTTAGGAAAGAACAAGACCCTTATTGACAAAAATATAGGTTGTTGAACGTCTTTAGGAAAGAACAAGACCCTTATTGACAAAAATATAGGTTGTTAAACGTCTTTAGGAAAGAACAAGGCCCTTTTTTACCAAATATAGGTTGTTGAACGTCTTTAGGAAAGAACAAGACCCTTATTCACCAAAAATAGGTTGTTCAACGTCTTTAGGAAAGAACAAGACCCTTATTGACCAAATATAGGTTGTTGAACGTCTTTAGGAAAGAACAAGACCCTTATTCACCAAATATAGGTTGTTAAACGTCTTTAGGAAAGAACAAGACCCTTATTCACCAAATATAGGTTGTTGAACGTCTTTAGGAAAGAACAAGACTAATATTCACCAAATATAGATTGTTGAACGTCTTAAGGAAAGAACAAGACCCTTATTGACCAAATATAGGTTGTTGAACGTCTTTAGGAAAGAACAAGACCCTTATTGACCAAATATAGGTTGTTGAACGTCTTTAGGAAAGAACAAGACCCTTATTCACCAAATATAGGTTGTTAAACGTCTTTAGGAAAGAACAAGACCCTTATTGACCAAATATAGGTTGTTGAATGTCTTTAGGAAAAAACAAAACCCTTTTTGACCAAATATAGGTTGTTAAATGTCTTTAGGAAAGAACAAGACCCTTATTCACCAAATATAGGTTGTTGAACGTCTTTAGGAAAGAACAAGACCCTTATTCACCAAATATAGGTTGTTGAACGTCTTTAGGAAAGAACAAGACCCTTATTCACCAAATATAGGTTGTTAAACGTCTTTAGGAAAGAACAAGACCCTTATTCACCAAATATAGGTTGTTGAACGTCTTTAGGAAAGAACAAGACTAATATTCACCAAATATAGATTGTTGAACGTCTTAAGGAAAGAACAAGACCCTTATTGACCAAATATAGGTTGTTGAACGTCTTAAGGAAAGAACAAGAGCCTTATTCACCAAACATAGGTTGTTGAATGTCTTTAGGAAAGAACAAGACCCTTATTGACCAAATATAGGTTGTTAAATGTCTTTAGGAAAGAACAAGACCCTTATTCACCAAATATAGGTTGTTAAACGTCTTTAGGAAAGAACAAGACCCTTATTGACCAAATATAGGTTGTTGAACGTCTTTAGGAAAGAACAAGACCCTTATTGACCAAATATAGGTTGTTAAACGTCTTTAGGAAAGAACAAGACCCTTATTGACCAAATATAGGTTGTTGAATGTCTTTAGGAAAAAACAAAACCCTTTTTGACCAAATATAGGTTGTTAAATGTCTTTAGGAAAGAACAAGACCCTTATTCACCAAATATAGGTTGTTGAACGTCTTTAGGAAAGAACAAGACCCTTATTCACCAAATATAGGTTGTTGAACGTCTTTAGGAAAGAACAAGACCCTTATTCACCAAATATAGGTTGTTGAACGTCTTTAGGAAAGAACAAGACCCTTATTCACCAAATATAGGTTGTTCAATGTCTTTAGGAAAGAACAAGACCCTTATTCAGTAAATTTGGGTTGAAAATGATCAATGTCTTTAGGAAAGAACAAGACCCTTATTCAGTAAGCTTGGGTTGAAAATGATTCTTTGAAGGACCTGCATATTCACGAATATAAATATTAGCGAATATATAAAACATTTTGATTTCTTACTTAACTACATCAAGTAAATTTGATAGTCGCAAAATTAATTTCCTGTGAAATAGACTAGAAAGGGCTTAACCCGAAATAAAGTATCTGCGAAAAAAAGTTGGTTTACTGTAGTAGACAGGTTTTAATATCATATTATGGCAACTTTATGAGATTCTAACATTTTGTACAGTTCATTCTGATTAAATTTTCTAATATTATTAGTTCAGACATGCAAGGTCATTAATTTTTTGATAAAGAAGTAAAACAACTTTTATTTGCAGATCCAAGAAAAAAAGGGCGGAAAATCCTTTTATTCATCCATATCTCAAAAGTGTTAAGTTACCGTAGAACATTAATTCCACTGAATGCACCACAAGTAATTTACTTCAGAAAAAATTCTTTTCATTTTGGGGGAAAATTGGCCTCAACCTTTTAAATTTTATTTTTAAAATATTAAAAATAGATCACCCAAAGCTTTTATTATATCTGAATTTATATTGTCCCAGAATGAGAATGTAAACAAATTTAAATCTTTTAAAAAAAATAACAATCATAATATATAAAAAAAGAATGCTTACTTTGATAATTATATCAATGTAAAGAGCTCATTAAATGAGAAACATTATATTGTCAGCTTAGAAACACTCCATCTTGGGTTTGTGATATATTGTGACATCTTATATAATTATGCAATGTTTCTTATCTTATATTATCATATAATCAGTATTTAGAGATTTTAACTTGTTACAAAAACTATTTGTCTCTTCAAAATGTTTCACCAATCTTAAAAAAATAAATTAAACATCTTTAAAGTATAATAAATGAGAAGTGTATGACAGTCATTTGTTCATCATTCAGATCAACATCAGGTAAAATTGAGATAGGACAATCTCTGCAAATACTTTTTCAAATAAGTCTTCTTAAACTAGTTAAAAAAATAATAGAATAACAAATCACTTACAGGGCATAGCTAGGATAAAATGAAAAATTTTCGAGACCAATTTATGTAGATTTTTTTTCCCGTATGTTTTCGGTCATAGGAAGGTTGTGCGCATAGAACTTATAGACATCCATTAATGCAAACCTATTTAGAATTCTTTTGAATAGGGTAAATTATGGTACATTGAATACAAAAAATTTATTCAAATTGTCCAAAATCTGCTCTTCAGGTCTTAGTAGAAACAAATTTCTCCATTACTTTGTCCATATTCATACTGAAATCCTGATGAATATGCATTAATGTTAGCAATGATGACCTATCGTTATTCATGGTTAATCGTACATATGTTTTCAACCGACATACCACACTGAACAATCTTATCTATCCACGGTACCGCTCGTTACTATTGACAAAATAGTATCTATAGAAGGATACAGCACTGGGCATCGAGTGTCTCACACGGCCAAGTTGGCATCTGGTCACAAGGTGTTATAGTTATACACCAGCAATTTTTTGTTCTCCATTGAGAGACCCTCACAATTGATGTGAATCATACTTTTTTTTTTTATGATGCATGAAACTAAAGTAAGACAACAAATAAGTCTCAAGGACATAATGAAAGCCACTCCTAACCGAACTGGAAAACCATATATTGGATCAGGACGCAAATCGAACTTCATCTTTGTTTTATGGTACTTAGCATTGTGTATAAGTTTAAAAACATTTGGTTGAGGCAAACCTAAGTTAGAGAACTTAAGTTAAAGGTTAGAGAACAGAAAATGATTTCTGCAAATTTTCAGTAAAAAAGGGTTAATTATTACTCTTACCAAAATTTCAACTTGATCTTATAAGCATAAACTTTTTAATTATTAAACATGTATATATATTTTTGTATTATATTGTATTTTTTTTTTTATATATTATATTAACCCGAATAATTCAGTCCCTCCCCGTAATTGATCTCTCATACTTGCAAGGGCCTGAATTCCTAACACGATAAAAACTCTTCACAAATCCTAAATTTTGATTGGTTCCCTATAGAAGAGGTGACCAATCAGCAATCAGCTCAATTTTATCGAGATGGGTAAATCCCGAGTTAAATCAAATCAAATGGTTGATTGAAGATTTTTCATTGTCTATGCATTCAGGCGTTAAGGCCGTTTTTATTAAATAAGTTGGTTTACGGATCCGCCGACCCGAATTTTCGCTAATTCAAATAAAAATAAACGCACATTTGCCCTTAAAAATTATTTCCGCCGACCTCATATTTATCGATTTACTAAGAAAATTTTAAACGGTATTTTTGTGTTTACGTTTCGTAATTCTGGTTCCTATTACTGCATTAAAAAATCGTGAACCAGTGCACCGGAAACGTGACTGGTTAGCTGTTCACGTGTTTGCGCATCCTTAAACCCTGACTTCCGTTTAGGAACCAGACGATATCAGGGCATGGTTTGTTTACTATGAATGAACCAGTGTACATCCATCTGGATGTGGACGTCCTAAACAATCCAATATTATCAGACAAAAAATTTGTGAAATGCCTTCGTCATGAAACCATAGGTCAAGTCATTAATGAACAATTAGAAAACTTTAATGTTGTGATTGAAGAAATAAGGGCCGGCAGTAGTGACCACGGCAAAAGATGATTTTTCATAAAGAGACCAAATGACACAGAAATTAATAACTATAGATCACTGTACAGCCTTCTTCAATGAGCAAAGCCCATACCGCATAAGCTTTAAAAGGCCCCAAAATGACAAATGTAAAACAATTTACGTGAGAAAACAAACAGCCTAATTAAATGTAAAAAAATGTACTAAAAAAAATTAACAAATATGTAACACACCAACAAACAATATTAAACCACTGAATTACAGGCTCCTGACAGTAAATTTCTGTTTATACTTTTAAATACTGTCTGATATGCTCTGTCCTTATAGGTGTTGACATGCAATATGCTCTTAGATTTGCCTTTTTCTTTTAATATTGACTTGTTCTATGTGATGTGTTTTTGTTGTCGCATTTATTAATTCCACAAAACCTACAAAAGATGCTGAATAAAAGGTATTATCAAAAGGCTTTTCAAGTTTTACAGAACTATAAAAAAGTCTTTTCAATCAAGTTTAAATTATTTTTTTTTTTCCTCCTACCCTATTTTTTTGTGGCTGATATCCGTAAACCAAGTAAAAAAACAAAAACTGGAAAGATCTAGTTTAAATTTATTTTTTTCCCCTCCTCCTACCCGAAGTTTTTTGGGCTGATGTCCGTAAACCAACTTATTAAATAAAAACGGCCTAATGTAGTGATCGTAGATCAGCGGAATATAACAACTGAATTATGACGGGTTAGTATTATATTGTTTATTTTTTATTACTCTTACCATAATTTCAACTTGATCGTATAGGCATGGTATTAAACTTTTTAATTATTAAACATGTATATATTTTTTTGTACTATATTGTATATATTTTTTTGTATTATATTAACCCGAATAATTCAGTCCCTCCCCGTAATTGATCTCTCCTACTTGCAAAGGCCTGAATTCCTAACACGATAAAAACTCTTCACAAATCCTAGATTTTGATTGGTGCCCTATAGAAGAGGTGACCAATCAGCAATCAGCTCAATTTTATCGAGATGGGTAAATCCTGAGCTAATTCGGATCGAATGGTTGATTGAAGATTTTTCATTGTCTATGCATTCAGGCATTAATGTAGTGATCGTAGATCAGCGGAATATAACAACTGAATTATGACGGGTTAGTATTATATTGTTTATTTTTTATTACTCTTACCATAATTTCAACTTGATCGTATAGGCATGGTATTAAACTTTTTAATTATTAAACATGTATATATTTTTTTTGTACTATATTGTATATATTTTTTTGTATTATATTAACCCGAATAATTCAGTCCCTCCCCGTAATTGATCTCTCCTACTTGCAAAGGCCTGAATTCCTAACACGATAAAAACTCTTCACAAATCCTAGATTTTGATTGGTGCCCTATAGAAGAGGTGACCAATCAGCAATCAGCTCAATTTTATCGAGATGGGTAAATCTTGAGCTAATTCGGATCGAATGGTTGATTGAAGATTTTTCATTGTCTATGCATTCAGGCATTAATGTAGTGATCGTAGATCAGCGGAATATAACAACTGAATTATGACGGGTTAGTATTATATTGTTTATTTTTTATTACTCTTACCATAATTTCAACTTGATCGTATAGGCATGGTATTAAACTTTTTAATTATTAAACATGTATATATTTTTTTGTACTATATTGTATATATTTTTTTGTATTATATTAACCCGAATAATTCAGTCCCTCCCCGTAATTGATCTCTCCTACTTGCAAAGGCCTGAATTCCTAACACAATAAAAACTCTTCACAAATCCTAGATTTTGATTGGTGCCCTATAGAAGAGGTGACCAATCAGCAATCAGCTCAATTTTATCGAGATGGGTAAATCCTGAGCTAATTCGGATCGAATGGTTGATTGAAGATTTTTCATTGTCTATGCATTCAGGCATTAATGTAGTGATCGTAGATCAGTGGAATATAACAACTGAATTATTCGGGTTAGTATTATATTGTTTATTTTTTTAAACTATTTATATTTTTCTTTTTACCTGCAACTGTTGTACAGATAGCAGGTATACAAATACATGTTTATTTAAATTGTACCGTTCCAATAATGTCTTGTTTTATACTTCAATGTTTTACAAATTTTGCAAGTTCACAAGTCACCTTGGTAGTCCCCTTTTATGCCTTTTGATATCATAACAAAAATAAGACTAGTAGTTGAAATTTTAAAAAGAAAGTACAAGGGTCAAAGTGAAAACGCATGCTAAAAATAATTTTGGTACATTTTCAGTAAATTCTAAAACATTAAAATTTCTTGAAGGTTTGCCACATGAATATTTATTTCTTTGACAATTGAACCCTTTTTTGACCCAATGTATAAAAAGATTTGATCAACGTGTGATTGGCGATGATTTTGACATGGTTGGCTGAGTTTAAGGGTCATAATCTGATCAGCTCCCTGGATGTATTGAAATGTGCTAGCAGGTGTCGGAGAAATTGGCAATTTCGTCAAATGTGGAAGGCACAAAAACAGGGTTTTTCATTCATCAAAAAAGAAAATTTATTTGATAATTATTAGAGAAACTGATTTATGCATAGTTATTTGTGAATTGTCAGATTTATCCATCTCAATAGTTAAATTACCAATTTTAAAGTCCTTGCCAAGGCTCTATCAAAACAAGATTGAAAGTGGCAATTAAACCAAAAATAAATCAATGAATCATTCGACCATTATAGAATGTAAATAAATAGGTATTTCTAAAAATTGGTTTAATGAACTTTTAATTTGCCAACTTATTATATTTATTTCAAATTAAAACTTAATTTTTACCCACATATATGCGGGAACAAAATTAATATTGATTATCAATTAAGTAATACTTGGTGGAAATATTCCACATCTTGTGTGAATTTTAGGTTTTTGATAACAAATTGTTGCTCATTTCTGTAAATAGTTTTGTTTAATCTTTTCACTGTTTGTAATTAAAATATCTTTGATTAAAATGTAATTACATATGTAATGATGAAATATATCAAATCCACAAAAAAATTAGAAAATTTCTGTCTATTGAATATTTCATTCTAATGATTATTGATTATCTATGGTTTTGGAAACAAGAGGGGAGTTCTAGGATGCAATCTCATCAAAGGGCGTTAGGCGCCAACCCCTGTGATGAATTGAAGCCTAGAAACCTCCTCTCGTTTCTAAAACTCTAGATCATCTATAATTGTTAGGAATGAAAAATTGAATAGACAGAACTTTTCAAAAGTATCATAATTAACGTGTTTATAGCTTTTTCCAAAGCAATGTTAATGACACATTATATTGTCTCATTCCTAAATCTATTTCACGGAGAAAGAAAAATTCTGAGTCACGAAAAATGATTAACAAAATTCAAAGATTTATGAAAATAGCAATATGAAAGAAATACATTACATTTTATTCAAGGATAATATATTAATAGATATGTTATATTTTGTATTAAAGAAATAATTTTGTCACTGTTTTTATTTATTCTTATCATGATTGCAATGTGTTTAAATACAAACTTTAATAGTACAGGTAACCTTTTGATATGGGCCTTTCGCTCAGGGAGGTATTATGGTACACCGTTGTCCTTCTGTTCATTGTCAAAACATATCAAACAAAAACTTGTTCATCAAGTTGCATGAAACTTTGGTGAATTGTTTATTTCTATTAATGAAAGCTCCTTTTCTGAGTTGAGTGATTTTATTCCTAGAAAAGTGGGGGGGGGTCCAGTTTTTGGACCTTGTTTATTTGCTACAGATTTATGAAAAGGAATTTAAACCCTCAATGGTACTGACTTGACACACAAAATATAGTGCAGAAATCTTACATCTGTTCTAAAAATATCAATATGTCATTATTAAGGGATATGTGGGATAAAAACAATACTAGTTGATCTATAAGAGTGAACTTAGTCTTTACACCAATACCATGTGAGGGTCTGCTTGGCATCACAATGGGTGCCTTTCTGTTTTTAGTTTACAGGCATATTGATAAAAGGAGATGCAACAAAAAATCTGAACTAACTATCCCCTCAGTCATGGTCTATTGACTTTCAAACTTATACATAGTTGACCTGTTGAAGTTTTTTTTACGCCCGTTTGATGTACGTATTATGGTATTATTCTCTCGTCGTCAACATGTTGGACAATAACTAAAAAAACACAATTGGCATGAAACTTTGATGAATTGATTGTATCTATGACTTGAGCTCCCTTTCCAATTTTTGGCAAGCCTTGGACTTTAGTTGCAGAAAACTCGACATAGTAATAGTGATCCAGCGGCGATGGTGTTATCTAACTTCTTAAAAGCTTTATATTGTAGAAGGTGGAAGACCTGGATGACGAAGTTTCTGTCACTTACATGTCTTATGTCCTTGACCTCATTTTTTTATGGTTCAGTGCCTACTTGAAAAAAAGATTTTTTGTAATCTTAAACTATATTTAGTAAGTGGGTACCTTGCAAGGTCCTCATGCCCGTCAGACAGTTTTCACTTGACCTCAACCTCACTTCATGGATCAGTGAACAAGGTTATGTTTTGGTGGTCAAGTTCATGTCTCAGATGCTATATAAAGCTATAGGTCTACTATATTTGGTTTATGGAAGGACTTAGGTGTACATGTCCAACTGGCTGGTGTCATCAGACCTTGACCTCATTTTCTTTGTATAGTGATAGTAGTTAAGTTTTTATATGACCGCAAAAATTGAAAATTTTTTGGTCGTATATTGGTATCACGTCTGCGTCGTCGATGTCGTCCAAAGACATTTGGTTTTCACACTATAACTTTAGTATAAGTAAATAGAAATCTATGAAATTTTGACACAAGGTTTATGACCACCAAAGGAAGGTTGGGATTGAATTTAGGAGTTTTGGTCCCAACAGTTTAGGAATTGGGGACCAAAAGGGCATCAAAATTTGAATAATTGAGGTTTTTTGATATGCCGAATCTAACTGTGTATGTAGATTCTTAATTGTTGGTCCCGTTTTCAAATTGGTCTACATTAAGGTCCAAAGGGTCCAAAATTAAACTTAGTTTGATTTTAACAAAAATTGAATCCTTGGGGTTCTTTGATATGCTGAATCTAAAACTGTACTTAGATTTTTATACGCCCGTCAAAATTTTGACGGGACGTATTATGGTATACAAATGTCCGGTGTCCGTCCGTCCGTCTGTCTGTCTGTCTGTCCGTCTGTCCGTCGTAAATATGTCGCACCGTAACTTGAGAACGACTTATCTAAATTTCATGAAACTTAATATAGTTGTTTTTTATGATGGTCAAATGATCTGTATACTTTTTGGTGAAAATAAGATTTAAACTTTTTGAGTTACGGCACTTTGTAACTAAAACAGGGGTGTTTTTTTTTTCACATGTCTCACCGTATCTCAAAAACGATTCTTGATTATTGCTTAAAACTTTACACACTTCTGAGTTATATTAATCTTAATATCTGTATACTTTTTGGTGATGATTCAAAATTTCATTTTTGTCGAGCCTGCAACTTTTGTTGCAGAAAGCTCGACATAGGGATAGTGTTCCGGCGGCGGCGTTAGCTCACTTCTTAAAAGCTTGATATTTTAGAAGGTGGAAGACCTGGATGCTTCATACTTTGTATATAGATGCTTCATGTTACGAAGTTTCCGTCAGTCACATGTCCAATGTCCTTGACCTCATTTTCATGGTTCAGTGACCACTTGAAAAAAAAGTTCAAATTTTTTGTAATGTTGAATTCTCTCTTATTATAAGTAATAGGATAACTATATTTGATATGTGCGTACCTTGCAAGGTCCTCGTGTCTGTCGGACAGTTTTCACTTTACCTCGACCTCATTTCATGGATCAGTGAACAAGGTTAAGTTTTGATGGTCAAGTCCATATCTCAGATACTATAAGCAATAGGGCTAGTATATTCGGTATATGGAAGGACTGTAAGGTGTACATGTCCAACTGGCAGGTGTCATCTGACCTTGACCTCATTTTCATGGTTCAGTGGTTATAGTTAAATTTTTGTGTTTTGGTCTGTTTTTCTCGTACCATATGCAATAGGTCTACTATATTTGTTGTATGGAATGATTGTTAAGTGTACATGTCTAGTGGGCAGATGTCATGTGACCTTGACCTCATTTTCATGGTTCAGTGGTCAAAGTTAAGTTTTTGAGTTTTGGTCTTTTTATCTAATGCTATATGCCATAGGTCAACTATATTTGGTGTATGGAAATATTTTATGATCTTTATGTCAGTCGAGCAGGTTTTATTTAACCGTGACCTCATTTTCACGGTTCATTGCACAGTGTTAAGTTTTTGTGTTTTGGTCTATTTTTCTTAAACTATAAGTAATGTGTCAACTATATATGTTGTATAAAAGCATTGTTAGCTGTACCTGTCTGCCTGGCATGGTTCATCTGACCTGGACCTCTTTTTCAAGGTTCATTGGTCTTTGTTTAGTTATCTTGGTTAATGTTAAGTTTATGTGACAGTTGTAATAAAGCTTAGCTTTATACTTAGGACTATCAACATAATATCAATGATTAGTATAGAAGGCGAGACATTTCAGCGTGTGCACTCTTGTTGAGTTATTGAGTATTTTGTAAAAAAGGGGGAGGGTTTTTTACATTTCGCGCCGTATCTCAAAAACGATTTATGATTATTGCTTAAAACTTGACACACTTCTTTGTTATATTAATCTAAAGATCTGTATACCTTTTGGTGATGATTCAAAATTTCATTTTTGAGTTATTGAGTATTTTGTAAAAACGCCGTGTCTCAAAAGCAATAAATGGTAATTGCTTAAAACTTTCCCAGAAACTATTTATGATTATTGCATAAAACTTCCACACAAGACGTCGGGCGTATCATGCGCTCATGGCGCAGCTGTTTATTTATTAATGGCCCGGTTTTCAAGTTGGTCCAAATTAGGGTCCAAAATTAAACTGATAGGGTCAAGATCTCACAAACACGTTTAACCCCGCCGCATTTTATCGCCTCTCCCAAGTCGGAAGCCTATGGCATTTGTTAGTCTTGTATTATTTTAATTTTAGTTTCTTGTGTACAATTTGGAAATTAGTGTGGCGTTCATTATCACTTAACTAGTATATATTTGTTTAGGGGCCAGCTGAAGGATGCGGGAATTTCTCGCTACATTGAAGACCTGTTGGTGACCTTCTGCTGTTGTTTTTTTCTATGGTCGGGTTGTTGTCTCTTTGGCACATTCCCCATTTCCATTCTCAATTTTATTTGTTTGATTTCATCAAAAATTGAATATTTAGGGTTCTTTGATATGCCAAATCTAACTGTGTATGTAGAATCTTGACTTTTGGTCCCGTTTTCAAATTGGTCTACATTAAGGTCCAAAGGGTCCAAAATTAAACTAAGTTTGATTTAACAAAAATTGAATTCTTGGGCTTCTTTGATATGCTGAATCTAAACATGTACTTAGATTTTTGATTATGGGCCCAGTTTTCAAGTTGGTCCAAATCAGGATCCCAAAATTATTATATTACACAATTAAAGGGCCCATGAAGAGCAAAGTAATTTAATAGAAATGGCAATAGAAAGTATATGATGCACAGCAAGTTGATGTTTTGGGAGAAAGGTTAGACGAATGACAATATGTAAAATGACAACTCACCCTGAATATGTGCATGAAATATTTGTCACTGGACTTTTATCAAACCACAATCAATTAAACGTCATTTGATTGATTTGGCTCTTTGTATCATCAATTAAACTGTAAAAGGATCTTCGTAAATCAAAGGCTTCAATTCTGATGTTATGTTCAATTATATAGTAGATGTTATATAGGTGATAAAGTCAGATCATGAATAAAATTTTGGCAATGATAAACATATTAAAAGAATTTATTTATTGACAATAAGTAAGCTATTGTAAAGTTCAGTTTTTATACGACCGCAAAAATTGAAATTTTTTTGGTCGTATATTGGTATCACGTTGGCGTCGTCATCGTCGTCCGAAGACTTTTAGTTTTCGCACTCTAACTTTAGTAAAAGTGAATAGAAATCTATGAAATTTTAACACAAGGTTTATGACCACAAAAGGAAGGTTGGGATTGATTTTGGGAGTTTTGGTCCTTACAGTTTAGGAATAAGGTGCCAAAAAGGGCCCAAATAAGCATTTCTTGGTTTTCGCTCTATAACTTTAGTTTTAGTAAATAGAAATCCATAAAATTTTGACACAAGGTTTATGACCACAAAAGAAAGGTTGGGATTGATTTTGGGAGTTTTGGTTCCAACAATTTAGGAATTAGGGGCCAAAAAAGGGCCCAAATAAGCATTATTCTTGGTTTTCGCACAATAACTTTAGTATAAGTAAATAGAAATCTATGAAATTTAAACACAAGGTTTATGACCATATAAGGAAGGTTGGGATTGATTTTGGGAGTTTTGGTTCCAACAGTTTAGGAATAAGGGGCCCAAAGGGTCCAAAATTAAACTTTGTTTGATTTCATCAAAAATTGAATAATTGGGGTTCTTTGAAATGCCAAATCTAACTGTGTATGTAGATTCTTGATTTTTGGTTCCCCTTTTTCAAATTGGTCTACATTAAAGTCCAAAGGGTCCAAAATTAAACTAAGTTTGATTTTAACAAAAATTAAATCCTTGGGCTTCCTTGATATGCTGTATCTAAACATGTACTTAGATTTTTTATTATGGGCCTAGTTTTCAAGTTGGTCCAAATCAGGGTCCAAAATTAAACTTTTTTTGATTTCATCAAAAATTTATTATTTAGGTTTCTTTTATATGCCAAATCTAACTGTGTATGTAGAATCTTGACTTTTGGTCCCGTTTTCAAATTGGTCTACATTAAGGTCCAAAGGGTCCAAAATTAAACTAAGTTTGATTTAACAAAAATTGAATTCTTGGGCTTCTTTGATATGCTGAATGTAAACATGTACTTAGATTTTTGATTACGGGCCCAGTTTTCAAGTTGGTCCAAATCAGGATCCAAAATTATACTACAAATGTATTAAGTATTGTGCAATAGCAAGTATTTTCAATTGCACAGTATTGTGCAATAGTAAGAAATATGTAATTGCACAATATTGCGCAATAGCAAGAAAAATTCAATTGGAGTTATCTTTCTTTCTCCAGAATAGTAGTTCAATCAACTTAAATCATTGTTTTATACAATAATATACAATGTATATTCACTTTTACTACCAACTGATAAATTAAAACAATCTTTACCATTCAGTGATAACAAGCACTTTTTTTACATTTTAATATTTTATGATGTATTTAAATAAGTATTTATTGTTGCAAACTCCATTAGAAATTTGAATTGAGATCAGTTTTGGAATAAGGGAAAGGGGGATGTGAAAGTATTTTTTTTTTGGGGGGGGGGGGTCAATTTTTCTCATTTTAGATTTCATAAATAAAAAGAAAATTTCTTCAAACATTTTTTGAGAGGATTAATATTCACAGCATAGTGAATTGCTCAAAGGAAAAACAAATAATTTTATAAGTTCATTAGACCACATTCATTCTGTGTCAGAAACCTATGCTGTGTCAACTATTTAATCACAATCCAAATTTAGAGTTGAATCCAGCTTGAATGTTGTGTCCATACTTTCCCCAACTGTTCAGGGTTCAACCTCTGCGGTCGTATAAAGCTGTGCCCTGCGGAGCATCTGGTTTATATTGTAATTTAAAACTTGAGTAAGATGCTCAAATTGTAAACAACAGGGGTGTTGCTAAACGGCGGAAACGGAAAGAAATATTGATATGGACGGAATTTAAGGGGTTCAAGTGGGGTTGGCGACAACTGCCATTATCAATAAAGACTGAAATCATAAGGACTTGACTACAGGTCAGATATGATGCACGCTAATCGTCTACGTGCATTTTTTAAAAACGTATGCCCCTACTATACATAAGATAGTACCGTGGCACATGTCTTTTTTTAAATTTAATATGCATTGACTATTAGCGGGCTACATATCTGACCTGTAGCCAAGTCCCTTTGCCTGAAATATCAAAATCACACAAGATGAAGGCTTAATATAGGATAGTCAATTGATACGGTGCTTTTTGTCTGCAATTTGCTTTTTGTGTGCTTTTGCTTTTTGTCCGACACTTTTGCTTTTTGTCTGACACTTTTGCTTTTAGTCTGTTGCTTTTTGTCCGATAATTTTGCTTTTTGTCTGACACTTTTGCTTTTAGTCCGTTGCTTTTTGTCCGTTTAACTTTTTGTCCGATAATTTTGCTTTTTGTCCGTTTTTTTTTTATAGCTTACCTGGCCCAGAGGGCTAGGTGAGCTTTTCTTATTACTTAGCATCCGTTGTTGTTGTTTACTTTAACAAAAATGTTCTCCTCTGAAAGTACTGGCAAAATTAAAGCAAAATGGCCAAGATCATCCTTAGGATATCTAATTTCAAAAAAGTATCCAATGACCCCGTCCAATTATCAAGATGTCCTCCATGTCTAAGAATAGAACATAGGGGTAAAATTTAGATTTTGACTTGTATCTCTGAAACTAAAGTATTTAGAACCAATCTGATAGGGGGTAAACATATTCATCAGGTCAAGATCTATCCGCCCGAATTTTTTAGACACATCAGACAACGCGTTTGTGGGTTGCTTCCCCTGAATTAGTAATTTTAGGTAAATTAGCAGTTTTGTTTTTTTTTATTTGATTGAGTTTTATTTTTAAGTCATTATAACGACTTAACTTATTTAGTTAATTATACATGGAAGTATTATATTGACGTCAATATAATACTTACATGGTTAATATAACGACTAAGCTTAATTTTTGATTCAATGATATTTCCCACATGCATCAATTTTGTTAAATTTGTTAAATTCAACCGTCCGGGTTACAGACTAGTTCCAGACTTGATTCTATGTCTATTTTAATTCAACATTGTATCCATATAAATTTATAAGAAATATTATCTTATATAAAATTATTGTGATATTATATATATATACTAGAACACACCCGTGATATCGCGGGTCCGTGACTAAATTTAAGTATATAACTATGCGCAAGCCTTATTTTAGTATTATTTTTTATCTGATAAAGTCATGCCGATAATAAGATACACAGTTTTCTCTGCTTTCAAATCTTTCTGTTTGAACCCGTCGAACTGGAACTTATCAATTATTGGTAATATTAATTATTTGGATAACAAAAGGTCCTGGAATGGAGTAATTTTTAATCAACAGCATTGTCCTATGTTAGTTATAAATAAAGTTGAATTATTTGATTCACTGTTTTATGCCATGCCCGCTAACAAATTGAAAACGGTTCCTATATACACCTTATTTTTAGTCCAGATTTTTAGTATTCATATTGTTGTCTTAGAAAGTCTTACTGATTAAAATACTACAATAGGTAACAATTTGACAATGATTAAATTTAGTAGTGTCAACCCTGTGATTATGATCCGTGTATATAGCATAATCCTAAATACACCGTTTGGTGGTGCACCTGTTAGATGCGGAACGTACAGATAAGGTAATAGGTAACAGGTGAATATACTATTGGTATCGGTATCGGACTCGACCCGGAACTTCTTAATTATTGGCAATATTAATTACGTGGAAAATAAAAGGGCCTGGAGTGGTGTAATTTTTAATCTACACCTTTGTACTATATTAGTTATATATAAAGCTGAATTCTTTGATTCGTCGTTTTTACGTGATGACGGCTGACAAATTGGACCTCGTAATTTTAGTATTATAGATATATATAATAAAAACTATAACACAAATTTCCATATAATATATATATAAGAGAAGGATGAAAGGAACCAAAGGGCAATAACACTAAAACAAAAAGGTCGAAACAAACCAACAAAGACACAGATAAAATGAAAAGAAAAAGACACACAACAAACCACAAAACACAACATTGAAAAATAAAATATCAGCAACAAGAACCCTGTTTAAAATCGTGAGGATTTATGGTTTTCAGGAAGGGTAAACAAATCCTGCTCTGTTTGTATCGTATTATAATCATATTTTGGACAAGACTTCATTGTGTCAGGTTCATTAATATTGTGTTTAAAAAAGACATGTTTTTACAACTGAACTTTAGAACCCGTTGTCTTGGAAGATCTTTAATCCAAGGGAGTTCTAAATAGTTGCATTTTGATTATCCTTGAAGGAGTTATAATTTAATTCCTTGCAAACACATTCATAAGGACCGAAAATTCCAATCCGCATCTTTTAAAGATTCCAAATATTGTATAAATATATTGTATAAATCGAATGGGGTATCCCATTTCAAAACATGCGTCTCGGAAAATCTCATCTAAGGGCACTAGATAATGATTAAATTTTTTGCTATTAGATTGAAACTTTTATAACAGTCGAATTTTAAGTTTGTCTTCACTGATAGAAGAAATTTCACAATAAAAACTGAAACGCAAAAACACACAAACGCATTAGGAGGTTAACTTTATTTAAGGCAATAACCTGTAAATCCGTTGTTGTCGTTTGTTAATGTGTTACATATTTGTTTTCCGTTCATTTTTTTAAGCAGTTAAGCTGCATTATGCGAGCACCCTAGATTTATGTTCTACCCAATAAGTGCTGAAATATTTTACACTTTTATTATCTGGCTGGCTATCATGTTACTTATAACTAATTGGACACTTTTTTATACTTTTTATTCTGGAATATAAAAAATATTACCATAAAAAGGTTAAATGGTCGTCGATTTTCCCAAAAGTTTTGAAGTTGCACATAGGAAGTAGTGCTCGATAGAAATCCTTCTATAGTTTATTATTCCCTGTGCTGTTGGTTAAGATGTCAAAGAACAATTGTATGAAATATTTGATCGCCGAAAATCTATAAAGATGAGTCGTTTACATTTCCCAAATGGCAAAAGTCGTAGGAATATTGTTTGTCATCGATACGTATTACATACGTCAGTAGTCTATTAAAATCAGCTGATATAAGTTGGCGGCAATTTCAAATTACATAGAAGACGAAATTTACGTACTTTTTAAATTGGGAGGATTCTGATGATACATAGGTGAGGGCCTGGACAGGGTATTGGGAGCATGGGAGAGAGGGGGCGGGAGAAGGGAGAGAGGGGGCGGGAAAAAGGAGAGAAAGGGCAGGAGAAAGGAGAAAAGGGGGTAAAAAAGGAGAAAAAATGTATATTAAAATAATTAAAATTTAGCAAGAAAACAATTATTTAATAAATGAGTTAATCAAAAGATTCATGAAAGTGCTAATAAAAAGTAAAATAACAACAGCAAAAAACGACTCAGAGGAAATATAAAAACAAAAAGTCTTTAATCTAACTGCAAAATCAAACAAATGGATAACAACTGTCATATTCCGAATTGGTACAGGCATTTTCTTATGTAGAAAATGGTGGATTGGACCTGGTTTTATGGCTAGCCAATCCTTTCACTTGTATGACAGTCGCAGAAAATCCCCCAAAATGGCAAAGTAACGAAAAAAATATTCCGAACCTCGTCACTATATATATAATTTATTACGATCTCTTATATATGGAGAAAGACTAAAAACTAACAATTTCCAGGATTTTATTGTGAGCCCGTACATGTATAGAGACACATCTCACCATCCTTGTTTGTTTTTTTTGATAAATTGCTTCAAAGTTATCCGATATGAATATAATTTGGCAGAAAAAAGATGACATTACTTAATATAGAGTAACGTGTATTTTTCTGAGAGCTATTGAAAAATATGTAACGGGATCTGAATGGTGTTTGTTATTTTGTTTTCATTCCCCCTGTCTGGTTTCGTAAATTTCCTTTTAATTCTACTGATTTAGTTTTATTTCTAACTAACAGGGTGCCCATTCAGTTTCAAAAATGTTATTGAGTGAACAGTGATTTTCAAGTACAATTCGAATTGATTGATTTGAGGTTGCAAATGTCCGGTGGCAAATATTTCAGCCATGTACAGGACGATACAATACAATTTGAAATTGTTGTGTCTAAAAGACGCATTTCTAATGCAGCCATCAAACAAGATTACTGATAAAGACATTCCGTCAGTTGTAAAAGTGAAAGATAAATAATACATGTTTTTAATATAGTATATTCTCTGTATGATGTAAACGTTTGGGTAGTGTGCATAGTTGCAGACAAACCTTGCAAACTGTATAAAATGTAAGTTCAACATTCTGTCATTCACGAAAAATGATACAATAAAAAAAATCTGAGAACAAACATGCATCTTCTATAAGTAAAACACTCGGTCCATTATAAAAGTTCCACCTTGAAATTGTACACTGCATGTAGAAGGAGAAAGTCGGACTATGTGCTCTGCGTGCCTTTATACTTTTCAAAATACCAAATTTTGCAACCTGTCATTTAAAAAAAGTCTTGACTGAATATTTGCACTTTTGGTATATATAATTTTTTTTTAAGTTGACATAAAGAAAATGTAGCACTTCGAAATAAGTTGTATAAACCCTAAGCTACATCCTATATATACCGATTACGTGAGGGATGGGTGGCCAAATGGACACGGGTAAAACAGTACGCTCGTGGCATTTTGTCGAGGAACCAAAATATATAATAAGCGTTTATGAATGTGTTCTATTTTACAAAGTATTTGGTGACAACATTTATTTTTGAATAAGCAGCTCATAGTGGAATATAGTTGGGAAATATCAACTGTACATCATGTCCAACTCAACAAAAGACAAAACACATCCATTCTTGTACACCCAAGTGTAAATTAACGTGTACCAACATGATATTAAAATGTACTTTAATACTTTTATGCCATTTAAAATATTAATTACTTTCAACCTCAGATATTGCTACCATTTAATGTAACAGAAAAATGACGTTAAAATTGGAAACACGCACTATTTAAATTTTCCTGTTGTCCTTGTTGGGTAAACTCAAAGTATAACACATAAGTATAAATGCTGTAAGATTTCAATCCAATATGATTTTATAATTAAGATATGCTATTAGATTTTACTGTCATTAATTTTGAGCCTTTTGGGGGAAAGTTTCTGCATAACGTCATATTCAACCCGAATATGATTTTATTCACGCGTTGGTACAAAAGACAAAACAATGGCTTAAATTATGTACTGAAGTTATCTAACTTTTTGATGGTCTTATAGATGTGCATTCTTTGAGATATGTGTATCATTTCGTTTGGTTAAAAGCAGGACATTCACAGCAAGCGGAGGGATGAACCTGCGAATGCAGTTCAATGTGATCCCTAGCATATTACGCTTGTTGCGGCCGTCAAATAATGTTAACGGACAACTTTGCAAGACATTTTCATTAATCTGTATTTTTTATAGATAACCTGTAATCTTAATACAATTTGGTATACCAATTAAAGCTTTTAAAGCACTTTTATTGGTATATAGTTTTCACAGCCGAAAAATAATCTTCACGAAAATAACTCTCTGTTTTTTGGCAGTAAAAGTTTTGTGCAGGTTCGAAAGTTCAACTCGGATATTTCCGCAAGACATTGAAAACATATTAAATGGAATTGAAATTGTAGCTAACTTAATTTGATAATTTGAGTTTTTGAATCTAACTTACACTTAGTACAAAACAATCGTGTTGACAATTTAATAAATTATCTGTCAATTTTTTCTTTTTTTTAATGAAATATTTCAAGTTTCCAAACTAAATTTTCCGTGGGACATTTCATTTCATCATATTCTTTTCAAAATATCTATTCAAATTTAAAATGGAGACAGCCATGTAAACCATTACTGAAATATATCATGTCATAGAACGTTCATGCAAAATTTCGAAGAGTTGCGTGAACATTTCGCGATTTGTCGAGTTTTATGGTTTGAGTTTGTTACATGGGACAACGCTAAGTAAACGCTTTTTCTGATAATCTGTGTCTCCCGATTTCTATGAATATCAAATGTTTATTCTTTCTCTGTCATAATGTGAAAATTTAAGAAGCAATCTTTATTTTCATAAATTATTTGACATATTTATTACAGCATTTCTAAGAAAATTTTCCTGTCAAATATAAGCGTTATTTTTCATGGTAGTAGCAATATCTAACGTTGCGTAAAGTGTTTTCAGTTTGTTTCTGCATTTGATGAAATATAGGCAAACAAACATATCTCTTCATATTTTTTTGGCGTTCGGAGCGCTTTTGTGGGTTTACCTTCATCAAAATTCCGATTATTCATTTATTGTTGGCCACTGGGTTTTATTTAATGAATCGTGTGATTGTAAATTTCAAGAAATAGTTTTTGAAATACGGAATTGAAAGAAAAAATATGTAACAGAGTCTGAATGATCTAATTTTATTTTGTCCCAATAGGTGCGCATAACTTAAGTGTTGACATCCCAAAATGACAGGCCTTTGTTAACTTTTCCTCATTCCGATGTTATTGTCCTGTGTAAACTGCGCTTATACGATTACAATATTGGCAATCTATTTTTACAAGCTTCCGGAACAACATTTTCTGTACAGTCCAATAATATTCCAAAACTTGTTACACTTGGAACATATAGGGAAAGTTGTGCGCCAAAATAACCAAGTTCAAGGACAATTTTATTCTTCTTCTTTGTTAATTCCATTCCAACAATAATGTTCTGTCTGATTTTCAACGACTGCTTGTACTATGTATTTTCGATATATTATATCCCGTATTATTTTCCAAAAGAATTTTATTTTTATTTTTTGCAAGCAGCGTTTTTCCGGCGGCAACCATTTTAAAACGAATTGGTTTCTTGCGAAATTGCACTAATAGTGTCCCGGTATTTTCACACATTATCCTGCGTTTCTATAGTTTGGATTTATACTTTTTTTTAAAAATCATCGGGAAACGGCGTGCATCAGAGTTAAGCTGGGGTCACACATTCACGATTTTTACTGCCGTCCTTGACAGGACTATTCCCGATTAAAATTTGTCAAAAATCGAAACTATGGGAGGTTGCTTTGGAAAGTCCCTCCTAGATGGTAATTTGTATGCGTCTGATCACGTTGCAGGCATATTGCACCCTATCTGTCTATCAAGGTATCTCTGTTAAGCGCATCTCCTCCTGAACAACTGGATGGATATTGAAGAAATATTTATACGAGAAAGTTCTAAATGTAACAGGGGAGATACTCGTTACTTTAATGTATGGCATTACTAATCTTCTAAGCGAAACTTTAGTGTTCCGCTGAATGTTTAATTGATTTTAATGAAATGTATGTCAGAAAAGGTAATCATGGAGAGAGAAAAGGGACGGAGAAGGGAGAAGAGGGTCGGGAGAAAGGAGAAGAGGGGCGGGAGCAGGGAGAAACTTACCCTCCCCCCCCCCCCCGTCCAGCCCCTAATAGGTACTTTATTATTAATCATTTTATTGTCGAGCCTGCAACTTTTGTTGCAGAAAGCTCTACATAGGGATAGTGATCCGGCGGCGGCGTTAGCTAACTTCTTAAAAGCTTTATATTTTAGCAGGTGGAAGACCTGGATGCTTCATACTTTGTATATAGATGCCTCATGTTACGAAGTTTCCGTTAGTCACATGTCCAATGACCTTGACCTCATTTTCATGGTTTAGTGACCACTTGAAAAAAAGTTCAGATTTTTTGTAATCTTGAATTCTCTCTTATTCTAAGTAATAGGATTACTATATTTGGTATGTGCGTACCTTGCAAGGTCCTCATGCCCGTCGGACAGTGTTCACTTGACCTCGACCTCATTTCATGGATCAGTGAACAAGGTTAAGTTTTGGTGGTCAAGTCCATATCTCAGATACTATAAGCAATAGGGCTAGTATATTCGGTGTAAGAAAGTACTGTAAGGTGTACATGTCTAACTGGCAGGTGTCATCTGACCTTGACATCATTTTCATGGTTCAGTGGTTATAGTTAAGTTTTTGTGTTTTGGTCTGTTTTTCTCATACTTTATGCAATAGGTCTACTATATTTGTTGTATGGAATGATTGTAAGGTGTACATGTCTAGCGGCAAATGTCATCTGACCTTGACCTCATTTTCATGGTTCAGTGGTCAAAGTTAAGTTTTTGAGTTGGTCTTTTTATCTTATATTATATGCCAAAGGTCAACTATATTTTGTGTATGGAAATATTTTATGATCTATATGTCAGTCCGGCAGGTTTTATTTGACCATGACCTCAATTTCACGGTTCATTGCACAATGTTAAGTTTTTGTGTTTTGGTCTATTTTTCTTAAACTTTAAGTAATAGGTCAACTATATTTGTTGTATGGAAGCATTGTTAGCTGTACATGTCTGCCAGACATGGTTCATCTGACCTTGACCATATTTTCATGGTTCATTGGTCTTTGTTTAGCTATCTTGGTTAATGTTAAGTCGATGTGACAGTTGTAATAAAGCTTTATACCTAGGACTATCAACATAATATCAATGATTAGTAAAGAAGGCGAGACATTTAAGCGTGTGCACTCTTGTTCGTTTTTTGTCTGAAATGATTGAGATTATTTAAATAATCTTAATTCAGTAATCTTAAATAATTATTGTTACATTCGTAATTAAACAGGTCCTTACCCAACCATACAATGCGCGTTCCGGCATTTAGTCTCCAATGTAACAATAATATTTTTATTATTGTTACATTTCCATGACATTTCCATGTAACCGTAGCCAGTGCCATTTTATTAACGTCTCGAATAATAACTGAATTAAAATATCTTGTTTACGGTTTAACTATTTTCAATTACTTATATCATAATAAAAAAAAACATTTATTTAAACTTTAAATAACTGTAAAAGTAGGAATTAAGAAAAACTTGTTTGTAACAGTAACTTCAACCAAGGATACAAAATCCTTGCTTCAACTTGTTGAAAACATAAACGTTTCTCGAGCCTCGTTAGTCGTTACCTTTTTATCGTATCATGCGATTTCTTTTCACATTATTTTCATGGGGAAATTGTTTACCAGCATAAAGTTGCTCAAGGAACCCGGCATAGAATTGATTCAAGAACACTTAACAAGTGTTTAAATGTGAAAAATTATAAAAAGAAACTTTATAACACTTGAAAAGACAATCTCCGGCGCAGAGATCACATATCCGTTCCGTTCAATACTTTGTAACACTACACTCAATATAAGGTGGCACGGTAGTCAAACTGCTATATAACCAGTGTAATTTTTCTGACAAAACAGTTGGTTCAAAGTTTTTGAAATTTTTATATATTTGTTAAAGGGTCAAAGTAAATACTTTGACAAAATTTTATGAAAATTAAACGAGCCAAATTAATTTTAGCTAAAGTGTTGGGTACCACCTTAAGTGGCATCAAAAGTCCACAATTATAATTAGTTATGAACATATCAGCAACAAATATGATAGATTGTCTGAAATAAAATACACCAAATAAGTAGGTGAATCACAATTTGATTTTTTATTCTGAAACAAGGGGCTGATATTAGCAAAAGTAATTTAGTACATTGATTTTTATAATTGGGTGACAAAAAATAATTGTGACAATTAAAATATAGGACACTTCATAAACATCTAAACTTTGCCTGTAATTTTCAACCTGTAATTAATACAGTACTAAACTATGGGAACATATGTTCATTTAAACATACTTAACATATACACACTGTAAAATGTAAATAAACTTGAAATTGTTATGTGGTGGCTAAACCAGTTCTTTGGGGTGAACACTAATTTTTCCAAAAAATCTGGAGGCCTGTGAAACAATTTTATGTGATTAAAATTGGTATGGAAGAATACTGTTACGTGTAATGCAGTACAAGCTAATGTTGTTTTGTCCCATAGATGTTTCAATGGCATATTTGTCCAATTTCTGTATTGTACCTTAGTATTCGCTCATACATGAAATTAACTGAAAATTGTAAATCAATACATTTTCTGAAAAATCAAATTTAGCTTGTACTACTTTACATGTAACAGTATTCATCAATACTTATTGTGAACAAATTAAGTCATTTAGCAGGACTCGAGATTTGTTTGAAAGTTTACTGACTCTTTTCAGTCACAAACTGTAAACCTATTGAAATACTCTGTCATTACTGACTCATTTAGTCACAAATAGTAAACCTATTGAAGTACACTGTCATTACTGACTCATTTTAGTCACAAATAGTTAACTTATTGAAATATTTTGTCATTACTGACTCATTTCAGTCACAAATAGTAAATCTATTGAAATATTTCGTCATTACTGACTCATTTTAGTCACAAATAGTAAACCTATTGAATTATTTTGTCATTACTGTGTCATTTTAGTCACAAATAGTTAACCTATTGAAATACTTTGTCATTACTGACTCATTTCAGTCACAATAAGTCAATCTAATTAAATACACTGACATTACTGACTCATTTCAGTCACAATAAGTCAATCTAATTAAATACACTGACATTACTGACTCTTTTTAGTCACAAATAGTAAACCTATTGGATTATTTTGTCATTACTGAGTCATTTTAGTCACAAATAGTAAACCTATTGAAATATTTTGACATTACTGAGTCATTTTAGTCACAAATAGTAAACCTATTGGATTATTTTGTCATTACTGACTCATTTTAGTCACAAATAGTTAACCTATTGAAATATTTTGTCATTACTGACTGATTTCAGTCACAAATAGTAAATCTATTGAAATAATTTGTCATTACTGACTCATTTTAGTCACAAATAGTAAACCTATTCAAATATTTTGTCATAACTGACTGATTTCAAACACAAATAGTAAATCTATTGAAATATTTTGTCATTACTGACTCATTTTAGTCACAAATAGTAAATCTATTGAGACATTTTGTCATTACTGACTCATTTTAGTCACAAATAGTAAACCTATTGAAGTACACTGTCATTACTGACTCATTTTAGTCACAAATAGTAAATCTATTGAAATATTTTGTCATTACTGACTCATTTTAGTCACAAATAGTAAACCTATTGAAATACACTGTCATTACTGACTCATTTTAGTCACAAATAGTAAACCCATTGAAGTACACTGTCATAATCAAAAACTACCTTGACCAAAAACTTAACCTAACACAGGACAGACAGACGAACAAACAGAAAAAGAATAGACACACAGATCAGAAATCATAACCCCTCTACTATCGTAGGTGGGCCATAAAAATGTAGCCTTTTTAGAAGAAATCAAAAATTAGTTACATTGTAACATTCATATGACATGCCTTCTCTCTTCCATAATAAAAATTCCAGGTTTAAAAACTTACATACCACATGTACCAGTTAATTACTCATTTTTAAAACTGCTCTGTGGTCAGATTGTTAAGAGGAACATTTTGTACTACAAAAATATTGAAAAATGTATACTTATTTGTGGTGCAAAAATTGGTGAAATTTCAAATTTTAATTTATGTAACTGCTTGAGTGATATGGATTAAGTACAAGTAGGGATTATTTGTTTTTGCATAACTCTTGATCAATGATATTGATCTGATAATATACTTTGCATGGTTTTCTTTTTATTGGGGTGGCAATTTTAATTCTATTTATATGCTTATAGACTATAGTTATTCCCTGTTTGTAGGTCATACATGTATGTCCTCCTGGTGTCCTAATTTGGTAAATACATTTTTCTATTTGATAGTATAATGAACCCTTAGGCAGCTACCATTTGATTTTTATGGGGGTTGGAGCTAGGATGAAATAAAAAAAAAAGGGCAGGACTAGTCTTTTGAGTACTGGGGAACTTGTAACACTGATAGCCGATATCCAGATCGATTGGAAGGTGGTATCGTGTTCATACCATTTCCAAAGCCAGGAAGAAGCCTTGAAAAGGCCAGACGATGGATTCGTTTGTGTGGGAGACCCCTTGAACAGTTAAATGAGGAGATAATTAAGGAGAGGGCTAAAGCCAAACATTTATTTGTTTGTTCAAAGGTATTATATTTTAATCATTATCTGGCTTTTGAATGCTTTACATTACACACGTTAATATCAATTTCATGCCATGCATAAAGTCATAAATACCAATTTTTAAAGTGTTTTGAATGATTGTGAGCTGCTCAACCATGTCTACATATATGACATATTTTCTATTTTAACAAAGGGCACATCAAATTAAATCAAAACTTAATGCTCAATTGTTTCATTTTATTTTCAGCATTTTGTAGATGGAGTGCCATCAGAGCGCTATCCGGACCCCATGCCTGCCCTATCACATGAAAAAATAACACCTTGTAGAAAACGTCCAACTCAGAGAGCTTATACTACACATACATTCAGTGCACCAACCTGTAAGAAAAGGCTGATCGACACAGATATGTCATGTACATTGTAAGTAGAAAAAAGTAACAATATCTCTTAAAAACAATATCTGATAGTCAAAATTCACTTCTAATATATATATATTTTTGCATATTTTGTATATTTACACCAAATCGACTCATTAAACATTGGTAATATTCATTATTCCACACTTTATTTAATGCACATCAATTTTGAGGGTATAAAATTCAATTGAAATTGACAATAATCTCATCAAATCATATGTGAAAAGGGGTTGGGAAGAAAGAACCTCTAGATCTTGGAACATAATATTGGTACACCCCTAATCATAGTCTGCTATGAAAGATTTATATTCATAGTGAAAGTACATGTATAATCATAATAAATTTTTTAATGCCCCTGCCACTAGGCAAAGGGGTCATAAAGTGATAATCTTGTCGATCTGTCCATATATAATATACATCCCAAAATTGTTTTGATTTTCTAAAAAGTTTGCCTCAACCAAATGTTATGAAACTTATGCACAATGCTTATTACTGTGGATTCATTATTATTCCTGGGATACTAATTTTCGTGGGTCCAATTAACATGAATTTAAATATTCAAGGAAGAACAAATTAACTTAAGGCTTATATACAGACTTTGCAAGTTTGATTTTGGGTTTTATGCAGATTTTATAGTTCTCTTCATTTCTTTTAAGAACTCAAGGTGAATTGGTACAAGGACCTTTAGATTCATTGGCAGAAAAGACTATTGATGTGTCAGATGTAGAAAACATAGATCCAATTGAAGATAAAAGTTTCTATGGTAAGAATTTAATAATAATACATGTATGAGATACATATAAAAAAGATGAATTGGTGTAATTGCCAATGAGACAAGTCTTCACAAGAGACCAAATGACACAGAAATGAACAACTATAAGTCACCATACAGTCTTCAACAATGAGCAAAGCCCATACCACATAGTCAGCTCAAAAAGACCCCGAAATGACAAATGTAAAACAATTCAAGAAAAACTAACGGCCTAATTAATGTACAAATCCATGAACGATAAAAAAATGTAACACAGCAACAAAGACAACCACGTAATTACAGGCTTCTGACTTGGGACAGGCACATACATACATAATGTAAATGTGGCGGGATCCCAACCCTCCCCTAATATTTAAAGGGAGATAATTGAACTTACAAATACGTAGTTTAAAATTGCAATTTGTGACAACAGGTGATATAAGAGCAACTTCTCATTAATGTTACAACTTACAAGGGAGATAATTGATTATGTAAAACGAAATGTAATGTAATTATAATTGAGGAGGGGTTCATTCAGCAATTTACCCTTATTTTATGGGAAAGCATGGATAAATGCAGGATATCCAATTACATTTGACAACATTCTGGTGTAAATTTATTTATTAAATCACTTTTTCATGTATGGCTTGAAATGTTGTATATGTGACGGGATTGCTTCCCTTAGAAAAACTTAGTAGATACTTAGTCAGCCGTAAGCGGTTGAGCTAAGAAAGTACTTCTTTAGCTCAGTCGGTTAGCGCGCTGCCTTGTAACACAGAGGTCCCAGGTTCGAGTCCCGGTGGAGACAAGCAATTTTGTAATGAAATTCGTGCTCTCCGGTTTCATTGGCGCCCAACAATAATAACCCACGGTTAAAAGAATTACCTAGCCAGGTTAAAATATAAATATAAAAAAGATGAAAATATCATCATTATAGAGTATAATGACTCTTGAGGTGGGGGAAGTGTGACGGGATTGCTTCCCTTAGAAAAACTTAGTAGATACTTAGTCAGCCGTAAGCGGTTGAGCTAAGGAAGTACTTCTTTAGCTCAGTCGGTTAGCGCGCTGCCTTGTAACACAGAGGTCCCGGGTTCGAGTCCCGGTGGAGACAAGCAATTTTGTAATGAAATTCGTGCTCTCCGGTTACATATATAAAATTTTGACAGTTTATCAACTAAGACTTTCATGGTGATTTCATGAGGGTAGATTCTTTCTATGCCAATGTCCTGTTTTGTATATGTAACAAAGTCACAAAAAGGTGCACCTGTGGTTAAAAGATGTCCTTGCACTTGAAACCAGTGTTTATGATCCTGAATTAATGTGAAAGAATCACCACTGGCATTTGGCTTCAAAAAGAAATCAGCTCTTTCATCACACGCTTCCTTCAATGTCATATTCCTTACTGAATATGGGCATTTAATTTCGATAATTCCAGTTTCAGTTTTGTCACATACGACTGCATCTGGGGTTGAACCAATAAAAGGAAGATCTGGTTGAACAACAAGTCCTATATCATGAATATGATTTCCTGATTGTTTAATATACATTTCCTTAGGAATAGTTTCATTTGATGTTCCATATGAGGTTGCTAGTGATGTAAATTGTTTTCTTTTAAAAGTATTTTTCAAAAATTTATCATTAATGTCTTTCTTTCTTAACATTACAGCACCAAAGTTTGAAGCTGTAATGCGGTTTTCTCTATGTTGAAACCATGCTGTTGAATTTGATTGTTTTCTTGTTTCCTTTTCTATAGTAATGGCTTCTGTTTTGGTGATATTTGAAGCAATCCATTCAGTCTTCATTTGGTCCATTGCTGACATATCTATGCATTGCGGTAGTGGTTTTGGAAACACAATATCCCCTCATATGTCGGAATTTTCCTCTCTTGGTTGGAATATCGGTGTCATTAATGGTTTCTGCAATGTAATATTAATAAGGATAATTCAATATTGTTTATAATATATAGCACATTTTAAATCATTACAATACAAATGAATAATTCTTATATGATTTACAAGTACTTAAATCTGATTGATCCATTAGAGTATACCCTGTCAAAAAGTATTACAGTAAATATCTGAAATACATTTTACTACAAACATATTTTTACAATATTTAAATTGAAAATATAAGTGGTTTTTTTTTTGTTTTTTTTTACAGGTGTAGAACCTCTGGACATGTTAGCTATGGCTGCAGAAAACAAAGCACTGACTGAAAACTATGCCAAGCTTGTGCTAGAAAATGTAAATTTGCAGCAGCAACTTTCAAGTTGTAAAAAAAAGAAAAAAGAAAAAAGTATTATAATAGAAAAATCCTTTGGATGTGAAAAGTTAAATAGTAAAGAGTACCAGTACTACACAGGATTTTCCAAAGATCGGTTTGAAGATATATTAATATTTCTTGTGCCTAGAGAGGGAGAGGACATTATAAAATGGACAAAAGCTATAAGTGGATCTAAGCAGTTAAGTACCAAAGACCAACTGCTTTTGGTGATGATCAAATTGAGACAAAACTTTGACTTTTCACACATTGCAAATTTATTCAATTTATCAACACAGGATTGCAGTGTCATATTTTTGAACTGGATAAATTATATGTTTCACAGACTAGGTTCACTTGTCATTTGGCCACATAGAGATCACATCATTGAACATATGCCATCAACTTTTAAACAGGACTTCCCAAATAGTTTGGTCATTATTGATGGCACAGAAGTTAAAATTCAGAAACCCATGAGTAAATGCAAGGACAACATTTGGTTGCCGCCCGCCGTACACCCCCAAATCAATAACTGACATTTTTGACACAAAAATCCGGTTAAAATGTCATAAACCTATCAGAATCACAACAATTCTTACATGATAACTGAGAGGTGATCCAAGTAATTGGGGTCCTACTGGTGTGTCTAAGGTAGTGCTGGATCCCAATTCTTCAACCAGGTACGATATTGGGCTCAGTTTAAGCTGCTTTAGGTGGATGATATCCTCATCACAGACTTCAATGTTTCTATTAAACAAGATAAATATACTGGCTACAGTAAAAAAATATGCAAGTGTTCAGTAAACAAAAATTTGTTGAATGATGTATCTGAACACATAAACAATGATAAAGCATGGTAAAGCTTGGTCATATGAACCATGATTTCAAATTTCAGAAAGCGCTGAAGTCCATTTAAAAAAAAAATCTTTAAAGGACGACTAAAGTTGATCATAAGTCCTGAACAATTTATTATATTTACGACCAAGTTTTTTGTGAAACCGACTCCAGACATGTAGTTCTTCAGAAAAAAAATAAGACGAAAATTAACTACATAAGAACCTGTAACATAATAGGACTGAAATAATAAAATACATGTTTTTAAGGGAACAAATACTTCATTACTTCTAGTAGCTTTTAATATTCTTAATATAGAGTTGTTATGTATGAATGATTCAGCATGTTTGAAGGCCCTCCAGCTACTGTCAAGATGAAGAACAGGAATAAAGGCCCTGTTCATTGATAATTTTATATTTTATGCATTGTGTGCGATATTGTCTCATGCAAATTTACTCAATATTTCTTTTTTTTTGCAATTTTAAAAATCTTATAGTCAGCTCTTTTGATTTTTCTCTATTATGTTTGTATAATTCATTCTTTTAATCTTGTTCATTCTATATCTTAGGGGGTAATCAATTTATCTCACAGGCTGATATAACATTTTAATCACCTATTGTCAATAAATGTGGCAATTACAGGTTTTCTTTTTCTTGTTAAATTCATTGGCCTTGAAATAATCATTTGGGACACAGGCTCTGTCTTAATTTTTGGTCCTCTTGGCTTGTCCCACTGCTGTGGTAGACTTGTAGATGATGGCTGAGATGGAACAGCTTTATATCCAAGGATTTTCCATTGCTCTATCATCATGACCACTGTCAGATCATGTGCACATTTTCCTGATATTCTAAAAGTATAATTTATTATAGGATTAAACACATTTTTTCTAGAGGTTATTGATGTGTAAACCGGGGCGATTAACTCACAAACTGAATAAAAGTCCGAAGGACTTTTATGTTAAGTTTGTGAGTAAGAGACCCGGTTTACACATCAATAACCTATAGAAAAAATGTGTTTAATCCTTATAATTCTTCAGCCAAACATACGCGATTATTAATTTACATTATTTGTTTGATGGCTGCTATATTTGCCATCAAAAGCACAATGGCATGTCGTAACTAAGGAGTACGCCGCCATCTTAACTTTCTAATTAAAAAAACATAAATGTCCGATAAATGCATCAAAATCTAAAATGAAATAAAGCACCTACCTCAAAAAATTCATCTTAATTAAATATTATCCGAATTTGAAGCGTACACGTAACGAAATAATGTTTCCCTTGAAAAATTCCATTCGTATGACGTAGTGTTTTGCCATCACGTAAATTCGCCAAATCCTTCATGAAATTTCGCGGAATTTTATTAAATTTTATTTTTACACATTTTCGAAGCTTTAGTGAATTAAATTTATTTCTTTATTTTGTTATATATGCACTAGAATAGTCACAACTGTTATGCAAAAATTGTTTTTATATCTCTATTTGCTGAAAATCCCGGGATCACCGCAAGCTTGTGTATCGCGCATGAATAGATTACAAAAGTAGTTTCGGAAACATGGTTTATTGAAGTGTAAACTAAGAGAAGAATACTAATTGACCAATCCAATTCAAGTATTTATAGATATGCAAATCATATAAGAATTATGTAACATTATTTTCAAGTTTCTCATGTATAATATACTAAACTTGGCTTATAATAAGTAAACACAATAATACTTTTATGTTTAGCATGTGATCTACATGTACATGGATTGAAATAACTAATAAGTGCATCAGATGGGTGATGCACAGTCCTTAAATGTAGGTTACAGTGATCCAAGTTCTGTTAAACAATGTTGTACTGAATGCAAGAAATTTGAAGTAAATTAATATCATTGATATATTACCATATAGGTCTTTGAGAAATCGGCCTTAAGGCGAAGTGTACGTAATTGCACGCCTCTAGCGGAATACGGGATTAAAAACGTTCGTCGTTAGTTACGCAAGTTATCTCCCTTACTCCAAGAAAGGACACACGAAAGAGAAACTACTTTCTTCGGTCTATAATGAATCCAACAAGCACGCCTGTGCTGTCTTTAACCTCATAGAAATTATCTAAATAACTCCAATTAGAAATCACAGCATTCTGTACGTTGTTCTGTGTGCAGCCTGACTTAAAAACATTGTTTTAGACGCGTAGGAGAAGGCATTTCGTGTTTATGATATCAACAGAAAGAAAAAACGCCTCACAACAAAATTATAAACAAATAAACAAATAAACATGTAACAATTTTTCTTCTATTGATATCAAATTAATTAAAATGAAACCTGAATTGACCCAACAATATCGTTTTAAAAAGCCGTAGTCTTGAACGAAAAACACAGTACTCAACGTAAAGTTTTATAATAGGTTACACATAATTAATGAAAGACGTGTGAATTTAATTGTTTAATTAAAAAGACGTTGAAATGTTCGTATTTTGTGCAATTGAAAATTTAAGGACAGGATTTATATTCATATAAGAAATCAGACGATACCAAGAGAATAATTTGACCACTTGTGCAAAACTTACCAGTCGGAAGAACAAAAACGGAAAACAAACAAAAAATAAACAAATTATGCCCCAAAAATTACTCATTAACTTAAAAATTTTCTTACTCTAACATTTATCTTAAAATAAGTAAAAATTATGTCATTCAACTCCCAGTTTTCAACTTTTCTACATGTGCAGAAAATAAACAGGTGTCTTCTATTCCGTCCGCAATTTATGGGAAAACTAAATCTAAATTTAGAACCATATTGAAATTGAAAGTACACATGTAAGATAAAATATAACATGTCATTTCTTCTTTCACAAATTCCAATTTCGAAGAGATATATAGCGAAATCTGTTTTCTTTTATTGTGCCTGTGTGCATCATTCAAAATTAGAGAATGTAATTTTGAAGTATCAAGTCTCAATCCAAGATTATGAATGAATAAAATATAGAATTACGGTGGGGGGGGGGGGGGGGGGTATGACCTTTATCGGAACTCCGGGATCGGGTGTTTTTAAGCTCAGGGATTGACCCTTTCGGGATCCGGGAATTCTATTTCCGAATTTCGGGTAGTTGGGATTTAAATTTTTTTTTAATTCGGGACCTAGACATAAAGCTTTATTTAGAGTCGGTATAAGCAAGCAATTACAAACATAAGCTCTGAAGAGCTTTTAAAACCGACATAACAACAAATAAAACAAAACATACATATCGAGTCATGCACACAACATTAAACATATAAAGCAAGAGTTCAATCAGTATATAAACATGCAGCAAAAGTTCTTTAAGCATCTTACAAGTTTAACACATACTGGTACATGCAATTATGAGATAAAAACACAAAAGCACAAATGAAATGGTTTGCACATAAAAAGCATAAAAGCACATTAAGTTTCTAAAATTAGCACAAAAGCAGCAGAAGCACTATAGTAAAGATATTAGAATAAATTTGCCATGCCGGATTTCGTGTTTTTAAGCCCGGGATTTCGAGATCTGGATCCTTCCTTCCCTCCTCCCTCTATTATGGTTAAAGAAAAAAGGTCAGGGAAGTTTTGTGATACTTGTAACTGCAATTTTAATATTTAGTGGAATGAGAGGTGAAATGTACATTTCGATTTTTTTTTTTAAATTTAACCAAAGTTTACTGCAAGGGGTGTTTAACGACCTCGATGATTATCCATGAGGATCTCGCACTCGGTCAGCTCTAGGTTTTCACCTAGTTCATGATCATACAAGAATTGAGAAGCCTGTGGTTTACTAGTCTTATAATATGAGACTTTGGAGTTCATATAATTTACATTCAACGTTTTTATCGAATATTTCAAGGCTTTTTGACTATCAATGTTGATCCCCTCTTCCAATTGATTGGATAAAATGAATGGATTGCCGCCCCTATTTCTAACTGAAGACCTATAAACTGACTGGTATTCCAATTTGTTAAAAGCTATAATTGGTATCTCTATTGATTCAATATCGTAATGCCGAAAAACAATCATTTGTTTCCACGAATTCCGAACAGCTAGAAATATATTCCCGAGTTTCAATTTGAGTAACTCGAATAATTCAAGCCCTTTCCATGTCCGATTTTCTCCCACACGAGAAATGTAGCATTCGTACATCAGCTGAATAAAACGACTGAATTATTCGGGTTACAATTTGTGTAGATCCCGAATGCACATAAAAGTAAAGGTCCAGTCCGACTTTCGGAATGGACTGTTGTGGATTTCAGGTTGATTTCTAGAAATAAAAATCATACAAAAATGTTTCACGCAAATATTTGTCTTCAGACGTGTAAAGTTATACAACGGTTACTAGCCGGTTTGGATTGTGATAAAAAGAAGCGCATGCAATGCATAAAATATATAATGTCGTGGCTCAGGGATGTGTTGAATTATAGAAATGCTTGTGCGGCACAAAGATTAGATTAATTTACCCAAATGTACTAAGAATTACCACACAGCTTAAATTTACTTAAATATTGATTTGTTATCCTGTGCCAGACAGATGGCTGATATTCTGAGAAGAGACCTTGACGAAATGAAGTTTTATGGGAACAAAGATTTTGAAAACACGTTGCAGTGTTTAGATTTTAACAAAAAATAAGGCACCAAAGTCGAAAATAGTTCTAGTTCATAATGAAGAAAATGTCAACCGTTTTCTAGCTTGGCGATCTCCGCACGCACCCGAATATAATAGACAAATACAATACAATAGTACACAAAACGTAGCATAAAGAACTAAAGACCGAGCAACACGAACTCCAACAAAACAGTATATATATATTTCATACAAGTATAGGACTATATGAAGCGTCGTAACTGTTGCGGCGACGTCAATAACGTTGTCGTTGTTTTTTGTTTTTTTACACTCAAGATTCAACTTTAACAGGGTATAGCTTGAAAAGTAGCACGGTTGCTAAGGACTTTCTTTGCACCAATCGATTCCTCAGACATTTTAGAATCGTCTCATAAATTTAAAAAAAAATCGATTGTCTAATATGATAGAAAATCTTGGAAATGTAACAATTCCTGCCGAATTTCACGATTTTCCCTATATATCCTTTGTAATTTTGGTGTATGATGCTGGTAACTTCAACAGCTCGTATCTCAAAAACGAAAACGGTTACCCCCTTTTTTTATTTTATTTTCCGATTTATTTTTACAAGCAGAATCTACATGTAAAATTTAAAAAGAATCCATTGTGTAGTTTAATTACGTACACTTCGCCTTAAGGTAGAACTTAAAAGTATTGGGATGGACAGACAAAAGTAAATCACATTAGTGGATGGTCAAATGTCTTTGGTTGTTACATGTAACTGTGTTTTTTTTTTTTTAAGTACATGTAGTTGGATTTTTAAAGTCTTTGTTTACTCCTTGGTTTTATTTGTTGTTGCCTTTGATATGTAGCTCTGTTTAAGTTAACAGCTTTTAAATTTATTATTGACATAAGAACAGCAACATGTATACATGTTTGATTTTAAAATCATCACTTTTGTTAATGTAAATATTTCAACATACCAAGGAAATTCCACAATGGTATTCCTTCCACAATGGATTCCAAGAAACAAAATTTACAAAACTCTGCAACAAAATACAAAAAAAACATAATAAAATTAATAAACATTCATTGCATCTTTTTAAAAACAGACTTGGTCAGGGTGGGGCCACTAGGCAATCTGCCCTCTTTGCAACCAGCTGATATCTATTGAAGCCTAGGGAAGGAATCGAACCTTCGTACCCTGACCAAAATCAATTTGATACAGTACTATATATATATATATATAAAGTTCTGCTTTTTTAAAAATGGCTTTACATTCTATTTATATATATAAAAATGTTATATTGATGTGTACAATGTATGGTTATCAGAATATTCACATGTACAAGGGAATATATATATATATATGTTTGTGTGTTAACCAGTTGCTTTTTTATAGGGAGGGGGTAGAATCAGAATAAAAGAAGGTTCATAAAATATTGAGGGTGAAAGTTAAGGTCTTTCAATTGTTCTATACATGTTCACTACCCTGGGTAATGTTAGTTATTTCAAGTTGTTCGTGTATTAAAATAACTCACTTAATAAGTTTTTCCGTGACGTTCATTGACAGGGGTTCCCATGGATAGTAAACCCGGCAAATTTCTTTTACTTTAGGGGTCCCAACCCATAAAGAGCTCTACTAAACTATTCTTAACCTCAAACCTTACCCTAACCCATACCTAAACCTAACACTAGCCTTACCCTAACCTAAAACATCCCCATACCCAATCATAACCATGAATGCTCCATAACTCTTAAGTATAGGGACCCTAAAAGTAAAAGCAGGCAAATAGTAACAAACCCCTCTGCATCATTTGGGCAATAAAATTATAAAAGAAAAATACGTGCAAATAATTGAGAAAGAGGAAATTTTGTAAACATAAGAGAAATAATCCTAACCCTGCCTTGCAGCTACAGTGTGCATCTTCTAGTTTACGTGTTGTTTCATTCACGTCCAGGTTAATAGTATGTGGATCTTCACTCTTCCTCTGGCTGCGGTAAACATTGGATTTTATCGCAATACGTTCATTTCCTGCTCTAAATATTGACACCGATTTAACATAACTGTCCTTTACAAAAGCAGTTGCCCTTTGTTTTTGTCGAAGGGTTGGCAAATAAACAAGATATGATGCTGAAAAGTCGTCTGGGACATCCTGTAGTTGCAAGATGTCGGCCATACTTGTTTACAAAGTTGACGGGCATACGCTTCTTGACTACCGTTGTTAAGCAGTAGGCGTGGCTAACCGATATTCGGCGAACCGGCAATTATTTGTGTTATGACAATCATCACAAAAGATATAACCTGATCAAATTCAATAAAAAAATATGAATTTATTGGAAAAAGATTAATTTGATTTAGTGGATAAGTTATTGTGATAATGTTTATTACAAATCATAAATTAATATTTTATTGAATTGAAATACTTCAACCAAATTTAAAAAATAAAACCTGTCTTTTCAATAAGTTTCTTCATAAATGTGCAAATGAATTTTTCAGTACTTGCATGCTTGCAAGAATATCTTTCAGCAATTCAACATTCAATAACTATAGGCATGATAAATGCAGGGTATTCAATTTTACTTAAAGACAACTTTGTGTAAATATATTTCTCTAATTCTTTGGCAATTTAACTCTTTCAAGACTAATTGCATACAAATATTTAATCCAGATGTGGTTACCAATGATCTCAGAAGATGATTGGATGAGTTGAAAGGTTGTAACCTTTATCAGCTAGCTGGATGAATTAAAATATAATAACAGGTGAAACTGACAACTTTTTGGAATGTAAAAGGCACATGACTTCGGAGAAAGCACCTTCTAACATTCAACCTTTTAGAACGTAAACATCTTGCAATCTAATTTGCGGATCACTGTTTATACTTGTTTAGAGTCAAACAACGTATTAAATCAAAATGTCAGGAAAGGGATTTCAGTTGATCAAAAATGGAAATACTTTGGTAATCTTTAGAGAAATAGATTCTTACATAATAACTCAAATCTCTATTGGATAAATCTGATAATCCACTGGTACCAATGTTAGAATCTATATATATAGACAAGACTTGAATAGACTTACTTTCTACTTTTCAGTGGCCTTTCTATGTGGCAACCACATGCAAAAGTCTCCACTTCAACAATAACACACTGTCGATGATAGTGTTGTAAACATTTAGTACACTGAATGTAGGACTCTGATTGACCTTGACAGAGTCCAAACTGGTTTGCCCCACATTGTTCTCTTAGTTCTGGTTCTCTGTTAAAGATAAAAAAAATACCATCTACGAGAAGGTGGTATGAAAAACAAGGTTCCTTTTTCAGATGCATGGATAAGAATTCAACCGTCCCATTAGGTTCCTGCATTCATGTCTGAATGTTTCTTCGATGCCATTAAGTCGTTTGTGAATACAAACATTCAACTTGAATGCCATTGGAATGAACCTAAGGTAAAACGAACCTAAAATCAGATAATAAATTTATTAAACAGATTTTCTTCTCCTTTCTTGTGTATCCCATTTGTTTACTACTTTGCAATTTCAAATACAGTACTCCTATGCTTTTTCATTTCACAATTAAAAAATCAGAAATATTTTAGTATTTTTGTTAAATCTTGCTTGCATTGGTTATCTAGCAGGACACAAAATTTCAGACTATTGTATGACATCCATCAAAAAAATCACATTTTAACATGTTTAGTTTTTTTCTCATTACACTAAGTTGTTATCAGATCTTAAAGATTCAAACCAATTTAGCTGATTCAGTACAGTATAGATAACATTAAGTATCCAGTTGGTTTTTAGTATTATGAATAACCTGTCAATTCAAAATATGTAATTTTTATCTCAATTTATCCAAGAAATACCTAAGATATCTTCATCTTTGCAGAAATTATCCATTTTCTTCAGCTCCATCTGAATAATTGTCTTATCATTGTAATTTTGCGTCTGCAATTATATTAAAAAATCATTTCAATAACAATAAATTAATTAAAGAGTTTATATTAATGTTATGTTCAACAACCTCCATAAGCATTCACACCAATAAACCTATATGATATTCATGATGTATGAAGATAGAACAAATAACTAGATGTATGGATTGAAGGTTGTTTAAGGTAGTGCTAGTTAAATGCACATTCATGATGACAACATGATAATGTTATAATAATATTGACCCTGTATTTTTCTAGAACAATATGCTGGCCTGGACTTTTAACATGTTAGTTCACAAGAAAACACTCCACATGAAGTCACTCAGACACATTATCCTGAGCAGAACAATCCTTAATTTTACGTCTTGATGCTATGTAATTAACTGAGAAATAGCATATTTGCAAGTCTTTGGTTTGAATTGAGGTCAAACCCATGACCTGCACTTCAGGCTAAAACAGGTTAACAAGGGGGTTACAAATGACTAGATGTAACTTTGTTATATTAAGTTGAACTTGGACTTTCACTTGCTTTATGCAGATTTTAAACAATCAGTTGTATTCATATTTTTGAGTAAGAGACACAAAGTTATGGGTTTTATCAGCTGAATGGCTAACAACTTTTTCAAACAGAAATGTACATGTTTCTTCACCTTATCTATCTCTGAAAACTCTGTGCAGACAATGGCAAGTCTAATTTGTTGAGCTTTGATTTCAGTTCCAAAAATGAAGACAGACAGTCCACTGAAAATTGTCCAAGAAGCTTTGGTTTGGACTTTAATTGGATAAAGGTGGTCTCTTGTGCATTTAATTGGAATGTTCTCTATGTATCTAGTAAAGAAAAAATAAAATGGTATTTTGAGTATTCCATATGAATTTAAAATACTCATATATCAATTACGATTAACATTAAAACAGATTTTTTTCATAGGGTTAAGATTAAATATAACTTTTCATCACATATTTTGAAGAAACAAGCATTTCAATAGTGTAGTTATTGGCACTGCAATTTGCAAATGTTCATGCAAAAAACATACCATGTTCAGCGATAAATGTATTAACACTAATTTACGAAGAAAAAAACCTGAACTGTCCTCAATTACAACTAGTCCCTGTTTTCATCAGCCTTATACCAATATTAGCCTTTAAATTATAAGTAAATATTAGCATTCTAAGTTTTTGGCTATATTGTTTTGGGGTGTAAGTGTTCCTGATGAAAGTAAATTCAGAAAGGGCACTTCTGATACAGCAATTTATTATCAAATTCTAATTCTAATTTTAATTACAAACTTGTCATAAAAATAATTGGAAATTGATAAATTACCCATCACCAAACTCTCCCATCGAAAATAGTTTTCTTCTGCATTCAGGTACTTTCCATTTCACATCTTCAGGAGTGAAAGGAAGATTTTCTGTAATTTCCATGAATGTGTCAACCAAAGAGAGTCAGCAATCTCTTACATCAAGGATTGATATTTTATCAAAGAAATTCTCTATACTCTCCTCGGAAAATTTCTGCACAAAAAAGAATAGAAGGTTTTTAAATGATACTTTTACATAAATTATAAGAAGAATGTGTCCATTAATAATGTGTCAATGGCACACAGATTGCGCCCCAATTACATACAATGTTATAAAGGTATATAACTCTAGAACAGTGAAAAAGACATCATCCGTATTTAAACTTGAACTGTGTTTTGTGGTAAATTAAGCACTGTGTATATTAGTTTAATAACATTTGTTTGAGGTAAACTTTTGTTCATTATTTGTACATAAATTAGGCCCTTCGTTTTCTCTATTAAATAGTTTTACATTTGTCATTCAGGGACCTTTTATAGCTTACTATGTGGTATAGGCTTTGCTCATTGTTGAAGGCTGTAAGGTGACCTGTAGTTGTTTAATGTGCAGTCATTTTGTCTCTTGTGAAGAGTTGTATCATATAACATCTTTTTTTTCTTATATTTAAGAAGTAAAAAGACACAACAAATTCAATTATTTTTCCATTTATCCATTTTAAAAGGAACATGACTAGTAAAAGTTATGCAACCCAAATTTAAGCTTGATCTGTTTATTTTGTGACAAGGTTTAAGTTTTTAAGTTCTATAACGTTTGGTCATGGCAGACTAAGAAAGACAATATGGGAATGACAAATTCAGCATTTAAAAAGGTACTCAACTAGTAAAATGACAGTTTCCAAATTCAAACTTGATGTGAGTTTTGTGGTAATACACATTGTGTATAAGTTGCATAACATTTGGTTGAGTCATTTAACTTTGCAGCAATAAGACAGGTGTTGAAATCAATTGGTTTAGGTGTTATATAGTATCATATAAAATATGTTATGGACCATCAAACAGTAATGTTACTTATACTAGTAGTCCATATTATTTGTCTTACAGATTCAATGAGGTTTTTCACAAACAGGGCAGTTGTTCCGGTAAAAGTCTTCTTCATTTCTGGTTTTGGTTCACAGTCTGTAAGATGTACATAAAAAATTACAGGAGAACATAGGCTTAAGGTGGTACCCAACACTTTAACTAAAATTAATTTGGCTTGTTTAATTTTCTTAAAATTTTGACAAAGTATTTACTTTGACCCTTTTACAATAATATAAAAATTTCAAAAAATTTGAACCAACCGTTTTATCAGAAAAATTACACAGGTTATATAGCAGTTTGACAAACACTTACGGTATTTTGATCATTTAGAAGCTTAATATTCCCTTAACAACACAACATAATTAAAACGTTTAGCTGATTTTACAGAGTTATCTCCCTGTAGTGTTAGGTACCACCTTAAATACACCTACATATAATAGTAATCTATAAACAGACAATGGTAATTCCTTATGTTACTTGCCTAGCATAAAAACATATAAGGAAATATAAAGTACCTATTAAAGTTTTTTGAATTCCTGCAAATTGTTTTCACAATGTCAAGGAGAGTTTATAAGTCATAAATGTAGCATTGTATAAAGACATAAATGTTACATTTAACGCTGTATGTCTGCCTTTTAAAATGAGGGAATCTATAAAACAAATTCTAATGCAACAACATTTGTAACGTTCATTTTGATTGGATAACGTCACTTATTTACATGGCATCAATTGACAATTGATGCTATGGGACGTACGCGCAAGCGCAGACGGCATATGACAGATTTTAAATACATGTTTTAACGTTGTTTTCTGTCAGTTTCATTAGAATGGAGATAACAATATTGTATTTTAAGCTCCGACGGCATCAATTGGGGATTTGATGGTCGCAAATACCTGTTTACTGTCTCCGCTAACGCGTCGCCAGTAAACTTAATTTGCGACCATCAAATCCCCAATTGATGCCGTCGGAGCTTAAAATACAATACAGTTATCTCCTAATTATCAATGAAATGAAAATAACTAGTGATGAATGAAGCAGAAAAAGTTTTGAAGATTTGTTAAGCTTTACTTACATTGATCTGGATGTATTGAATTTTTAACAGGCTTTTCTTCCAATATTCCACCTAAATCTATTGTGTCTGGAATCTTTATATAAAAAAAATATGTGGTTAAATAATTTTTCAATCTTATTTTTATTTGATGTCTGGTTAATAATGATAACACTTTTTTATGGAGTGTTTTCAGCTTTTCTGTGATTTTTTTTATTGACTTCTAACAACAAATTAAATTGCTGGTTGTAATAACAATTTTAAAATAAATGAAAAAAAAAATATATATTTTATAATTTATATTTTTTTTCTTAAATATGATAAATTTTTTTCCATTTTCAATTAAATTTAAATTGCAGAAGATAAAACATAAACGTATAAAACAATTATTAAGTTTAGTATGTTGATATATAACAAGTTATCTGAAAACAAGAATGTGTCCAAAGTACACGGATGCCCCACTCCCACTATCATTTCCTATGTTCAGTGGACCGTGAAATTGGGGTCAAAACTTTAATTTGGAATTAAAATTAGAAAGATCATATCATAGGGAACATGTGTACTAAGTTTCAAGTTGATGTAACTTTAACTTCATCAAAAACTACCTTGACCAAAAACTTTAACCTGAACTTTGCACTATCATTTTCTATGTTCAGTGGACCATGAAATTGGGGTCAAAACTATAATTTGGCAATAAAATTAGAAAGATCATATCATGGGGAACATGTGTATTAAGTTTCAAGTTGATTGGACTTCAGCTTCATCAATAAAGTGCTGCGCTTAGGCGCATGATACGCCCGTTGCTCTTTTAACTTGTCTTTTATGCTCTAAATGAATTTATATGATCAACTAGAAATAGTGTGAGCCCTGTCAAATACAAATAATAAATAAAAATGCACAAAAAAATTGGCACTATTAAGGCTACCTCAAATTTAACTAAGTTTGTTTTCTTAATTTTTCATCCATACATAAAATTTTGTGAAAGTGTTAGTTATAGTCCCAAAATTGGAAAAATCCCCCCTTTTTTAAGCATAAAAATTCATAACACGGAAATGTAAAATCTGAAATTTATAAAAATTGAAAGGGAGCTTACATTAATAGATATAAACAATTCACCAAAGTTTCATGGACATTGGTGAAAGCCTTTTTGAGTTATTGTCCGAAGTGTTAAAAATCACCCTTTTTTTTATGAATAAAGCCCCATAAATCCAAAACTTAAAATCTGAAATTTATAAAAATTGAAAGGGAGCTTACATCAATAGATATAAACAATTCACCAAAGTTTCATGGACATTGGTGAAAGCCTTTTTGGGTTATTGTCCTAAGTGTTAAAAATCACCCTTTTTTTATGAATAAAGCCCCATAAATCCAAAACTTAAAATCTGAAATTTATAAAAATTGAAAGGGAGCTTACATCAATAGATATAAACAATTCACCAAAGTTTCATGGACATTGGTGAAAGCCTTTTTGAGTAATTGTCCGAAGTGTTAAAAATCCCCCTTTATTTATGTATAAAGCCCCATAAATCCAAAACTTAAAATCTGAAATTAAAAAAAAACGAAAGGGAGCTTACATCAATAGATATAATCAATTCACCAAAGTTTCATGGACATTGGTGAAAGCCTTTTCGAGTTATTGTCCGAAGTGTTGAAAATCCCCCCTTTTTTATGAATAAAGCCCCATAAATCCAAAACTTAAAATCTGAAATTAAAAAAAAAACGAAAGGGAGCTTACGTCAATAGATATAAACAATTCACCAAAGTTTCATGGACATTGGTGAAAGCCTTTTTGAGTTATTGTCCGAAGTGTTGAAAATTCCCCCTTTTTTTATGAATAAAGCCCCATAAATCAAAAACTTAAAATCTGAAATTAAAAAAAAACGAAAGGGAGCTTACGTCAATAGATATAAACAATTCACTTAAGTTTCATGGAAATTGATGAAGGTGTTTTTGAGTTATTGTCCGAAGTGTGGACGACGGACGGACGGACGGACGGACGGACAACGGTATACCATAATACGTCCCGTCCCGGGCGTATAAAAACTACCTCGACCAAAAACTTTAACCGGACGGACGAACGGAGGCACAGACCAGAAAACATAATGCCCCTCTACTATCATAGGTGGGGCATAAAAATAAGAATGCTTGACAAACAATTGATACTTCACAAAAGGTTAAAAGGGTCTGCTTTTCAAATCCAGAATGGATAAAGTTCTTAGTATAAAATTCATGTATATAAAATAATTTTGGTATACCAATTGCACTTTGATATCAGAGAGGCATGTGCCTATTAATTTAAAACAAGAGGCTCTGAAGAGCCTGTGTGGCTCACCTTAATTTACTGATGCTTTTGAAATCATGTAAATTAAGGTAAAAACATAATTTGGAGCATTAGATTTTTAGATATTATTAGATACTATAATGATATCTAAGATAATAACAAAAAAATGCAAAATTTCCGTACAATTACTAACTCAGGGGCAGCAACCCAACAATTGGTTGTTGGATACGTCTGAAAATTTCAGAGTAGATAAATCCTAATAGGATGAATATTTATGTCCACTGTCAGATTTGCTCTAAATGCTTTAGTTTCAGAGATATAAACCAAAAACTGCATTTTACCCTTGTTCTATTTTTAGCCATGTCGGCCGTGTTGGTTGGAAAGCAGGGTTGTCAAACACATTTTCTAAACTATATACCCTAATGATGATTATGGTCAAGTTTGGTTAAATTTGTCTCAGTAGTTCCAGAGGAGAAGATTTTTGTAAAAGGTTACAAAAATTTGTAAATTTTAAAAAAAAATTTACTATAAACATGATAAAGGGCAATAACTCCTTAAGGGTCAACTGAAAATTTTGGTCATGTTTGACTTATTTGTAGATCTTAATTTGCTGAACATTATTGCTGTTTACAGTTTATCTCTATCAATAATAATATTAAATAATAACAAAAAACTGCAAAATTTCCTTAAAATTACTAATTCAGACACAGCAACCCAACAACTGATTGTCGGATTTGTCTGTAATTTCCCAGGCAGATAGATCTTAATCTCATGGACATTTTTATTCCGTCAGATTTGCTCAAATGCTTAAGTCAGAGATATAAGCCAAAAACTGCATTTTATCCCTATGTTCTATTTTTAGCCATGTTGGTTGGCAGGCTGGGGTTATGGGACATGTTGTTTTTTTTAAACTAGATACCCTAGTGATGATTGAGGCCAAGTTTGGTTAAATTTGGTCCAGTAGTTTCAGAGGAGACGATTTTTGTAAATGAAATCAGTGTAAACTCTTTGGATGGAGAGTTGTCTCATTAGCCATCACTCCTACTAAATCTTCATATTTTTATATCATATAAACTTTAAAATTGACATTTACTTACGATATTGTTTTCGCACATCTTGCAAGTGAAAAAATTAGCATCTTCTTTGGCAAGGCTCTCACCAACACAGAAAGGAAGTTTATGGAAGTGTCTACCACAAATTAAACAACCAATCTGCATAAAATAATTTTTTTTATATAAAAATTATACACAAAATTGAAAATAAAACAATTATAATATGTTGACATCAGTATGTTAAAATCATTACATATAATAAGCAGGTGTAGATATTGTAAGACACAATCAAATATAGAACTAAAACATTTAGCTGAGTGCTGGCTTCGGCAAATGCCAGGATATGCAGCATTAAATAATTTCAATTAATAAAAGCATACTCAATGCTCCCTCCGCTACAACAGGGGCAAAAAAATGAAAATATTTCCTTATCTATACTGTGAATTTAGAAATTATTACAACTTTTTTAATGCTGTGTGATTATGGCAATTATTAGAACTGTCATTCTGATATCTGATACATATATCTCAATGCAGATTTAACATGAAATTGCCAAAAAATTCATCTCACATTTTTTTTCATTCTTCAAAAAACAGAAGAATAAATGCAGGAATAATTTCTATATTTACAGTAGTCTGTTGTAAACGAATGTCTTGATTCTATACCATATGATTTTACTTACACTAGGCTGTTCTTGAACATTAAATCCACAGCAGGGACAAGCATCTTTCGTATAAACTGCAAGACATTTTTTGAAAGTTTTAATTATTATAAAATTAGAAACAAATAAAAATAAAACAGTCAGAGTTGCTAATTTCAGACCAGCCAAATGGTTGATATATATTTGAATTGCATGCAACAGTTCAACTGCATTGGGTTATTCATGCAATCTTTGAGTGACACTCTTTGTTGGAGAGAGGTTGAGTGTGCTCAGATGGTTCAATTATGAAATAAGGAAAGAATATAATTGAAGTTTACTTGAAAATATGCTGAGAAACAATGAAATCGTTTGATGGACAAGTTTATCAACCTATCACAAAACAATTTACATTTGTAAAGATCTAATTTTCCGAACAGAATTTGCTGAGCGATTGATGATAAACACTGATATTTTCTGAAATCACAAGACTGTTACACATTTGTAGAATCTAAATAGAAATTTTCGATGCTTACAAAAATTATATATAAGATGGTAAAAGAAGATTTTATCTCTTCCCCTATAACAATGTATAACTGTGGATTATAAAATATTCATTTTAAGGTTGGTCTTTGAAAAAAATGAGGGATGTATGCATTTGAATTAGTGAAAATGATCAAATATATCCATCAGATTATACAATCAAAGAGCTGAATAGCTCTGAGGGGAAAGACGGCCCTTGTTTCTATTTCATTTTTTTGGGGGGGGGGTATCTTTTGATAGTCTTCATATAAAGAATGAAAAAAAGAACAGCTAGCACATGTGGAAGGTTGACACTATTGGAATCAATTGTTGTTTAATGTAATTTCGTTTCTTTAGTTTAGGGTTCAATTTAGACCAATGGAAGAGATCTGCATCTTCTAAATTTAAACATTCAATTAAAGTTGATAGTTAATATCTAAAATTCAACTAGTTGAATTCTGTCATTTAACAACAACTACAATTATTTTTGAAAGTGTACAACTGAACTGCAGGCTAGGGCCATTTTCCATTTTTTGTGACAGTACTCTTAAGATTTTAAATTTTTTTCTTAAGAAAGTTAGGACTGAAAAATCTATTCAGTTTTAAATTTCCACTGATAAAGTTCCCAGTTACATCTCTCATCACAGGGATACAGGTACTAATAAAAATAACAATATGATAGATGTAAACTGTGTGAAGCTTGTTTCCAAATCCTACATTTTGAAATATTTGTAAAATTTCATGAATAAATAGGTTTAAACTACAAAATGCAACATTTGTAATTTTTTTTGTAACTATTACAATGATTATGTTGGTACACAAAATTTAGTTTTAATGGACTACTTATCATATACTAAATGTCACATTTTAGGTGTTTATTTTAGTGGATAATTAGCTTATAAATTGAGGTGCTCCTGAATTGGAGGAAGATTCTCAAAACAGAGTTTTACAGAAAAAAATGGAAAAGATCGTTTCTCTCCCCGATCTCATGTAGCCCCTCGGACTTCCTGTTTACTTTAAAAGTTGTTGACCTACAAATTAAAGTATTGCATGTTGATGTTTGAATCATCTACAGAAAACATCATTATGTTTAAATTTAACAAATTCTATTTTTTAATAAGTGCACAATCTTTGAGAATGATTTAAATAACCAGTGAAGGATATCCCTGCTTATGCGTAGTGTGGCATTTCAACAATGACGTCACTATAAAATATAATGTAGGTTGGATATATTTAGCATATCTCGTCATACTGATTTTTCCGGATTGTAAAAAAAACGTAAATAGTGTAAAGGAGAGCTCATTATACGATAATTTCGAGAGAAACAGAAGGGAAATGTGTAAAAAAGTGTTTATAGTATATTTATTCATTTGTGTCTCCCCATCTCATCATTCTCAGTAAGATTTGTTGGGGGATTTTCCACACTATGAAAACAAAATGAATGATGTGAGGGAATGTCACTCTGGTCAACCGCATTGGGGATTGACGGCTTGAAGCCGTCTTCCCCAAAAAAATACATACAAAGGATTTAATTTTTTTAAAAGTACTGTACAAGGAGAGACATACTCTGAAAGTTATTTTTTCATAAATTTTTCATAAGATATTTTAATTTCTATATAATTACCTTCATACAGTAACAAGGTCTCTGCAATTTCTTTCCTTATTTCCTGGACCTCTGTTTGTGTAATGCCTGTTAATTTTTTTTTGACAGTATTCTCTCTGCAAACTATAATATTTGGAAAAACTTATAGTTCATGGTGTTTATTTCACATATTTCCATGAAAATAATTATATGTGAATATCATCATTTATAATTATTTAAATATATATTAATATCTCCATTATCATCTCTTATTAATAACTGTACAAAGTGGTTGTAATTTGTTGCTGTGTTACATATTTATTTTTGGTTCATATTTTTGTACATTAATTAGGCTGTTAGTTTTCTTCTTGAATTGTTTTACATTTGTCATTTAGGGGCCTTTTGTAGCTGACTATGCGGTATGGTCTTTGATCATTCTTGAAGGCTGTACGATGACCTATAGTTGTTAATTTCTGTGTCTTTTGGTCTTATACATTGATTCAATTTTAATTCATTGAAAAACATCAAGATGTTGTATCCAAAGCATTCGAATGAATTAAATTAAGCATAACAATTGGAAAAAGATAACAGACTAATTACCATTAAACAATATACACCACAATTGTAACCATCTAACTGCAAAGCATGTTTTTCAACATACAATTTCCATTCTATTGTTTTTTCTGCAAATAAGTTGATCTATATGCCAAATAATCACTGAATGAAATGAAGACATGTTGTCAAATCATATAAAAAAAAGTCATTTGACCTTCAAAAGAAAAATATATGTTGTCTGCTGTTTTCAAACTGATAATAGAATTATTTTACTATAGCCTGCAGGGGAAGATCCAGCCATTCTTAAAACGGGGTTCCCAACTCAGGAGAAAGAGGGGGATTATGTTCCAACTATGTGTCCCAATTCAAATACATTGATCATTAAACAAAAGGGGTTCCTACCCCCAGAACCCTCCCTTTGGATTCCTCACTGGTCTGAGTCCATCACCTGAATCTATGGTGTTGAAAATAGCAATTTTCACTTATTTGACGAGATATATAATTATGTTGTATACATAGATTTGCAGTAAAAATATACATTTGTAGTTTGCTCTGAATATGCTGTTGGTAATATCGAACTAGTTGGATCTTATAAAATATACTGCTGTGCCAGGATCCCATGATAAGCTCCTTGCTTTTTAAAGAATAAAGTTACATAAATCCTCAATGTCATATCAGAAATAGTCTGACATGTTGAGGATGGACAGTCAAACAGATGGACAGACAATGGTATAACATAATAAGTCCAATAAACAGCCATACAATAATCAGTACATACAATATATAGTACCTCCAGTTTCTTTGAACTTGATAGGCAACTGGGGCCTGGAAACCCATTGGATTGTAAAACTGTATTCGTCCATCAGTTGGTGTTAATATCTAAAAAACAAATTAAAAAATACAAGTAAACTGTGAGCAGTGATGATACCCCCTCCGAAATATTTTGGTAAACAGGAAGTAGTTGAGTGATGAATCTAAAAAAGGAACACGCGATATGGCTGACTTTTATAAACCCCGAAACCAAATTTCAGATATCCTTGTATTAAAGTTCCTGAGAAAAATGTGATGAAAATTTTCATGGGACTGACGGACTGACAAATGGACAGACAGAGTTATAACAGTATACCCCCCTTTTTTAAAGCGGGGGTATAAAAAAAAACTTAGAATTCCAGTGATGACTGCTACATGCTATACCCAGCATCATCTTAATAGGCAGTAAAAAAGAAATGAGGGTACATCATGTAAAAAAGCAGAAATTAAAATCACAAGAAGCTGACATGCATGTTATAAAATGTAAACTACCACTAGGTCCCAGTGATTCCCTGCCTGATTGTACACTCCACATATCGCCTCATAATCTGTTAAGATTTTCTAAAATATATAAAAACCAGATGCTCCGCAGGGCGTAGCTTTATACGACCGCAGAGGTTGAACCCTGAACGGTTGGGGCAAGTATGGACACAACATTCAAGCTGGATTCAGCTCTAAATTTGGATTGTGATTAAATAGTTGACACAGCATAGGTTTCTGACACAGAATGAATGTGTTCTAATGAACTTAAAATTTTTGTTTTCTCTTAGAGCAATTCACTATGCTGTTGAATATTAATCCTCTCAAAACAAGAATGTGTCCTCAGTACACGAATGCCCCACTCGCACTATCATTTTCCATGTTCAGTGGACCGTAAAATTGGGGTAAAAACTCTAATTTGGCATTAAAATTAGAAAGATCATATCATAGGGGACATGTGTACTAAGTTTGAAGTCGATTGGACTTAAACTTCATCAAAAACTACCTTGACCAAAAACTTTAACCTGAAGCGGGACAGACGGACGGACGAACGGACGGACGAACGAATGGACAGACGGACGGACGGACGGACGCACAGACCAGAAAACATAATGCCCCTCTACTATCGTAGGTGGGGCATAAAAATGTTTGAAGAAATTTTCTTTTTTATTTATGAAATTTCAAATGAGAAAAATTGAACCCAATTTTTTTAATCACATCCCCCTTTCCCTTATTCCAAAACTAATCTCAATTAAAATTTCTAATGGAGTTTGCAACAATAACTACTCATTTAAATACATCATAAAATATTAAGATGTAGAAAAAACTGCTTGTTATCACTGAATGTTATTTATTATAATTTATCAGTTGGTAGTAAAAAGTGAATATACATTGTATATTGTATATAACAAAGATTTAAGTTGATTCTGGACAAAGAAAGATAACTCCAATTAAAAAAAAATCTTGCTATTGCACAATATTTTGCAATTAGATATTTCTTGCTTACTATTCTGGACAAAGAAAGATAACTCTAATTAAAAAAAAATTTGCTATTTCACAATATTGTGCAATTAGATATTTCTTGCCATTGCGCAATACTGTGCAATTGAAAAGACTTGCTATTGCACAACACTTAATATAATAATTTTAGATCCTGATTTGGACCAACTTGAAAACTGGGCCCATAATAAAAAATCTAAGTACATTTTTGGATTCAGCATATCAAAGAACCCCAAGATTTCAATTTTTGTTGAAATCAGACTAAGTTTAATTTTGGACCCTTTGGACTTTAGTGTAGACCAATTTGAAAACAGGACCAAAAATGAAGAATCTACATACACAGTTAGATTTGGTATATCAAAGAACCCCATTTATTCAATTTTTGATGAAATCAAACAAAGTTTAATTTTGGACCCCGATTTGGACCAACTTGAAAACTGGGCCAATAATCAAGAATCTAAGTACATTTTTAGATTCAGCATATCAAAGAACCTAACTGATTCATTTTTTGTCAAAATCAAACTAAGTTTAATTTTGGACCCTTTGGACCTTAATGTAGACCAATTTGAAAACGGGACCAAAAGTTAAGAATCTACATACACAGTCATGACAGTTAGATTCGACATATCAAAAAACCCCAATTATTCAATTTTGATGAAATCAAACAAAGTTTAATTTTGGACCCTTTGGGCCCCTTATTCTGTTGGGACCAAAACTCCCAAAATCAATACCAACCTTCCTTTTATGGTCATAAACCTTGTGTTTAAATTTCATAGATTTCTATTTACTTATACTAACGTTATGGTGCGAAAACCAAGAAAAATGCTTATTTGGGTCCCTTTTTGGCCCCTAATTCCTAAACTGTTGGGACCTAAACTCCCAAAATCAATACCAACCTTCCTTTTGTAGTCATTAACATTGTGTTTAAATTTCATTGATTTCTATTTACTTAAACTAAAGTTATTGTGCGAAAACCAAGAATAATGCTTATTTGGGCCCTTTTTTGGCCCCTAATTCCTAAACTGTTGAAACCTAAACTCCCAAAATCAATCCCAACCGTTCTTTTGTGGTCATAAACCTTGTGTCAAAATTTCATAGATTTCTATTAACTTAAACTAAAGTTATAGTGCGAAAACCAAGAAAATGCTTATTTGGGCCCTTTTTGGCCCCTAATTCCTAAAATGTTGGGACCAAAACTCCCAAAATCAATACCAACCTTCCTTTTGTGGTCATAAACCTTGTGTTAAAATTTCATAGATTTCCATTCACTTTTACGAAAGTTAGAGTGCGAAAACTAAAAGTATTCGGACGCCGGACGACGACGACGACGCAGACGCCAACGTGATAGCAATATACGACGAAAAATTTTTCAAATTTTGCGGTCGTATAAAAATATCTTACAGCTAGATAATGGTTTGTTGTTTTTTCTATATAGATTTTAAGTTTTAAGTCTCTTTGATCCTTGCTTTTTTTTTGGTTGTTAATCATTAAAAAAGAAGACAGAAATAAAACAATGCATGTTTTTAACTAGTATATCATGTATATTTAGCATGTAAAATCACCAATTAAAATTTTTCTTAGAATCATTTGACTTTAATTAATGTAATATACTGTAGATTATTAGCACTGGTATATCAGTGTATATTATAATAGCGTATCAGCATTGATTTTAACTGAATGTTCATTAAAGCAATAGACTTTTACCGTTTGGAATAGATTCTGATTTCCAATTGAATCTCCTTTGCATATGTTGGTCATTACTGCAGCAGTTATATGCAAGATATTTCTTCCATTGTCTTGTTGTGCTTGACAAAGTACAGCCAAATAGGCATCAATAACCTAAATAAAAATGTGATGTTTTTTAAATTTAAATATATAAGCACTTAAATTACTGTTAGAACCTTAGTTTAGGATAATGGTATTTATAATTTAAAAAAAATATACAATTTTTAATTGGTACCACTTTAATGCAGTTATTATTATTATAGTATAACACCATCAAAGTCCTAACATTCTTCCACACCTTGAAGTGAATATAGTATATACATTAAAACTAGTATGTATCTTCAATCCAAAATGTTGTTAAAAAAAAAGTCATTAAAATATCCATCAATTTTACCCTTTTAGATCTTTTGAAGGCACCTACTAATGATCAATCCTACAAAGACAGTTTGCATTAAACCACATCAATTGAAATTGGAAATTTAAAAAAAAAATCAAAAAAATCCATAGAGTTTCTAGGGGGTCTCATTGGGGGGTTCCGATCCTGGATCCCGCTTACTGTTTTGTCAGATTCCCGTATCCCGCTTACACTATGTACGTAAGCAATTTTCACTTTTTTTTGTCATTTCCCGGGTCCCGCAAGACCTCATTTCCCGTTTTTACGACACAATAATTTGACTTTCACGCTTACCAAAAATCGGCAATCCCGCATCACGCTTAGACCCCAATGAGACCCACTTTCTATGAAAACTATGGCCTCCGTTGCCATTTTCAATTTTCGATGTCCACTAAAGTAAAAAAAATTGTTCATGACCTTGATAGGTTTCAACCCAAAAATGTAATACATAAAATATTTGAATTAATCTGGAATATTTGAATATTTTAAAACTTACCTGATCAGTCAACCAACAATTCCCAAAAAGTGATGCAATATCAATGTCTTTTACATTTACCCCATAAACCTTGGCCAGAATATAATGGGATGCATTTCCAATTGACTGAATTTTTCTCAACAAGTGAGTTGCTGAAATTATACAAAGTATACAAATGATAAAGTTGAATTCCAATTTCATTAATACTTCACAGACAAAAAATCTAAAAAATTACAATATCATAACCCAGGCAGGCCATGTGTAAATTTCCAACAAATCTATGGCTTATAAATTTATGAATTATTTTCAGACGTATATTGTCAACAAACATTAATAGATTGTAAGAATCAAATACATGTAGCACTATAATTTAATCGTGTGAAAAATTTCAAAATGTATTACTGTGCCTACACAATCATTTATTTGTTTTGGAAAATATAAATTATTGTCAGAACAATTAAATTCATACTTACCATTTCTTCTATCTATTTCTGTGAGGCTGATTGTCATTGATTTCTTTGACTCTTCATTGCATAGCCCTAAAAAAGCAATGGTAGCTGTAGTATTCATTTTCTGTTAAATTCTTTTATGCATCAGCAGGTTTGTTCCTTGAACCATATATCAAATAATAGAAGTATGTGCTGTTTTACATTTCCCAACTGCTTGTTAATAAATCTTTCTCCTAACTCTTGAAATGTCTGTCCTTGGCAAATGATTTGTAAATTCAGAAATTATTGCATGCATTGATTATGGCGATTTTGTCATTTAAGACTAAAATGCGATATTAATTTTTGTGATATCCTGAAAAATCCTTTTGATTCATATAAAAAATTTCAAAATTGGGAGTTTTAATTTTTGCATTTTTTGCAATAATAAAAACATCACAATATTTTTATAATTTACAGTACCATATTTCTCCACTCTCAACAGTTACATTTTACTGTGACTTGACTGTTAGTGTTGCTCTCCACCTATTGCAACTTATGGTTTTATATAACAAATTCCAATTTGCTTAGAATTTTAAATGAGTGGCAATAGTCAGAGAGCAGTACTAACAGTCAAGTCACTGTAATCAATTAAAAAGTTCAGAAAGCCTCAAGCTTTAAATATCAAAATTCAACAGAGGAGATGTATTGTAGTACACTTATATGAGTGAAGGAATATATGTTTTCCATTAGAAATTCATTAAAAAAAAAACTTATGGAGTGAAATTAATGTGCATAGGCTATTCTCATATTTTTAATAGGGGGACATAAATGTTGATCTATCTGATTACATATATCATGTAAGTTTGTATATTACCATTTTTTTGAGAATATGTGGTAAAAGAATTATAAGATAAGAAAAGGAAGGTAACACAACAATCCTCAATGAATGATCTAGAAAAGATCATTTACAATATAAGATCAAACACTCTACAATTATTCTCATATTTTCACACAATAATTGATAAATGTAAGATTTGTCTCCCTTGAATTCTTTGTACAATTATAAAAGGGTAACTAAATTCAAACAATGTATAACTATTACCTGCAGAATATACATTTGAACTCATTTTAACCGGTGATAGTGTCTTTGTGTACTTTCTCCAATGTGGTCTTCGCATAAATGGCACTTTTTTATGCTTGCAGATCTCTTGGTAAGACGTCTTGTGAAATTGCCTGCAATTTGAATTAAAGTTAATAAGCATTTAATATTGCTTCAACTGTTCTACATTAAACAAAAAGCCGTCTAAAAGACGGTTAAACAGATTTTTATTACATTAATTTGTGTCTTGCCATTTTCCAAACTTTCAAAAGCCATGACATCCAAACAGTCAAGGTAGCCCACAATTAAAACTTAACAAACCATAGATACTTATGAACATGACCATCTATGCTAAAACACATTTAATCTCCAATTTCTTTATACAATGAAATAATTTTAGTGTAAGAAGCACTTTTACACACTTAAATTTGAAGTGTTTATTTTTATGCCCTCAATACTATAGAAAGTACCAGGACATTATGTTTGCTGGTCTGTGTGTCCATCTATTTATCATGTTCATTTATCCTGCATTAGGTCAAATTTTTGGTCAAGGTGAAGAAGCATCAACTTTAAAAAACTTATTACACTTGTTCCTTACTGCTTTTTATTTGCTTTTTTCCTAGCAGATCTTTTTAATACAAACGATTCTTGACGCTTTAGATAGATGATCATTAAAATCAACAATTTAATCATAATTTTATCCCAAAAAAATTATAAGGGTGTACTTACTTTTTTTTTGCTGAAGGCTGTTTTTCTGTCTTCTACATATGGTCTTCTTTTTGGTAGCAGGCAAATTTAATCGAAGACCATTTTGATGTGGTGCTTCCATTTCCGTTTCCTTTACCAACACTGCCAGTCTATTATTGAACTCTTCTAGGTATTGGCTGTTATTAATACAAAATAAATTGGATGTAATTTGTTTAATGTTGTCTAAACATAAGTTTCGAGCTTTGGAAGAGGAATTTTCTACTGTGTTATCTCTGCAAGCAGTTGAATCTTGTTGGCATTCATATTTCATTGAGCTGCTTGCATTGTTTACAATCAGTGTTTCTGTTCTGTTTGTTTCTAGAAGTCCAAAATCAATATTGAAATGAGGGGTTGCTTTGTAGTACTCTGGCAGTGTATTCCAATCTTTGTTTGGCATGTTCATCATGACTGCCAGCATATGCTTACATGGCCAGTGATGTTTTCTCCAACCTGGACATGAACATTTTGGTAAATCATCATTGAGTCTAACTTGGTATACATTGTCAGACTCAACACTTCTAACCAGCATATTATGGTTAACCTCTTCCATATTTTCAATGGGGATCAGTGTAGCCGCAGGTGGAATTCTGGCTAAACAATGGTCAACAAATTTTCTTGGACGGCTCCTTAAAAACTCTGGAACATCATTAGAATACTTTCTATAGTTATCCAAGGACTGAATGTTGTATTCTTTATACCTGGAAAATGGAACCATCCTTAATGATTAATGGGATTTGGCAAATAAGATAGAATGACATTTTATAACATTAGTTTTCAAATAAAAAGAAAAAAGTGAATGAACAAAATTAAAAAAATATTTGAACTTTTGACTTGTGAGTTTCATCCAATCTATTTGATTTAATTAAAATTGTGTAAAAAGTATTAATTTGAAATACATTCAAAACTACTTAAGGATGGGGCAAACGTGGTCTCTAAATAAAAATTAACAATTTGAATAACAGGAACTGTTCATGTGCATTAATATTTACTGTATTCATGGTATTGGTCTAATCAGCATATCTAACTTTGATTTATCTAAGAATTGAAAGCTTTCTTTTGTAATTTTATTGGTGTAAAAGCATTGACAGAAACACACACAATATGAAATGTCAGAAGGATGGAACACTTCATTCTTAAAATGTGCTTCAGTCAACCTTTTTAAAACATTATTAGATTACAAAAGAAGTATTCATAATACAATATACCAACAAAAAAAAACTGACCAAAAATTAACATTGTTTTAAACAAATGCAGTCAATAATTGCATTAAGTAGGTATTCCCTAACTACTGATAAATAATGAGAGTAATCATTTTAGGGATTTAAAGTGGCTGCAAATGGTCTCAAACAATAAATTAATTTCTTATCAGAGTAAAAATTACCTCTCATAACTATCTGGTAAGTATTTGGTTACCAATGATGTCACCATACTTGACAGAGATTTATCTATATACTCTGTCAAGTAGTTTTCCTTGAGTTCTTTGTGTTGTCTTTCAAGACCATTGGTTGTATTCACTCTGATGTTAAAGAGTGAATTTCTGAAAACTTTTGACCATCTCTGAAAAATTTATAATAAACAGACACCTAAAAACATTGTGTAATAAACGACTTTTCAATTGTATAAAATGTGTGATAATGTTGCAAGTTATTTGAACTGTTCAACTGGTTTTTTTTTTGATAATATAAAAATAAGAAGATGTGGTATGATTGACAATCAGACAACTCTCCACCACAGATGCATAATTAATGAGAAGACTAGGCACACAACACAATATTTATAATAAATTATTACCACGTCTGTAGTTCATGTTAACATTACAACAATCTTATTTTATATTTTAAGTACATATCTTTGATTATAACAGCTATAAAACTTGGTTATAATTTTGTCAAAATTGTAGCTACTATCCCTTTAATATACATGTACTATGCAAAAAAATTAAGCTGGTGGTAAAGGGAGTCTCAAAATTTGATTTTAAATTAACAAACCTTGCAGTTCAAAAACCATTTGTTTTCGAGCCAATTTCTCAAGGAGACCTTTGCCTTGAAAATATCACTGCTTCTTAATTGTTGCAAAGCATTTGCATATGACTCTGCAGAATCAGCATCAGCTATTTCTCTTAACCTGAAAGTAAAATTATTCGATCAAATCATTTGAAAAAATATGTAACTAATTCATGTAACTAACAAACGGATATGTCACAATTTGATAACTTTGAAATTTTGTCTTATTGGTGCATTCTAGAATTTATTCACAACTGACTGTTAGACAAAATCAATATATGTTTACTAATTGAGGGCTATGTTTTCAGGGAGCCTACTTTCGTTTAAACATGGTCATTTTCCTTTTATGCACTTTAAAAGAATTGTCATGGATTGAAAACTGTTACTCACAGTCATGTGCTGTATGCAAACTAAATACTTAATTGATTGTTGGAAATATAATTAAACATCTTAACGTTTGCATGTTGCCGGTAAAATGCAATAAGTAACATTTAATTTTAACCATCATGTAGCATCAACTGCAAAATATAATTTAGTATTTTTTTATGAGTTCAGAAGTACATGTGACAATGAATATTTTTTTTTAACTTTATAAATAAGCATTACATTTTTTTAATTTCATCTTTCTCATCAATGCAATCATGCTTAATTTCTCTTAGCCATCTGTGCCAGGCTTGTTCCCTATGGAAGTCACAAAGATACACCATTAAACCTAAAACATACAAATCTTTCTATTCAATTACAAACTTAAAATATTATTAGGCTATGTATTTAGGTGCTCAATGGCACACTCCAAAAGAATCTTTTACATAAATCAACACATCTAAACACTTGATAACTAAGTAATATGCACTCAAACTTTAATTTGCAATTGGCAAACAGAATAAATTCACTTTTATAAAATCAATGTAAGGAGTTAACTATATGGTTTTATTTCGTGTAAAAAAAATAAATCTATTTAAAAGGAATAAAATTCTTTTAAAATATCAGCTAATAATTGTAATAAGGAATTTAAAGTAAGATGCAACAAGGTAGACCAACCATATAATTGCAGTAAAATTATCTATTTTGTATTTTATCAAGCACTATATTTTTTATTTACATAAAAGCATGTAATATAACTTTATGACAAAGATTAAATAAAATCCTTAATGTGTTTATAGAAACCATAAATGCCAGAATATAAAAAGTTTTTTATAAACTTTCAAAAACAATGAAGGTTTTCTCTTTCTGATAGTTAGTTCATCAAATTATTAGAAATAAAGTAGTAATTATACTAAATTATTTCTCTAAAATATCAATTAAAATAAGAACACTGAATGTAACACTGTACACTATATCAGTGGCAGATCCAGGGGGGGGGGGGGGTCCTGGTGTTGGACCCCCCTTTTTTAGGACAATAAATGCATTTGAATGGGAGTATAAAGTTGAAACCCCCCTTTACTCCTTTTTTAAAAATGGCTGGATCTGCCCCTGACTATATATATACAACATATATATTGAAACATTAAGCCACCAATAAGAAAAGTATAAAGATGACAATATTAAAGCTGAAAGATTTCCATAATGTGTCCTTTTTATGATAACTGGAACTGAAAATCATAAGAAATAAAATATATAAAATTTATACTCTTAAGGAGGCTCGAGGGTAAAAAAATTTCAGAAAAAAAATAAATATTTGTTTTTCATTTCAAATTTTATTTGTTACCTTTTGTAGTTGTTACTTATCATATGGTACAAAAATCATTCAAAACAAACAATTCATGTTGGCCCCAGATGACTTTTAAAATGTATACATCATTGAAAAAGTTCCAAATTATCTCCCTTTGGTGGAAAAATGCCATTTTTTGGTTTTAAAATTGAAATATCTTTTTTAACTCATCGGTGACCTATATTTTTTAATATAATTTCCATATAAGCTGTACTTAAACTAAATTATTGTAAAATTTGAGCGATTTCTGTAATAAATTTCTCTCTTTTTTTTTCGATATTACCTTTATTTCTCCTATTACTTCAACAGAAAATAAACACCTTTACAAAAATGTATGCTTCTTTCGAAGGCAGATTGTGAGCGCAAATGAACGGTGACCCCACTTTTTTATTTTATTTTTCTGTTAACTATAAGATAAAGTTCATTTATAGAAAAATATAGAGAAATCCTATATAAATGATTTAGACCCGTGAACCCCCTTAAGGAAAACAATAAGGGAAAGTTTGAATTTTAGATTTATAATATTTTAAAATTTTTAAGAACTGAAGCAATGGTAAAACTAATAATTAATTAACCCGGGAAAATAACACTATTCTAATTCTTTATCCAAACTATAAGTTTACCTTCAATGTATATGTATACAACATTATAATAACTTTCAGCCATAATATGAAGGATTGACATGAAAATGTTGTCTTCATGATATAAAGAAAAGAGCATAAATCTAAAGAAAAATAATAAGCAGGTGATATAAACAAAAGCTTGTGTGATAAAAAAAGCTTGTACAATGTGTGTTCATGATGTATGTATGTATGTGAATATATAGTGATATAAATGCCAGTACAACAATTAAAAAGCACAACCACCCACTTACCAAATCATACGTACCAACAAGTAGAGGTTATAATCTGGAAACAAAATTAAAAATTTAAGGAATGTATTGATATTCAAAAATTAAAGTTAATCATAAATTCAAGAAATGATCAATAGTTTGTATAATATTTTCAATTTGCACAAAATCCACTTATTCTGAATAGTTATGATGATTTTATCAAAAAATTTCTTTTTTTATTAAAGTAAATATGTTAGTAGTGATATCGAAGGTAATTTGTAAAACATGAAATTGATAATTCAGTTACAATGTATTTCCTGAGTTTACCTTCAAATGTTTGTTCAAGCGCCCAAATTTCTCTCAAATCAAAATCTCACATGAAATATTTGGGCTTCCACATAAGATTCCAATCTCTCAATTTAATGAGTGCCTCTTGAATGGTGTAGCGATTCTCATTAGCAACTATAAAAGAAGCTACAACACTATATCCAACATTTGTATTGACGCAAACCAAGAACAGAGGAAGGTCATATCTCAATGTTTTATATGTTGCATCCAACAAGCAAATCTCCTGGCCATAAATGTTTAGAAGCCTCTTCTGTGTTGATGAACAAAAAGAAACTGGGGAACTTCCTTTAACATCATCATTACTTTTTTCTTTTTGTTTACCATCTGATCTGCATATTGTAAGAGAAAAAGAAAGAATTAGAAACACCACTTGGCATTGCAGTCTCTCATTTACCTCAATCTAACACTAATCTTTTTTCACAAAGAGCATACTTATTGTCAAAGGAAAAACTTTAGAGACCCTCCCATATCTATTAATTTGAGAAATGGGTTTAGGTAGCCAAGATATGTTACTGTATAATAGAACTCTAATAGTGTAAAGGAAATCTATCAAACATAAAGGATGTGTCCTCAAATATGTTTGGATATCTTCCCAACAAAACTTACAATAGCATAAAATTCAATCTCCTATAAACAAAACAAAAAGACAGAAATCATCAAACCAGGCCTCGACAATAACGCTTGTCCGATACCAGAGGGAAAAAAGGTCGGACAAGTAAAAGCTGTATCAAGCTTGTCCATCGGGACAAGTACAATTATTCACAGAAAATAAATTTAATCCAACTTTGATGAACAAAGTAATTTATTATAAACAAAAAACAAGAAAACAAATATTAATTTGACATGTTTCTGTATTATGTTTATTCAAATGCAAAACCTTTTTCTTCAACAAGTTTACTTGCAATCAATAATTTTAACTGGTTCTTTGTCAGGTACTTTTTAACAGGTAAAAGGTATACTATTCTCGGAAACCAGTCTTACTGATCCGAATCAATGATGCGCTTTGTAGATTGGGTAACTTTACAGGACAGTTCGTCACCTCGAAAGATTCAGCTCCAATTGTTTAAGAGACAGTTTGGCACCGTAGGAGACATATTTAGTAGACATGATTGATAGACAGTTTGACAAGGCAGGAGACATTTCGGGACCAAGACAAATCAGTAACTCATTTTGCTACCTTATTCTGTTCCTTAAAATAAATACCATACCGGTAATTTTTTCACAAAAATATTTTTTTTTATTTACCATAAAATTCACAAAATCATATTTGATCATAAGTAGAAAAAAACAATACTTGCAATATGGTGACCTATAGTTGTTAATTTCTGTGTCATTTGGTCTTTTGCAGAGAGTTGTCTCATTGGCAATCAGACCTTATGATGGCTTATCTTCTTCTTTTTATTGATTGCATTTGAATACACTTTTTTTAACTTAAAAAAAAACCCAAACAGAATACAAATCCAATGAGTGTACAGGCCTATCAGATCGTGCCTCATGATTAGAGTCTGATGAGACTAGCATTGATGGAAACTAGACCCTAATTCCTGTGATATGACTAGTTTCGCAGTTGTACTTGACTCATATTTTTGAAAAGTATTTAAAAAAAAATACATCAAATTCTGTTATATTGTTTAAATTCGTTTTGCTCCTTTAATCAACTAAACATGTAAAAAGGTTATTTCTAATAGAAATTTTTGGACAAGTAACAATTTCATTCGGACAAGTTGAAAAAAAAGTTATTGTAGAGGCCTGCAAACGCACTCATAATCTTTCCTACTGTGGTTTCATTTATTTTCGTGGATTGACGAAAAATTGCATTTTCGCTGATATTTTATTTCGTGGTTATGCCAATATCTGCATAAAAAGCATATAGAAAATTTACGTTTCGTTGAACATTCAAATTCGTGGTTATCATGTACCCACGAATTCCACCAAAATTGGTATCCAACGAATAATGAATTAATGAATCCACAGTTTTTCTTATATTCATAAGGTAACTAATAATTCTCACCCCAGTCTTAAAAAAAAAGTATCCAATGTATATTCAGCCTCCCATTTCCTCACCAGACATTGTAAATTCTGTTGATCATTCTTTGAAAACCTTTTAAAAAAAATCATAAATACAAATTTCGTACTTTTAAAACTCTATTAGGATCTGGTCGTCTGACAACGACAACGCAGATGATGACGACATCATACCATTAAACAATCCAAAAAAATGTTTTGCGTTTTTCTCAATGGTATCCCCCTTTTGCGCTGAGACTTCATTCTTGAACCATATCATCGACAATATTCAGGTGATAAATTATAGAAAATACTGGAATGATTTATCATGTTTATAGGGAAAAAAAATGAAAAAATAAAAAATGATAAGAACTAGAGGCTTTAAAGAGCCTGTGTCGCTCATCTTAGTCTTTGTGCATATTAAACAAAGGACACAGATGGATTCATGACAAAATTATGTTTTGGTGTTGGTGATGTGTTTGTAGATCTTACTTTATTAAACAATCTTGCTGCTTACAATTATCTCTATCTATGATGAAATTGGCCCAGAAGTGACAGTGGGAAATATTTTGTAAAAATTTTTAAAAATTTACAAAATTTATAAACATTGTTAAAAATTGAATATAAAGAACAATAGCTCCTTAAGGGGTCAATTGACCACTTTGATCAAGTGAACTTATTTGTAGCTCTTAATTTTATTGTACGTTATTGCTATTTACAGTTTATCTTTATTTATAATAATATTCAAGATAAAAACTAAAAGCTGCCCTCCCTTCAGGCAAGGTGAGCTAATAAAAATATGTTTAAAATTTCATTTTACTGGAACACAATGCTATAACTTGCTATGATGTAAAGAATATAACAAAATCTTTAAGCTTGATGAAAAAGGTGTGGAAACTAATTATTTGAGTGAATTTTCCAAGTCCAAGTACCATAACTCAAAATCATTACACTGGAACAAAAAATTGTACTTGATCTGTAACTTGTCATTAAAAAACTACTTACCAGTTATCAAATCAATATCTTCAAGCACGAAGAAAACAAGTGTGGAAAACTGATTATAACTGACAGACAGAGTGCAAACCTAAGGTCCCCTTCAACTTTGTTGGTAGTGGACTGATAAACTTAAAATCAAACACATGACCATAATACTGACTATTATCCTACCTTGTCTTGGTTAAGGCTAAATACATATGATTTCTTATGTCTCGCTCATTTCAATGAAATCTTCTGTTAGTTATTGGAATGTCCAAGGAAAGTTCTCTCTTAACAAAGATGTTCAGGTGCCTCTTCATTTCGGACACTTTCCTTACACCATCAAAAACCAATTCCCTGATGTGTTCTTTCACAAGGCTATCAAGTGGTTGGGAGTATCCTGAAAACTGAAATGAATAGGGATAACTATCAAAATGGTATACAGTAAAGGAGAATGTCATAACATTTATATCTAATAAGTAATGGAAGAATTCACATATATTGAAAAACATTCAATGAGCAACATTACAACCTATTAATTTTATGTGTATTCAGGGACTTTCTATACTAACAGGACTTGTTTCTTTCGATTTTAATTAATAACTAAGCAGACCGTGTAAAGCTACCACTGAACAAAACACTTAGTTTCGTATCTCTGATATACGAAGCTAGTAGTTATTTGCGTATTTCACAGTACATATTTGTTAATATAAAATCTGATTAATAGCCATTTACCATGACAAAAAATATAAGATTTTGAAAGAATGTTAAATTATCAAACTGAGACGTATTGTTTTGAAGAACACTCCAGTCGTGCAGAAGGGTTTACATATCGAACAAGATGGCCACCATTTGTAATTCACCAACAAAATACCTCAAAGTTCAAAAGATCTTATATTTAAAAAACTATCCGAGGAATCTTTTCAAAAACAGCATTTTGCAATGACAAAATGTATAAATTTTGATAAAAATGTTTTTTCGTTTAACTTGAACATACAGTTATGAAGAAAAATTCGTAAATATGAAAAAATTTGCTATGAAGTCACGTGACATTAGCAACAGCACAGTTCTGTCTGCAAATTTGTATAGACATGGTTATAAGTGACCAGTCCCGCTAGTATAGACTGTCCCTGGTGTATACAAGAATCAATGTGTTCTTTGGTCACTTATTGAATACGTTTTCAATATTTGAATTCTTTGATAAGTTACTCTCTTTATTTATTCATTGACAATTGGATTTATAAATAAACTAAAAAATGTAAGGAACTATATCTTTTTCTTCACATAAAGAATGAAATATTTAATAAAATATGAAACTGCACATCTGAACCAACATGACAAAAAAAGAATGATTGTAGGAAAGAAATTATAGAACTCACACAAATTAACTGTACTTAGAACTGTAAATTATTGCAAAATTTGTAGTTATTAAAATCTGCAGTGATCATTTCAGCTGTAATAAATTTTTTGGTAATTGCTTTAATTATATTTCACATTTTTGTCAGTTGTCATGGATTCATATTAATAAATGTACACACTAATTTCTAAATTTACAATGACTTTATAAATATTTTTACACTATTTGTATGCACTGTATTAAGATGATAAATATATATGCATTACTTCACCAATTAGATGATTCTGATGAGAGTTGGCTTCGGGAAGAAATAAGACAATCTTCAAGTCTTTCTTTACATGATTGAAATTGGCTGTTCTAAGGTTGGATGCACATTTTTTTCTCCTGTAAGTGCTATCAAGGCCATCAACCTGTAACATTGGATCAGTTTTTAATATTAATATAAATAAGTAATAATTATAAACATTTTTTGTCATAAAAGGACAATGGACATTATTGCTATACATGTACTTTTCAAAGTTACTACAAAGTAAACTCTACTTGTAGTACTAATTATATCCCCACCTGTAATTCAATGTATTGGAAAAGAAGATGAAGAACAAGAATGTGCACGGATGCCCCACTTGAACTATCATTTTCCATGTTCAATAGACCGTGAAATCAGGTAAAAAATCAAATAGTATTTAAATTAGAATTATCATACCATAAGGCACATGTGTACTAAGTTTTCAAGTTGATTGGACTTAAGCTTCATCAAAAACTACCTGTACCAAAACCTTTAACCTGAAGCGGGACAGACGGACGCACAGATGGACGCACGAACACAGACCAGAAAAAATAATGCCTCTCTACTATTGTAGGTGGGGCAAATACAACATCCAGGCATGTATCATCTATATTATCACTAAACTAGTATACATATTTGATAAGGGGCCAGCTGAAGGAAACCTCCAGGTGCGGGGGTTTCTCCCTACATTGAAGACCCATTGGTGGCCTTCGGCTGTTGTCTGCTCTATGGTCAGGTTTTTGTCTCTTTGACACATTCCCAATTTCCATTCTCAATTTTATGTATCACAATTAATTATAGGTGTTTCACATAAAACAACTTATAAAATACTAAATTTAATTCATTGATTTTGGTTGACTCCTTAGTATCAAAAGGTTATGAGGGTACTAATTTAAATTTAAATGATAAACTAAATGTACATTTTTTTTAAGATGGGTGGGCAGGCACTTCAATACTTAATTGAAAGGAGGTGTCGTTGGGTTTCTGTTACCCCACCCTTTTCATATAATTTAAATTTCAAAAATGTATACCTTTTCCCATATTATTTGGGATTCGATTGGTGTGTAATGTAATGTAAAAGTGGAATACCAAAGTGTCAAAAGAGAGAAAATTGGTTGATAAAACACTGACCAAGAAAAATTACTGACGAAGTTGTTGGAACTTTATTGAATAATATTTCTGATAGTTTTACCACCCTATTCACATATTTCCAAGCTTAAAAAGGTGACCTATTCCAGCAGCACAACCTATCACCTTGTTTATAGGAAGTGGACCCAGTGTAAAAAGGTTGCACAATGTACTTCCTAAAATCTACCAAACCTATGTAAGAGATAGAAGTATTATAATTTAAACTAATTCTAATCAAAACTGTTAAAATATATTAACTATTGAAGACATTAAAAGTACATATATATTTAGTTTGTATTTAACACATCAATCTGTAAAATGTACAATAAATTTCTTCTTTTTTATTGCTAAAAAGAAAATTTTGAAATACCTTTTTGGCAACAAGTTTCTTTTTATCATTCACGTGTCTGTCTGGCCCATGATGACAGTCCCACACTTCAGACCCCAAAAGGCAATACGAAATACCATCGAAGGGGATATGGTTATCCCACCAAATTTTTTTCTTGTCCAAATTATCCAAGTCTACAAGAGAAACTGAACCTGTTAGCACATGCAATATTGCCAGCGCACGTTATATAATTTTGGACTTAATTACACCTTATGTAAGAATCCTTGGTTTTGATTGGTTGATAGCCAGTGTATTTTTCACCAATTTACTGTTATCAAAAGAATATCGTTCATTTTTTAACGCCGCCTAGGTATATGCAAAAAGGATAAGCCTTTTTTACCCTCTATGCCGTGTTATTTGCCAAAAAATACTCTATCCGACTGGACGTTTGTAATGTCACGATCATCAATGTGATTTTAACGTTAACTACCAGTCTTGAGAATGAATTTCCCTCGCCTTACGACTCGCGAAAATGAACATTCTCTCGACTGGTATTTTTTGCAAATATCCCTCCTTTAATAACATGATATATCTGTTAAGTATATATATCAAAATTATAATTTACTTGTAATTATCAAAGAATTTAACAAAATATCTTTTTTGTGTTGTTAAATGGATTTACAAAATCAATAAGAACAAGCCTGTTGTAAAAACATGATGAAAGGAAAGAAGATAACTCTGCCAATGTTTCTAACTGCTGTGAACTTTACAAATAAGTTAAGGTCTAAATATGAGTATTGTTGTATTTAGCAGGATGAAAAAAAAGCTTATGAAATATTAAATATATTTCCTGCTGTTGTGTGGCAGGGGACAAAACATTTACCTTTCTGATTGAAACCAGCTTCTCTGTAGTATAATAAGTACTTAGAAGTGGTCTCCAGTTCATACTCTCTAATTGCAGCATAAGCAGATTCAATATCTGGATGATATTTTAAGTTTGTGGTAGACATTTTATTTAATTGTAGACCTGAAATGAAAAAAATATATACATATCTTCATGTACATGGTAAAAGTTGCAAACAAAGACTTTTTTTTTTAAATGATGTCAAGGTAACATTGATTCAAGGTGTCTTTTACCATTTAATAATTCATAGGCGGATCCAGGGGGGCCCGAGCCCCCACTTTCGTGGGAAAAATTTGGTTAATTATATAGGGAATCACTGGCAATGACTGGAGCGGGTCCCCCTTAGGTCAGTCAGCAGGCCCCCCCTTAGGCAAAGTTCTGGATCCGCCACTTGAATTAACATTAGATGTATGTTTCATTATAATACTTTATTCTTATCGGCTAACTGCACATCACGTGTTATTCCTTAAGCAATTGTATTACTCAATAAAACTTTTCGTTTAGAATAACATGTGGTCCCACAGTAAAGTGCAACTTTAGGTGAATCAAATAAAACTATTATAAAATTCGTGTTTTCATGATTATAGCTAAAAAATGTAATTATAAGTATTGAATGCTTCTTTTTGTAACTTCATAGGGTTGTAACAGTGTTGACCGTGCATACATTTTTAGAATGATGCGCTTAGGACTGTCAATGCTTTTACATCCCAATGAATTAACAAATAGAAGCATTCAATTCTTAAATACATGTAAGAATTTTTCTGGCCATGTTTAAAAATTTTGAAAAAAGGATGAAAGAGAAAGTAAATAGACAATCATGACAATAGGTCCAATCATTAACTTTCTGGCAAGGTTTTGGTTATTAAAACATTGTTAAACTTATATGTACATTACATTGATATTTGAAAACATTTGGAAAACATCTCACACTAGAGCTGATCTATTAACATGACGGTACCCAAATTGCACCTATAGCTATTTTGACAGTTTTTTCATCTACATTTTTTTATGATAATGACAAAAATGTCCATTCTGTGTTTATTTTGTAGCTGTATCCTTCTTTTTTATAAAGGTACACCAATTTGATTTTTATTCCATATGGAATCATAGAAAAATTGGTCTAAACTGACCTCCAAACCATCAATGATTCTGAAATGAGGAGTACCCAAATTGCATCCATGCTTAAATTCACATCGTCAAAAGTCTAATGACAGAGCTTTTGTTTAATTTCTTCAAATATTTTGAACAATTGGATATTAGTCCATGCTAACTCTTCATTATTTTTCAAATGGATACTTGTAACATATTGTATTTGCTCATTTTAAAAAGATGACGTTTTGATGACGTCGCATGACGACGTTTCAGTACATTTTGCTTTTTCAGTAAATACTTCATCTGTTGATAAATACTGTGAACGTTTTGTGCATATGTAAATAGTTTTACATATGTTGAAAGATGTGCTTAGTATCAAATCATAAAAATACAAATTGTTTAGTCTCCAGGAAATCTTGTAAGATTTTCGCTGCTAGTTTTGCTAAATAGGTGCAATTTGGGTACCGTTACGTTATATTTAATAAACAAAAGTCCACTCAATTATACCAGAGACATATATATAATATACGTGTGTAGAGTGGGGTGCTCATTTTCGCCACATCTTTCCATGTTTTCTACAGTTTATGTTCAGGTCTAAATGTTTTTGAAGTATACTGATATTTTTATATGAAGATAACTTCAAATGCAAAAAATACTTAAGCTTGAAAACCGGTTTGTTTTAAGAAAATCATCTGAAAAGTTAGATTAAAGGGTGTTTGAAATTTCCGGATGTTTTGTCAATGTGGGACACATATTCGCCGTTTTTACACATCTATTTAAAACCAAAAAACCGCAGCTTTTAACAATTTTTATCAAATCAATTGCTTTATAGATGAATAGCAGACATTTCAAAGGTATAAAGAATTCAAAATTAGGGCATCCAGTCAAATATTTACTTAGAAATACTTCTTTGAAATCGTTTTTTATTCAGGAAATTGTCCGAAAATCGTTGTCCGTTTTTCGGTCATTTTCGGTAGGAGCCGCAATTTTGTCTCAGTTTAAAAAAATATTATATTTGTTATAAAAATATAATTTACGGGTACAGTTCTTCCATTTCAGCCATCCTTTGAAGTTTTTACACCTCAAAATCCTTAAACGGCGAAATTGTGTCCCCGGCGAAAATGAGCACCCCACTCTATATATGTCTCTGATTATACTACTGTGACCTGAGACCTGAACTACTAGTAAATGTCTAACCACAGGAGTTTGAAATCCTATCAATAAGGGGGTAAAAATATACCCAAAGTCGACTACCACAGTAGAGATTCTCTCGAAATTTCAAACTCCTGTGGTCTAACGTAACTTCCCTTATCATCGTACCCAGTTAGAATCTATATTTTAAATGTTATTAGCTTTGTTCAATCATGCTAAAAATAATAATTGTAATCATAAGTAATCTGTAATATATAGTCTTTCTTCTCATAGATGTCCCCACGTGCATGTGCACGTGCGTTTTTCTATTTTGTTTACTTGTTTTAGCACGACCCATATTTACTTCCGTTAAGAGAACTTCCGAATGTACATGAATATTCATATCTACTTCTACGCTAGACTGGTTCCCGATCGCAATATTCAGTATGTTACACATATACCAATATAACGACCGGGACGAACTTCACGTTACCTTGAACTTGTTTACAACGTTCTTCAAAATCGGAGGTATTTCTAAACCAAACGTCGTCTATTGGCGAACTTTTTAATTTTGGCGTCTTAGGAGACGCCCCTCACATGATGAATTCCGAGATCCATCTCTCGAAGATATTATTTGCCAAGTTGAACATCATAATTAAAAAGATAAACAGGAACAAATGAAAAGAAAAAATGAAATGGTATAAATAAAAAAAAACTAGTTTTTGATTCCAGAACTTCGATCTGAAAAGAGAAATGATGAGACCTGAACGTACCTGAAATCATAGTTATCAGTTATTCTAACTTCAAATTTTTACTGTTTTATTTTTCAATGGATTTTCTTCAACTTTATCAAAAAGTTCTATATAATATTTAATAAGAAATTATGAAAAATATTGTTGACCATTGTCAAAACTCGGACCTTAGCGAGGAAATCAAAGTTGCAGTGGCTATTTTGCCGGCTCTGAATAATATATCTCTGAAATGGCTAATTTATCGGCAACAGCAATATCATGACTGTGTTGCGGGTGCTGGAAAAATAGAAAATATGTTTATTGTGTTGGCATGAGGTAAACGGAAGCCAAACTAAAAACTATTCTGTTTACCGTGACGCATACATGCATGTGTATGCAATTCAAATAACTGATCAGTTGTTTCAAAAGCAAGTTTAATTTTAAAAAAAATGATTTTTGAAGCTATGTGATTGACTTTCTTATATTGTATAATGTTTTATCAAATTTATGATGCAATGATATTTTCAACTTTTTTTTTTAACCAACAATTAATAAATCTTGAGTTTTATTTTCATATGATGCATGTATATATGAGATGGGTCGGACATTTATCGGGGCTCTAGTCCTATAACATATGACTTCGCATTCTTATTCAAGGTGGCACATTGATCGCAAGAACACTCAGTAAATAGAAATAGTGAATAATGCCCCGAGGTCATATGTTATATGACAAATCGGGACTCCAGGGCCAGGATCAGGTGTTTTTAAGCTTGGTATTAGGGGTCAATCCTTTCGGGATCCGGGAATTATTTTTTCGAAATTTCGTGATGTCGGGATTTCTTTAAATTCGGGACCTCGGGATTTCATATTATTAAGCCCTTGATTTCGGGATCAGCCCTTCGACCATGCACACTGTCATAGTACTATTCAAAAGTAAATATTAAATTTCACTCTTTGATACAAAGACCCTTCAAAATAACAAATTAACTATGTTGCTGGTAAAGCAGCCTTTTCTAGATAAATAGGCCATTTTGCCGGCTTGAATTGAAATATTTTAATCAGAGCCGGTAAAATAGCCACTGCCAATTAAAATATTGTACCTGTATTGACCAGATAATTTCCGATTAAATCTTTTTTTGATAGTATATTCAATTAATGCTTTTGACAAAATCTAGATTTCAAGGAAATTACTCGAGAAAATAAATGAATGGAATTTATTAGTGAAATTTCAGGTCCATTTAAGATTTTAATTCACCATTCAGGTCAGAGTTTTGGTTCCCAAAACATATTTTTCATGATTAAATTTTAATCTGTTTTTCATTTTACAAAATCTACAGTTGAAGAAAATACATTGACGTCGCGCAAAATACTGGTGATAATAACGTAACGTCGGAAATATAGCAAAAAGCCGTCTTATTTTCTTGTTTTTTACGTAACGTTTTTCTAATGTGATTTCTAATGTGTAAGCATTGATTCATTCAGGGTTTTTTTCATGGGAATATTTTTTTTCAGTAAAGATATTCATGTATATTTTATTTAACGAAAAATGTATATATATATATATATATACAACTCGTCTAAACATCAACCCAACAATGTTAGATCATATATATATATGTATTTTATATTTTTTAAATATAAGCAGAGCCACGTTGAATCATTTCATTTGAATCGGAAAGGTCTACTAAAATATTTTATGAGTGGCTAAACAACAGTGCATGATGTTTTATAATTTAATTCTTATTTCAATCCAAATTGTCCAATACAGAAAGAATGTCTAGATGGGTGTCCTCTGAAATAGTTATACGATAAGAGGCATCTACATCAGCAAGTATGTATAGCAGAGATTTCGTCGGTACCAAAGCAGTCTTTGTCTTTAAAAGTTTATATTTTAACGGATCATTGTCACTGATTTTGTCATAATAATGACCCCGGAAAACCTCGAATCCAGGGGGATATGTAGCACCCCAGCTGTCACTCTCTGCTGAATTCAATACGTGTGAACCTTTGGAAATTTTCATTAAATAATAGTCAAAGTTATCATCGTCGGTTTTGACAGCCACAACAGAGTTTATGGATACCAAATCTGATATGTCTTCTGAAAGAATGTCAGTGTCTTGTGCTACTTCTTCTTCGTTAGAAGTTTGTGTTATTTCGCGTGGCTTAATAGTTTTCTTTACCCCGGTATTTTCTACATTTAAACAGTTAAGATAATTCCCCAAAATGCATTGATCGCACGTGTAACAAGAGAGATCGGAAACAATGATTTCATTACATGTACTAGTAAAAACATGATGTATTTGTCTATTTTGCTGGATCGGCTTAAATATTTTGGAATTGTGTCTATCAATTGAGTCCACATATCGAAATACACTTCTTTTAAATAATGCACTTCTTGGCTTTTTAAGGCTACTTTCGCAGAACGTAAATAAATCCTTCGCATTCTGAATCACTGTATTGCCACGTAGAACAGATATGTCCGCCTGTCTTTTTATAAATCCCCCCGCGGCATCTTGAGGCCCTTTTGCATGGCTTGTTTCAAAGAAATTTCTATGGAATGTTTTATATCCGAAATCAGGGATGGCAGTAGATAAACTTCCTAAACAGTGCCGCGATTTATATTGGCTAGAACAACCGTCTGTGAATTCATGCATATGATCAACTGTGTATGATATTGAATCTAAATATTCCTTAACTTTCTTTTGGACATATTTTGTAAAATCATTATCATGTTGCAGGTCCGGGGAAATTACGAAAAAATGTTCCGTAATTATTTCCGGAAATTCTTCTGTACTGTCTACACCATCGTATTCTAAAATGGCGTGTCGGTGCATGACGGTTACATGAATGCTGCATTCAGTTCTTTGGAAGTAATTGGATTGGATTTCTTCTTTCTCGACACAGCGATAATTTTCCGAATAATCGTGGATGCATATGCAATGATTGACTGGCAAGTTCTGAACAAGACTTTTAAGTTGATTGCTTTGCCAGTTTGATCGGTGCTGGTGAGCGGGGAAAGTTTCGAGAAGCTTTTTTAAATTGAGAAACATTTCGTTTACGCTAGTTTTCTTTTTTATCAGGGTCAGTCGGCGCCTTACATTTTTACCCTTCGATTTTTCAGTTATATATTCATATTTTTGCCATTCAACAGTTGAAGACGACTGTGATTCGTTGGGTGAAAGTTTGAAATTACCAACTCCGCAAAGGCTACATTTTCGGTCAAGACAATTTTTTCTATAAAATCCATTTACTTTTGGACATAGCGTAATATGTATAAGGTCTGACATTTTCTCAAATACGGGATAGTCACTTTCTTGCGAATCGGTTTCCCTGTCACACGATTTTCTGAACTTCATACATGCTTTGAAAACAAGGTTTGCTTCCACGTGATATCTACAACAGCATGTATTTCTATCTTTTTCAGATGCAGGTCTTACGAAAAACGGTCGAAGTTTCTCAAATGCTCTTTGTCCAATTTTAATTTCCGGATATTTGGCGACAAAATCTAAATACGCATCAGTTTGTGTTTTTTCCAGCACGTGTGTCATATGCGAAGTATATAAGTTTGGTCCCAATCGTTCTCTTTTGATATCGGATTTGTTGCCGGTCGGGTGTGATATGCCATCAGAGAGCCAAAAGTTATAAACTGTTTTCTTTGTTTCTTCTGAAATGGAATCTTTTCTTGTTTTCTGTTGCGTAAGAGCCCATGCAGACGATTCACTTTTAAGAATTCTAGACCTAATACGCTGGCCTCCAGCAACCCTTCTTGCTGGCAAACCTAAATTTTTACACAGTTTAATTTTACCTCTCGAGTTTGCTAAATTTTCCCCGCTGATTGATGCAGTAACAGAATTCATTACCGAACGTGCATTCTTAGATCGCTTTAATTTTGTAGATTTTATTATTTCTTGAATATCTGCAACGACGGCCATTTCAACTGGCGAAACTGAATGTTTCAGATTAGCTATTGTTGGCGATCGAGGGGATCTGCGGGCCAAATAAGTCGATATAACTGCGCATCGTTTAGATGGAGATTTTGGTAAACCTTCTTTAAATTTTCTTAGGGCTCTGGCCTTTTCCATTCTGTTTTTGAAAACATTTGAACCTTCTGGTACAACAAGTGACATTGATGAAAGTTCTACATTTTTTTTACCTCTGTGTTTACGGACATTCATTTTATTTTTCAGTTTTCTTTCATTTATTTTCTTAGATTTCTCCCTTTGTTCTCTCTTTTTTCTTGCATTAATCGTTTGACTATATGTTTTTGTCTCGCTCTCTTTATTCTTGTACAACTTTCCATAAGATTTTCTACTCGTTTCATTTTTCTGAAGCCTTTTTCGTTCTCTGTTCCTAATAAGTATTTCCTTAGCCGAAAGTTTACTTTTTTTTCTGTTATTCATATTTCTGAAAGCATATTTATATTTGAATGTACACAAAATTTTGGTCTGATTTTTTTAAGTCCGATTATTTTAATTGATTGTTGGTTTATAAATACATTCAATAATTAAATATGAGTCTTTTTTGTCTCGTGTTTTATTTTTTTGGAACTAATCATTCTCCTGAAACACCAGAGATCATTTCGGTTGTTTGAAGGGATTGGTGCCTCTTGTTTTGTCTACGAAAATGATCTAATATGGTAACTCTTCTTTTAGATTGTTTCAGAACTTCCTAAAGTCAAATCATTTTTTACGAATTTTAATATAGAATAATATTTTTATTTCATTAAGGGAGCAACCATTTGATTTTAATGATTTAGTTCATCTCTGTGTTTCGAAGTGAAGAGTGGCGTCCATTTTCTTGATCTAGTATACATTAGGATTTCGGGGCCTACTCAAGACCTCCTCTGGGTGCGGGATTTCTCGCATGTTGAAGACCCATTGGTGGCCTTGAGCTGTTTTCTACGTTTTGGTCGGGTTGTTATCTCTTTGACATATTCCCCGTTTCCATTCTTATTCATTATTTTTTTACTCGAAACTCCTGTCTGCCTTTTTTTTACACTCAAAACCCCTGTCCTCCCTCTTTTTCAAATTTCATTCTAGCCCCCCCCACCCCCCCCCCCCCCCTTAAAAATCAAATGGAAGCACCCTAAGGCAAAAACATGCCCATATCGTTTCATGTTTGAAGATCGATTCTTTACAAGTTCTTCTTATAATTTCTTTTGCGTATTGACTCTGTGTGAAATATGACGTTTCATTATTTTTCGACGTTTTTTGTCTCATTGGACATTTTTTCTGATTTTTCTTTTCTTTATTTGCGAAAAGGATAAAATATAAAAACAGCCAGTATTTATATTATCATGTTCAGTATTTGTTGTAATTTTTGAAATCTGTATCAGTATTTTTCTTCTGATTTAATCGCGATACATCGTAGATCCCGAAATCGTCAAAATGGAATATTTGTTTGGATTTCAGATGATACGGGACATTTTTTCTGATTTTAGATTTTTTCAATAGTTTTTTTTTAAAACAAGTAAACTCAAAAAGTTTGGTACCAATTTAAACAGAAATGTTTGTAATTTATAAATTATAAATATAAACGATATCCTTTTAAAATTACCTTCAGTATATGAATTTGATCTTCAAAGTTTGCAGTTGGAGTCTAGATTATTTGTCACCATTACAAGATCAAAAAGTTGCTATGACGTCATTTTTCTACATGTATGACGTCATATATGTAAGTAAAATTATGTAATTCAAAACTTTACATATGGTTCTTAATTCCTTCCAAATGAGAACTACCTTTGGCTACTCAATCCATATTTCATTCTCAAAAATGTTTGGAGATCTCAATGTTCAATGTTACGCATTACACGGCAAAATTGCCTATTTCATAAAATTTCGCGCTTCAAATCGAAACCTATTCGTGAAAAAAATATCATGAAAAACAGATATTATGTTGCCATTAGATTGGGTAACGAAAATTATTTAGCGATTCTGCAAATTGTTGCGTCCTAAACGGACAGTTAGCCTTTTCGCCGATTTTTCTCGAATCACCTTCAAATTGTCACCAGTATCTTGCGCGACGTCTTTGAATACTAAAAAAATTATTGAAGTTTAAACAAGTCTGACCTTAGATTTTTAGATCAGTTCAGGTCTATTCATTTCTCTGTTCTACTAGTCCAGGTTTTGGCATCAAATATTTGTTTTTTATTTGAAAAAAACATATTTTTGATAAAGTAGGCCAGGGTTCATTTAATAGAATTCTTATTTGAAGAAAAAAATCCATTGAAAAAAAAGCAGCAATTGTTATTTGAATATTTTGAGTCATATGTGGTAAGGTCTATTATCTGGGATTCTATTTGAAATGTATGGGGGAGGACACTGCTCAGCAGTATAAAAGAGGGACGAAAGATACCAAAGGGACAGTCAAACTCATAAATCTAAAACAAACTGACAACGCCATGGCTAAAAATGAAAAAGACAAACAGAAAAACAATAGTACACATGACACAACATAGAAAACTAAAGAATAAACAACACGAACCCCATTATGTATTCTAATTTCTTGATTATCTTCTGTTAGTGTTTTTGTACATCAATTTCATGTATCACTTAAGATTCAGTTTTATGTAATTTTTTGTTGTTTGTTTTGTAGCTTATTTTTAGCTCACCTGGCCCGAAGGGCCAAGTGAGCTTTACTCATCACTTGGCGTCCGTCGTCCGCGCGTCCGTCGTCGTTAACTTTTTACATTTTGAACTTCTTCTAGAGAACAACTAAATGAAATTAAACCAAACATGGCATGAATGTTCCTTATGAGGTGCTGACCAAGTGTTGTTACTTTGTAGCCGATCCATCATCCAAGATGGCCGCCAGCGGGGGACTTAGTTTAACATAGGACCCTATGGGAAATACATATAAATGTCTTCTTTTAGAGAACCACTGAATGGAATGAAAACGAACATAGCATGAATGTTCCTTATGAGGTGCTAACCAAATGTTGTTACTTTGTAGCCAATCCATCATCCAAGATGGACGCCAGCTGGGGACTTAGTTTAACATAGGACCTTATGGGAAATACATACAAATGTCTACTTTTAGAGAACCACTGAATGGAATGAAACCAAACATAGCAGGACTGTTCCTTATGAGGTGCTGACCAAGTGTGGTTACTTTGTAGCCGATCCATCATCCAAGATGGCTGCCAGCGGGGGACTTAGTTTAACATAGGGAAATCTTCTTTAAGAGAACCACAGAATGGAATGCAACCAAATTTGGTCTCAATCATTATTTAAGTACCTGTCATGATTAATATCTTTTTTTTCAAAAACCCAAGTAGAGTCAGGTAAGCGACACAGGCTCTTAAGAGCCTCTAGTTTTGTGGCACTCAGGGGTTTCATTATCTTTCAGGTTTACTGGTACTTTCCACGTTTCTAGGTGGTACTTTTCAATTTATTCCATGAATATCTTATGTAAAAATTCCTACATTTAGGCGGTACTTGTCAATAGCATAGGAGGGTAAAAGTACCGGGTACCGCCTCCTAATGAATGGCCTGCGGCACTCTTTCTTTTTTAAAGCTAATTTGCTTTTTGGTTGGTATTTCTTTTTTTTGGTCATCATGGTCATGAGTATTAATTTGTAATGATGAAGTTGGTAAAGCTTTGCTCACACGGAACGGCAAGCTAAAAAGGACCACAAAAAATACTATTGTAAAACAATCCATAAATAAATTTGATCTATGATACAATGTACAAGGACATATACAGGGGACTTTGGGAGTCAGATATGTATATTGCATCCAAGTAATGTGGCAGCAGCTTGAATTGCAATTGATGTAACCCACATATTTCATTTTGTGTACTTCAAAGTAATATGCCTTGTATATTATGTATATAATATACCTATTAAAAGTCATTGTATTTTCATCGTTAATAATAGCTTCCTATAGCTGTATAATGAAACCTATGGGAATGCAACCCGCGTATAAATCTCACTTTCTTTGGTATAATTTTCAAAGGTATACCATGATTTTGATTTTCATTGCCTTTGATAAGAAAACAAAAATAGAAAGTGTTTTTTTTTTTTACATTGGAACAACAGAGTCAGTGTGGGGCCACTAAGCTAAACTGCCCGCTTTGCACCAGCTGATATAAATGAATGCTTAGGGTGGGAATCGAACCCACATACACCAATTCTGTTGTCCTATATTTTTAAATGAATTAAAATTTGCTCAAAGAATAAACAAATTAAGTATACTGAGTGCCAATGAAAACGCAACACTTTTGTTTTTCCAAAAAATCTTATAATTTTATTTTATTATTAGAACTTTGTATAGTTGGTTGAAAATGACTTTTAAGAAAATTTTCGACAACTTTACGGTTGAGTGATTTTTGAAACAAATGCGAAGTAAGGGTTATTTTGAACGAACAAAAAACCGAGTTCACCGCTTTTCAACAGACGCACCATTTTCACGATTTTGTCATTTAAAGCTTGGCTAATGTCATGAATTTTCCCGCCCTTATTGTTAGGAAACTGCAATAAACATCTGAGTAAATGCCAGTACTTTCCGACAACCAGCGACATGCAGTTTTGGGCATGATCCAACGAAGCCTTTCACAGTATACAATTACGAGAAGACTGAAGTTGTAGCCCCTACAATAACCCAAATCATCCACAAATTCAACCAAAATGGATCATTTAATGATAAGCCACATCCCGGGGTTACTGTGCAATTAATTTCTTCGGAATTTTAAATCAACATTAAGAAATTAAAACTCAACCCTCTGAAGACTGCAATTCATCTTTAAACCTGTGATTCCAGAAATATTTCAAAATTTAAGAATATGAAATCTGTAGTCTCTTGTGTCTACAATGTATATCCAGATGCAGCATTTAATTTATTGCCCATTTCTTTGCAGAATAATCATTTTAATTACAAAACAAAGTATACGATACAACATAATATGAACTAAATAAAATAACATATAATTTTTATTATTATTTATATTATTAAAATTATTCAGTTCTTGTTTTGTTTTTTAAAACTAATAAGTTCTGTAGCAGCAGCTGATTGATCTAAATGGTATCATTCATCAATAAACAGATGAATTTGTTTTCATCATTAAAAATAATTGGTGGTCAGATAAACTGTTTACATAAAATATTTAGTTCACTACATGAGCATTTAACTCATTTATGTCAAATTATGAAGACTGCAAACAAACTATATATATAATACATGATATATAGAGTGGACCATATATCAAATGAAACCGTCAGAAGGGGGGGGGATACAAAATCTCTGAGATATTAAATGTCACTCTTTTTTGTTACATTATTAAACCTGATGGATTTAAACTTTTTTAGTTGAAGTCATGCACCAGTTTGTCTACACCCATAGTAAATTTTCAGGTGCAAATGTGACCATATGTGTAAATTACCTGTAATAAACAGATGGTCTTCATTGTATAAGTGCAATATAGACATTTCCCCACATATATGTCATATCTGGTCATACATGTATTATATAATTCTGCTTCAAAACTTACTGCTTACATTATCATGATTATAGCCCGTCGTCATACATTTATTGGTAAACTATTGCGGTGATTCAGCCAAACAAATTTGATTTTTTTCTTTATTCTTTCTTGTCCGATACTTATCAACTGCTATTAAGTCTTACAGGGTGTAATTTATAGGTTGACATTGGTCTGACCAACATACATTAAATCATACAAGTCCTTGTCGTTGGATGTGCTTGGAATAAATCGTTTGCACATTTTTTGTCTGTGTTCCAATTTAAATTATTAATGTCTTAAATCAAAGAAAATACTTTTTTGCAGAAATGTGCAAAGTCGTTTTGTTATTTTCTGTCTCCTAAGGCCAAAATTTAAAGCTTTTGTTTACTTGAGGCGGACTCCCAAATGCCAACTTCCGGTCCATTTTGAAATTTAAATAATAACCCCGTACCGGGACCTCGTGAGAGAGTATGGCTAATTAGGAGATAACTGTATTGTATTTTAAGCTCAGTCCGGGAAATCCACTAATTCGACAACGTTTACGAATTCGGAAACGACAGTGTTCCGAATTCGACAACGTTTACGAATTCAGCAAAAAGGCGTTGTCGAATTCAACAACCTATGCACCTAAGCGGCAATCGGCATTTACAAACAAAGATCGGCATTACCTTAAGCGGTCTTAAATTGGCGCCAACACTTCTTCTTCAACTTTTATTTTGACTGTAGAATTTCATCGGTGAGTTTTCATATTTTTTACACATAACTAACTGCCAGAATTTTTTTTTATGTATTCTCTTTCATGTCTTTGGTGGTATATACAATAGCATAAAACGATATCTATTTTCTTACACCATTCACAGGAATATACAAATGTGAAAGTATGGACCATTCCATTTGATATCTGAAAGGGGTGGAAGGGGTAAAAATATGAAAACCATGTGAAATGCTTTCTCGAACGATAGAATCCTTACCGTGTTTTCATGTTCTACCATATATCTCCTTTCAAGTCTTAATTTATAAACATGTGACAAAGAACGATATATGTGTACTTGATTGTCTTTCTCAGAGTTATACAAAAATTGGGCCAAAATGGGCTGTTCCATTTGATATCTGAAAGGGGTGGAAGGACTGAAAAAATGCGATTAGAAAGTTTTTTTGTCCTATTTTCTTCCCTTGTCGCCCTTTATACCATATCCTCACTTTATTTCATAATATAGCTCACAGTTGTGTATACTTTACCACTGTTTTGTTTCAGCAATGGCTTATTATGAAAAAGTAAAAGAGGATTTAATGAAATTAAAAAAAAATGACAATGAAAGAAAACAAGGAAAAAAAGATACAAATTTTATTGAAAATGACGTCACAAGACGTTCAACTTATTCAAGAAGGTCTACATCTTTGAAAATAGCGGTAATGCATTCAAGCATTGATGTTATCATTTGTTCTGTCATGTTTTCTTTTTTTCTAGAAGTTGCTGAGCATGTTAGTTTCTTATATTTTGACTTATCATTTTGTTGCCAGAAGTTGTCAAGTTTTCAACCTTACCTCACATTTGGTATATATTAAACCAATGCAATGTAGTAATCTGATTATCTTCTTTTCATGAGAATAATAAGTAAAGTGAATCCTAATTAAACATGTCCATAGAAAGCATAATATTCATTCATGATTGAATATTTAAAGTAATTTGCTATGATTAATTCTTTTTACAATAAAGTATGTTTGTATGTCCACAATTGGTAAACACATTTGAATATATTAACTATTAAGACTGCAAAAAAAGATGCAAACAAAATATCATATGTAATATTCATAACTATAAATCTATCAAACTACTTAATATAATGATAAGTGTACATGTTCATCTATTCTATTCTAGGCCATGGAGTTGGAGATCCAGACACACTGTTCGGTCAGTTTGGAAATAGCACCAACATGGAGGAATGGCCGTATCCATTCCTACAAGTCAAAAAATGAAGAGGAAGAAGAGCCAATGGCAGAACTGGGACCAGCAGGGGATGCTCCAGCAGGGGAGGCACCAGCACCAGTACAAACCGGTGTACTTCTGGTGAACCCAGTAGCAGCAAGTCCTGCAAAGAGGAAAGTGGGTCCATCATTGAAAGCAGTAGTTCCCACAACCAAGCCAAAAACCAATAAGAAAGCATGTAGGGTATGCTCCATATCAAAAGAGACATCTTTTTGGCTTGGTTGTGGGTATACAAACCCACGTTCCAAAAGGCAAGACTGTTGCTATTGGGTCCATCAGAAGTGCATTGGTTTGTACCATAGGAAGAAAGAGGAGTTATCAAAGACACCATTCTTCTGTCCAAAACATGGACTGTCTAAATAAATTATTAATATATGTGCATTGAGCTTTCAAAATTCTATTTCTACTTCTGTTATTAATAAATATTAAATTATTTTTACACTTTAAATATTTTTTTATCTTTCTTGCAATTAAATGATAGTTTTAGCAAATATGTGCATATTACATCTATTATTGAGAACAGAGGTGAACAACAAAGAGAAGCATCAACAACTGAAGCAATATAAAAAAGGGCAAAAGACTAAAGCCAAGATCTAAGACCCTCAATGACAAAAAACAACATTTTGTGTTTTGGGGAAATCCAAAGCTAGCTGCCTGATAGTGGGTAACTCCTAGTCTATTGAAGTTCATGTGGTTAACACTCAATTTCATTTATTTGTGTAATACATTTCAGTGAGATGGTGATGTTGTCGTGCCATTGACCCATATCAGTTCCTTTTCATATTGAAAATTGAAAACTGAAAACTAAAAACTAAATGAAAAACACAGGCCCTAAAAAAATAGGAAGACCTCAGGTGCTCAGGAAGGGTGAACATTTCTATTTGTTATACATTGAGGAAGTGATGTCTTTGTGCCATTAACGCATATCTGTTCTTTGTAATTTTTCCTTTTTGAATGTGGTGAACATGGTCATTGTAGATTCAAATACATACAAAAATAACTTATGGTTTTCCTGTTTGAATTGTGTTACACTTGTTATTTTGGGGTCCTTTATAGCTTATAGCTAATGCTCCGTGTTGAAGGCCGTACTTTGACCTATACTTGTTACCTTTTTATACATTGTGACTTGGATGGAGAGTTGTCTCATTGGCACTCATACCACATCTTCTTATTTATATTTAACAACAAATTCAAATTAAATTTCAATTGTCACAAAAAGATAAAAGCAGCAACACAAAGTTCATATACATAGTACAACTGGGGACATTTTTGAAAATTTAATTAAGCTCATTTGTGTCTATCTCTGCGTCTACCTCCTGTACCCCATTCTTGACAATCTCGGCAAGTTCTTCGTAAAGGTTAACATGACTGGTCTTGTTTGCATTAGTAAAGTTTTTCTTAAAATGGTTTGAATAGAATAGTGTTAAGTCTTCATCAACTATATTGTTGATTAGAGACAATATTTCTAATTTAAGTTTGCTTGGCCTTCGTAAAACGTAGATTTTACTGTCGCAAATTGAGTTTACCTAGCGACGCGGAGCGGAGATAGGTAAACGGATATTTGCGACAGTAAAATCAAGTTTTACGAAGGCTAAGCTTAAAATACAATACAGTTATCTCCATTCTAATGCCACTTATTAAATCAAATTTCATTTAATAAATATTTTGGCTTAAAAATGTCATAAATGAAAAAGTCCGCGAAACTGTTGCATAGTCTTTAGCATCTAAACAATGTGACGTCATATGTATACTCTGGATGTCGAACATGAATACTAAACGTATTTTACTTTTCGTACGCTTCAGAATGGTTTCAATATAGACAAAAAGAAGATTCTGAGGCTCAAAATGTGACAATCTTGTTTATTTTTTGAGAAATTACATACCCCAAAAAAAAATCGGAATTCAAAATGGTGGCTTTCTTAGTTACGGACTGTTAGAACGTGGAATCTAACCCCTCAAAAGATTTGTCAACGTCCAATGAAAATTATCGTTACAAACTAATTTCATTAGAATAACTAATACCTGGAACGTAGTACCGGGAACCAGGATACTTCTACGCTATCCCTTCCAACACAAGCGGAAATTGATTGACGCGGTGAATTATGGGCAATTGTTTACAATCACAGATTTGGCGGGAGAAAAAGGCGGAGCATAAACAGATGATACGATTAGTAAACTCCTTAGGTTATATTACCTATTTTACCTGTTCTCAAATACTTGGAAAAGAAGGCGGAGCATGATTAAAAGTAAACACCTTAATAACAATGGAATTTGACAACACGTGTTTGCATTGTCAACACAAGGATTTGTATAGTCTTACAAATCTTTGGTCAACATTATTTTGTAATTTTTGATGTGAACAATTTAAAAATGGAACGAAGCCGAAGGCGTAAACAACTTATGAAACATAGTGAAGTTGATCTAATTGAAACTACTTCAAATTGCTACCAGTTGGAGGAAAATCTGTTGAGAAAGTAGCCTATATGTTTAAGAAAATGAAGACACTTATGTATGTGATGCATGTTTTAAATCTCTTAAAACAATATACAACAGCCAGAAACAATGCAAACAGTTGACTGACACTCTCAAAAAAGTTACTAATAACTTTAAGAATCTCACCATCAAGTTAGAATATGTACATAGTGTAAGGCGAAACAGGGACTGTTTAACCCCTTCTAACACCAAAAGGAAAGAAATTCAGCCCACCCAGAGGATTAACTCCCAAAGGCAACAGAAAGATACTGCAGTTCTCTACACCCATTCCAAGAACTCACACTCAGACTTACAGAATCAGTCCCCTGGCCCTGGTCCCAAAGTTAAGGTAAATACAGGCGCGGATCCAGAGGGGGGGGTTCCTGGGGTTGGAACTCCCCCTTTTTTTTGACCGATCAATGCATTTGAATGGGAGCATATAGCTGGAACCCCCCCCTTTACTCTGGGTTGGGACCCCCCCCCCCCCTTTTTAAAATGGCTGGATCCGCCCCTGAAATATACAACATGTACATGTATATATAAGATAACATTAAATTCTTTAAACTTAATATGATCATTGAACATTTTTTACATGTAAATTATAAATACCCTGACTTAAGCCATGATTATTTAACTTTGTATCTCCCACTTCTTGATTTAGAAAAAAATCAACTCAACATACATGACATTTGTGTTACTTATTTGAAACATGCATGTATCTCAGTTTTCTGGTATTAAGGAATGCAACAAGTTATGCTAACGTACATATACAATGTACATGTAGACCAGTTTTAAATTTGTAAGCTTTTGTAAACAATCATTTCTTTTTTTTGTTATTTACATGTATAAGCATGTTTTGTCCTAGTGTACATGTATAATATGTGACTATCATTTTTGTTGAGCCTGAAACTTTTGTTGCAGAAAGCTAGACATACATGTAGGGATAGTGTTCCGGCGGCGGCGCTAGCTACATGTAACTTCTTAAAAGCTTTATATTTTAGAAGGTGGAAGACCTGGATGCTTCATACTTTAATTGTATATAGATGCCTCATGTTACCAAGTTTCTGTCAGTCACATGTCCAATTTCCTTGACCTCATTTTCATGGTTCAGTGACTACTTGAAAAAAGTTAAGATTTTTTGTAATATGAAATACTCTCTTATTGTAAGTAACAGGATACTATATTTGGTATGTGCATACCTTGCAAGGTCCTCATATTAATCATACATTTTTCACTTGACCTCAACCTCATTTCATGGATCAGTGAACAAGGTTAAGTTTTGGTGGTCAAGTCCATATCTCAGATACATGTACATGTACTATATATATAAGCAATATGTCTACTGTAATCAGTGTATGGAAGGACTGTAAGGTGTACATGTCCAACTGGCAGGTGTCATCTGACCTTGACCTCATTTTCATGGTTCAGTGGTTATAGTTAAGTTTTTGTGTTTTTGTCTGTTTTTCATATACTGTATGCAATAGATTACATTTTGTACTACAAAAATATTTATATTTGGTGTATGGAATTATTGTAAGGTGTACATGTCTAGCTGGTATGTGTCATCTGACCTTGACCTCATTTTCATGGTTCAATGGTCAAAGTTAAGTTTTTGAGTTTTGGTCTTTTTATCTTACTATATATATGCAATAAGTCAACTTTATTTGGTGTATGGAAATATTTGATGACTATATGTCAGTCGCTCAGATTGAATTTGACTTTGACCTCATTTTCATGGTTCATTGCTCGGTGTCAAGTTTTTGTATTTTGGTCCATTTTTTTTTAAAACTTTAAGCAATAGCCATTAGGTCAACTATATTTGTTGTATGGAAGAATTGTTAGCTGTACATGTGTGCCTAGCATGGTTCATCTCACCTTGACATCATTTTCATGGTTCAGTGGTCAATTTTTAGTTTTAAGGGTTAATGTTAAGTTTATGTTTTAATTGTAATTAAGCTTTATATTTAGGACAATCAACATAATATCAATGATTAGTAAAGAAGGAGAGACATTTCAGCGTGTGCACTCTTGTTATTTTATTTTCAACCGTCATGAAAGATTTGTATGCCCCATTTATGAGCATTATGTTTTCTGGTCTGTGCATCCGTCCATTGTACGTTCATTCTTCTGTTCGTCCCTCCGTCTGTTCCGCTTCAGGTTAAAGTATTTGGTCAAGGTAGTTTTTGATGGAATACACATGTTCCTTATGATATGATCTTTCTAATTTTAATGCCAAATTAGAGATTTTCCCCAATTTTCACGGTCCATTGAACATAGAAAATGATAGTGCCGATGGGGCATCCATGTACCAGGGACACATTCTTGTTGCATTGTCAGTTGAAAAGCAAACTCAAATCATAAGAACTAAAATGTTGGAATTTTGTACTTTATTTTACAGTTGTGTTATTATCTGTACATGTTATTCTAGTCATATATACTGTATATATATATATATATATATATATATATATATATATATATATATAGATATATATATATATATATATATATATATAGATATATATATATATATATATATATATATATAGACATAATAAAACCTTTGCAACATTAACCTTGATAAAGGAGGGCATGCATGCAGTACAAGATCAATTTCACATAATAGTAGTGCAGACCTGCAAAAAAGGTGGAGCTTTTTAAATTACATGTACATTTTGTATACCTGTCAATGCATGTATTTGTGTACCTGCAATTTTTACAATAGTTGAATAGTTGGTTTGTTGCAGGATGAATTAATGTATGGTTACAGTCATTCCTATATTTATATAATCTAGAGGAAGACCATTGTATCAATACTTGAGTACATGTAGCTCATTCTTTTCTCCAATTAATATATGTACATTATATTAAAAATGTCTATAATCTGATGATGAAATTGTATTTTTTGTTTGTCATCACAGGAGTCTGTCGAAAATGTAGAGGTGACATGGTACAAAATGTACATGCCATCATGGACAAAGATAATCCTACAGAAAGCCTATATGCACCTGTAAATACAAATTCTGAAGATACATGTACTACCATTACTACTGTCTCAGAGGAGGTAGGAATTCTATTTACAATAACCACGATAACAGATATGATTGAAATATTAGTGTGAGATGTTTTTGAGGGTGAAAATATATATGATATACATGTATATGTCGTGTACAAGTTGCAATTTTGTACAGGTTATAACATGTACAAAAATACTGTACATGTTATAACTTGTATAATGCAAAAATACAAGTTATAACATGTACAAAAGCACCTCGTACATGTTATAACCTGTACAAAATATTGCTTAAAAATGGTTTTAACTTGTACAAAATCGAAAAATAAGGATATGTTTCTATTACTGTGAAAGTACTTTTATTCGTGGGGTACCAATTTTCGTGGTTTTCGTGGATGACTTTATCCACGAATTTAAGTGTCCAACGAAATAAAACAACCATTGTCCAAATCAAGTCATGGAAAGATCCCCATCGGTAGGTTTGACTATTGATATGATCTAGAGAAATATTGAATAACGCCAAATCCGAGAATACTTTAGTAGCAGTCACAGAACTACAACCGTATGCAGGATTATACCCATTTAATCTTTAATAACCTAAACTGTACAACTGTTGATCTTTTTATTCTCATAAAAGATATTTTTGATCGACGAAAGTCAGATTTCCGGTATTGATATGCCAGTATGATAAAGTGTTCATTTTATATCCTCATAGTTCTCGTACATATGGGAAATAATAATTTCATGCTGGGCTTGATTTTGATAAGAATTATTTGACAATTCAAGGTACGTTTAAAGCATTTGTTTATGTTACTGTTTTCTTTAGGTGACATATTTATGGCCTAATTAACACCTTTGATGGTCTTTAATCTGTTGATCACTTTATCATGGGTTAATTAGTGTTATCACTACGATTTACAGATTTTCACGGGTCAATGTTTACTTTGCAATTTCCTTCAATCAAGACTATTTGTAACCTTTGTTTCTAAAGGCTTTAGTTTTTCAATTATTTTTTTTATTAGAAAACTAAAATCCACGAATTTAAAAACCCACGAACATGTTAATATTGATCAAACCACGAAAATTGATACCCACGAATTAAAGTACTTTCACAGTATCGCAACAGATGTTATTGACCTCAATAATATTTTCATAACTTTTTTATTATTCCTTCATGTTAGTGTGTTTTGTCCTTTTTTGATACGGTTAATGTCCAGGGGTCGGTATTACAAAGAGATCCTAAGACTTGTCATAAGATATATCTTAGGACATGTCTTATGATCCTCTTATGACTATCTATGGGCATATCTTTATTTGATGAATTATAATTGTGAGTGTCCACTCTGAAGGCAAAAGTAAAATAATTTTATTCTAGTTGACACTAAAAGACATAAGAGGATAGCCAGGACAGATGTGTCTACAAATAAAATTGGGAATTAAAATGGGGTATGTGTCTAATAGTCAACAACCAGCCAATGGAGCAGACAACATCCAAAGGACACAAATACATGCTTTCAAAGTAGAGGATGTATATTCTAAACATCAAAATGACATTCGCCTCATGCATTGATCTTATAGTTTATAAAAAAAATTGAGTTATAAATTTACATAAGTCATGCTGAAGGCCAAAAATGTTGAAGAGTAGATCCAAAAATATTGATAATGAAGCGTGGTCCAATGAAAACTATTTCAGCTCTCTCTTGCTTTTACAGAGTAAGCATATAGACATTGTTTTAGTCTTTAGTTAGATATAGGAAGATGTGATTGTTTTAGTCTTTGCATGCTATAAAACGAGAGGGAGGAGTATTACCCAAAATTATTAGGCATCGTTCTTAAAATGTTTGGAAGAATTTAGTTACTAGTATCTAATGTAATTGTCATTGAGGAAATGCAAGCTTTTAGTAAATAGTGTAACACTTATTTAAGCCATGATGGACTATATAAAACATACAATTACATGAAAACACATTTTGCCAACATAAGTCATGAAACATATATTTCTGAAACTTTGTGATCATTGTCAGAAAAAGACACGTTCTGGCCTATTTATTGTTGTTCTTTATGCATTGGTGAATTTAAAAGTATATTTTACTTCTTTAAGATTTATCTTAAATTTTGTACAAGTTAAAACCATTTTTAAGCAATATTTTGTACAGGTTATAACATGTATGAGGTACTTTTGTACATGTTATAACTTGTATTTTTGCATTATACAAGTTATAACATGTACAATATTTTTGTACATGTTATAACCTGTACAAAATTGCAACTTGTACACGACATATATACATTGTACATTCATGTAAGAATTTACTTTTGGGAAAGTCAGTACAAATTGTGTTTTAAAATTAGTATTACAAAGTAGCCATTTCCTAGAAACTGTAATTATAAGATGCTATTGATTTATAAAAATAAAGTATCAAAACATATTTTTTTTCTCCAAGTAAAACAGTAGAATGTAGCAGTTACATGTATGTACTGACATCAAAATCACATATTTTTCAAACATTGCAACAAAATATTGGTTCATAAATGACTATCATGCAAATACACTAAACTGCCAATAATATGCATCATCATGCTTGTAAGATGTTGATGAAGATGATCCGACCTTCCATTGAAGGCAAGCTATTTAAAAAAAGACTCCAATACTAATAGCTTCTTCATTTTTCTTCTGAACTCCAGAAAAAATAGCAAGATTTAAAATATTGAAAAAAAAATTGTAACACACATTAGCATAATTAGGAAAGTAATATTTTCTGATTTCCTACAACGAAAATATAAACAGGATTTTGCAAAAGATATATCTGTTAACCAATTTCAAGTATTTGACCAATTTTTACATCCCTTTATATTTGTTTTAGCTATAAATAAGCTTTGTGTAAATTACAAAATAAGCCACATGAGGTCAATATTACATGTATGTGAAATATTGTAAATTCATATATATATAATATTGCCCTAAGTTCATTTGATGTATACAATCTATTTCTTTTATTTTGATACAGAGAGCAAGCCCAGACAATATATCCTGTGATTTCCAACAGAACAAAAATGATGAATATCAGGAAGAAGATGCTGCAAGCTGTAGCACACAGGTAAAATGAAAACCTTAACTGTCCTAACTTTAATGGCCAAAATACAAGGATTTTCTAGTTTGCAAACAATTTATTGGTCCCCTACTGTTGAAGGCAAAGGTTTTCACTCTGGGGTGAGTACACAGTTATTGTCCCTTGAATTTTTGTTGTCCACAATTATGTTCCCTAATGTACATGTGTCCGTATTGTGAGTTAGAGCCGATAAAGTTTTCTATAATTTTGATATAATTTGTCCCAAAAGTAGAACAACACACTTTAAGAATTTTATTGAGAAACTGCGGTGGGATATTTTTATTTCCATTTATTGTCTTAAGGAAATGCACCACAAAATAACTGTGTTTCCTCAGACCCTCTGCATGTCCATTCTGTCAGTCCGGCAAATCAGTTTTCCACACTTTTTCCTGTATGCTTGAAGATATTGATTTGATATTTGGTATATTGTTTTATCATGACAAGTTACAGATCAATTTTGGTTTTTGTTCTGATCTGATAATTTTGTGCAGAATTATAATTGAACTTCAAAAAATTCACTTGCATAATCAGTTTCCCAGATTTTTTTCGTCATGACTGAAGATTTTGACTTTGATATTTATTATTATATGTTGTAAACAAGTTCAAAATATTGCACTTTTAATTTCAAAATATTCATTTAACCATGTCAAAATTTCATAATGCAAGAAATATCTCTGTATAAGCTTGTCAATACCTTTTGTGCCTAATTTTCAAATTGGACAATGTTAATGTCTAAAATGTCCAAAATTTAACTTTATTTGACCTCAACAAAAAATTATTTCTAGGGGACCTAGATGTGCTTAATTGAAAAAATTAATCTAAATTTTAAAGATTTTTTGTCTGCTTTTTTAAATTGGTCCACATAAAGGTTTAAAGGATTCCAACTCAAACTTATTTTGATTTTAACCACAATTGAATTCTTGGGATACTTTGTGTAATCTACACATGTATTTACTTTTTATACAACCGTACACAAAATTTGAGGTGGTATATTGGTATCATGTCGTCGTCGTCAGCGACGTCTGAAGATATTTAGTTTCCTGACAATAACTTTAGTTTAGGTGAATGGACTCTATGAAATTTTAACGCAAAGTTTGAAACCATAAAAGGAAGGTTGAGGATTATGGTCCCAATAGTTAACGAATTAAGAGCATAAAAAAGGGCCCAAAGAAGCATTATTAAACCCCATGCATTTAAGTTGCGGAGGGTATAATGTTTTTGCCCTGTCCGTCCGTCAGTCCCGTTTCTTGTCATCACAACTCCTCTCAAACCACACAACAGGATTTCACAAAACCTTTTTAGATAATAAGGACATACAATGTAGTTGTGCATATCGACAGGAAATTAGGATTCAAATTTTTTTCTTGGAGTTACGTCCCTTTGAACTTATTTACATTAATGTACTACTACAACTCCTCTGAAACTACACAACAGAATTTCATGAAACTTTGTAGATAATAAGGAAATATTATGTAGATGTGCATATTGACAGGAAATTAAGATTCATTTTTATGTCCCATTTATGGGCATTATGTTTTCTGGTCTGAGTCCGTTCGTTCGTCCGTCGCTTTGTCCGTCTGTCCCGCTTCAGGTTAAAGTGTTCGGTCGAGGTAGTTTTTGATGAAGTTGAAGTCCAATCAATGTGAAACTTAGTGCACATTTTCCCTATGATATCATATGATCTTTCTAATTTTAATGCCAAATTAGAGTTTTCACCCCATTTTCACGGTCCACTGAACATATAAAATGATAGTGTGGATGGGGCATCTGTGTACTAGGGACACATTCTTGTTTTTTTCTTACACTTATTTAATTTCTCCAATGACAATGTGGGGACATGGGGTATGTGAGCGTGCTCACTAAGGTTCTTTCATACTATTTTCCAGACAATTATAAACTTGTGTGTAAGTGTATGGATCGTTTTTTGATACATGTATGCCGAATCTAACTGTGTATTTAGATTTTTTATTTTTGATCCCAATTTCAAATTTGTCTACATTAAGGTCCAAAGGGTCTTAAATAAACTGAATTTGATTTTAACAAAAATGAAATCTTTGGGTTCTTTTATATGCTAAATCTAAACCTGTAGTTAGATTTCTTTTTATTATGGGCCTAGTTTTCAAGTTGATCCAAATCATGGTCCAAAATTAACCTTTGTTGATTTCAACAAAAATTGAATATATTGGGGTTTTTGATATGCTGAATTTAACTGTGTATTTAGATATTTGATTTTTTGGCCATATTGGTCAAAAGGGTCCAAAATTAAACTTTGTTTGATTTCATCAAAAATTGAATTCTTAAGGTTCTTTGTTATGCTGTATCTAACCACAAATTAAGATTTTGGATATTGGACCTAAATAGGTAGATTGTTATGCGTTACTTTTCTACATTGACTAGAGGTATAGGGGAGGGTTGAGATCTCCAAAAAATGTTTAACCCGTCACATTATTAGGAGCCCCTGGCCTTTGTTAGTCTTGTATGGTATTTAATTTAAGTTTCTTGTGTATAATTTAGAGTTAAGTATGACGTCCATTATCACTGAACTAGTATATATATTTGTCTAGGGGCCAGTTGAAGGACACCTCCGGTTGCAGGAGTTTCTCGCTGACCTTCTGCTGTTGTCTGTTCTATGGTCGCGTTGTTGTCTCTTTGACACAACTTTAGATGTCCAAATTAAATTTTTTAAGTTCTTGGACCAATTTCATTCTCTGTCAGAAACCTATGCTGTGTCAAATATTTAATCACACTTCAAATTCTGAGCTGTATCGAGCCTGAATGGTGTGTCCATGTGTTGCAAATAATGATTACTTTCTGATAAATTTGACCATGTTGAGGCACTTATGTCCTGACTTTTATCAAATATAAACTGACTCAGCTTCATGATTTTATCTATGTAGCCTCAAGAGATGGTTTGAATCTCAATTTTATCTAGAATATCATAATATTTCTTATCTTTTCAGATTTCAAATGCTGATTCTCAGGGTAGTTTGTGGTTACCGAATAGCCAGGACACTGACACCAGTGAACATATGGACAACTCAGACATCCCTCATTATGATATATCAGTGAAACATAAAGCACTTGATAATTTTTTGCAATCCTGTGGTCTTAGCCCTGTGAAGAAAAACTTAAAATCAACTGGAATCAATCATCAGAACACATCCAATTTACTATTCAATGAAGACCGAAAAGATATTTGAACATGTGGTTAATGTTCTTGCACCAGGACAAGGAAGTCATCATCTACATTCAGTCATGAATTCTTTTCCTTCAACATCATCTGACAAAACGCTTGAAATTTTATCTACAGCTTATGATTTATCATCTGATTGGGTAACACAGAGACAGATTTTGTCAGTATTTGCAAATAACTTTACTTTTAAAGAAATGAGTACTTATATTCCAAATTTAACAAAATATAGATATACAGCAGCCAGAAAACATGCTTCAGAAAAAGGACAAGGACAGCCTGTATATTTTTCACCATATACCCGCAAAGGGTTGTCTGAAAATCGAATTGAATGTTTTATTAATTTTGTTATGTCTCCAAGCGTAATGACTGATTCACCATTTCTGGAAACAAAATTAAAACTATCAAATGGAGAACTTTATCAAGTACCTCAAATAATTTTGAATAGTGTTTGCTCTCGTGTTGTAGAACAGTACCAGACTTTTTGTAGGGAATCAGGAATTGGTGATGTGGCAAGTGACAGATCATATATGAGAATATTACAGCCCACTGAACCTAATATCAGAAAAAGTATGAAAGGTCTAGATAACTATGCAGCTGATTGAGCCAAAGGTATTGATGACCTGAAGAAAATTGTAAATGTATTGGGCAAAGAATGGGAAGATGGTATATTCCAACAATTATTCAACTGTAAACAGTATTTAAAGCCTGATTATAAGGTTTGTTTTTGGTATAGATAAAGAAACAACATGCAATAATGTTATAATTCATGAGACACTAATCCCGTCAACGCAGAACACTAAAATATATTCAGAACAAGGTCCATAGGTGACTGCAGCCTTCAACAATGGAATCACACACTAAGTAAGCTAAGGACAAAAAAAAAAGAAGTTTGAAAGATGAATTAAATTTCGATTTGAAAATGTTGCAATGATATTTATATTTTCCTTACAGCTTTATGATTCTTTAAGAAATCCTACATGCGCCTAGGTGGCTGAGTTAGTCTAAGTAGTTATTACTGTAATCACTAGCCAGTCAACACTGAGCTTGTTATTTCGAACCCAGTGATTACAAGTGCACTCCATTTCAATGGAAGGTCAGTGGTTTTCTTCGGGCAATACGGCTTCCTACGCCAATAAAAACGTATTTCCTACACTCTTTCATGTCATTCTAAAATGAAAATAAACAAAGTTATCTACCTTGAATTGATTTTTTTTTTAACCTCTTTGCTTATACAGATGAACTGCATTGTTTTATATGTCTATTTTTAAATCTGTGCTCTATGACGTCAGCGTGCAAAAATCAGATAAAGCCAAATAAAAACATATGTGTGGATCGAGTTACCCTACTTTTCAGTGGTTCAATGGTAATTTGGAATTAAAGCAATTTTCTAAAGAGTAAATATAATTCTTTTTCTCCAGTGATAATATTTCACAATTCTATTGATGTTGTGGATAGTATAAAACTAGCATCAACATGATCAAAATTCAATTTTAATAAAAAAAAAAGAAAATAAAGACAAACAATGAAGTTCATCAGTATAAACAAAGAGGTTAAAAAAAAATTCAATTCAAGGTAGATAACTGTTTATTTTCATTTTAGAATGACATGAAAGAGTGTAGGAAATACGGCTAATCAATATATTTGTAAGATGATACACATAAGTGGGTCTCTCCTCAAATGTTAATATTTGCACAATAGATATTATAACCCATTCATTACCTATTGAAATATATATGTTAGTGAAATAAACAAATGTTATTGATATTTTTTTTTTTTTTAAGGAAACAAAAGCAAATTTAGAGAAAATAAATCTGCAATTGAAAGAAAAGAAGGAAGAAACAGAACAAATCAGGAGGAATTGTCAGGAAATTATCAAAACTTACCAGGTATGGTTTAAATACCTATTTTAGGAATAACAGTACTGTAGTTGAAGAGTTGCCACCGTCAATTGTAGATTTGACGGTCGCAAATGCAGTTTTACTGGCGACACGTAGCGGAGACAGTAAAACGGAGATTTGCGACTGTCAAATCAAAATTGACGGTGGCAACTCTTCAACTACAGTACTGTTATTCTGATTCTGATGCATTACAAAAAGAAATAATACAATAAAACTTGAAAAAAGGTCTAAATTTGACAAATAAAAAAAAATCCGCGAAACTTCATGAATGATTTTGGCGCAAAGATGTCATGGCTAAACGTGACGTCACACAAATGAAAACTTACAAACTGGAGATTATTACGTTACCAGTACGATTCAAATTCGGATAAAATTACATTAAAACGGCGAATTCGAGGTAGGTGTTGTTTTATTTTTGATTATATAGTAGTAATCGAACATTTGTTGATTCAACAATTCAAAATGGCGGGTTCATCCTTAGTTACGCCTGGTCAACTGCGGATTTGACAACAACTTTTAGCCAATGAAAAAAAATGTTGCATACAAATTGCATTAGAATCTGATATTGACCTGAAAGAACAATGTAAACAAGAAATTTTTAGGATGTCTTTATTATTGAGAAAACTGTGACAGAATAGTTAAATTAAGAATGGAAATGAGGAATGTGTTAAAGAGACAACAACCCCGTCAAAAGGCAGAAAACAGCCCACGGCCACCAATAAGTCTTCAACACAGCGAGAACATCCTACACCCTCTACTTGCTATAGGTATAGCAAATACAAATACACACACTTCTTTCACATAAACTTATTGAATCAATTGAAATAGACACTTAAGTGTTTAAAAAATGTTTAAAATCTTTCGTTAGATGAACATGAAATTTGAGGCCAAAATCAGCCCTTACTCCTTTCATGTTTCTCACTAATTATGTAATTTAAGCAAAACAATCTTTTAAATTCAGTATACTTTGTCCCCCCATCCCCCACTTTTCCTAACATAAAATCATGGATCTGACCCTAATACCAGAGAGAGAAGATTGCCACATTCAAACACCAGATTTTGAATTGATAATTAGCAGAAACATAAATAATGTACAGATTTTGTTATATTGCATGTCTATCTAAAATTTCATAATTAAAAACAAAATATCCTCAAAGTTGTTATTGACTACCTTACACATGTAGCTCATTGCTTTCGGATTTTTTTAAGAAGTGTAACTAGACATATACTAACGGAAATAATATTAGGAATACATGTTACATTCATAAACAAAAAAAATAAGTTTCTATAGGCATAAGAATGTATAAACTAAACTTTGTCAGATGAATAGGTCCAATTTGGACGGCAAATTTCAGCTTTTTATTGCTCTGCTTGGCTATGAAAAATATAAAATAAACTATCGCACCAACCTTGCACCAAAAAGATTTTTTATCTTAAGTTTGATATGTATGAACTTGTCAAAATGTTAAAATTTTTAATTGGTGCAAGTATAGTAAGGTCGTCAAAATTTAGAAAAAACATCAAAATTTCTGTATTTTTGCTTATATCCCAAAGTATGACGTCATTTGCCACTACCATTGTGACGTCATTGAACTTTTTTTTTTTTTTTAGATAAAAACAGTTTTTATTAATCATTGACTCATATTCAAATAATTTATGGAGAAAAAACTGCTCTGTTCAAATTTTTTTTATCTTGTAAACTTGGGCCATTATAGCCCCTACTCCTTTGTCATAAAATAGGTTTCTGACACAAAACAAATATCAAGATCTTACAAATCTATTGCTCAATACTGTGCAATTAAAGATTTCTTCTTGAAACTTTAAAAAAAATTTGAAAAAAAATTTGAACCCCTTAAAAAAATTGGAACCTCCCAAAACTTTTTGAAATCCCCCTTGGAGCAATTACCCCCACACTTGATATTTGCCTTTCCCTTGTAGTATGGAACCTTGTACAATTTCAGAGAGATCCATACCCTTAAACACAAGTTATTATCTGGAAACTAAATATTTGCTCAATTTTGGCCCTTGTTTTTGGATCCAATTCCTGCATGAATGGGGTAACAACCCCCAAACTCAATCCAAGCCTTCCTTTTGTGATATGGAACCTTGTGGTACAATGTCAGATAGATCCATACAAGCTATTGTCCAGAAACTACAAACATGTGTTTTTGGCCCTTAATTCCAAAACTGTTGGCGCCATAACCCCCAAAATGAAACCAAACCTTCTACTTGTGGTATTAAACATTGTGGAATAATTTCAGAGCAATTGAAATACTTATACACAAGTTATTATCCTGAAAGTAGAAAAATGCTTGTTTAGGACCTCTTTTGGGGCCCTTATTCCAGTTATAAACAGTTGGAACCATCATCCTCAAAATCAATCCCAACCTTCTTTTCGTGGTATTGGGGCTTCTTATAAAATTTCAAATATCCATTCACGTAAACTAAAGTTATTGTCCAGAAACCAATGTGTCTTCAGAGGACACACAGGACTACGACATCATACCATTATATGATTCCAAAAATTGTTTTGCGGTTGTATAAAAATAGCTGTAATGTATTTTGCCCTTGATAATGTAAATACTCACATATTTAAGTGTTCAGAAAAAGTTTAAATAAAGTTGCTGAAATTCATTATTGTAATTGCAAAATAACTGTGTGTTTTATTATAGGAATCTGAGGAGATAAAATTCAACAGTCCAGATCAACAAGTGAAGAAAAACAGACTAAACTTTTACTTCAGAAGACAGAAAATAAAGACAAAGAAGAGGTAGATAAATGTTTATTGTCTGTCTTAATTTACATTGAGTATTCCTGACAAAGGTGAATCTCAGAAGCCCCTCTAATACACCAAATTTATAAAATATGATTTTCAATTTCTAGCCCTGAAGAGATACTGCCCCTACTTGCGGACTCCTAGTCTCCGAGAGTATCATCAGCTCAGGAGTCAGTGCATTGGAATTGACATGTACATAGATGCCAACCATTACGATTTTTCCGTAGTTTTTCCGATTTTGCGATAAAAACTACGCTATTACGGTCAAAGTCGAATAGTTACGGATTCCTAATCATCGACGTTCAATTTTGTAAAACGCGGATTTTTATCATTACTTTTCCGTCCTGGTCCAGTATTTAGGAAACGCCAATGTAATGCTTCCGGTTTTTCGGGAGTTATCAACCTATTGTTGGGTAACTAACTGACTTCCGAAGAGGCAAACTTGCATTTTATTAAGTAGCTTTCCCCCTTTCTCTACTTCTCCTTGACAAAACAAAAATGTTTGAGTCGAGAACATCTGAACAATTAATGAATGGAATACATACTACAGACAACATGTTAAATGACAAATTTTAGTGTACATCACTTTGCAACCACTCGTCAGTAATTTTTATTGGTAAATGCACGTTTATGAATGATTACTGAAAACTTTTCAAAAATACGGAAAATTTGATAGTTTGTTACTGATTGTGTCAAAAGGGGGTTGGCATCTATGCATGTATTATGAAACATAAAAAAACCACAAAAGAGCACATAAATTTTAAAGGTTACCATTGCATATTCCATACAAATATAACCAATTAACCAAATATTTAGACTGTTGAAAAAATTATTTACTGTAGATTCATTTATTTTTGTGGGTACCAATTTTTGTGTTTTGAGAGACAAACTTGCATATTCGTGGATATTTAATTTCGCGGTTTTGGCAAACTTTGCATACATTCCTTTAGAAAATTTGAAATTTGTTGAATATTTAAATTTGTGGTTCCCCTGTACCCACGAAATCCATGAAAATTGGTATCCAACGAATAAAAATGAATCCACAGTATTGGTATCAGCCGTGCTGTACCAATGCATTAAAATTTAACGACAGCTCGTAGAATTTTAATAAAACTTCTAGATAACTAATATATTTATTTTTATTTGTTTACAGTTATATACAAGAATTATAGTCATTTCGTACTCTAACCATTTCGTACCCTGACCATTTCGTACCTTGACCATTTCAAATATTAACATGTAATACCATTTCGTACCTCATGGAAGATTTAATATGTATGCCATTTCGTACCTCATGGAAGATTTATATGTTATTCCATTTCATATCATGGAAGATTAATACGTATGCCATTTCATACCTTATCGAAGATTTATATGTAATACCATTTCATATCTCATGGAAGATTAATATGTATGCCATTTCGTACCTCATCAAAGATTTATATGTAATACCATTTCATATCTCATGGAAGATTAATATAAATGCCATTTCGTACCTCAGCGAATATTTGTATGCAATACCATTTTGTACCGCATGGAGATTACTATGTATGCTTTTTGTACCTAATGGAAGATTGTTACTTGTCTTGGTGAAAACTGTTTCAAAGACGTATAGTCCAAATGCGCCTAATAAACAATTACTCAATCATGAATAATTAAAAAAAAAAACCAGACCTAATAAATATTTTATTGTACTGTTGATATGCATATACACAACAATATAAACAGAAAGCACTAATAAAAACAATCATATAATGCCAAAATGGCAAACGAGCACAAAAACATGAGATGAAACATGAGATAAAAACATGAGATCTTCTGCACTACATTTGTAAATGTCTTATCTATGAAGCATTGTAATTAATTTAGTGTGTGCTTAAAATATTGCACCTGTTGAAGCTTTTTTAAATTTACCAATTAGTCATCTTAACACAAGAAAATAGGAAAGTGATTAAAAAAAACTGTCCGGATTCAGACTCAGGACTATTTAATTTATTTTTACTAAGTTTAAAATGTTATACTTGTTTCATATTTTTTTTTCCTTTGCTTCAACTTCAAAATCTTTCCTATGACATAATTGTGAGTTATCTTCACCAGTACAAAGAAATGCGTGTATCGAAAACATCTGGTAGAATGGTTTCCGGATGATCTTGAAAGTTGCATCCATGTACCACACTTTGGTTGAGGATAAAATGTCTAACTGGCTATCAGTGGCAAAAATGAGGTGTCGATTGCTGACAACAACAACGTCTTTCCTGAAAAAGTTCTCTGGTAGAAAGTCATAGTTGGTCTGAAATAGGGAATAAACACTATTATATTACTATGTTTATTTATTGTAATAAACAAATTAGTAGAATGTATAATGCTATAAAATGTTTTATATTTGCTATGCGTTTGTGTTTTGCACAATGTTGTTTTTACTCTTCAATAATGTCTCATTGGCACTGATACCACATCTTCTTATATCAATTTTATTATATTTTCGGATAATAAATTGCACATTGTTGAAGGACGCACTAATCTTCATGTTGCTGAGCTGTGTTTTTACACTTCAATTATGTCTCATTGGCTTTCATACCACATCTTCTTATATCAATTTTATTATATTTTCGGATAATAAATTGCACATTGTTGAAGGACACACTAATCTTCATGTTGCTGAGCTGATTTTTTTACACTTCAATTATGTCTCATTGGCACTCATACCACATCTTCTTATATCGATTTTATTATATTTTCGGATAATAAATTGCACATTGTTGAAGGACGCACTAATCTTCATGTTGCTGAGCTGTGTTTTTACACTTCAATTATGTCTCATTGGCACTCATACCACATCTTCTTATATCAATTTGTATTATATTTTCGGATAATAAATTGCACATTGTTGAAGGACGCACTAATCTTCATGTTGCTGAGCTGTGTTTTTACACTTTAATTATGTCTCATTGGCACTCATACCACATCTTAAATCAATTTTATTTATATTTTCGGATAATAAATTACAGATCATATAATTATTGTAAATAATTTGATAATACTGGAAGAAACCATTCACTTAGTTCAAATCATACCTCAAAGTTTAAATCTGTTGGATCTTTTGTTCTGCTTTTCTCACGTAGACGATTAGTGGACGTCTGAAGGTTGTGTACATTAGGTCTGCTACCTGCTGGGGCTGTATGGTCGGAATGACTAACCATGGCTTCATTGACTATCTGTGCTGCTGGCTTGAAGACTTTGGTTGCGGCTTCTTGCTTAGACTGTGAATGGAGAAATATGTTAAGTTTGATTTCATATGAAACATTATCAATTAAGTAAAATCAACAGGCTCAAATATTAATTTATAGAAATAGTTTCTTTCTATCTATGTCAGTTAAACTCTGGTTGATAGTTGTCAACTTTGAAATCATACCACATCGCCTTTTTTGTATATTTTTCAAATATTTTTAAATTATGTTCTCAGTAATGATATTTACATAGGTAAAATTAATAGGAAACTATCTTCAGTTTGATAATTGCTCCAGGAGCTGAGTCATGGTTGTGTTGATGAGAACCTGGTCTGAAATTTGAACCAGACTGGATAACTGTTGCTGGACATCTAGATTTGTTTGAACGTACAGAGCACCACCAATATATTAAACCATTTGGTTGCTGACGCTAAAAAAAATGACAAAATTATGAACAAGTGAAAATAAACCCTTTTCATGCATGGTACAAAGAAAGACAAAACCATTACATGTAGCATTATTGAGGGTTATAATGTCTTTTACTGTCAGGCGACACACAGTCATTTTCGGTTACCGTTAGCGTCAAATTGATTAAAATTTTACCGTTGTTCGTCAGAGGTCTCTTATAAATGATAGACGAAAAAGGGAAATAGTTATTGCAAAGGAGTGGAGATAAAAAGAGAGACACATTGGGAAAAAAATGTTTGCATGACAAAGTTATTGCTCGCTTAGATATTTTTAGTTATACAAAATCACACATCGTGTTCCTAATTGATGTTCACATGCACTTACTTGATGTCTGCATAGCATGGTTATAACTTAAAAATAATTAAGTTTTCCATTTGTTATATTGTACTGTTGCTGTGTTTCTTTATTAATGATTGTGTAAACTGTATAAAAAAATCTTCATACCTGTTTGATTATTGTTACATATCATATATATATATATAGAGAGAGAACCTTTCATACATCTTAGTAAAAGATGTGTGTCGGAGTCAAACGACATAAGAACCCTGTAAATTACTAGCTTCTCAATATGGTTGTATGGAATCCAGATTGACAACTCATGGTCTGAGATCATGTAATATTTGCCACATGACGCTCATATTTCTTTCTACCATCATCATTTTATTCATTAAATATTGCTTCAAACATCGATGTTTAACACCCAAACAAAATGGAAGTAGTAAATACCTTCAGAGCTTCTCCGTGGTATATACTTGTGAAATATATAGACGAAATTCCGTATTGGTGTAAATCTAGATCTCACTAAAACAATTTTTGAATAACTATTTTGAGAGAACACTCACCAAACCAACACGAACGTATGGCAAGATATAACCATGCAGGCATTTAGTTTTCGTCAGACACAAGATAAATAATCTCTCTCAAAAACGTATATATGCATGCAGTTTCAAATATCAAGAACAATTAGCGGTCTATGTCTATAGGTCACTGTTAAGTCCGTTTACTAACTGTTTAGAGTCAGACATGTCAATTGTACATTCTTGGAAGCACATTCGACTATAGGAACTCTTTTCTGATAGTGTTGACAACGTAAGCTTATATGGTAATTCTGTTTATCTGTATACAAGTGGTTGGTCTCGTCTGTCCCAACAATCAAATAAACAAACGCTACTAGTCTGCTTTGTCTGGTAGAGAGGACCTCTGGAACTCATCCTCAATGGCACTTATACGTCAGGAAACTTACAAGTATACAAGTAAAGATTGTTTCAAGAACAACAAGGTTGGGGCAAATCCTTCAAACAAACAAATTGTAATTATAACTATTGAAGTTTCCAAATGCTGCTTAATCAAACTATTCATCGGTCTTTATAAAATTGTTACGTCTAGATGCACAATTTTATTTAATATGTTTTATTTTATAAAAAAAACCCATTAAAATCATGAAAAACTATACAAAAATATGATACAAAATAGCTTACATGTATTAAGTCCATGAGGTACGAAATGGTAGATGCATTTGGCCCATTGGGTACGAAATGGATATTATCGTGGGTATGAAATGGTAAATGTTGGGTACAAAATGGCAGATTCGGGTACAAATGGCAGATTCGGGTACGAAATGACAGGGTTCAAAATGACTTGCTTCCATATACAACAGCCATGAAGGAACTTGAACAGTCAAGAATAAAACATCGTGAGATACTTTCAGAACTTCATACATACCAAGATAAAACCATATAGGCTTGAAAGAGGAACACAAAACAGATGAAGAAACTTTGAATAAATTTATAAACATATGTTACAGAAACAGAAAATTGAAAATAAAACAGTTCAAGATAAAACTAAACACATGAATTACAATCAGATTTCAAAAGGTATATATAATATATAAAAAAGAAGATGTGGTATGATTGCCAATGAGACAACTGTCCACAAGAGACCAAAATGACACCAAAATATGGTTATTTTGGGTAAATGTAGGGAAAAGATCAGTCAAGTTTCTACCAGGTGCTTCTTTTGATGCACTCATTTTAAATGTAGATCTGCACCTTTTATCACATCATAAAAAATAACCAGGAAAAATATTTAAAAGGTATCTCTAAGGTACAATGCCATTTATACAATTTTCCACAAAACTAAATTTATATACTGAGAAAATTTAAAGGTTTTCCAGGTTTTGTTTATAAACAAGACAATATTTTTTAGGCAATAAATAATAATCTTTATTTTGGAAACCAGAAAATCTTTTGTAGATGATATTAAACAAAATTTCTCTTTTTATTCAGAGCACAAAATACAATAGCTTCACAAGATGCAAAGTCTCAGAACTTAAAATTAGCAATATAGATTTAAGCATAGAAATGGAAGGGTGTCAAAGGAGAGAATCTGAGAAATTAGAATTAATGGAGAAACTAATGCCACAAAGAATGCTGAACTTCAATCAGAAAATTCTGCTCTAAATGATAAGGTAAGAACTATAGAAAATGTAGTTGGATATAATAAGGTTTAACTTGATGTATTACTGTATCTTTTCAGTCACACTTGAGATAATGCAGATAAACTGGATCCAAATTGATTTGTTGAAGAAATAGTGGTTTGAGCTAATTCACATAATTATTAACCCCAATGTCATGTTTTAGTTTAACACATATTTGTCGGTGTAAATCCTGTTTTAGATTCAACTGCCACAGTTTGAACTCACCTGGCCCTTCGGGCCAAGTGAGATTTTCTCATCACTTTGCGTCCGTCGTCGTCCGTCGTCGTCGTTGTTAACTTTTACAAAAATCTTCTCCTCTGAAACTACAGGGCCAAATTAAACCAAACTTGGCCACAATCATCATTGGGGTATCTAGTTTAAAAAAATGTGTCCGGTGATTGGCCAACCAACCAAGATGGCCACCATTGCTAAAAATAGAACAATGGGGTAAAATGCAGTTTTTATACGACCGCAAAATTTAAAAAAATTTTGGTTTTATATTGGTTTCACGCTGGCGTCGTCGTCTGCGTCGTCGTTGTCGTCATCGTCGTCCGAATACTTTTAGTTTTCGCACTCTAATTTTAGTAAAAGTGAATAGAAATCTATGAAATTTTAACACAAGGTTTTTGACCACAAAAGGAAGGTTGGGATTGATTTTGGGAGTTTTGGTCCCAACATTTTAGGAATTATGGGCCAAAAAGGGCCCAAATAAGCTTTTCCTTGGTTTTCGCACTATAACTTTAGTTTAAGTAAATAGAAATCTATGAACTTTTGACACAACGTTTATGACCACAAAAGGAAGGTTGGGATTGATTTTGGGAGTTTTAGTTCAATACAATATTTTTATTTTCTAAATTAAAGGGCCCATTAAGAGCATAACATTAATTACAACATGACATAAACATTACAGAGTGATTAAAGAAACATAAAATAATAAAATAATAATTCAAATGCATGAGTAAAGAATCAGTGGTCAAGGGGAGATAATTTTGATATGTTTTAGAGTATCAAAGTTAACTAATTTTCTGATTTTCTAAGTTACAGGCCTTTATCGAGGTATGCACATAAAATTGATAAAAATCTGCTATCTTCATTAATCATGATCCATGAAAAAAGATCTTTTCTGTTTGAATTATCTAAACTGGGGTATTTTTTGATATAATCAGTCACATCTCTTCTGAGGTTATTGTAAAGAGGGCATTCCAGAAGAAAGTGCATTTCATTTTCAATACAATTTGAATTACAATATAAACATATCCTCTCATGTCGAGGTAATATTTCATATTTACCACATACATTGGTAATTTGTTCATGTCTGCCAGTTTCTATTCTTAAACAGTGATTGCTGAGTCTGTATTTTGTTAACAAATGTTTTTGTGGGTGTTTTAAAATCTAAATAATTTTCATAGTCAAATGACCTTTTGAATGAAAAATAAGTGTCCAATTTGCCTTGATTCTGTAAATAAAAATCTCGCATTTTCTCCGAATCATTTTGAAAATTTAATTTGAGCTGTTTTTTCAGTAAACTTTTTAATTTATTTTTGCCTAAATTTTTACATATATTTAGGTCAATACCCAATTTTTTACTGTAGAAAATGATATTACAGAGCCAAGAATTATTAGAGCTAGTTTGAGCTTTACTCTCAATCATTTTTAACTCAGCATTAGCACTTTTCAATAAATCAGATGGAGAATTCTCTAGTCTATGCCAATACATAAACATATGTGTTAGCAAATTTATATAAAGAGGATATCTACCCAATTCAGACAGGACTGCTACATTTGTGCACATCTTTGTAACACCAATAATATACTTACAAAATTTTAAATTTAGCTTCTCAAACTCCCAATCTTTAAATATGTCATAAAGGGATAAATTTTTCCTTTTAGGAGTAATGTTAATAACACCCCAATTTTCACAACCATAAGTTACAATTGGCTGTATACAGTGATCAAATAAATGCAAAAGAGTTTTAATAGGAGGATTTGATGATTTCAAATCTTTATAAAGTTTAAAACTGGCCTTTTGACCTTTTTGGAATAACTGTTTTCTGGCTTCATTAAAGTTTCCAGTATTTTGGATGACTATGCCAAGATATTTGTATTGTTTAACACATTAAATAGAATTATTTCCTACATTAAAATCTTCATTAAGAAGTCTACCACTCCTATTGAATATAATAATCTTGGTTTTCTTCACATTTATTTCCATACACCAATCTTTGCAGAATGTGCACAAAGTATCAAGTCTCTTCTGAAGCCCTTCTTTTGAGTAAGATATTAATACAAGATCATCAGCATAAAGTAGACATGGTATCTTTTCATTATTTAAATTGACATCATCATAACTTTTTGATAATATATCTGGCAAATCATTAAAAAATAGTTTAAACAATTGGGACTCAAAACGTCACCTTGTCGTACACCAACATTATATCTAAAAAAATCAGTTATTTTGTCTTCAATTTTAATACACACTTTGTCATTACTATACATAGATTTCAGTATGTTATAAAAAATACCATTATTTGTATGTTGTAATAATTTGTATAATATACCAATATGAATAACCTTGTCAAAGGCCTTGCGAAAATCTACAAAACATATATATAATTTACCTTTGCCTCTTTTAACATATTTTTCTATGAGACATTTTAGTACAAAAATGTGATCCGAAGTGCAAGCTTTCTTAGAAAAACCAATTTGAGTTTTATTTATGATATTATTATCAGATAAAAATTTATCAAGTCTGTTATACAGAATAGTATTGAAAAGTTTGCCAAGACTATTATTGATGGCAATACCTGTGGGTTATCAGATTTGAATATAGGAGTAATGTAGCTCTCAGACCATTTACTGGGATAAATGCCAGATAGAAGAATGGCATTAAAAAGTTTTAGTAAACAATCTTGCATATAACTCTGTGAAACTTTTAACATTTCATTAGTAATAGTGTCTAGACCTGGACTTTTCCCAGATTTTAAATGCCTAAGGGCTTTTTGGAGTTCACCAGTGGTAATTTTAAAGTCAATCTCACTGAAACCAAAGTTTTTATTTTCTAATAGTTCAAGTTTACTCTTTATCTCTTTTATCTTAGACTTTATATGTTCATTTTCAGGAATTGATGATAAGTCAAGAGAAATATTTGTACCAAATGTCACCATCTATGTTGTTTTTAGTTTCTGAATTATTTTCATGACGGAGTTCATTGACAAGGTTCCAATAATCTTTTGGATTTTCTGATTCTAGATTGCTTAAACGGTCCAAAATATTTTCTCTAAATTCTCTTTTCTTTTTCCTCCTTAGTTTGGCAAATTGTTTATTAAGTTTAAAAAAAGAGCCACGCAATATCGGATCTTTCGGAAATTTTGACATTAATACAGCTTTATCATTAACATGTTTTTTCAAACTTTTTAAATCTTGGTCAGACCATTTTTAGCTCACCTGGCCCGAAGGGCCAAGTGAGCTATTCCCATCACTTTGCGTCCGGCGTCGTCGTCCGTCGTCTTTAACTTTTACAAAAATCTTCTCCTCTGAAACCACTGGGCCAAATTTAACCAAACTTGGCCACAATCATCATTGGGGTATCTAGTTTAAAAAATGTGTGGCGTGACCCGGTCAACCAACCAAGATGGCAGCCACGGCTAAAAATAGAACATACGGGTAAAATGCAGTTTTTGGCTTATAACTCAAAAACCAAAGCACTTAGAGGAAATCTGACATGGGGTAAAAATATTTATCAGGTCATGATCTATCTGCCCTGAATTTTTCAGATGAATCGGTCAACCCGTTGTTGGGTTGCTGCCCCTGAATTGGTAATTTTGAGGAAATTTTGCTGTTTTTGGTTATTATCTTGAATATTATTATAGATAGAGATAAACTGTAAACAGCAATAATGTTCGGCAAAGTTAGATTTACAAATAAGTCAAGATGACCGAAATGGTCAGTTGACCCCTTTAGGAGTTATTGCCCTTTATAGTAAATTTTTAACCATTTTTCATAAATCTAAGTAATCTTTTACAAAAATCTTCTCCTCTGAAACTACTGGGCCAAATTAATCCAAACTTGGCCACAATCATCTTTGGGGTATCTAGTTTAAAAAATGTGTGGCGTGACCCAGTCAACCAACCAAGATGGCCGCCACGGCTAAAAATAGAACATAGGGGTAAAATGCAGTTGTTGGCTTATAACTCAAAAACCAAAGCCCTTAGAGGAAATCTGACGTGGGTAAAAATGTTTATCAGGTCAAGATCTATCTGCCCTGAAATTTTCAGATGAATCGGTCAACCCGTTGTTGGGTTGCTGCCCCTGAATTGGTAATTTTGAGGAAATTTTGCTGTTTTTGGTTATTATCTTGAATATTATTATAGATAGAGATAAACTGTAAACAGCAATAATGTTTGGCAAAGTTAGATTTACAAATAAGTCAACATGACTGAAATGGTCAGTTGACCCTTTTAGGAGTTATTGCCCTTTATAGTCAATTTTTAACCATTTTTCATAAATCTTGGTTATCTTTTACAAAAATCTTCTCCTCTGAAACTACTGGGCCAAATTAATTAAAACTTGGCCACGATCATCTTTGAGGTACCTTGTTTGAAAAATGTGTCCGATGACCTGGCCATCCAACCAAGATGGCCACCACGGCTAAAAATAGAACAGGGGTAAAATGTAGTTTTTTGCTTATAACTGTGAAACCAAATCATTTAGAGGAAATCTGACAAGGAGTTAAATTGTTAATTAAGTCAATATATATCTGCCCTGAAATATTCAAATGAATTGGACAATTGTTGGGTTGCTGTCCTCAAATTGGTAATTTTTAAAGAAATTTTGCTGTTTTTGGTTATTATCTTGAATACTATTATAGATAGCGATAAACTGTAAACAGCGATAATGTTCATCAAAGTAAGATCTACAAATAAGTCAACATGACCTAAATGGTCAATTTACCGCTTAAGGAGTTATTGCCCTTTATAGTCAATTTTTAACAATTTTCATTAATTTGGTAAATTTATGTAAATTTTTACCAAATATTTTTCTCTGTTACTAATGGGCAAAGTTCATTATAGATATAATTGTAAGAAGCAAGAACGTTCAGTAAAGTAAGAACTTCAAACACATCACCATCACCAAAATACAATTTTGTCATGAATCCATTTGTGTCCTTTGTTTAATATGCACATAGACCAAGGTGAGCGACACAGGCTCTTTAGAGCCTCTAGTTTATGATTACATGTTTTTACCCTTTTCTTCTTCTTTTTTAGTGATACCTTGCATACTTTTTCATATATTGAATGAATACTATATGTGGCATCATTCACATTCTTTTTGTCCAAGATAATTTCGTTATTCAAAAAATATTTCAGCTCATTTTGAATGACAGGATGTGTAAATGATTTCTGGAAATTTTGGATACTTTCTGTGTCCCATTTATACCTCAAAGGAAAGTCTTTCATATGACTTTTATTTTTTTCCAATTGGAAAGATGCTAAAATCTTAAAAGTGATTTTGCAATGGCAATCTGAAAAATTTGCCTTAAAATCAGATACATTAAAATATAAAATCTGCTGAAGAAGGCTTTGAGAACCTAAAGCATAATCAACTACACTGCATCCGTTAGGTTTGAAACATGTAAATTTACCAGTGCTATCACCACACATATGCCTATTCAAGATACGTAACTGATTACCTATACAAAATTCTAGCAAGTTTTTCCCTCTGGAATCAGTAATTAAATCTTTACTGAACCTTTCCTCTGTAAAACAGTCTACATCATAACTTTCATCAAATAAAGGAACATGGGAGGTGCTGTCACCATCAATATAGTCTTTTTCTGACCCAGTTCTGGCATTAAGATCCCCTACTAACAGGATGTCCCCTATAGACCCATAACTATCAGTTATATCCTTTTCTATTATCTCCAATAGGTCTGTTTGGCTTTTGGGAGCATAGTATATCAAGCACAGATATATATCTTTGTTTAAATTGAAAAAATCTTTCTTCAATTTTAGCCATTGGTATTCTGAGGTCCCGTTATTTAAAAAATTTACAACTTTACGAATTTCTTTGCGTATGAGAATCCCTAGACCACCAAAATATCTGTTATTTTTAGATTTTGGCCTGCAGAATGGGTAGTACAAAAAGTTTTCAAATTTCAAATGATGTTCATAGCCAACATGGGTCTCCGTTCATAATACTAAATCATTTTCTGCTAATTCTGATAAAAAATACTTATCATTTGACTTATCATGATGTTCTGACAACAACCCCCCAACATTCTGATAATTTTAACACTGAATCTCAGACATCTGGACAGGATATATTACTTGGTATTAAACAGCATGATACAAACTGTGTAATGTTTGATAATGAGTCTATTAAATGTAGATAATTTATTATTACCTCTCCCTCAGGTCAGTTTAATAATTGATGTGAAATTATCCTATGTCTCTGTGTTTATTTTAGCAATAAGTGTTTGTATATATTATATAATCAATTTAGAAAACCATGCACTGACAGCTAATGATAAGATTTTTAATTCTTATGGTTTTAGTAAATCAAAAGGTATCAGGATTCGTTCTCATAATGTTAATAGGATTGAAAGTAAATATGAAGAAATTAAACATAACCTTATGTTTTCTGATAACCAACCTGATGTATTAGGATTGTGTGAAACATTTTTAACAAAACACACAACTGATAATGAATTACAAGTACCTGGTTATGTATTTGAAAGAAAGGACAGAACATCTTAAGGTGGGGGTGGTCTGATTGTTTACTTTTCTGAAACTATTAAATTTTTAAGAAAAAACAACATAGAAATAGGGGGTACGGAAACAATGTGGTTTGAAATTAAACCAGATTACAAAAAATCTTTTTTATTATGTTTTGCTTATAGGCCACCAAAATCACTGATAGATTGGGTTGATGATTTTGAAAAAGAAATAAGAATGGCAATGACCATGAATTCAGATATAACAATTATGGGTGATTTTAATTTTAATTTTAAAGCACCAAACAAACCTCCTCAAAAATGGCTAAATGTTTTAGATTCATATAATTTTCAACAACTGATTGAAAAAGCCACAAGGGTAACAAAAGATACTAGTACACTGATTGATCATATTTATGTCAATAATCCAAATATGGTAGAGGAATCACATGTGTGTAGATATGCAATAAGTGACCATTATCCTATCTGTTTAACAAGGAAAGAAGTCAACATAGGCAAAAAGAATACACACAGTACAATTACATATAGAAATTTTAAAAATTTCAACCAAAACAATTTTTTATTAGATCTGCAATCTACACCTTTTCATGAAATTGAATTTGAAGAAAACCCCTCTGACTGTCTACAATTGTTTTATGATATGTTGAACAAGGCTTTAGATAAACATGCTCCTGTTGTTAAAAAGAGAGTTAAAAGGGACAGGCAGCCTGAATGGTATAACAGTGAAATCATTTATGCTAGGAATATGAGAGATAAATATAATGCACTTGGTTAAAACTAAACAAATTGTAGATAACTCAAAAAAGAATTATTATGAAAATATGGTAAAAGACTCCAATGACCCTAAAACCTTATGGAAATGTCTTCACAGTCTGAACCCAAAAGTTAAAAATACACCATTTGAGTTAGCCACAGAAGATAACAATACAACTAAAAGTAAAAAATGTATAGCTGATACTTTTAATAACTTTTTCACTTCCTGTGCTGAAAAACTAAGAGAACAAGGAAATTATACACCTGTTAACAAAGCAGATTTTAGTAATCTAAGTAAATTTGTTAAAAATAAATTACATAAACATGAAAATTTTTCTATACCACCAGTGAACATGAATGAGCTATTTAATGAATAAGCAAAACTTGATATAAATAAAGCATCTGGTATGGATAATATTGGACCAAAAATCCTAAGATTAAGTGCCCCTTTTATTGCATCACCTCTCATATATATTTAACAGAATGATAGATACTGGTATATATCCTTCATTACTGAAGAATGCTAAGGTAACACCAGTTTTCAAGGATGGTGACAAGCTTCTAGCAACAAATTACAGACCTATATCTGTTCTTCCAACTTTATCAAAATTAATAGAAAAACATGTTTCTAATAAAATGTACAAATATTTATCAAAACTTAAACTTTTGCACCCTACACAATCTGGTTTCAGGCCGTAACATTCTTGTCAAACTGCACTTATCAATATCATTAACAAATGGTTGCAAGAAATGAATGATGGTAATTTAAATCTAGCAATTTTATTAGATTTTAAAAAAGCTTTTGATTTGGTAGATCATGATATTCTTTGTTTAAAGCTTAAAATTTATGGATTTAGTGAGGCTTCTGTTAGTTTTTTCAAGTCATTCCTCAATAACAGAAAACAGCAGGTAAACATTTGTAATGTTTATTCTGAACAACAACATGTAAAATTTGGTGTCCCCCAAGGTTCTATACTTGTTCCCCTATTGTTTGTATTATTTATAAATGACCTTCCCTTATGCATTGAAAATTGTGAAACAGACCTATATGCTGATGACACCACTCTTCATAAATCTGGGAAAAACATATAGAAAACATACATGATGATGTTCAAGAAGATTTATACAGGGTTGAAGAGTGGTGTAAAATGAACAACATGTTCATTAATGCAAATAAAACAAAATGTTTGGTTACTGGAACAAAACAGAAACTATCAATTCAGACCTGTCAACCAAACTTGATAATAAATTCAAAAGTACTACAAAATTCTTCATGTGAAAAATTATTAGGTGTTAAAATTAATGACAACACACTTAACTGGAAAAATCAAATTGACCAAGTTTGTGCTAATATATCATCCAGAATATACCTTCTTTCTAAAATAAAGAAATTTTTAGATATAAATGCAAGGAAAACATATTACAATGGGTATATTCTTCCCTTAATTGACTACTGCTGTATTATTTGGGGTGAATGTAAAAATGAAGGGATAACAAGAATTTTAAAACTCCAAAAAAGGGCAGCAAGATTAATTCTAGATGCAGATCCTTTATCCCCCTCAGCCCCCTTATTTAAAAAACTTGGATGGATGACAGTTGACAATAGAATAAAATACCACAAATATTTACTTCTATATAAATATATGCATATGGAAGCACCAATGTACCTAATTCAAAAATTTAAACTGAAATCAGATAATAATCCTTACTCCTTAAGAGGCGTCACTCAAGGTAATCTGATAGTTCCTAAGCCAAAAGCTGAACTATTTAAGAAATCCTTTGCTTATTCTGGATCAGTATTATGGAATGGACTACCATTGTAATATGTTGCTTTATGTTAGTGCCTTTGTCTTCTTCAGTAGCTCAATGATCTCGTAGATGTTTGGGTGAGCGTGTTTGAGTAGCTTCTTATGTTTGTTGTGCCATCCTTCCAGGTGATTTGTACATGGTGCAGGGTCCTTCTGTGTAATAGTGGTTCCATAGAAAGCGGTAGTTTTCAACCCAAAACCCTGTCACGTAATCTGTAAATGAAGTTGTAGCGGGTATGTTTTCAGTTTCTCCAATGTCTTCTAAAGTGTTTAGCCAAACATCGTCAACAAGGTGGGTGGAACAAGAGGCACCAGTAGTACTGCGGCTCGTCGTATGAGTTAAGTAATGTCTTCATTTTCTTTATAATAGGACTGTAGTCCATATTTCTGTGCCGTTCGCCATATACACTGGGTGAAGTGGAAGAAGCAGCCTTTCACGGATACCCCTGGACATACTGTCTGTGTTGCGTTGTTGGTTGCTGTCTCGTAGTCAATAGATTGTGTTTCTGGTTGAAGTTGTAACTGGTATTGTTGATAATGTCTACTGAACAGTTGCATATTCTAGTTGTTAAATTTAATTGGATAATTTAATATTTTACTAAATTTTGAAACAGTTTATTGTATTGAACATAAAAAAAAATTAAGTTGAATAAATTAAAAGATATTCAAATGAGATTTATTCTATTAAATTTTTAATCTTTAGTTTCTTTATTTCACTTTTCATCTTTTTTTCAGAATGTACCAATAAAAATATTTGTTGATAAATTGAAATATTTATTCATTTTAGTACACATTTTTTCCTATTTTTATTTTTATAAAATAAAACACATTATTCTGCCAAATATATATAAAATATAGAAAATTTTTGCACATTTTCCTTGATTTCATAGCAGAATATAATATTCTTTTTTAATTTTACAGGTAAAATAAAAGGTAAAAGATATGACTATAATTCAGAAATAAACTATAATTGTTAAAACAACAATTCCCTCTATGTTTGCATATACATGTAATTAAAAGTGGGCAAACCAGGATGACACCAAATAACTATGTGTAAATATCTGTTTTGATTGTATTGTAATTTGTATGTGAGGGCCTCAGGGAAGATTAGTTTATTGTAACTAACTGAGTTTACCCTCTTTAAATAAAGAATTTATTATTATTATATTATTATATATTCCAGCTGCATATGTTTAAGCTCTAAAGAAATGTTTGAAAACAAACAGAACGTATAAAAGAAATCGTAAATTGCAATTAATACGTCATTGGAATGCAACTGCAATACACATTCTGAGGTCACACAGGTTCATACAATACTCAGTCCGGTAGTGGGTGGAGCTTTAAAGCGATTTCTGTATAGTATACAGATACAGCATAGCAATATCTGTAGGGCTGTATCTGTATAGAACACCCAATTAAGGATAAAACCAATTATCAATTTATGGTCTCGATAATATGTACTAACATTTTATGTGTATTTTTTTACATACGTCATCTAATTAATCATGGAGATGACCTCTGAAGACTGCCAAGAGTCATATCATTTCACACATTATAATAAACATGAATATAATGTGGAACCTTTTTTTATTTTGACAGGAATGAATGAACAAAATGTTGATGAGATCGAAACACCTGGTCCACCTGAGATTAAAGAATTCACTGACAACATTCTTACAGCACCCATTTTGATATTTGATTTAGAAACTACTGGCCTTCGTGAGTGTATTTTTTTAAAACAAAGTTTTTGTAGCTCCCAAGCATCAAATAATGCTGCTTTTAGATGTCAATTTGGTTCAAGTTTAAAGTATACTAGATATCAAAGAGATGGGAGCCATCTCTGTGGGCCCCGCTGTGAATAATGTGCATTAAAAAATTGTATCTTTACCATAGGACATGGGTTTGTCAACTGAAATCAAAGTTTTTGACCTTGACCTTTGACCTATGAAGTTGTAAATAAATTATGACACACCCTTTGGTGTTGGTTTATAAACATGTCAAGTATAAACTTTGAAATGATAAAGGTTCTCAAGATATAGAGCGGACACGATCTTTACCATAGGACATGCGGTTGTCAACTGAAACCAAAGTTTTTGACCTTGACCTTTGACCTAGGAAGTTGCACATAAATTATGACACACCCTTTGGTGTTGGTTTATATACATGTCAAGTATAAACTTTGAAATGATAACGGCTCTCAAGATATAGAGCGGACACAATCTTTACCATAGGACATGGGGTTGTCAACTGAAACCAAAGTTTTTGACCTTGAACTATGCCCTAGGCAGTCGTTCATAAATTATGACACACCCTCTGGTGTTGGTTCATATACATGTCAAGTATAAACTTTGAAATCATAACGGTTCTCAAGATATAGAGTAGACACGATCTTCACCACAGGACACAGGGTTGTCAACTGAAACCAAAGTTTTTTTACCTTGACCTTTGACCTAGGAAGTTGTACATACATCATGACACGCCCTCTGGTGGTGGTTAATAAACATGTAAAGTATAAAGTATGAAATCATAATGGTTCTCTAGATATGGAGCGGACACAAAGTGTTACGGACGGACGGACAGACTGATCACTATAGGGGACCGCCTTTGGCGGGACCCTAATTAAATTCTCTCTCTATATATATATATGCTGACAATATATTTGCTTATTATATGATGCAGATAGTGATGTAATCAAATTGAAGCTTTTGGGTTAAAAATGAATAAAAAAACTAATCACATATAAAAAAGAAGATGTGGTATGATTGCCAATGAAACAACTTTTCATCAGAGACCAAATGACACAGAAATTAAAACCTTTAGGTCACCGTACTGCCTTCACCAATGAGCAATGCCAACACCGCATAGTCAGCTATATAAAAGGCCCAGAAATGATAAATGTAGAACAATTAAAAAAATAATACAAACTGCATAATTTATGTACCAAAAAAATATGATTGAAATACAAATATGTAACACAGCAACATATGACGACTACTGAATTACAGGCTCCTGACTTGGGACAGGCACATACATACAGATGTTGCAGGGTTGAACATGTAAGCAGGATCCCAACCATCCCTCTAACCTGTGACAGTTTTGTACAAATCAAAATTTCAGCATTAAGTTTTAAAGATGTACCTTTTTCTAGCAAAGATCTAATTGGCTTCTTTTATCACAAATTTTAATGCAGTAATATCATTATTTTTTTTTCCAGAGAGAACCTCTGATATTATACAGATAGCAGCCTTTTCCCAAAATAACAAATTCTCCAGCTATATAATGCCAAATAGAGCTATATCAAATGGGGCATCAGAGGTAACGAAGATATCAGTTATTGGCAGTCAAATGTATTATAATTTACAAGCTGTACCATCAAAACTACAAAACGAGGCATTCACTGATTTTAATGATTTTGTTAAGAGTTTTCTGGTCAAACCACTTCTTGTTGGCCACAACATCAAATGTTATGATTACCATGTGCTGTACAATTCCCTTAGATTTCATAATATGTGGAATGATTTTGCATCTAACATAAGTGGCTTTTTGGACACTTTGGAACTCTTTAAACTGTTATATCCAAAAAGACCATCTTATAGTCAAACAGCTTTGGTGCATGAACTGTTAGGTGAAACCTATTCTGCTCACAATGCAGTAGATGATACAGAAGTTCTGTACTGACTGGTTCAATCTAAGGGAGATATCAAAGGCAACATTCAGGCTTTAGTTTTTTCAGCAAATTATCCCAAAGAATTCAGTCATCAGCAAGACAACCTCCAATCTTTCACCGATGCCACTTTTTCTAAAGCTATTTCTAGAACCCTTGCATTGAAGGCTGCAAGATCAAATTTAAGATTAGAACATTTTAATATTGCTGTTAATGGATTAGATGGACTGAAGTCAGTTCTATCAAAACTAACTTATGAAGGAATTGTGAGAGTCACTACTAACAAGAAAGCTATTATAAAGATCTTTGACTTTCTTACCCGTGAAAGTTAAATTTCAAAATTAAACACTGTTCTAATATTCAAGATAACATGGGCATAATTCCTAAAAAAAATGCTATCATGGCTGAATTTCTAACATACATTGTATTCAAGATTTGACAAAAGAAGTTAAAAAAATCAAGTTAAATCACAATTCCATGATTAAGTTTGTTCTGATAACAGTTAATTAAAAGTAACTATAGGCTTATAATTGAATTGTTATGTCAGATGCACGTTTCGTCTACATAAGACACATCAGTGACGCTCAGATAAAGAAAATTAGAAAGCGAAACAATCACAAAGTTGAAGAATATGAGAATTGAATTTTTTTTTAAAAGTTGTGCCAAATACAACTAAGGAAATCTTTGCCTGGGATAAGAAAATCCTTAGTATTTAGAATAATTTTTTACTTTTTCAAACAGTAAATTCAAAACAAAACATGACCATATAATTGATATTCATGTCAACATCGAAGTGCAGGCTACAGGGCTGGGGATACTGTGGGTGACGAAACGTGACTTCAGTCCATCTAATCCATTTTTTTTTTTAATATATGAGTTATATTAGCCAATAAAGCTGAAACTTGATAATTTTTAAACTTTAATTTCATTTTCATATATATTAAATCAAAAAGTAATAAAGTTTGAAAATGTTTATTAATTACAGATAATTTTTGGCTCACCTGGTCCATCATCCAAGACGGCCGCCAGCACGGGACTTAGTTTAACATAGGGGAAATGCATACAAATGACTTCTTTTAGAGAACCACTGAATGGAACGAAACCAAACATAGCATGAATGTTCCTTATGAGGTGCTGACCAAGTGATGTTACTTTGTAGCCGATCAAACATCCAAGATGGCCGCCAGTGGGGGGACTTAGTTTAACAGAGGACCCTATGGGAAATGCATACAAATGATTTTTTATAAGGGAACCAATGAATGGAATGAAACCAAACATAGCATGAATGCTCCTTATGAGGTGCTGACCTAGTGTTGTTACTTTGTAGCCGATCCATCATCTAAGATGGCCGCCAGCGGGGGGACTTGGTTTAACATAGGACCCTACAGGAAATGCATACTAAAGTCTTCTTCTAGAGAACCATTAAATTGAATGAAACCAAACATAGAATGAATGTTCCTTTCATTAGGAGGTGCTGGCCAAGTGTTGTTACTTTGTAGCCGATCCATCATCTAAGATGGCCGCCAGCGGGGGGACTTGGTTTAACATAGGACCCTACAGGAAATGCATACTAAAGTCTTCTTCTAGAGAACCATTAAATTGAATGAAACCAAACATAGAATGAATGTTCCTTTCATTAGGAGGTGCTGGCCAAGTGTTGTTACTTTGTAGCCAAATTTTATCTTTGTTAATATGATTTCAAAAACCCAAGTAGAGTTAGGTGAGAGATACAGGCTCTTGAGAGCCTTTAGTTTTAATTATGTCCCTTGATGAATGAGAGTGTTCTGATTATTTAATATTGTTTTAATATATCCGATGGATCAATCTGTTATAGAGTTGTCACTGGCTCAGACGTACTTATAAATATAATTATTTTCTGTGACTGTATCTTACATTAATTTGTAGGATCCTTTCCTATAGATAATTTAGCTGATCTGTATAAATAACATCTCCATGCCTTATACATGTTATATATCATGTACTATAGTACGACGCTAGATTAAAACTGACGTGGAAAGGTAACACTCAGCCACAGTGCAGGCGATTTGGTGTCACAATATCTCAGTAGCATGGGTTCGAATCCCGGTGAGGGAAGAAAAAAAAAATTGCGAAAGCAAATTTACAGATCTAACATTATTGGGTTGATGTTTAGACGAGTTGTATATAAGTTGTATATATATATATATATATATACATACATTATTTTAAACATGTTGTAATATTTTTGGAGGAGTAATGCAGAAATGTTGTTAAAGTTTATGCGAAAAATCAGATCTATAAATGAATGGTTTGATGGAGTGGAATAGTTAGAAAATGAATAATAAGGAGTGTTTCTAATTTTTTAACATTGTATACTTCGTTAAGGCCAGTTAAAACTTTTTATAAACTATTGTGTAGTTTGAAAGTTTTTAGGTATGAACTAAAAGTATCTAATATAGGTTTTATGATATATAAACAATTTCTATTAGCAGTTAGACAATGTAAGATGTTTCAATTGAATATACTATATGCCATTAAAATGAACTGTATCTCCTTTTTAGCTGACCTGGCCGGAAGGGCCAAGTGAGCTTTTCCCATCAATTTGCGTCCGGCGTCCGGCGTCGTCCGTCATCCGTCGTCGTCGTTAACTTTTACAAAAATCTTCTCCTCTGAAACTACTGGGCCAAATTTTACCAAACTTGGCCACAATCATCATTGGGGTATCTAGTTTTAAAAATGTGTCCGGTGACCCGGCCAACCAACCAAGATGGCTGCCATGGCTAAAAATAGAACATAGGGCTTATAACTCAAAAACCAAAGCATTTAGAGCAAATCTGACAAAGGGTAAAATTGTTTATCAGGTCAAGATCTATCTGCCCTGAAATTTTCAGATGAATCTGACAACCCATTGTTAGGTTGCTGCCCCTAAATTGGTAATTTTAAGGAAATTTTACTGTTTTTGGTTATTATCTTGAATATTATTATAGATAGAGATAAACTGTAACAGCAATATTGTTCAGCAGAGTAAGATTTACAAATAAGTCAAGATGACCGAAATAGTCAGTTGACCCCTTTAGGAGTTATTGCCCTTTATAGTCAATTTTTAACCATTTTTCGTAAATCTTAATAATCTTTTACAAAAATTTTCTCCTCTGTCACTACTGGGCCAAATTAATTCTAACTTGGCCATAATCATCATTTGGGTATCTAGTTTAAAGAATATGTGGCGTGACCCTGCCAACCAACCAAGATGGCCTCCATGGCTAAAAATATAACATAGGGGTAAAATGTAGATTTTGGCTTATAACTCTAAAACCAAAGCATTTAGAGCAAATCTGACATAGGTAAAATAATCTATTAGGTCAAGATCTATCTGCCCTGAAATTTTCAGACAAGTCGGACAACCTGTTGTTGGGTTGCTGCCCCTGAATTAGTGATTTTAAGGAAATTTTGCAGTTTTTGCTTATTATCTTAATTATTATTATAGATAGAGATAAACTGTAACAGCAATAATGTTCAGCAAAGTAAGATCTACAAATAAGTCAACATGACCAAAATTGTCAGTTAACCCATTAAGGAAATATTGCCCTTTATAGTCAATTTTTAACCATTTTTCTAAAATTTTAGTAATCTTTTAAAAAATCTTCTCCTCTGAAACTACTCGGCCAAATTTAACCAAACTTGGCCACAATCATTATTTGGGTATCTAGTTTTAAAAATGTGTGGCGTGACCCTGCCAACCAACCAAGATGGCCACCATGGCTAAAAATAGTACATAGGGGTGAAATGTAGATTTTGGCTTATATCTCTGAAACCAAAGCATTTAGAGCAAATCTGACAGGGGATAAATTGTTTCTCAGGTCAAGATCTATCTGCCCTGAAATTTTCAGACAAAACAGACAACCTGTTGTTGGGTTGCTGCCCCAGAATTAGTAATTTTAAGGAAATTTTGCAGTTTTTGGTTATTATCTTGAATATTATAATAGATAGAGATAAACTGTAAACAGCAATAATGTTCAGCAAAGTAAGATCTACAAATAAGTCACATGACCAAAATTGTCAGTTTACCCCTTAAGGAGTTATTGCCCTTTATAGTCATTTTTTAACAATTTTCATAAATTTTTGTAAATTTTTAGAATATATTTTCCACTGTAATTACTGGGCCAAGTTCATTATAGATAGAGATAATTGTAGCAAGAAGAATATCCAGTAAAGTAAGATCTACAAACACATCATGATCAGAAAAACACAATTTTGTCATGAATTTATCTGTGTCCATTGTTTAATATGCACATAGACCAAGGTGAGCGACACAGGCTCTTGAGAGCCTCTAGTTTTTGTGTGGCAAATTCAGATTTGAATATAGAAAAGTTCAACTCTTTCACATGTCTTACATTTATATAGAAATATCCTATGATACACTTTCCGCACAAACCCTTTATTTGCTTTAAAACCCTCTGCTAGAAAAGTGGGTAGTATATAGTACTTTTTGGTATCTATGGTCCTTTCTACATTCTGTTCCAGATGTGTATTTTCAATATCTCAACCTACATAATGTATTTATTTAAAATTTTATGACTCTTAACAAAATGGAAAATCCCTTGTGTGCTTTATATTTTACATCTTAATGTCTTTTGAGTTTGCCAGGGATAAATATGGATATTACTTATATTACCAAGTCGTCAAACTTTGGACAGTGTTTGTGTCGATTATTGGGCATGGCTTGCAGTTTTTCTAGTTGTCAAATGTAACAATCAGTATCAGTTTTGATATATTGCAGTCTGCACAGAAAACTTTTCCATCTTCTAGTCTGGAAACTAAATATCAAAATTTGTCCTTATATGACTATATTAAATTTTGAAAATTTTCACTAGTCCGAATCAATATTTACTAGTCTGGGGCATCGGACTAGTGGCTAACCTTGCAGACTGATATTGTAGAGTATCAGTTTTGATATATTGTAGAGTATCAGTTCTGATATATTGTAGATACCAAATTTGTCAATAAAACATAGATTTCAACAGTCAAAGAAAATTTCACAAATTTTTGAAATATCTGTTATATTTCCATATTTTATTTAGGAATCAATCTTAAGAAATTATTATGGAAAAATTTCATATAACATTTTTCTGCAATTTTCCATTAGTTTCTAAAGTTACCCAGTCTAAGATACAATTATATATATTCAATATTTAACTTTATATAAAATGTTTGAGCTTGTGTCTGAAAATGGAGTTAAAGAAATAAACTGTGTCTTACAATTGTTGTTCATTTATTACATTTGTTATAAGGGATGATGAGTGAAATAATAAAAAAAAAAGAAGGAAAATGAGGGATTTCTGAATAGGTTTAAAAGCACTAGTGCACTTTGAAAGGTTATAGTGGTATATGAATAAAATAATTTTGTTAAATTAATGACTGCTGCAAATCGAAACATGTGTTTCAACATTTTTATTGCTAATTGTATTTATACGACCAGGAATGATTGTGGTCACATAATGGTAGGGGGATGTCTGTGTACTTGTCTGAAAACAATAATTTTTGAGACAATAACTTTAGTTATTATATGACTACATATTTTCTATTTTCTCATTGGTTAAAAGCATAGGAAATCCTTATTGATACAATTAGATATATATATATATAAATAAGGAGATACAGTATTTTTGCCAATGAGAAATGATATGATTGCCAATCAGACAACTGAAACCAGAGACCAGAGACCAATCTATTGGTACTGCCTTCAAAAATGAGCAAAACCTATACCATTTCGCAAGATATGACAGGGAATTAAATGGCAAATGTGAATCATTTTTCACTCTAAGCGTTTGGTATTTTGTTTTCAAAATTATCTAAAATGTTCCCTACAATCCTAGGTTGACAGTTGAAATATGAATATATGACCTTTGACATTTGACCTTATGATTTGATTATATGACATTAAATCCAATGTTGACCTGCATTTCACTACAGGATCTTATACCTTGATAAATCATAATAAGGATTTTATCTCTACTAAAATGTGACCCACCCCAATTTGTTTCCTCTTTCTGAACTTCACTTGCAATTCTCTTTGAATAGTTATTTTCATGGAAATCTGTAATTTAATTCTCTTAAATTTTGTAAGAAGAAGGTAATGCAGATGATGTTTTCTCTCTTTGTCCTTTCCCGCCAAAAATGAAAAATTGGATAAAGAATGTGAAATTTTTTTCTAAAACCAACGGTGACCTATATTTTTTTTTACCTTAACATGTAAAACTATATATACTTGTGCTTGTTGGAAAACAAATTTAAACAACATCTTATATAAATTGAATCCGTTATTAAAATCTAAGTATGTCAACACACAATTTTCGCCTATTATTCCTTTGTAAAATAGCAAAATCACCTTCTTTTTTCGGTCAATTATGGAGCTCTTAAATGAACGGTGACCCCCTAATTTTATTTCATTATTTTGATCTACTTACTTAAAGGAACAAAATATCAAGTTATCAGGAATTTCTTATATAAAGTGATTATAGCCTCGAGCCTCCTAAAACTTATTTAAACTTTTAACTATGAACAGCTTATACTGTGGATTCATTCATTTTCGTTGGATACCGATTTTCGTGTTTTTTCGTTGGTAGAGGCGAACCATGAATTTAAATATTCAAGAAATCATTGAATCCACAGTATTGTAATTTAAGGCTAAAATTGTATAACCCTGTTTCACAGCAACAGAAAATGACAGGTATATTGTAATTTAAGGCTTTGTATAACCCTGTTTCTCAGCAGGTCTTACATGTAAGATTACTGTTTAAACTTATTTTGATAACTATCAACAGCTAATACTTCAATTTTTCCATTGTATACATGTATGTTCCAATCTTTGTGTTGGAAACAATCTGAAGGATAAGGTTTTATAATGAAGGACTATAATACCTTAGAGAATTAGGGGAGATTTCAATTCAAAAATATAGATCAATTTTTCACTGCATTATCCAATAAGGGGGAAATATTGTTAGGAAAACTTAATTAAAGACTTTGAAAATCTAATTGAGACAGGAGATAGATCACAAAACTATTCATTGAAATCTCAGCAGATTAAGATTTACAACTACATGTATAGCTTAAGTTATTTAATGAATTATGATTTTTTTTCTACTTTCCAATATTTATACAGATAGTGATGATTGGAAGGAGCAGACGTCCCAGAATCCATCAGATTTCTGTCATATATCACATGTTGTTAGTGTATTGTGTTGAATTATGGCATACAGGGTAATTATCTTAGAAAAGTTTAAACATTATAAACATATCATTGACAGACAAAAGCAAGGTCATTATAGTCTATAGAATTAATGTGTTCCTTTATTCAAAAGGCTGGTTAAAACAAGGTAAATAATCATGTATTTATATCATTTGGTATCTGGTGGTGAGTTGTTTCATAGGCAATCATACCATAATTTTTTTTATATTTAGTCAAATCCTCTAAGAATAATATATAAACTATATCATTTTTCTTGGATAGTCGACAAATTATCCTGGTATTATTTGTTTATTATAGATCAATTTATTTGTGAATGATGTGGTGACTGTATTACTATCCCTGAAGAGACTATTGGTACCAGTAGAAGTATGTCTATTACCGTTAACACAGTTCCTACAGTCTTACATTAACTCATTACAAGAGTGGTTATACAGAAGCTGTTACTCATTGAATTTCTCTGGATTTTTTTAGTCCGGGTAAGTCAAACATAAAAAATCACAGACATTTAGTTCACTCAGTGGCATAATAATATACATTATTGTTTAGGCACCAGCTAAAGCACAGATCTGTCTGTTTCTGCTCTTTTGTTGGGTAGTTGTCTCTTTGACACAACCACCTTTTCTATTTGCTATTCTTTTATGTATTAGCCTTTCTCAAAAGGAGGACAATGTTGAAATGTTGAAATGAATAAGAAAGTATTAAATCATTTTCTATTGGTTTGTCTTTAGAAATGGGAAATATAAGAATTTTTTTCTATACAATGTTTTTTATTTTAGCCAATCCAAGAATTGACAATATGGGAAATATAGGATTTTTTTCTATTATGATGTTTTATTTGTGCCAATCCAGGAATTTTTTATGAAGTGCAGTGCAGGTGAAAGAATTCAGAAAAACTATGATAAAATGCATTTTTAGCTCACCTGGCCTAAAAGGCCATGTGAGCTTTTCTCATCACTTGGCGTCCGTCGTCGTCTGTCGTCGTTAACAATTTTTCAAACATCTTCTCCTCTGAAACTACTGAATGGATTTGAATGAAACTTAGCATAATTGTTCCTTAGATTATCCTGCACAAAGTGTGTGCTTTGATTTTTTATCCGTCAAAAAACATGGCCGCCGTTACTTAAAATAGAACATAGGGGTCAAATGCAGTTTTTGGCTTATATCTCAAAAACGAAAGCATTTAGAGCAATCTGACATGGGGTAAAAATGTTCATTAGGTCAAGATCTATCAGCCCTGAAATTTTCAGATGAATCAAACAAACCATTGTTGGGTTGCTGCCACTTAATTGGTAATTTTAAGGAAATTTTGCAGTTTTTGGTCATTATCTTGAATATTATTATAGATAAAGATAAACTGTAAACAGCAAAAATGATCAGCAAAGTAAGATCTACAAATAAGTTAATATGACCAAAATTGTCAATTGACTCCTTAAGGGGTTATTGTCCTTTAATGACATTTTTTCACAATTTGTTCATCACATTTGCTAACTTTAATAAATCTTCTCCTCTGAAACTACTGAATGGATTTGGATGAAACTTAGCATGATTGTTCCTTAGATTATCCTGCACAAAGTGTGTGCTTCGATTTTTGATCCGTCAAAAAACATGGCCGCCGTTACTTAAAATAGAACATAGGGGTCAAATGCAGTTTTTGGCTTATATCTCAAAAACGAAAGCATTTAGAGCAAATCTGACATGGGGTAAAAATGTTCATTAGGTCAAGATCTATCAGCCCTGAAATTTTCAGATGAATCAAACAAACCATTGTTGGGTTGCTGCCACTTAATTGGTAATTTTAAGGAAATTTTGCAGTTTTTGGTCATTATCTTGAATATTATTATAGATAAAGATAAACTGTAAACAGCAAAAATGATCAGCAAAGTAAGATCTACAAATAAGTTAATATGACCAAAATTGTCAATTGACCCCTTAAGGGGTTATTGTCCTTTAATGACAATTTTTCACAATTTGTTCATCACATTTGCTAACTTTAAAAAATCTTCTCCTCTGAAACTACTGAATGGATTTGGATGAAACTTAGCATGATTGTTCCTTAGATTATCCTGCACAAAGTGTGTGCTTCGATTTTTGATCCATCAAAAAACATGGCCGCCGTTACTTAAAATAGAACATAGGGGTCAAATGCAGTTTTTGGCTTATATCTCAAAAACGAAAGCATTTAGAGCAAATCTGACATGGATAAAAATGTTCATTAGGTCAAGATCTATCAGCCCTGAAATTTTCAGATGAATCAAACAAACCATTGTTGGGTTGCTGCCACTTAATTGGTAATTTTAAGGAAATTTTGCAGTTTTTGGTCATTATCTTGAATATTATTATAGATAAAGATAAACTGTAAACAGCAAAAATGATCAGCAAAGTAAGATCTACAATTAAGTTAATATGACCAAAATTGTCAATTGACCCCTTAAGGGGTTATTGTCCTTTAATGACAATTTTTCACAATTTGTTCATCATATTTGCTAACTTTAAAAAATCTTCTCCTCTAAAACTACTAAACCAAATTCAACCAAACTTCAACTGAATGATCAGTAGGGTGTATAAAATAAAGTTTGTGCTTTATTTTTTATTTCGTCAAAAAACATGGCCGTCATGGCTAAAAATAGAACACAGGGTAAAATGCAGTTTTTGGCTTATATCTCAAAAACTCCAGCATTTAGAGCAAATAAGACAAGAAGTTAAAGTATTTATTAGGTCAAGGTCTACCTGTCCTGAAATTTTCAGCCGAATTGGGTAACTGGTTTTTCAGGTATAATGCCCCTGAATTGATGATTTTAAAGAAATTTTGCAGTTTTTGGTTATTATCTTGAATATTATTATAGATACAGATAAACTGTTAATAGCAAAAATGTTAAGCAAAGTAAGATCTACAAATAAGTCAATTTGACCAAAATTGTCAATTGACCCCTTAAGGAGTTATTGCCCTTTAAAGACTTTTTTCACAATTTGTTCATCATGTTGACTTACTTTAAAAAATCTTCTCCTTTGAAACTGCTGTATCAATTTCAGCCAAACTTAGGCTAAATGAGTTTCAGAGTATCTAGTATAAATTTTATATTTCATTTCCTTGTATGTCAGAAACATAGCTCCTATGGCTAAAATAGAACATAGGAGAAAATGATTTTTTTTTTGCTTTTGAAGAAAATAGGACGATTCAAAGAACATTTAAATAAATTGAAAAGCCAAAATAATCATTGATGAGAGATTTAACCAAAAAAATTAAGGTGAGCGATTCAGGCTCTTGAGAGCCTCTTGTATTATGTACCCCTGGCCTGCTTTTAAAAGCAGGCAGTATTTAGTAATGGGTCCATCTGTGAGTTATTTTCTTCGTCTGTCTATTCATTTGTTTGTTCAACTTTTGAATATCAGCAACTTCCCCTACATTGAAAATTTCTCAGAATGTTCGCCATAAACATTTTGCATTGCATTGCTTTTTTTTCCAAATTATTTTGGGGGTTTCCATCAGCAAACTCATGGACCTTTCAAAGGGTAGTGTACCATTTTAAGCTCACATTAAGCTTGATTTTATCCGATTGCTTAGCAACACCTTGTCAAAACATAATAGTTCCTAATCATTATGAGTTTTCTTGAAACTTTGTCAATTTTAGATTATGTATTCTTGTTTAGATAAATTGTCCAAAAGTTTTCCTTATTAAAAATCCCATTTAAGTATGACACTTTTTCTGTTAGAAATAATCAATAGAAACTTGGGTTGAGTTCTCTCTTTTATCTACTGATATAATATAAAAAAGAAGATATGGTATGATTGGCAATGAGACAACTGTCCACAAGAGACCAAAATGACACAGAAATTAACAACTATAGGTCATCATACGGCCTTCAACAATAAGCAAAGCCCATACCGCATAGTTAGCTATAAAAGGCCCTGAAATGACAATGTAAAACAATTCAAACGAGAAAACTAATGGCCTTATTTATGTACCAAAAATGAACAAAAAACAAATATGTAACACATTAACAAATGACAACCTCTTAATTACTGGCTCCTGACTTGGGACAGGCACATACATACATAATGCGGCGGGTTAAACATGTTAGCGGGATCTCAACCTCCCCCTAACCTGGGACATTGGTATAACAGTACAACAGAAGAATGAATTATAAAAATCTGTTGAAAAAGGCTTAACTCATCAGATGGACAAAAATTCAAGTGGATGTGGCCGGGTACTTGTACATCCCAACAACAAAAAGAAACTAGGAACAGATCTGACAGTACTTGCAGTTATCTGACAGCTAGTTCAAAGCCACTAACTAATAAAAAAAGATCTTTTTGTTAGTCAATTATTGTCTTTTTTATTCTAGAATTTTGAGAAACAAGTGTTTGAGGTACTTAAAGGAGATCATGGTTCTGTAGAATATCCTCAGCTCTTGATACAATGCCTTTACGGTATGTTAAAACCAATAAAAATGGTAAAAGGGTATCTTTTATTTTTCATTTGCATTTTATAAAGGAAAAAAATTGAGGAATATTGGAAAACATAGACTAAACATTCTAATGCAGTATCCCATTATTTAAGGTATAAAACAGAATTTGCTAACTATTGAATGTAAAGGAATGGGTTTGATCATTGTTAGATACATGAAAATGAGGATTATTTTTTATGCTCAACCTAGGGGTATTATGTTTCACGATCAGTTGGTCTGTTTGTTTGTTCATTTGTTCGTTTGTTTGTTTGTTTGTCCGTCTGTCTTGCTTCAGGTTAAATTTTTTTGGTCAAGTTTTTGATGAAGTTGATGTCCAATCAACTTGAAACTTTGTACCTTACACAAGTTCCCTACAAAATTATCTATAATTTTAATGCCAAAATAAAGTGTTTACCCCAATATATATATCTATTGCATTTGATCAGAGTGAAAATTGAAATTTTACTTTTATTGAAAATGTGATAACTAATTTGTCATCTTGTTATAATAATTTTAATCCAATTAAAAGTGTTCAGATATTTGTTTTTCCAGCATCTAATGAAGTTTATGACAGAAGAGAACCATCAGGGTATAGCTACTCTTACCTGAAGCTGTAAGTTTATCTATTTGGCTGATTATCTCCCCTTGAATTTTGAAAATCAGGGAATGGAACCATCAGGTCCATCTTCGCTAGCCAAAGGTTACGATCCACTCTCGTTCTCTTCACCCTTGGCAGATTAAGCCAACATTTGTGAAAACAATGTTGTGCCATCTATCGGAAGATTAAAGTCACACCCATTCCGAATACATTATTCTTGACCAATGGTAGCACTTGAACTCTTCAATTTGGAGGTAAAAACACGGTACCGTCTAGATTCTACACACTTGATAAAGCTGGAAACGAAAATATACGTCAACATTCATGCATTTGTGCATGAAACATACACAGGAACTTCTATTAATTGATTAAAAACATTCAAGTTGTCACTAAATATAGTCGTATGTTTAAAGAATTTAAAGACTTGTTGCCAAATAAACACGTGGCAATTGTTTACAAACACTTTCTACATTTACACGTGATCATGTTATAGGCGCTTTTTAATTGGATGCAGCGAGTTCCGACTGCAACCAATAAAAATCCTTACCTTTTGTCTCCAAAATTTTATCTCAATCCGCCAAGGGTGAAGAGAACGAGAGTGGATCATAACCCTTGGCTAGCGAAGATGCATCAGGTCATCACAACTTCTTTCTGTAACTTTAAGTTTAACAATTTTGGCTGATTATCTTCTCTTGAATTTCTGAATCAAGGAATAGAAAAATCAGGGTATCTATACTATTAAACGAGAAGTTCTCATTTTGTGTGTCACTTCTCTTCCTCCCACAATAAATTAATCATCATACCTCTATGTCCTATAGGTACCATGCATAGTCGCATTTGTCATCCATTCTCATGAGTATTCAGTTTGGGTTATTTTGGAAGAAAAACGAAAATAAAGGTGTCCGGATACATTGTTTCCGACATCTGACTGACTTTTAAGACAGACATAACTACTGGTTTTAACACGGAAAACCAATTGTATGATAGATAATAAAAATGAAGAATAAATAAGCCAATCAGAGCGTGATATCGTGGTATTTAGATGGTAAGAACCACTACTATTAAACCTCGGTTTCACTTACACATAATTTTCATAAGTACTCTGACGGATACAGGACAATTATTTCGCCATTATCTGCATGTATACTATGATTAGTATACTACTATAATAAAAAGGATCGCTATGGAGAAGAAACTCATACCTGCAAACTTTTCAAAATCCCCAAGGGGGTTTGGCGTGCAAGATGGCTGTCATAGTCCTAAAAAAGAACCTTCAAGGGGGCCTGCAAATACATTTTAATGTCATTGTAAAATTAATTGTTTTGTTTAAATTGTGGACAAAATGGCTCTTTCAAAATTTCAATTTTGGAGCCTCCATGGGGGAAATCCCCCACAAATAGTGACAGTTGGCAGGTATGGAAACTTAGAATTAATAGTTAATAAAAAATTAAATACACTTTAATATTTATAATATAGATATGTATGTTCTTTGTATACAGAGACGTGAAAATAATGGACTATAACAGAAACCAAAATAATCACGGACTTTGAAAAAAAGAGAGAGAGCTTAAAAATATTGTCCTGTCTCCATGTACCTATATGACTTTTGATATCATTTCTTAAATTCTCCAGACATAAAATCTTTTACAAAAAATCATCCTAAAATAGTTAACATACTTTCAACCAAGCTTAAATGCCTGCAATTTCCTTTTTTAGTCAAACATGACTTCCAGTTTTAAACTTGGACAAAAATTTCATAAGAGTACTCAGGGACAGGACAATAATTATCGCTTTGATGGAGACTCTTTATATAAATAGCAGTGATGATCACCTAGGAGTCAAGAAGAAATTTAAAATTGATAGTTGATAGCAAATACACTTTTTTTTATAGTATACGTATGTTCATAGTGTACAGAAACACGAAAATGATAGAATTTAACAGAAAGAAAAAAAAAAATAACAAATTTTGGAAACAAGAGAGAGGGCTGAAACTGTTTTCAAGTACCTATGAATTTTAATACCTTTTTCTAAAATTCTCCAGACATGCAATCTTTTACTGAAATTCTCCAGACACAAAATCTTTTACAAAAAATCTCCCTACAACTGTCTGTCAACAGTTTACATTACTTTCAACCAAGCTCTAATTCCCGAGATTTCGCGGGTGTGTTCTATTCATTAATGATTTTTACAGGAGTTATAGGAACTTTTTGCTTAATTTGGCTGTACTTTCATGTAAGCAAAGACCTTATGAATGATTTATAAGTAACATTTCAATATTATTTAGTGTTTTCCTAACATAGCTAGAAATGGTACTGGTTGATGTCAAGGCACATCAACCAATGAGATCTTATTATTAGGGCCCCGCCAACGGCGGGTCGCCCTATAGTGATCAGTCTGTCCGTCCGTCCGTCTGTCCGTCCGTCTGTCCGTCCGTAACACTTTCGTGTCCGCTCCATATCTAGAGAACCGTTATGATTTCATACTTAATACTTAACATGATTATTAACCAACACCAGAGGGTGTGTCATGTTGTATGTACAACTTCCTAGGTCAAAGGTCAAGGTCAAAAACTTTGGTTTCAGTTGACAACCCCGTGTCCTGTGGTGAAGATCGTGTCCGCTCCATATCTAGATAACCATTATGATTTCAAAGTTTATACTTGACATCCATTTTAACAACCACCAGAGGGTGTGTCATGATGTATGTACAACTTCCTAGGTCAAAGGTCAAGGTCAAAAACTTTGGTTTCGAGTTGACAATCCTGTGTCCTGTGGTGAAGATCGTGTCCGCTCCATATCTAGATAATCGTTATGATTTCAAAGTATATACTTGTCATACATTTTAACCACCACCAGAGGGCGTGTCATGATGTATGTACAACTTCCTAGGTCAAAGGTCAACGTCAAAAAAACTTTGGTTTCAGTTGACAACCCTGTGTCCTGTGGTGAAGATTGTGTCCGCTCTATATCTTGAAAACCGTTATGATTTCAAATATTATACTTGACATCTATTTTAACCAACACCAGAGGGTGTGTCATGATATATGTACCACTTCCTAGGTCAAAGGTCTGTCTGTCTGTTGGTCTGTCCATCGCTAACAAATTTGATCCACATTATATTTTGAGAGGACAGCTGTTATTATTTCATACTTTATACCTGACAAACATTTTCAACTTAACATATATATTAACCAACACAAGAGAATGTGTCATAATGTATGCATCCTAGGTCTAAGATCAGTCTGTCGGTCTGTCCATCTGTTCGTTGTTCTTAACAAATTGTGTCCGCTCTACCTCTCGAGAACCATTAATATTTCATACTTTATACTTGGTGGGTCATAATATATTGAAGGCATAATTCTAAAAATATGTGACAAATATCAATTGGGCAGCACCTTTAAACATATTGTTCAAACATCAATCCATATATCCAGAAGTCACCTTAGAGTAGTAATCAATGAGTTCACATCATGCAGTCATATCACTATTATACTATGAAAGTAAGATGAGAATATTTATCAGTTTTAACTTAAAATCTTAGATCAAAATCACACATGAGACTATGTAATAACTTCAAATAATGCTTCATATCAGATTATCCATACAACTTATTTACCCCACGTTATTGACAGCGGGGCCCACAGAGATGGCTCCCATCTCAATGATATCTAGTTGCGATACTTAACCAGTCTCATAATATGCAATAATAAAAAGCCTTCAAAAATTCTGAAATTAACGTAAGTCAAAAGATTTGTTTGTTCCTATGTTGTTTGAATATAAACACAGAAACCTCTGTACCTTTGAAATTATGCATCTCATGTTTTATTTTTAAATGATTTTCAGGTTTCCCAGAGCAAAGCAAACACTTCTGTAGCGAATTTATGTTTTTATTAGTGTTGTTAAATCATACAGCAGATCAGAGTTTGTCAAGTGGATAATGTAGAACCATAACTTGATTAAACCACTGAGTTCACAATTAGGTAAGTCAAACAGTGGTCTCAGATTTTCTCACTCATCTATATTTTGTTGGTTTGTGGTATATAAATTATTACCATATATAAGATTTTTCACGTCTTGGCTTTTTTTCACAATTTGATGGGAGGTTTAATTTTCATTGCGTACAAATTTCACTGAATGGGAAAATACATAAGGAAAAAATAACTGTATTGAATTGTTAAAGTTGTAATCAACATAAATTTACTTTAAATCAAATGAAACTTCAAATAAAAAAAAAAATTATGAATACGTTTTTAATTTAAGGAATAACTATCATATTTTTTTCTGTCTATGAAGAAATAACTTCAAAAATGTGGTGTACACTGAATAACCTGCACTCAATATCAATGCTTCTTTTTTGATTGTTTACTATAAGGTGACAATCTGTTCACTTCAGCCTCAAAACAGGACAATTAATTAGCTGCCATATTTTCAAATCATAACAGATCGTGATTTTTTTTTACGATTATACTTTATATGGATCCTTAAAAAATGATAAAATCATGCACAGAATACTAAATTTATGATAGATGAATGCATTGGTTCAAGAATTGGATAAACATTATTTTTCACCAGTCACTCGTTTCATATGACTTTAACTAACAGTTAATCAATATCAAATAAATGAGTACCACAAATGAAAAAAAAACACTTTCAAGGAAATTAAAATTTTCACATTGGAGTATAATAAAAGTTGATGGTTTTGAACATTAGAGACACAAGGTATACTAAAATCTGTGTAAATGTCATTTTTTTTTACATTACATGCAAAACGTTAGGGTGATGACAATAATCAATGGAACACCATTAAAAAACATTTTTAACCAGTCAATGGTTGCTGTGTTGACATTATGAAAACAGATGTTTTTATGAAGTATATATACTCTTGTGATCTCTCAAACAACATAAAAGACACAATAATTAAAAAGATATAGGATGATGTGGTGTGAGTGCCAATGAGACAACTCTCCATCCAAATAACAATTTATAAAAGTCAACCATTATAGGTCAATGTATGGCCTTCAACATGGAGCCTTGGCTCACACCGAACAACAAGCTATAAAGAGCCCCAAAATTACTAGTTTAAAACCATTCAAACGGGAAAACCAACGGTCTTATCTATATAAAAAAACGAGAAACAAGAAACACGTATAAATTACATAAACAAAAGACAACTACTGTACATCTGATTAAAAGTCTTTCAAACAGCCATAAATGATAGGATATGCAAGGAAATATATGTGGAGTCAAATTTTGGCGTTTCTTTATATGCCAGTAGTAAAGTGAGAGAAAAAAAATGATATACAGTATTATATACTTAGAAGAAAACACATGTAAATTGTATGTGGAATACAATCAATGGCAATTGTGCTGTATCAACAATCCATGTGGAAGGAGATATGGTATGATTGCGAAAGAGACAGCTATCGATCAGAGTTCAAATGCAGTGGATGTAAACACTTAAAGACCACTGTGCAGCCTTCAAGTTCACAAAGTTCAACAATGCTTCCTTCTTTTGAAAAAAAAACAATTTAAAAACAAGGTAGACTGATTGAATATTTACCATTGGTTGTGAGTGTGCATAGAAAAGCACATTTTCTACCAGATTTAAAGTTTAAACGAAACTCCCGAAAAGATAATGATAAAGTATAAAAAAGGTCGAAAGTACAAAGAATCCTCAGATATTATTTGTGGTATTTTCTGCGATGTCAAATATCAATTATTTTGTAACTTTTCTATAGGAAACACTTATAATCTTTGAAATGGGGTATGGTTAATAAACTTCAAAGTTTCATACACTTAAAAGTCTCTCTCAATTTTTAGAAAGTCTAGGAATAATTTAAAAGAATGATGGACAGAAACTAATATTTTTTTTTAATTGTCTTATTTTATTTCCAGATTTGCCTACAGATTATATTCTTATAACTAAAGTAATGGCAGCATTAATGGGCAGGAGATTTTTGGAAAGTAACCTGATAGTAGATGTAGAAATTTATGAAGAACATGATCAAGGTATATCCCATGTTTCTTTTCATCTAAAAAAAAAATGCTTGTGACAAATTGATGTTTTAAAATTTAAAAAAAACTGTTTTGAATATGATTGAAATATTTGCAACTTGACATTAAACAAACTATTTTCAATCAGTGATAATTATCATATTGTTTCTGTGGAAAACAATGTATAAACTATGATAAGTTAAAATGATCTACTTTTAAATGAAAAAAACGGGGAACAATGTGTATGCTTCTATGAAACATATTGTTTCAAGAATAGACAGGTATCTCTACAATATATCAAGCTCTTGCTTTAAGGTAACACGATACCGAATGACGTTACGCCATGAGTTATCGTTCCTGACGTTATCGAATAACGTTCACACATATAAGCCAATGCAGCGGGTTTTGTGTGGCATTTTTAACGGTAACTTTCCCTAGATGCAGAGTGCCGAGAGTTTTGATGCAATACGTAGCGGTTATTTGACATAGATTGTTTTATCGTTTTCCGGCAATCATTCTGCTCATTCGGTTAATCTTTAAAAAGTATTACTTTACTTTTTAAATATTCTGTTTCTTTGATATTTAAGCATCTTCACGCTTTATCTATATATGTTCTTATGCATAACAGACACAGTTTTATCACTTTATTTTTATTCTTGGTATAGATATAGGAAGATGTGGTGTGAGTGCCAATGAGACAACTCTCCATCCAAATAACAATTTATAAAAGTAAACCTTGGTTTATTTTTGCAATAAGTTCTTATTCATGATTCGCGCTGTATCCCCATGAAATTTTGTTTTGAAAGTAGAAATCTAATTTATAGCACAGGTATTTGGGGCATGGACCCCCCTTTTTTGGACCTCACTAAAAAAAAATTGTTTGGTGTTTTTTTTATTTATTTACAATTTTCTACAATGTATAAACATATATCAAGTCTCAAAAATCCATTGCTAGTCGATTACAATAATTTTTTTACTATCCATACGAGCCCTTCTTTTTTCACTTGGGGCTCGTATGGATAGTAAAAAATTTATTGTAATCAACTAGCAATGGATTGTTGAGACTTGATATATGTTTATACATTGTAGAAAATTGTAAATAAATAAAAAAAAAACACCAAAAATTTTTTTTTTTTTTTTAGTGAGGTCCAAAAAAGGGGGTCCATGCCCCAAATACCTGTGGTCTACTCAGGACGGACAGCAACATCGGAATGAAGCATTAGAAAGTTAACGAAGGCTGAGAAATACATGGGCACTTGATTCGGCAGAAATAAAATAACAAAATTAAGGTTCCGTTAGAGTCTGAATAAAGCCCGCCCCGAGTATCCACTTGCGTCTACAAACGCAAGTTGGTAGTTGGGGCTGGCTGTAGTCAGACCGGTTCCATGTTCCCTGATTCCGTTATAATTTTTTTCTCGAAATTTACATGCAAACGACTGACTTTTTATTATTCAAACGGCAAGAGACTGTAAAAAAGCTAGATCTTGAAATCATTTAGATTTTATATTCGTGTTAATTTACGCTTGCATGGGTATTCGGTGTTTTTTTAGTTTTGAATTGGAAAGAATGTACATGTACAAGTTGGGAGACAAAACGACTGAAAGAAAATTAACAAAGTTACCTTTTAGGACTCTGGGGGCCATATTGCTCGCATACTAGGCGTCGGAAAAGGTCCGAAAAGTTTCTTTCTTAAAATTAGTTTTTAGAACGAGTATACAAGTATATATATACATGTATAGCGTCAATTAAAATTTTCCCGACCATCATCGCGGATGCCCTGCCTCTATTGCAAAACCTACCTATTGTATTTATTGTTAACTTGTTCTCGTCCTGAGCATGCATGAAATATTTTCCACTGGACGTTAACCAACCAATAATCAAAGCAATCAATCCTACAATTCACACCCGTCACTTGGAACTTTAGTTGTTAAAATTTAAATCATTGCCTCTATTTTTTTCAAAAAATTCGAAAAAGTTTAAACGCAGACCGCGAGGAAGACCAAAATTGAACAGTTACGCAAAACTAAATATCTACGTTACCGCTTGCTCATTTTGGAAGTGGGGTAACATGAGACTTTATTTGTGAAAGTACTAGTACAAATATTTTTTTTTTGTGTACATGTACATGTTATTTGTACAAAAGTTGGCTGATAGAATGATAAATGGAGATATGTGATATGCAATATATAAGATAGCAACAGCTGGGCATTTATTAACTGACATCAACACCTTGAAGACATCAAGAAAATCGTAACTAATGCTAATTGGAATAGTATCTTTACACTTCTTATTTGTAGTTTTAGTAAAAGTTGGAAAATTTTGAGTATGTGTAGTATTATTGTCACAGTAACATTTCAGTCTCTTGGTTAATATTAGTTTAAGTCTTTTAAAACTTTTGCCCTTCTCTAGAAAATTCAAACCATTATGAAATATAAGGAGATGCGGTAAAATTTCCAATTAATCAACTTTCCACCAAAGACGAAATGACGGAAATGCTAGCCTTCTTACATTGCTACTACATTTCAGATCTCCAAATTACCATTCCATTATATGAACTGCATATTCAAAAATATGCATTGTCACCAAATTACTTATAGAGCACGTTTCATCATATTGTTTTACATTTGTCCGTTCGACCGTTAATCCCGCACTTAGTATATATAGGGTTAATTCGGCTAATTATTTAGGACTACAGTAGTTTTGCTTCAGCTTTAAAACTATGTACCTGGTGTTACTACTCATATTATAGGTGCGCATATCGTCTGGAGTTTCTTTTTTGTTTCATGACAGGTTGCTGGATTAGGCATTTTGATAAAATACAAAGGCACACAGAGTACAGACTCCGGCTTACATCTGATACAGGTTGAATTTCAAGCTGGAACTTTTAAATTTCGCAGTTGTTTTACTTATATAAAGAATGCATATATGATTTCAAGATTTGTTATGTAAATAATTTTTCACAAATGACAGAATGTTGAAATTTGTGAAATTTTGCATACAGTTTGCTAACCCGAATAATTCAGTCCCTCCCCGTAATCGATCTCTCCTACTTACTTAATGTAGTAAGCGGAATATAACGACTGAATTAATTCGGGTTAACAGTTTGCAAGGTTTGTCCGACTTGCTGAGCAAACAAGTAACACATTTACACCACGCAGAGTACACTATACTACATGTATTGTATGTACCAAGTCAAGAATATGACAGCTGTTTATCATTCTTTTGATGTTTTTCAGCTTTTGATTTCGTCATTTGAAAAGGGATTTTTTTCGTTTTGAATTTTTCTTGGAGCTTTGTTATTCTATTTTTTGGAATGTGTATTTTATCATGATTATTATTTTTCCTCATAATTTTCACTAATAACAGAATGTTTAATCTTTTTTGACTGGTACATCAAATGTGTATTTTATAAACAACTGTTTTCAAAATTGTATTGTATCGTCCCGAACATACATGAACTATTTGCCACAGAACGTTAAACAACCATCAAACCGAGCAATTAAAAAACAGTTAAATGAATCAATTTTTTTGAAATACTATATTTATGCATCACGGGATGCAGTGATGATACCACCATTGTCTAATATGATGGAGTTAAAAATCAGTAATGATGAATCTCACGTGAAATATTTCATTTAATTTTCACGTAAACTTAACAAAAATCTGAAGGAATTTTTTATGGTTTTAATCAAATTTTAGAACAAAGATATTATTTAAATAATTTTATTTCAAATATTTACGTGAATTTAACGTGTACAAAATTCCGGTGATTTATGCATGAACTATTATCATACGATTCACATGGAACCTGTTCACGCAAGTTTCAAGTATATGCTCGTTTGATGTGAAAATCAGACGATATTGATATTAATTCATATGAGTGACATTCCATGTGCAGGACGAAATAAAATTATATCTGATTCAGTAGAATTTTATATTGCATTACTAGGAACTTTACGACAGTCGACAGGGGAAATGAAAATAAAATATACTCATTCAGATCCCGACACATATTTTTTTCTCCATTTCTCTGAGAAGGAATAACGTTATATTCCGTACACCATAACGTCACACGTTTTTGGTCAAATTCTAGGCATATCGATCAACTTTGAAGCCATTTATTTCAAAAACAAGGATGGTGACATATGAGTTTCTATACGTGTATGGATTCACTATGCAATCCTGGATATTATGTTAGTTTTTTGTTTTTCTCCGTATATAAGAAAATAGCCATCCATTCGAAAATCTAAAAAGGTAAGCCGAAAAAAAGGCATTTCCCCTATATACCTAAGTAAATTTGTCGCCAAAATTGACGTTTTCTTATGAAAATTACAAAAAAACAAAAATGGTGACCCCCATTTTTTATTACATATTCCGATGTAACTCGATTCAAAGAACACGTATGCCAAAAATTTGGGAAATCGGGAGATATGCCATTCGGTATCGTGTTACCTTAAGTTGAGATAAGAATCAGCTTATTTTATGACATAACTAGTCATACAGTCATAAAAGTTTGTATTTACTGTAATTATAAGATATTAATTTCACGAAACATGAAAACCTACTGTAAACAACCTTTTTTTATTTTTAAATATTTAGTGAATAATCTATAGACTGAATATATTTTCATTATTGTAAACTTTTCTTAAGCAGATATGATTGCTAGAATTCTCTTTTCCAAAAAAAATAGTCATGTGCTATAGTCTTTCAGCCTTAAAGATTTCCTTTTACTATGAGAATTTTGGTCAATAGCAAACTAGAAGATTTTTTTCTTGTTACAGCATACAATATGTACCTACGTCTATACATGTATATTTGTAGATAATAGACTGGACCTGGGTACAAGCCTTGATACAACAAATTATCCTCAATTGAGCATCATGGAAAATGAACAAAATAACAGAAAGGGAGATAACTCATCGACTAATAGTGATGCAACACCAAGTGATACATATCCAAAAACTCAATATCGGGTACATGGCAAAACTTTAGTGTCACCTGTGCAGCTACCAAGACAGGAAAACAGAAGCTTTAATAAACCAGTCTTTCAATTATACTGTGATACACCAATGTCTTTCAGTACTTTATTCACCGAGAGTGATGGTCCTAGTTTTGAAAATTGTGATAATCATTTTTACTACATTGCTACCATGACAACTCTCCACAATGCAGAAAACCATGAACCTCCATCAGAGTTAGATATTTAGGTGGACAAATGTATCTAAAGTCATGTATCTTCCAATTATTTTCTGCATATTATTTATAGTCGTAGAAAGTTTTATTCTGGCGTCTTAGTTTCAATTTTATTTACTAATGACGATTTGTATTTGTAAATTACTGAAAGAATTAAATATATGTGATTATATGTTACCTTTGGAAACTATGACATCTAAAGTATCTTGAAAAATTGTTTAAATTCTGTTTTTAAGATATATCAATTGCCAACAAACACCAATGGCGAAGGTCAAATGACCTTACTAGGAACTCTTCAGATTTTATCGTGAGAGTATTCGTAATCAAAGCTCTCGACAATATTTTAAGAAAACACAGGATACATTATTGTGTATATGATCTTTGTTTTTCCTGTTTCAAATTTATATTCCTCAAGGAGTCTAGATTTTTTTGTTTCTTAAATACTAATAATCAAGATTAAGAAATGAAAAGACAAAAAATTTAAAATTCAATAAAACAGATCTATGGAAACTGTGAATGGCAAAATTTCAAACTTTGATTGTCCATTTCAACCAGCTGAAGCCGGCTCGGCAGTACGAGTAAGTTCTCTTTTGAAAACGAAAAAAAAAACCACTAAAAGATTAAGATCTTTTAAGTTAAGTATATATTAATTTTTGGAATTTAATTTCTTTTCATATTGTTCATCAAAAATATTTCACCGAATAAGGTCCAAAAATGAAGGTAAAGATAGAATTTTAGTGTCAGTTTAAAATTTTAGATGTTCAGGACGTATTAATGTTGAAAATATGCCGCACACTGCTTTATTTTGACCTTTGATAAAATAGTACTACTAGAACTAGTCAAAGCTGCAAAGTCAGCTTGTGCCTTATACAAACTGTCACTTTCTTAAATTGTGGTTGAACTAATGTTTAACAATGATTAGTGCTCTTGCTCTTGTAAAAACTGTGCTTTATATGTTTATTTAAAATCATGTTCTCTTGTGACATTTAAACAAGTGTGCTTCAACTGTTGTGTAAAATAACTTATTGATTTAGTGCTTTAGTATAAACATTATAAGAAACATTCAACACAGGGACTATTGTTTGAAATTTTATATTGTTCTGTTATTGTAACTTGTTATTACATATCTTTAAATATATATGATGAATAAAAATTTGAAAACCCCTTATCTTCTATTATTATCAAGTAAAAATGGCAGGTGTCTGCAGGTATGGAATCAGTTCTTTTAACAAAAAAAGAAAGAAATGCAGTTTCAACACACAAAAAACATTGGGTACGCCAAAAAATGTTAATAAAAAATCCCCAGTTATGAGACCCAAACTGTTGTGGCTTGACAACTCTGTCACATGTCTGTAGAAGTGCATATACACTTTCCTTTCTGGGATGTTGGTTTTCAAGAAACTTCCTAGTAAAAGTGTCACAGTTTTAGCTGCAAAGGTCCAAGTTCCTATGGCAAATTGCATCATCTATATTTACAGAATTGCAACCTATAGTTTCTAAAAAAACAGGCTTAACCAAGAAAATGAAATTTGACCAATGAACCATGAAAATGAGGTCCAGGTCAGATGAACCATGCCAGGCAGACATGTACAGCTTACATTCCTTCTTTGCAACAAATATATCAGACCTATTGCTTGAAGTCTAAGAAAAACAGACCAAACCACAAAAACCTAACAATGAGCCATGAAAATGAGGTCAAGGTCAAATAAAACCTGTGGTACTGACATGTAGTCATCATAAAATATGTCCATACACCAAATATAGTTGACCTATTGCATATACAGTAGTAGTATAAGAAAAAAGTCAAAACTCAAAATCTTAAAGGAGTAGGTCCAAATTTATAGCAGTTTTACAAAATTATTAAAATGAAACCTGTTAGTTATTTATTGGAAAGTAGAATGCTTCTGCTACATAAATATGGGCTATTTTTGACAATTCAATGCACATTTCTTGTGTACTTGTGTATTATTGAGTCATGTTAAATTACTGAAATCTTCACAATTTTAGCATTTTAGCTGAATTTTAGACGGTTTCTGTCTTAAATGATATGGCCACATTTGTGTTCATTCTTAATCTTGAAATGTAAGTTGTATTTGATAATAATACATAACATTTATAAAGGTTGAGGATGAACACGGATGTGTCCACTTTCATTTTTGACAAAAAACATCTGAAAAGTGATAATTTTTATAGATTTTTCATATTTCAGCTAGAATCGGAGCGTTTTTAATGATTTTAAAAATCATTTAAGATCTTTCACTTAAACTAAATGAATCAATTGAAATGGTCTCTAAGTGTTTAAAAAGTGTTCAAAATCTTTCGTCAGATGAACCTGAAATTTGAGGCCAAAATCAGCCCTTACCGGACCTACCCTTTGACCACTGAAACATGAAAATGAGGTCAAGGTCAAATGACACCTTCCAGCCAGCTAGACATATACTCCTTCCAATCATTCCATGCACCAAATATGATAGAACTTATTCTCTATAATAATTGCATAAAGTATAAGAAAAACAGACCAAAACACAAAAATTTAACTATAACCAATGAACCAAGAAAATGAGGTCAAGTTCAGATGAGACCTGCCAGTTGGACATGTACACCTTACAATCCATTCATACACCTAATATACTAGACCAATTGGTTATAGTATCTGAGATATGGACTTGACCACCAAAACTAAACCTTTTTTACTGACCCATGAACTGAGGTCAGGGTCAAGTGAAAAAAGTTTGACAGGCATGATGACCTTGCTAGGTACACACATACCAAATATAGTTATCCTATATCTCATAATAAAAGACAAACTAACAGTACAAAAAACTTAACTTTTTTTCAAGTAGTCACTGAACCATGAAAAAGAGGTCAAGGACAATGGACATGTAAAAGAGGGAAAATTCTTAACATAAGACATCTATATACAAAGTATAAAGCATCAAGGTCTTCCACCTTCGAAAATATAAAGCTATTTTAAAATAATTTAACTAACGCTACCCAGATCACTATCACTATGTCGAGCTTTCTGCTACAGAAGTCTACAAAAACCATAAAAAAATTGACCTTAAACTGCATTCGATGATCCACAATAGTGTATACAATTTCAAAGGATTGGGTCAAAAGTCAAATCACAAAAACCACAAGTGGGACTATAACTATCGCCCAGAAATATATGAAATACCATTTTCAAAGGCAAGCCACAACTCTTGAACAATTATTGTAAAAAAATCTGACTTGACCAGTATTTTTAAGCGCCTATTATAGCGTTGCTGCATTTGTTTGCACCTGTCCATAGTCAGGAACCTGATGTTCATTGTTTGTTGATGTGGTTCATAAGTGTTTCTCATTTCTCGTTTTTTTATATAAATTAGACAGTTGGTTTTCCTGTTTGAATGGTTTTACAGTATCCATCTTTGAGGCCCTTTATTGATGCTGTTGAGTGTGAGCCAAGGCTCTATGTTGAAGGCTGTACTTTGAGCTATAGTAATGGTTTACTTTTACAAATTGTGACTTGGATGGAGCGTTGTCTCTTGGCACTCATACCACATCTTATATCTAGTTACTATAACTTCTACACCTAAAATATTTAGGCTTAAACAAATCAAACAATATAATAAACAATCTTTATTGCCATATAAACAAATGAAACATGTATGTGACAAACTAAAACAAAAAAAAAACTAACATACACTCATGCATATGTATATAGTATATATATATCAATTGTTGCAAGTATAAAATATAGTGACAAGTCAAAATACCAATTACAACATAATAATATAACACAAAACTTTTAACCCTGGTATATTAAGAGTCCCCTGTCCTCAGTTCCATTAACTGTTTCATAAAGGAACCTAAACTTTGTACATGTTGAAAATTTGATGGGTTAAGTATATATTGTAGCTTTTTTTATCAGTGCAACTCATAAAGTTGGGATTTTGAGAAGCATTTTCAGTGAAGTAATTATTTCTTAAACTTTTATTTATTACACAATGAAAGAAGAAGTGAAATTTATCATCAATTATCTTTAATAGGGCAAAAATAACTTTATCTAAGATTTCGTAGTACTTTTTAAGTCTACCTAATTCAAGTTACAGACTAGGATGGTAATAAGTTTACGAAATTCAAAGTTTGAATTCAACAAGTAAAATTCTGTCTCAGTATCTGTTTTGAGATCTTTGTAAAGAAAAAGTTTATTATGTTCACATAAATTTTCAATATTAGTTTTATACAGGCTTTTATATTTATTTGAAATTCCTCCTTTGATAACATTTTTTTTTAGAGATTTGACTTCCTTTATAGTATTACATGAAGACACAACTTATTGGGATCCTCTATCTCTTTATGTATAATATCTTTGGCATATGTATACCAGGAGTACACATTTTAAGAATCTAACATCTTACAAATTTCAAATGATTCTTTAAAAAGAGGATTAGTATCTTTAGTGTGTAGCCTAGCCAAATAAAGTAGACCCAGCCACATTATTTATGTATGTGCCTGTCCCAAGTCAGGAGCCTGTAATTCAGTGGTTGTTTTTGTTTATGTGTTCCATATTTGTTTTTCGTTTATTTTTTTACATAAATAAGGCTGTCAGTTTTCTGGTTTGAATTGTTTTCTTATTAGGGCCTTTTATAGCTGACTATGCTGTATGGGCTTTGCTCATTGTTGAAGGCCGTACGGTGACCTATAGTTGTTAATGTTTGTGTCATTTTGGTCTTTTGTGGTTAGTTGTCTCATTGGCAATCATACCACATCTTCTTTTTTTATATTTAATAAAATTTTCTATTGGTAACCTTCTATATTTAAGATGAGTTGCCAAATTTGTTGAGCATTTTCTAACACCTAATATATATTTACAGAATGATAAATGAACCTTTTCAAAAGGTGATCTATCTATAAAAAAAAATGGATCAAAAATTTTGTGACTATAGTTTGCACGAGTTTTGGCTCTTATGAATGGTAGGTATGAGTCCATCATACATACTTTAATACGGGTATGACTAATGAATCAAAAAGCTAAATGCTACTTTGATTGGCACATTACAAATAGCTGAAAATCAGGAACATAAAGCAAATATAATCTTCATAGCTTTCTTGGCTAGATCATTAAAGCTATAGTTAAGGTTACCATTTCTTCTAAGAACAGACCCAAGAAATTTATATTCTTAAACATTGTCAATCATCATTTGAGTTTTATATTTAATAATTGGTTTTTCTAATTTACAGTTTTTGTTTCTGAAATAACATGTATTTTGTCTTCTTTATGTTTACTGTTAAGTGCCATTTATCACAGTATTGGGATAATTTGTTCATACTATTTATAAGTCCATCTTTAGTTTCTAAGAGTAAAATTATGTCATCTGCAAATAGAAGACTATTTAAATCTGAATCTGCTAGTTTAAGTTTAAAGCTTCATTTAAAAATATATCATTTATATCATTAATGAAAATGTTAAACAATGTGAAACAATGTAGGACTGATTGTGTCGCATTGGCGTTCTCCTCTCTGTTTTTAAAGCAGGTGCTCCGCAAGGTGCATGCAGCTTTATACGACCGCAGAGGTCGAAACCTGAACAGTTGTGGTAAGTATGGACACACCATTGAAGCTTGATACAGCTCTGAATTTTGATTCTGATAAAAATTTTGACATAATAGTGTTTCTGACACAAAACAAATGTCAAGATCTTATAAATATATTGTGCAATTAAAGGTTTCTTCTTCAAACAATAAAATAAAAAAAAATAAAAGTGAAAACTACTACCCCTTTTTTGCAATTAGTCCAAATCCTGATATTTCTTTATATATAATTTACAAGAAGTGTAAGGAAGGTGAATCCAATCATACCAAACATTGTATGATAAATGTTTTTGGAATTACCTTTCTTTCACTGCTTTTAAATTGTCTTAAATGTCCATTGAACAGATAAAACCTATTTTTTCCCCTTTTTTTGCCCCTAATTCCAAAATATTTCAAGCCATAATCCTCCAAAGTCAATACTAACCATCCCTTCATGGTATGAAAACTTGTGGTATAATTTGAGAGAGATTCATACACTTAAACATAAGTTATTGTTTGAAAACAACAAAAATGCTTATTTTTGGTCCCTAATTCCTAAACTATTGGGACCATAACCCCCAAAATCAATCCCAACCCTTCCTTTAGTGGTATTGAACCTTCTTGTAAAAATTTATAGAGATGCATTCACTAAAACTAAAGTTATTGTCCTGACACTAAATGTGTCTTTGGACGACGACGCAGACGACATGATTGTATTATACTACGAAAAAAAAAAAATTGCAGTCCTATTAAAAAATGGAGTTGAGGCATTATCAAATTTAAGTGAAGATTCTGTGTCTAAAAACTGTTTTTTTATTACTTGGTATAAATTTTGGCCAACCCCTAATTTAGCCAATTTGAACTTTGAACACAAGACAATCTCTCCAGAGTCAAATGCTCCTTTTAAGTGCACAAAACATGCATATATATTTTTATTATTTTTATGCAGATATTCATTGATCAAAGTTTTCAATATAAACAAACTGTCGGAATATCCTATGGTTTTCCCTGAAATCAAACTGAGAGGCAGAAAATTTATTTATCATAAATATTTTTAGTCTATTATTTAGAATACTACTAAATATTTTATACAGACAGTTGATTAAAGAAATACCTCTGTAGTTGCCAGGATGGCCTTTATCTCCAGATTTGAATATTAATATAATAAAAGATGAATTCCAGTGTTTTGGATAATGACCAGTTTTTAAAATAAGATTGAAAAGTTTAACATAAGATTTTAATGTAACTGGACTATTAATAACTTCATATGCTATTTTATCAGGACCATTGGCTTTACCTTACTTAAGTTTTAATAACGACTTCTTTAATTTCAGCGCATGTGATTGGTTTATCAGTTTCTAAAGTTACAGACATGTCTCTTTCTATAAATTTTAATTCTTCTTGTATCTTATTTTTTAAAGCTTAATATTCCCTAAACAACACAACGTAATTTAAATGTTTAGCTGATTTTACAGAGTTATCTCCCTGTAGTGTTAGGTACCACCTTAATATAGTAATCAACTTCAGTTTTATTCAACTCTTTGTATGTCACTAATTTGGTTAAAGTTTTTTACATTATAATGTTCTATCTATTGTCTCTCTTAGTATGGGTTACTTATGTGTTGAATGTATTGAGTTAAAAGAATATGTTAATAAAGTTGCAAAGTTTTCAAAATAATATAATTTAGAAATTAAAATATTATTGTCCATTGTTTTCCACTGGTGAAGATGTTATATATTCCTCATACTGTTACTTGTGTCATTCAATTATCCATCAATTATGACTCGTATTTTTTTATAACTACTGGTAGTCTGGTATGTATGTTATTCTTCCACTAAATAGCAGTAGTGGTTTGTACTGTATTTCTGCGATCCTGCGGTTTCAACACATATTACATCGTCATCTTAATCTTCAGGATTGCTGAGGTGTAAGTATTCTCTGTCAGTACATCTATGGTTAATTTTTCTGGTGTCTTTTGTGTGTTAACCAGAGTTGAGTCTGGGTATTTAGATGGTGCTGCTACGATTCTAAATTTTGGAGTTATTTCCTGTTTAGTGCTAGCTTCTACCGGTGGAATCCATTTGGCTATTGGTTCTGCTGTGGCTTTAGGTCAGAGTTGCCGTTTTCTCCTTGAAGTCTGTTGTTGTTGTGCATACACAAAAATTGTCTGAATTACATTGTATTTTTGTTATAGTTATCCAACACAAACCTTTTATGCAGCCACAGTAGAAGTAACCTGAAAAAGAAATATAGATTCTTAAACATATCTTAGTCAAAACTATATAATTAAAACACCTATTAATGCAAGAGAATAATTATCTAAAAATAACAATAAGAATAATATATATACACATAACTTTTCTTTTACTTTTTTTTAAAATGGTTTTGGTGGCATTATTAACTGTTAAAACACCAGTCTTTATTAGCAAAATAGGATGAACAACAAGTTATTTGATGTCTGACATTAAATATAATGTTTTTCTTTATAATTGATTTATCATTCATCAGGCCATTACGCTTCTCATTTTTCATGTTGTGGACTTTTATAGTTAACAATACAGTATAGTTTTTTTCTCATTGTTGAAGGTGGTAAAGTGATATGAGGTGCTAAAATCCTTGTCATATGTGTCAATTGACTCATTGCATTGGCAATCACACCGCATCTCTTAATTTTATTATAGTGGTAACCAGGTGCTCCGCAGGGCGCAGCTTTATACGACCGCAGAGGTCGAACCCTGAACAGTTGGGGCAAGTATGGACAAAACATTCAAGCGTGATACAGCTCTGAATTTGGATTGTGATCAAATTTTTGACATTACATGTTTTTTTTTTACACAAAACAAATGTCAAGATTTTACAAATCAATTAAAGATTTCTTCTTCAAACTTTTTAAATCTAAAATTAAATAGTTGACACAGCATAGGTTTCTGACACAGAATGAATGTGGTCTAATGAACTTAAAAGTTTTTTTTTTGCCTTTGAGCAATTCACTATGCTGTTGAATATTAATCCTCTCAAAAAAATGTTTGAAGAAATTTTCTTTTTATTTATGAAATCTGAAATGAGAAAAATTTAAACCCCCCCCCTTTTTTTCACATCCCCGCTTCCCTTTTTCCAAAACTGATATCAATTCAAATTTCTAATGGAGTTTGCAACAATAACTACTCTTTTAAATACATCATAAAATATTAAAATGTAAAATAAAGTATTTGTTATCACTGAATGGTAAAGATTGGTTGGTAGTAAAAGTGAATATACATTGTTTATTGTATAAAACAATAAAAATAACTTCATCAGCAACATTTTATATTGGCAAATTTCCAATGAAGTTATTTACATAAAGTTATTGGCAAATAAAAATAGAAAATGACATCATAGTCATGTCTGGCAAATGTCCAACATACATTATCTAAAAACATTTTAGATAAGATAAGGAAAAAAAGCTTCATCAGTAACATTTTTTATTAATTAACTGGAGCTTATTTGACTAAATACGAGTAAAACTGCCAAATCGATAATTTTGTCCTATAAGGCCAATACGGATTTTTCCGTATTGGCCCGGGTTTAGCAAGCCCAATATTAGCATATTCGATTAGCTCTAGACTAATCGGTTGAAATCCCGATAACTCTAGAGAACTACGGCTAGTGTCGTCTGACAGGAGAAAATGACAACAAAACGATGGAGCAATAGCTCTATAAAAAATATAGATGATGCGATGGATGCGTTAGTTGAAGACTATTTTCACTACGACGATTTATCTAATAGGGAGGCAGAGTACATCAAGAGAAATCTCGCGGATGTCAATGGGGAAGGAAATTTGATTCTGGAAGAAGTTGATTCAGCGAATTTCAACTTCCCAAATGAAATTCTGCAGGACATTGAAAATGCACAGAATCATGAGATTGATCCTGATCCTGATCCTAAGGTCAATAATTGACACTACTGTTCTCTGTGTGCTATCTTCCTCCTCTTATGGTACACCGTTGCTCGAGGTAATATCTCGCGGTACTTTTTTTGACGAATCAGACAAAGAAAATAGCTCGAGTAGCAAGAGGTTTCGCTCTGTCACTGATGAAGACACTGACTCTTTTCTAGCTTTAAGTGTTAACAAGAACACAAAAACTAAAACAAAGAGTGACTTGAAAGTGATGCTGGATTTTTTCATATCTGTTGGAGAAATGCGTGATTCAGTGGAAATACCTGCCAAAGACTTGGACAGTCTGTTATCAAGATTTTTTCTTGGAGTCCTGAAGAAAAATGGTGACGAATATGAGCCTGACTCTTTATCCTCTATGTTCAACAGCTTGGATAGACATTTGAAGGACTCAAAAAGTAGTATAAGGTACGATTATTTTCATGTAGATTATTTGATATCTGTGAGACATGTAACTCCCTTGTCTTGATATAGCATGATAGCCTTTGCATTATTCTGTCAAGCATTATGACTCGAATATTCAGTGCCAATATTTTAATTTTAGCCTTGTGTCATTTTTTTTGGTAAAAACTATATATATCATCTGGGTCAATGTGGTTTTGATGATCTTAAGCTTGTGTACAATGAATATTCCTTGGTTTCTCTTTGCTATAAGTATAAAACATGTACATACAAAAATTACATGTCAGATATTATGCATATCTTTTCTTTAATGTTTCAGTATTAAAAAGGATCCTGAGTTCAACCACACAAGACGGGTATTAGAAGCGAAGCGAAAGGCATTAAAGTCATTGGGCAAGGGCAGTAAACCAAACAGAGCTGAACCTTTGACGACTGAGGAAATCCAAATCTTGAGGGAGAAAGGCGTTATTGGAACACGTAAGTTTAAAAAAAATGTTGTATTCCAGCGTGTCAGTCAGTAACTTTTAATTAAACATTTTTCTAACCTTGTGGCAAACAAATTATTTTATTTCCTTGTCGCCCTCTATCCATCCCTGATTATTAAATGGTTGTTCTAATAAAAAATGTTTAAAATACACATAAGGTCTTGAACAATGAGAGTGTCTCCAGAGGTCTTTTGCATTTTGATACAGTATTTGTCCTTTAAATACTATTTTAAGTTGGATATTTACATTAAGATACATGTATTTTAGTTAAGTTCTTTTTTTTTTCTTTTTCCAGAAAACCCTGATGCATTACTGAATGCTGTGTTTTTAAATAATGCAACATACTTTGGTCTACGAGGTCGACAAGACCATGTTAACATGACATGGGGAGATGTCAAGTTAAAAGCTACATCTGATGGAAAGGAGTATTTGGAATTTAATGGTGAGATTATGTTATGATTTCCATCATTTAAATAGTTGATATTTTAAATCTTTTAGAAATCACAGAATATATACTTCTGTGGATAATGGATGTACATGTACAACAGTCCTGACAAAAGTTGGTAATTTGTGCTTTTAAGGATATTAACCATTGTTTTATATTTATCAAAACAAATCTTACTTACTATGCAATACATGTTTTTTGTTATATAAAAGTGAAAGTTTTGTACAGACAGGAAGGATAATTCTTCTTTAAATATTGACATAAGCATACTTTTTTCAGAAAGAAGCACCAAAACCCGTAGTGGAGCAAAAAGCAGGGATTTCCGGGATATTACGCCAAAGATTTTCGGGGAAGGAGGAAGTAATTGCCCTATTCATGTTTACAAGGAATACAAACGGCATAGACCTCAAGACACATTAACTGATGAACATAGATTTTATTTGAGGCCTTTAGATAATAAACATGAGGAAATATGGTACACTCGCCAAACCATAGGCAAAGATAAATTAGGTAAAATGGTAAAAAATATGGCAGAAAAAGGAGATCTTCAAGGAAGAAAGGTTAATCATTCGGGACGTAAAACTTTTGCTACCACACTACTTCAAAATGGTAGACCTGCCAATGAAGTTGCTCAATTAGGAGGCTGGAAAGGCATTAGTACCTTAACTCATTATTCAGTACCGTCTATTGAACAACAGCAACAAGCTTCTCACACAATATCTAAGGTCATGTTGCCGAACTCAGATTTACAGACGACATCAGATTCAGAGGAACCTTGTGAACTTTCAAACTCAAATACATTAGTTCATAATAATTTAAATGCAAATGTATCAAATACAAATAATCAAACTGCTAACAAACATGACAACCCAATGGCCATGTTTGCAGGTGCAACTATAACAGGTGGTGTTTTCAATATTAACATATACTCAGGGGAAAGAAAGAATACTATAAACTGCAGCCAAGAGCTTTAATCTGAAAACTAGATAAAAACATGTTTTTTACTTGTTGTGTTTATTTACTGTTGATTATTTAATAAAATTGTTACTATTTTATTGTTTTGATTAAAATCCTCAATTTTCATTGATACATATTCAAATCACTACTATTGAAGTCCTGAATGTCAGATTTTCACACTATTTTCAATCTTCATATTGGCCCGGCTAGAGTTCATATTGGACTGGTTAATTAATAAAGGTATCATTGCGTAACAATTTTCATATTGGCTTAGTTATAGGTCCTCGGGCAGCCATATTGGCCTTCGGCTTCGCCTCAGGCCAATATGGTACCCTCGGACCTATAACTAAGCCAATATGAAAATTGTTACGCAATAATACCATAATATTGGCAAATTTCCAATGAAGTTATTTACATAAAGTTATTGGCAAATAAAAATAGAAAATGACATCATAGTCATGTCTGGCAAATTTCCAACATATATTATCAACTACTATTCTATACAAAGAAAGATAACTCTAATTGAAAATTAACTGCTATTGCACAATATTGTGCAATTAGATATTTCTTGCTATTGTGCAATACTGTGCAATTGAAAATTTCTTGCTATTGCACAATACTTGATATGGAATCCTGATTTGGACCAACTTGAAAACTGGGCCCATAATCAAAAATCAAAGTACATATTTAGATAAAGCATATTAATAAGCCCAAGAATTTAATTTTTGTTAAAATCAAACTTAGTTTAATTTTGGACCCTTTGGACCTTAATGTAGACCAATTTGAAAACTGGACCAAAAATTAAGAATCTACATACACAGTTAGATTTGGCATATCAAAAACCCCAATTATTCAATTTTTAATGAAAACAAACAAAGTTTAATTTTGGACCCCAATTTGGACTAACTTGAAAACTAGGCCAATAATTAAAAATCTAAGTACATTTTTAAATTCAGCATATCAAAGAACCCCAAGGATTTAATTTTTGTTAAAATCAAACTAAGTTTAATTTTGGACCCTTTGGACCTTAATGTAGACCAATTTGAAAACGGGACCAAAAATTAAGAATCTACATACATAGTTAGATTCGGCATATCAAAGAACCCCAATTATTCAATTTTTGATGAAATCACACAAAGTTCAATTTTAGACCCTTTGGGCCCCTTATTCCTAAACTGTTAGGACCAAAACTCCCAAAATCAAACCCAACCTTCCTTTTATGGTCATAAACCTTGTGTTTAAATTTCATAGATTTCTATTTACTTATACTAAAGTTATGGTGCAAAAACCAAGAATAATGCTTATTTGGGCCCTTTTTTTGGCCCTTAATTCCTAAACTGTTGGAACCAAAACTCCCAAAATCAATCCCAACCTTCCTTTTGTGGTCATAAACCTTGTGTCAAAATTTCATAGATTTCTATTAACTTAAACTAAAGTTATAGTGCGAAAACCAAGAAAATGCTTATTTGGGCCCTTTTTGGCCCCTAATTCCTAAAATGTTGGGACCAAAACTCCCAAAATCAATACCAACCTTCCTTTTGTGGTCATAAACCTTGTGTTAAAATTTCATAGATTTCCATTCACTTTTACTAAAGTTAGAGTGCGAAAACTAAAAGTATTCGGACGCAGGACGACGACGACGACGCCGACGCCGACGCCAACGTGATAGCAATATACGACGAAAAATTTTTCAAATTTTGCGGTCGTATAAAAATCAACATTGACATGCTATTAGATAAATAGTTCATAAATCTGTCTCCTGATTCTCACCATAAAGGTCAGCTCCAATGGCTATTGCCAGCCTCAATCCTTATGGACAAGCTGTGATGCTAACCTAAAATATAAAATGCTTTATCATCAAAAATTGGTTTATAGTATATAAAGGTAATACATGTTGAGAATATATGAATTAGACAGCTATCCAGCAACACAGCAATTACTTATGCAATTAGAAGATATCCTTTAATTTACTCATATAATGGTACTGATAAATGAGAGTAGACTCCATTTAGTTTAAACATATCTATTTATAGTGGATTGGGAAACAAGTTTTGCAACTTATATTAATCCCTTTCCACTTTGCGGGTGCGAGTGTTGTGCTTGTAGCGGCATTAGCCTACTCTTTTTTGAAATCTACAAGGGTGTCTTTAACGTGCAAGAGATATGGCTCTCTCTTGACACGGGTCAGCCATTTATCGTCCCCTTCCGACGGACTATCATCGTTTCCTCAAGACAATACTCGCAGATGGTGCCATTTCACTTGTCAAGATAACATTTACTAAATATTGTTTTGATTTCTTACTACATAAATCAGATTAGTATTATATCAACACTTAAGTTTGTAAAATTCCTATAAAGATGTAATACAAAAAAGAAGTAAAAGAATAATGACTTGATTTCAACTGCACAAAAATCTCAATAATTTACTGAGTTATCTCTTATTGAATAAACAAATCTTGGTTGAAATTGTCTCCCCTTTGAAGTAATATTCCAATCTGTAGGCTTACTTTTTATAATTTTAATAGTAAATCTTGTTGATATACCTGGTACACGTATCTTTAAATATTTAACAGGTAAAATAATTCAGTGTTTTGCATGCAGAAAATAAAGTTTTGTTTCTTGTTTCCCGGTAAGTTTTACACTCCTACCTAGGAGTCTTCTCCCGTATTCGGAAGAAGAATAAGAAGTTTCTTAATTTTTATCAAATATTACTAGAGAATGTGTAGAAATTGTTAGGCTTAAATAAACTTGCCTTTCTTATTATCTTGGTAAAGCTGCAATAATTTCTGACTTGGTTGAAGATTTCTTTAACCATCTTCCATGGAATAATGCTCTGCTGGCTTGGATATGGAAAAACTATTTGAGAAAAATAATTGAAACAATATTTAATGCAAAAGAATAAGTAACTGAGCATTACAATGATGATGTACAGTATATAACATTTCTTTACTAGGAAAAATTTAACAGTCCCTCAAGTTATAACTGATATTTTTCGCAAATACCCCCATAACATGATATATGTGTTTACAATTTTTATGGTTTTTTTTGTTTTTTTTAAATAGTAATATTTGATCAAACAGGAAATTCTTGATAATGAAAAGCCCCAATTTTACAAACCCTGCCTATAAAAGTTAAAAGTGATATTATAACAAGTCAATCTAATACATGCATGCCATTCTTAATAATGTTTCAATAATAATTAACAACACTATTAAGAAAAAGACATTTTCATTCGACCAAGTAGGTCAACTTTTGGGTTTTATCCATTACCTGTTGCACCCCTCAGTTCACAGGCACTCGTCTCAGAATTTTTTTTCCTATATACCTTTATTTAGGGGGGAAAAATCTGAGACGAGTGCCTGTGCCTCAGTTTCAGAATCGACTAAGCTCTCCATCAGGATATTTATATGTAATCCATCAAGGTATTTATTATATCACAATTTTGCTTTAAATAATGATGGAAAGGTTATAAATATTAGTCGCAATAGGTTTTCTTTCCAGTGCCTTTGACCAATGCAGACAATTAGCACAACCTTCACACCAAAATTTATCATTTTTCTGGAATGGAATTTTCATTTCCCTCAAAATACCTTCTATTTTTAAATGCTCATAACTTTTTTATTAGTGCAAGTTTTTGGAAAAACTAAATTGTTTGTTAAAGTAGAAACATTAATGAATTTAAATCAATAATAAAATTTTCCAAAAGAAGAACGCATCATTGTGTAATTAAGGTTACTTTTCTAAATTCATTTTAAATCACATAAATTCCTACCCAGAATATTTGAGAAAAATCAATGAAAAGTTCAAAACTCAACCTACAGTTTTATGCATCCTTGGCTGTCATAACATTACTATGCTACAAATGGATGAAAAAGACAAGTTGTTACTACAAGAGATCTTGAGAATGAAGCTTAGCGAAGATGCAATTAGTAGTATGCAGCTTTACAACACCACCAACAAGAATGAAGCTGTGCACAGGTCTTTGAGTGTGAATTTACCTAAGAATGTATGTAATCTTCTCAAGAGACATGGAGGCCAGATTGGCATCTGGAATTCACAGAAACAACAACATGCCAGGAACCTCAGCAAAGCATGGATAAAAAGTTTACCTACAAGCAAGACTATGGAAAAAAACTGAAGTTAAACATAGATGTCTTACACATTGTTACACAGAGTGGGGAAAAAATAGTGGAACATAGAGAGGCCAAGCTAAAAAGTAAAGAGCAAGATGTTTACAGAAAAGGACAGTTGGACCCAGTGCCTGCCTTTCTTAGCCATAGTACTAACTGCAAGAGAAAACTACCACCAGCACCATAGATGAGACAGCAACCCAGCAACTCAACCAAAGGTCCTTTTAAGGACCACCCAAATCCTTCAAAAAGATATGTGAAATTGGTGTTTACACCAATTAAATAAAGTAAACATTTAATTTAATATTACTTAGGGGCAGTTTTTTCTTGTAATTTTGCTCAATATTTTGGAATAAGTCCTTTAAGGATGTACTTAGGTGAGGTAAGGTGAAAATTAATAAATTAAGAAGTTAAAATTGATGCTGGTAGAGCATCAGTCAAGGATAAAAATAAGCTAAAAATATTGATAGGTCATGGACCTCCTTTTCGAGATATTTGAGATTTAAAATATGGTGGGAAAAGGCTGACTCGGACTTTTACTTATACATGTATTTGCATTGGTATTATTAGGTCTCAAAACAAAAGAAAGAAAATTAAGAATCTTCTAAAATTTTGGTAAATGACCTTTCATGAGCTATTAAGTCTTATATAAAAAGATAAGGCAGCAACCATTTGATTTTCTGGGGGGGGCTATAGTTTTTTTGGGAAAAAAAAGTTTGTTTCCAGTTTTTGGAGAAAAAAATAATTTGTTTTTGATTCTGAGAAAAAAAAATTGTTTGTTTCACCCTCAGCTGCCACTATATGTAATGCTAAAATTGAAAGAAAAAAATTGTTTTCGACTTGTCGCGAAAAAAATAGATTGTTTTTCGCCACCGGCGAAATAAAAAATTTGTCCAGAAAAAAAAACCATAGCCCCCCCCCCCCCCCCGAAAATCAAATGGTTGCTGCCTAAATGGGTGTTATGGGGCAAAATATTTTACATTGTATTGTATGGAAAAACACCAAGGAGTCCGAACATTTGACACAAATTCCAAAACCTCACCTAAGTACATCCTTAAATGATTTAAATGAAATATTTCTTGGCAGAATGAGTAGGAATTTGCTCAAAACAGAAAAATTATGAGCCCCTGATTTGAGATTTGCCGCAAAAGTTTCAACATATAAACTTAACAAACCCAAAATATGGTAAAATAGGCATCAAAAATTATTTTCCAATCATTTACTATAAATTAACAATAAAATATCTTTGCATTTCAAATTTGAAGCAAATGGTGCAAATCAGGAGACCATATTGTCTTCTTAGGTCGGAGAACACAGTTATTTTCCTTAAAATTGTCTTTCAAAACATATTAATGACAATTAAAAAAAAATCCACCTGCTCTTTTCCGATAAGATTTGGTGTGCATAAAGTTTGACTTTTATCCCAAAACATACCAAAAATTCAGAAAACTCCAGCTGCTCATTTTCAAACATAAGGACACCGGTATGGATAAAGCCAGAGAGCTTCCGAGAAGGGAAAATTCCACCTTTATTTTCATTAGGGCAAGGTTCCGGTGCAAAAAGTTGACATGCATTTTACACAACGAATTACAAATATTTTTAAAGTCTTATCTTTTACCTAAATACAAACAAATAGTAAAAAAAAACAGTCAAGGAAAAAAAATTAAGAAAACATTACAAATGTAAGAAATATAGACCCCCTTAATTTTACTGATACATCATTCAAGTGTAGAAAAATTACATTTGTCTTTCTGTAAGTATATCCTCGGAACAAGAAAATCTTCATCAAACACTGACCGTACAAGGGCTGTATAGCCAGACAAGGTCGTTAAAAACTTCCATTTGTTGTTCATTAAACATAGCTGTGAGAACAGAGCTTTCTAAAAAAATGCTAAGCTAAGAGATAACTTTGGGAAGGTGTAAAAGGCAATACAGAGATACAAGATACGAGATACGAGATACAGCGATACAAGCATACAAGAAACGAGATACGAGATATGAGAAACAATTATAAGTAATATGAAAAAAATAAGTCAAGTGTGTTGAACTACACTAATTTCATTTAGACAAACTGTTAAAATTGTAAACTCTGGGAACTAATAGATAAATTTGTCAACATCAATTTAAAACACAAGCATTACAATAAATAAAAGCTTCTGAAGATTATACAATTTTATTTGAGGTTATTGGCCTGTGCCATAATTTGATACTACCATGGTCAAACATAAAAATTCTTTAGTGATTTATTTATTTAAAACAGATAAACATCTTGTTAATTATATAAATGTAGACTATTTCAACATAGATTTTTAAATTGATTTCTTAATCATTTGTTTATTGTCATCTTATTTAAAAATAATAAAGTCATATTAATATTCACTATAACAATTATGTTTTTGTGTACCTTATAATTTGTAAAAGACTTTCTGTTTTCTACTGGAGTTAAAATGACACACACAAATACTTCTGTGGAATTTTATCTCATTCATCTTTGTGAAATTATGCTTTAATGAGTTATCTGTTAACTATTTTTTTTTCACAATCATAAAAATTACCATTTAACAATTGGGTTAAAACTAATTTATAAGGGTCTGGAGTGTGGGGGTGGGGGTCTGTTATTCTGTAAACATTTAATTTTCACCCCTTTTTATACGACCGCAAAAAATTTGCATTCGTATATTGCTATATATCACGTCGTCGTCGTCCGTAGACAGATTGGTTTCCGGACAATAACTTTAGTTTAAGTGAATGGATCTCTATGAAACTTAAACAAAAGGTTCAATACCACAAAAGGAAGGTTTGGATTGTTTTGGGGGGTAATGGTCTCAACCGTTCAGGAATTAGGGGCCAAAAAGGGGCCAAAACAAGCATTTTTCTAATTTCTGGACAATGACTTGTGAATAAAATTTTTGATTGCTATGAAATTGTACCACAAGGTTCAATACCACAAGGTTCAATACCACAAGTAGAAGGTTGAGATCGATTTTGGGGGTAATTGCCAAAACCGTTCAGGAATGAGGGGCCAAAAAGGGGCCCAAAACAAGCATTTTTCTAGTTTTCAGACTATAACATGTGTTAAAGTGTATGGATATCTCTTAAATTGTACCACATTTTACAAATATAAAATTTCTTAACAAATTTGGGGGCGGGGGGGGGGGGGGGTAAAAAAAAATGGGGGGCCAAACTTTTTTTTCTTCCAGATTTATGAAATTACCAGTTTTTTGGAAAAAAAATTGGGGGTAAAATATTTTTAGGGGTGGGGGGGGGGCAATTTTTTTTTTTTTTTTAAATTTAAGGATTATTCACAATTTATTTTGCTATTTCTTTGTCTATAGTCTAAAAACAGAGGATTGGACTTCTGCAGTCGTATCTAGCTGCGCTCGGCGAAAAAAAATAATCTATTTTTTGAAAGTGATTTTTTACGCATTATTCTCTTATTTTTTCCCATGTTTTTTTTAATCTTTAAAAAATAGTAAAAACATTCTTTAAAATGAATGAGAACAGCAAGGTTTTCTTTTGATTTTGTGTTGATGTGTATTCTGCATGATTTAAATGTTAAAGTTTCTTGAAGTAACATGTCCAAGTTTTCACCAGTTCTTTCCAGTGAATTTGACTACATGACGATAAATAACACATGCTATTAAACATATAATTTACACCACCCCACCCCACTCCCCCAAAAAATAAATTGTTAAGAAATTTTAATTTTGTAAAATATGGTACAATTTCAGAGATATCCATACACTTTAACACAAGTTATAGTCTGAAAACTAGAAAACTGCTTGTTTTGGGCCCCTTTTTGGTCCCTCATTCCTAAACGGTTTTGGCATTTACCCCCAAAATCAATCTCAACCTTCTACTTGTGGTATTGAACCTTGTGGCAATCAAAAATTGTATTCACAAGTTATTGTCCGGAAACTAGAAAAATGATTTTTTTTTTACCACAAAGAAAATGTTGGGTGTATTTAGGGGTAATTGTCTAAACCATTCAGAAATTAGGGGCCAAAAACAAGCCTTTTTCTAGCTTTCAGACAATAACTTGCAGTGTATGGATCTCTCTTAAATTGTACCACATTTTTCAACAAAAAAATTGTTACGGTTACGTTTCATCAAGATTGATCCATCTGTTTAGATGTTAGGTTTAAAAGACTTGTTGCCACATATTATATATTAAAACTAAGTAAGTTCAATAATCTCCATTGAAAAAAAACCAACCAGAAATATCCGAAGAGTTGTCCTTACAAGACATATTGACAAACAAACGGACGGACAGACAAAAGAACAAACCGATAGACGAACAGATGGATGAACGGAAATCCAGAAGGAACGATGGACGGACAAATGGATGGACGGACAGGGTGATTCATATATATACCCCTAATTCTTTTTCTGGTGTATAATTACAATCTAAATTCAGACCTGTATCAAAGTTGAAAACTGTTCAGGTTTTGACCTGTGGTCATATCAAGCTGTTCTAAGCGAAGCACATTTTTACTAATTAAAAAGATAAAGGTATATTATTTTGCATCAGAGGCCAATCCATAACTTTTTAACTCCCCTCTCCCCCAAGGTAATTATTTCAACTTAAAGGTCATTAAGAAGCAGAAACATATTGACGACTGAATACTGATGAATGGTGATAAAAACAATAAATTTCTTCAGTTTATTTGAAGGTCATATAATGTTGTATTCACTGTTGATAAGGAGTATTTAGTGCTTTCTTGACCTTTACATATGCATGCACTTTTTAAGTATGACATCATTCAAAAAACGAAAAGGGAATATTCTTGTGAAGGGAAACACAATCATTGCACAGAAGTAGAAAAAAAGACTTTTATATATTTGTATAAAATGAAATAACAATGGTTTTATTAAAGTCTAGTCGTTTATTTAGATTTAAGGAATATTTAATATCTTATCAAGAAATGAATTTTAATTAACCCAATGCAATACCCCAATCAAAAACAAGGTGTAAATTATTTCGAGTATTCTTGTTAATTACACCATAATGTCGTTAGTGTATTGATACCCTGCTATTATCATGCTTTCCCGTAAAATAAGGTAAAAATCCTGAAAAAAAACGTTTTACATTAATCATAATATCTTGTTTGTACATAAGATACACCTACTTGGGTTAACCCCCTCATGGTGTATCTATTATAATACATACACTATATAGTACCTGCCGCGAGACGGGAGGGTGTAATTTTACTGGTTGTCGCTTGTTGCTGTTCCTCATATTTGTTTTTCGTTTAAAGTTTTTTAAATAAATCTGGCCTTTGGTTTGTCCTGTAGGAATTGTTTTACACTTATTTTGGGGCCATTTATTGCTTACTACAAGTCTTTGCAGTGTGAAGCTCCATGTTGAAGGCTGTGACATATGATTATAACCTATAATTGCTTATATTTACTTCTATACATGTATGTATAGGTCTTGGACGGAGGGTTGTCTTATTGGCAATCATACCATATCTTCATGTGTTTATATGTATAAAAATGTTAGGTAGATATTTCTGTTAATTTTGCATATGCTGACTTCACAGGGTCTGATAGTGTTAATGAACCAAATGTGCAATCATGCACTATTATTTGAATATATAATATTTGAAATTTATGTACGTTCAGCCACACATTTTACACCCACCATGGCAGACATGTTTATTCACCTTTCAGGAACAAATTAACAACACTTAAAAAGGACATTGACAGGAACATATCTGCAAAGTTTGGTGAAATTATATTTAGTGGTTCTCAAAACAAATATCAAATCATGAAAACTTAAGGAATGACACAGACGACAGACTTCAAGTGATGACAATAGCTCACAGTGTAAAAGTCTAATAATAAGAAAAAAACTTACCTTTCATTTCTCGTTCTGGTAAACCCCTAAGGGCTTCTGCATAAGTTTTCTTTAAAAAAAATTTCTTCGACATGTTGCTTTGCTGAACCAGTATCTAGCAGTGGCTTATTTATTGTCCAACATTGGAACCATTCCCATAACCTCAGTTTATTATATTTTTAAGATGTAAAGTGACACTATTAACCTCTGTACTGTTTCAAAATTGTTTAATTGCTGACATTGTGATAAAAAGTTTACTGATAAAAATGCAATTTTATTACCTTTTCCACATACACTTTCAACAAATTGTCAGTATATTTTTTTATTTTTGAAAGGGACCTATGGTTTGTTAATTTGATATGCTACATTTCATGAGTGTTACAAGGTTGTGTCTTAAATATTGAAAAACATAAAACATTTTTTTTTTAATTCTGATAACAACAATTAAATGTATACATATTATGTCATTAAGATAAATATGATTCTTCAATTCAAAATAACTGAAATAATTGATAGATATTCATCAATGCAAGTTTTTATCTTGCAAGATCTGTCACCAAATAAGCAATTTTATATAATTTTTTCAAATGAACCATAGAGAATTTAAAATTATTTTTTTTGCATAAGACTGTGTCCTCTTTATGCCATTGTATTAGAATAACTGAAATTTGTAAAAACATTAATATCAATGATTAATGCATTAACAAGTTTCATGTATTTCCATAATATACATTTTTTTAGCTTTAATTAATTATTATATAATTTTCAGTTATTTTGTATCTCGTATCTCGTATCTCGTATCTTGTATCACTGTATCTCGTATCTCTGTATTGCCTTTTACACCTTCCCGATAACTTTATAGGAAATGTAATTAAACATATGCAAGATTTTATGTCTTGGCAAGAAAATGAAAAAAATAAATATCTTCTTTGCCCATCAACCTCAAAAGAAGTAGAAAGCTTAGGGTCCTATTTTAAACAGGCATTAGAACTTAGGACAGGGGACTCTTAATTTATTTATAAAATATATTTATATATCATATAGATAGATTGTGTTGCTTTTTTACTTTTTTTTGTTTTTATGGTTTTGTTTGTTAAATGTATTTTGTGTATTATTTGTCACAAACTTATTGTTCAGAGTTTACATGACAATAAATATTTGAATAAACTTTTACATACATTAACTTTAATGTATATCAAGACTATACATACTCAATTTCAGACCAAGCAGACAATAAATGCACCAGCAAATGCATATCTTGCACCCCTACCTTCACACCAAAATTTTATCATTTTTATACGACGCACCCTGCCAGAAAAAAAAGCAACATTAGACATACACAAAGGGAACCATTAGACATACACAAAGGGAACCATTAGACATACACAAAGGCCTTAACAGAAAACATACCGTTAAATGTGCCCTAGGCCACACGACCTAAAGGGAAAAAAAAAGGAACCATTAGACATACACAAAGGCCTAAACAGAATACATACCTGGAATTCCTCAATCTGCGTCGCGACCTGCTAGAAAAAAAGGAAAGACAACATTAGACATACACAAAGGTCTTAACAAAAAACATACCTGGAATTCCTCAATCTGCGTCGCGCCCTGCCAGAAAAAAAGAAAAGACAACATTAGACATACACAAAGGTCTTAACAGAAAACATACCTGAAAATCCTCAATCTGCGTCGCGCCCTGCAAAAAAAAAAAAAAGGCCACACGACCTAAAGGAAAAAACAAGAACCATTAGACAAACACAAATGTCTTAACAGAAAACATACCTGGAATTCCTCAATCTGCGTCGCGACCTGCTAGAAAAAAAGAAAAGGCGACATTAGACATACACAAAGGTCTTAACAGAAAACATACCTGGAATTCCTCTATCTGCATCGCGACCTGCTAGAAAAAAAGAAAAGGCGACATTAGACATACACAAAGGTCTTAACAGAAAACATACCTGGAATTCCTCAATCTGCGTCGCGACCTGCTAGAAAAAAAGAAGAGGCGACATTAGACATTCACAAAGGTCTTAACAGAAAACATACCTGGAATTCCTCAATCTGCGTCGCGACCTGCTAGAAAAAAAGAAAAGGCGACATTAGACATACACAAAGGTCTTAACAGAAAACATACCTGGAATTCCTCTATCTGCATCGCGACCTGCTAGAAAAAAAGAAAAGGCGACATTAGACATACACAAAGGTCTTAACAGAAAACATACCTGGAATTCCTCAATCTGCGTCGCGACCTGCTAGAAAAAAAGAAAAGACAACATTAGACATACACAAAGGTCTTAACAGAAAACATACCTGGAATTCCTCAATCTGCGTCGGGCCCTGCCAGAAAAAAAGAAAAGACAACATTAGACATACACAAAGGTCTTAACAGAAAACATACCTGGAATTCCTCAATCTGCGTCGCGACCTGCTAGAAAAAAAGAAAAGGCGACATTAGACATACACAAAGGTCTTAACAGAAAACATACCTGGAATTCCTCTATCTGCATCGCGACCTGCTAGAAAAAAAGAAAAGGCGACATTAGACATACACAAAGGTCTTAACAGAAAACATACCTGGAATTCCTCAATCTGCGTCGCGACCTGCTAGAAAAAAAGAAGAGGCGACATTAGACATACACAAAGGTCTTAACAGAAAACATACCTGGAATTCCTCAATCTGCGTCGCGACCTGCTAGAAAAAAAGAAAAGACAACATTAGACATACACAAAGGTCTTAACAGAAAACATACCTGGAATTCCTCAATCTGTGTCGCGCCCTGCCAGAAAAAAAGAAAAGACAACATTAGACATACACAAAGGTCTTAACAGAAAACATACCTGGAATTCCTCAATCTGCGTCGCGCCCTGCCAGAAAAAAAGAAAAGACAACATTAGACATACACAAAGGTCTTAACAGAAAACATACCTGGAATTCCTCAATCTGCGTCGCGCCCTGCCAGAAAAAAAGAACAGACAACATTAGACATACACAAAGGTCTTAACAGAAAACATACCTGGAATTCCTCAATCTGGGTCGCGACCTGCTAGAAAAAAAGAAAAGGCGACATTAGACATACACAAAGGTCTTAACAGAAAACATACCTGAAAATCCTCAATCTGCGTCGCGCCCTGCAAAAAAAAAAAAAAAGGCCACACGACCTAAAGGAAAAAAAAAGAACCATTACACATACACAAAGGTCTTAACAGAAAACATACCTGGAATTCCTCAATCTGCGTCGCGATCTGCTAGAAAAAAAGAAAAGGCGACATTAGACATACACAAAGGTCTTAACAGAAAACATACCTGAAAATCCTCAATCTGCGTCGCGCCCTGCAAAAAAAAAAAAAAAGGCCACACGTTCTAAAGGAAAAAAAAAAGAACCATTAGACATACACAAAGGTCTTAACAGAAAACATACCTGGAATTCCTCAATCTGCGTCGCGACCTGCTAGAAAAAAAGAAAAGACAACATTAGACATACACAAAGGTCTTAACAGAAAACATACCTGGAATTCCTCAATCTGCGTCGGGCCCTGCCAGAAAAAAAGAAAAGACAACATTAGACATACACAAAGGTCTTAACAGAAAACATACCTGGAATTCCTCAATCTGCGTCGCGCCCTGCCAGAAAAAAAGAAAAGACAACATTAGACATACACAAAGGTCTTAACAGAAAACATACCTGGAATTCCTCAATCTGCGTCGCGCCCTGCCAGAAAAAAAGAAAAGACAACATTAGACATACACAAAGGTCTTAACAAAAAACATACATGGAATTCCTCAATCTGCGTCGCGACCTGCTAGAAAAAAAGAAAACACAACATTAGACATACACAAAGGTCTTAACAGAAAACATACCTGGAATTCCTCAATCTGCGTCGCGACCTGCTAGAAAAAAGAAAAGACAACATTAGACATACACAAAGGTCTTAACAGAAAACATACCTGGAATTCCTCAATCTGCGTCGGGCCCTGCCAGAAAAAAAAGAAAAGACAACATTAGACATACACAAAGGTCTTAACAGAAAACATACCTGGAATTCCTCAATCTGCGTCGCGACCTGCTAGAAAAAAAGAAAAGACAACATTAGACATACACAAAGGTCTTAACAGAAAACATACCTGGAATTCCTCAATCTGCGTCGCGCCCTGCCAGAAAAAAAGAAAAGACAACATTAGACATACACAAAGGTCTTAACAGAAAACATACCTGGAATTCCTCAATCTGCGTCGCGCCCTGCCAGAAAAAAAGAAAAGACAACATTAGACATACACAAAGGTCTTAACAGAAAACATACCTGGAATTCCTCAATCTGCGTCGCGACCTGCTAGAAAAAAAGAAAACACAACATTAGACATACACAAAGGTCTTAACAGAAAACATACCTGGAATTCCTCAATCTGCGTCGCGACCTGCTAGAAAAAAAGAAAAGGCGACATTAGACATACACAAAGGTCTTAACAGAAAACATACCTGGAATTCCTCAATCTGCGTCGCGACCTGCTAGAAAAAAAGAAGAGGCGACATTAGACATTCACAAAGGTCTTAACAGAAAACATACCTGGAATTCCTCAATCTGCATCGCGACCTCCTAGAAAAAAAGAAAAGGCGACATTAGACATACACAAAGGTCTTAACAGAAAACATACCTGGAATTCCTCTATCTGCATCGCGATCTGCTAGAAAAAAAGAAAAGGCGACATTAGACATACACAAAGGTCTTAACAGAAAACATACCTGGAATTCCTCAATCTGCGTCGCGACCTGCTAGAAAAAAAGAAAAGGCGACATGAAACATACACAAAGGTTTTAACAGAAAACATACCTGGAATTCCTCAATCTGCGTCGCGACCTGCTAGAAAAAAGAAAAGGCGACATTAGACATACACAAAGGTCTTAACAGAAAACATACCTGAAAATCCTCAATCTGCGTCGCGCCCTGCAAAAAAAAAAAAAAAAAGGCCACACGACCTAAAGGAAAAAAAAAGAATCATTAGACATACACAAAGGTCTTAACAGAAAACATACCTGGAATTCCTCAATCTGTGTCGCCACCTGCTAGAAAAAAAGAAAAGGCGACATTAGACATACACAAAGGTCTTAACAGAAAACATACCTGGAATTCCTCTATCTGCATCGCGACCTGCTAGAAAAAAAGAAAAGGCGACATTAGACATACACAAAGGTCTTAACAGAAAACATACCTGGAGTTCCTCAATCTGCGTCGCGACCTGCTAGAAAAAAAGAAAAGGCGACATTAGACATACACAAAGGTTTTAACAGAAAACATACCTGGAATTCCTCAATCTGCGTCGCGACCTGCTAGAAAAAAAGAAAAGGCGACATTAGACATACACAAAGGTCTTAACAGAAAACATACCTGAAAATCCTCAATCTGCGTCGCGCCCTGCAAAAAAAACAAAAAAAAGGCCACACGACCTAAAGGAAAAAAAAAAGAATCATTAGACATACACAAAGGTCTTAACAGAAAACATACCTGGAATTCCTCAATCTGTGTCGCCACCTGCTAGAAAAAAAGAAAAGGCGACATTAGACATACACAAAGGTCTTAACAGAAAACATACCTGAAAATCCTCAATCTGCGTCGCGCCCTGCAAAAAAAACAAAAAAAAGGCCACACGACCTAAAGGAAAAAAAAAAGAATCATTAGACATACACAAAGGTCTTAACAGAAAACATACCTGGAATTCCTCAATCTGTGTCGCCACCTGCTAGAAAAAAAGAAAAGGCGACATTAGACATACACAAAGGTCTTAACAGAAAACATACCTGGAATACCTCAATCTGCGTCGCGACCTGCTAGAAAAAAAGAAAAGACAACATTAGACATACACAAAGGTCTTAACAGAAAACATACCTGGAATTCCTCAATCTGCATCGTGACCTGCTAGAAAAAAAGAAAAGACAACATTAGACATACACAAAGGTCTTAACAGAAAACATACCTGGAATTCCTCAATCTGCATCGCGACCTGCTAGAAAAAAAGAAAAGACAACATTAGACATACACAAAGGTCTTAACAGAAAACATACCTGGAATTCCTCAATCTGCGTCGCGACCTGCCAGAAAAAAAGAAAAGGCGACATTAGACATACACAAAGGTCTTAACAGAAAACATACCTGGAATTCCTAAATCTGCGTCGCGACCTGCTAGAAAAAAAGAAAAGGCGACATTAGACATTCACAAAGGTCTTAACAGAAAACATACCTGGAATTCCTCAATCTGCGTCGCGACCTGCTAGAAAAAAAGAAAAGGCGTCATTAGACATACACAAAGGTCTTAACAGAAAACATACCTGAAAATCCTCAATCTGCGTCGCGCCCTGCAAAAAAAAAAAAAAAGGCCACACGACCTAAAGAAAAAAAAAAAGAACCATTAGACATACACAAAGGTCTTAACAGAAAACATACCTGGAATTCCTCAATCTGCGTCGCGACCTGCTAGAAAAAAAGAAAAGACAACATTAGACATACACAAAGGTCTTAACAGAAAACATACCTGGAATTCCTCAATCTGCGTCGCGACCTGCTAGAAAAAAAGAAAACACAACATTAGACATACACAAAGGTCTTAACAGAAAACATACCTGGAATTCCTCAATCTGCGTCGCGACCTGCTAGAAAAAAAGAAAAGGCGACATTAGACATACACAAAGGTCTTAACAGAAAACATACCTGGAATTCCTCAATCTGCATCGCGACCTGCTAGAAAAAAAGAAAAGACAACATTAGACATACACAAAGGTCTTAACAGAAAACATACCTGGAATTCCTCAATCTGCGTCGCGACCTGCCAGAAAAAAAGAAAAGGCGACATTAGACATACACAAAGGTCTTAACAGAAAACATACCTGGAATTCCTAAATCTGCGTCGCGACCTGCTAGAAAAAAAGAAAAGGCGACATTAGACATTCACAAAGGTCTTAACAGAAAACATACCTGGAATTCCTCAATCTGCGTCGCGACCTGCTAGAAAAAAAGAAAAGGCGTCATTAGACATACACAAAGGTCTTAACAGAAAACATACCTGAAAATCCTCAATCTGCGTCGCGCCCTGCAAAAAAAAAAAAAAAGGCCACACGACCTAAAGGAAAAAAAAAGAATCATTAGACATACACAAAGGTCTTAACAGAAAACATACCTGGAATTCCTCAATCTGTGTCGCCACCTGCTAGAAAAAAAGAAAAGGCGACATTAGACATACACAAAGGTCTTAACAGAAAACATACCTGGAATTCCTCTATCTGCATCGCGACCTGCTAGAAAAAAAGAAAAGGCGACATTAGACATACACAAAGGTCTTAACAGAAAACATACCTGGAGTTCCTCAATCTGCGTCGCGACCTGCTAGAAAAAAAGAAAAGGCGACATTAGACATACACAAAGGTTTTAACAGAAAACATACCTGGAATTCCTCAATCTGCGTCGCGACCTGCTAGAAAAAAAGAAAAGGCGACATTAGACATACACAAAGGTCTTAACAGAAAACATACCTGAAAATCCTCAATCTGCGTCGCGCCCTGCAAAAAAAACAAAAAAAAGGCCACACGACCTAAAGGAAAAAAAAAAGAATCATTAGACATACACAAAGGTCTTAACAGAAAACATACCTGGAATTCCTCAATCTGTGTCGCCACCTGCTAGAAAAAAAGAAAAGGCGACATTAGACATACACAAAGGTCTTAACAGAAAACATACCTGAAAATCCTCAATCTGCGTCGCGCCCTGCAAAAAAAACAAAAAAAAGGCCACACGACCTAAAGGAAAAAAAAAAGAATCATTAGACATACACAAAGGTCTTAACAGAAAACATACCTGGAATTCCTCAATCTGTGTCGCCACCTGCTAGAAAAAAAGAAAAGGCGACATTAGACATACACAAAGGTCTTAACAGAAAACATACCTGGAATACCTCAATCTGCGTCGCGACCTGCTAGAAAAAAAGAAAAGACAACATTAGACATACACAAAGGTCTTAACAGAAAACATACCTGGAATTCCTCAATCTGCATCGTGACCTGCTAGAAAAAAAGAAAAGACAACATTAGACATACACAAAGGTCTTAACAGAAAACATACCTGGAATTCCTCAATCTGCATCGCGACCTGCTAGAAAAAAAGAAAAGACAACATTAGACATACACAAAGGTCTTAACAGAAAACATACCTGGAATTCCTCAATCTGCGTCGCGACCTGCCAGAAAAAAAGAAAAGGCGACATTAGACATACACAAAGGTCTTAACAGAAAACATACCTGGAATTCCTAAATCTGCGTCGCGACCTGCTAGAAAAAAAGAAAAGGCGACATTAGACATTCACAAAGGTCTTAACAGAAAACATACCTGGAATTCCTCAATCTGCGTCGCGACCTGCTAGAAAAAAAGAAAAGGCGTCATTAGACATACACAAAGGTCTTAACAGAAAACATACCTGAAAATCCTCAATCTGCGTCGCGCCCTGCAAAAAAAAAAAAAAAGGCCACACGACCTAAAGAAAAAAAAAAGAACCATTAGACATACACAAAGGTCTTAACAGAAAACATACCTGGAATTCCTCAATCTGCGTCGCGACCTGCTAGAAAAAAAGAAAAGACAACATTAGACATACACAAAGGTCTTAACAGAAAACATACCTGGAATTCCTCAATCTGCGTCGCGACCTGCTAGAAAAAAAGAAAACACAACATTAGACATACACAAAGGTCTTAACAGAAAACATACCTGGAATTCCTCAATCTGCGTCGCGACCTGCTAGAAAAAAAGAAAAGGCGACATTAGACATACACAAAGGTCTTAACAGAAAACATACCTGGAATTCCTCAATCTGCGTCGCGACCTGCTAGAAAAAAAGAAGAGGCGACATTAGACATTCACAAAGGTCTTAACAGAAAACATACCTGGAATTCCTCAATCTGCATCGCGACCTCCTAGAAAAAAAGAAAAGGCGACATTAGACATACACAAAGGTCTTAACAGAAAACATACCTGGAATTCCTCTATCTGCATCGCGATCTGCTAGAAAAAAAGAAAAGGCGACATTAGACATACACAAAGGTCTTAACAGAAAACATACCTGGAATTCCTCAATCTGCGTCGCGACCTGCTAGAAAAAAAGAAAAGGCGACATTAGACATACACAAAGGTTTTAACAGAAAACATACCTGGAATTCCTCAATCTGCGTCGCGACCTGCTAGAAAAAAAGAAAAGGCGACATTAGACATACACAAAGGTCTTAACAGAAAACATACCTGAAAATCCTCAATCTGCGTCGCGCCCTGCAAAAAAAAAAAAAAAAGGCCACACGACCTAAAGGAAAAAAAAAGAATCATTAGACATACACAAAGGTCTTAACAGAAAACATACCTGGAATTCCTCAATCTGTGTCGCCACCTGCTAGAAAAAAAGAAAAGGCGACATTAGACATACACAAAGGTCTTAACAGAAAACATACCTGGAATTCCTCTATCTGCATCGCGACCTGCCAGAAAAAAAGAAAAGGCGACATTAGACATACACAAAGGTCTTAACAGAAAACATACCTGGAATTCCTCAATCTGCGTCGCGACCTGCTAGAAAAAAAGAAAAGGCGACATTAGACATACACAAAGGTTTTAACAGAAAACATACCTGGAATTCCTCAATCTGCGTCGCGACCTGCTAGAAAAAAAGAAAAGGCGACATTAGACATACACAAAGGTCTTAACAGAAAACATACCTGAAAATCCTCAATCTGCGTCGCGCCCTGCAAAAAAAACAAAAAAAAGGCCACACGACCTAAAGGAAAAAAAAAAGAATCATTAGACATACACAAAGGTCTTAACAGAAAACATACCTGGAATTCCTCAATCTGTGTCGCCACCTGCTAGAAAAAAAGAAAAGGCGACATTAGACATACACAAAGGTCTTAACAGAAAACATACCTGGAATACCTCAATCTGCGTCGCGACCTGCTAGAAAAAAAGAAAAGACAACATTAGACATACACAAAGGTCTTAACAGAAAACATACCTGGAATTCCTCAATCTGCATCGTGACCTGCTAGAAAAAAAGAAAAGACAACATTAGACATACACAAAGGTCTTAACAGAAAACATACCTGGAATTCCTCAATCTGCATCGCGACCTGCTAGAAAAAAAGAAAAGACAACATTAGACATACACAAAGGTCTTAACAGAAAACATACCTGGAATTCCTCAATCTGCGTCGCGACCTGCCAGAAAAAAAGAAAAGGCGACATTAGACATACACAAAGGTCTTAACAGAAAACATACCTGGAATTCCTAAATCTGCGTCGCGACCTGCTAGAAAAAAAGAAAAGGCGACATTAGACATTCACAAAGGTCTTAACAGAAAACATACCTGGAATTCCTCAATCTGCGTCGCGACCTGCTAGAAAAAAAGAAAAGGCGTCATTAGACATACACAAAGGTCTTAACAGAAAACATACCTGAAAATCCTCAATCTGCGTCGCGCCCTGCAAAAAAAAAAAAAAAAGGCCACACGACCTAAAGGAAAAAAAAAGAATCATTAGACATACACAAAGGTCTTAACAGAAAACATACCTGGAATTCCTCAATCTGTGTCGCCACCTGCTAGAAAAAAAGAAAAGGCGACATTAGACATACACAAAGGTCTTAACAGAAAACATACCTGGAATTCCTCTATCTGCATCGCGACCTGCCAGAAAAAAAGAAAAGGCGACATTAGACATACACAAAGGTCTTAACAGAAAACATACCTGGAATTCCTCAATCTGCGTCGCGACCTGCTAGAAAAAAAGAAAAGGCGACATTAGACATACACAAAGGTTTTAACAGAAAACATACCTGGAATTCCTCAATCTGCGTCGCGACCTGCTAGAAAAAAAGAAAAGGCGACATTAGACATACACAAAGGTCTTAACAGAAAACATACCTGAAAATCCTCAATCTGCGTCGCGCCCTGCAAAAAAAACAAAAAAAAGGCCACACGACCTAAAGGAAAAAAAAAAGAATCATTAGACATACACAAAGGTCTTAACAGAAAACATACCTGGAATTCCTCAATCTGTGTCGCCACCTGCTAGAAAAAAAGAAAAGGCGACATTAGACATACACAAAGGTCTTAACAGAAAACATACCTGAAAATCCTCAATCTGCGTCGCGCCCTGCAAAAAAAACAAAAAAAAGGCCACACGACCTAAAGGAAAAAAAAAAGAATCATTAGACATACACAAAGGTCTTAACAGAAAACATACCTGGAATTCTTCAATCTGTGTCGCCACCTGCTAGAAAAAAAGAAAAGGCGACATTAGACATACACAAAGGTCTTAACAGAAAACATACCTGGAATACCTCAATCTGCGTCGCGACCTGCTAGAAAAAAAGAAAAGACAACATTAGACATACACAAAGGTCTTAACAGAAAACATACCTGGAATTCCTCAATCTGCATCGTGACCTGCTAGAAAAAAAGAAAAGACAACATTAGACATACACAAAGGTCTTAACAGAAAACATACCTGGAATTCCTCAATCTGCATCGCGACCTGCTAGAAAAAAAGAAAAGACAACATTAGACATACACAAAGGTCTTAACAGAAAACATACCTGGAATTCCTCAATCTGCGTCGCGACCTGCCAGAAAAAAAGAAAAGGTGACATTAGACATACACAAAGGTCTTAACAGAAAACATACCTGGAATTCCTAAATCTGCGTCGCGACCTGCTAGAAAAAAAGAAAAGGCGACATTAGACATTCACAAAGGTCTTAACAGAAAACATACCTGGAATTCCTCAATCTGCGTCGCGACCTGCTAGAAAAAAAGAAAAGGCGTCATTAGACATACACAAAGGTCTTAACAGAAAACATACCTGAAAATCCTCAATCTGCGTCGCGCCCTGCAAAAAAAAAAAAAAAGGCCACACGACCTAAAGGAAAAAAAAAAGAACCATTAGACATACACAAAGGTCTTAACAGAAAACATACCTGGAATTCCTCAATCTGCGTCGCGACCTGCTAGAAAAAAAGAAAAGACAACATTAGACATACACAAAGGTCTTAACAGAAAACATACCTGGAATTCTCCAATCTGCGTCGGGCCCTGCCAGAAAAAAAGAAAAGACAACATTAGACATACACAAAGGTCTTAACAGAAAACATACCTGGAATTCCTCAATCTGCGTCGCGCCCTGCCAGAAAAAAAGAAAAGACAACATTAGACATACACAAAGGTCTTAACAGAAAACATACCTGGAATTCCTCAATCTGCGTCGCGCCCTGCCAGAAAAAAAGAAAAGACAAGATTAGACATACACAAAGGTCTTAACAGAAAACATACCTGGAATTCCTCAATCTGCGTCGCGCCCTGCCAGAAAAAAAGAAAAGACAACATTAGACATACACAAAGGTCTTAACAAAAAACATACCTGGAATTCCTCAATCTGCGTCGCGCCCTGCCAGAAAAAAAGAAAAGACAACATTAGACATACACAAAGGTCTTAACAGAAAACATACCTGGAATTCCTCAATCTGCGTCGCGCCCTGCCAGAAAAAAAGAAAAGACAACATTAGACATACACAAAGGTCTTAACAGAAAACATACCTGGAATTCCTCAATCTGCGTCGCGCCCTGCCAGAAAAAAAGAAAAGACAACATTAGACATACACAAAGGTCTTAACAAAAAACATACCTGGAATTCCTCAATCTGCGTCGCGACCTGCTAGAAAAAAAGAAAAGACAACATTAGACATACACAAAGGTCTTAACAGAAAACATACCTGGAATTCCTCAATCTGCATCGCGACCTGCTAGAAAAAAAGAAAAGACAACATTAGACATACACAAAGGTCTTAACAGAAAACATACCTGGAATTCCTCAATCTGCGTCGCGCCTTGCCAGAAAAAAAGAAAAGACAACATTAGACATACACAAAGGTCTTAACAGAAAACATACCTGGAATTCCTCAATCTGCGTTGCGACCTGCTAGAAAAAAAGAAAACACAACATTAGACATACACAAAGGTCTTAACAGAAAACATACCTGGAATTCCTCAATCTGCGTCGCGACCTGCTAGAAAAAAAGAAAAGGCGACATTAGACATACACAAAGGTCTTAACAGAAAACATACCTGGAATTCCTCAATCTGCGTCGCGACCTGCTAGAAAAAAAGAATAGGCGACATTAGACATACACAAAGGTCTTAACAGAAAACATACCTGGAATTCCTCAATCTGTGTCGCCACCTGCTAGAAAAAAAGAAAAGGCGACATTAGACATACACAAAGGTCTTAACAGAAAACATACCTGGAATTCCTCAATCTGCGTCGCGACCTGCTAGAAAAAAAGAATAGGCGACATTAGACATACACAAAGGTCTTAACAGAAAACATACCTGGAATTCCTCAATCTGTGTCGCCACCTGCTAGAAAAAAAGAAAAGGCGACATTAGACATACACAAAGGTCTTAACAGAAAACATACCTGGAATTCCTCTATCTGCATCGCGACCTGCCAGAAAAAAAGAAAAGGCGACATTAGACATACACAAAGGTCTTAACAGAAAACATACCTGGAATTCCTCAATCTGCGTCGCGACCTGCTAGAAAAAAAGAAAAGGCGACATTAGACATACACAAAGGTTTTAACAGAAAACATACCTGGAATTCCTCAATCTGCGTCGCGACCTGCTAGAAAAAAAGAAAAGGCGACATTAGACATACACAAAGGTCTTAACAGAAAACATACCTGAAAATCCTCAATCTGCGTCGCGCCCTGCAAAAAAAACAAAAAAAAGGCCACACGACCTAAAGGAAAAAAAAAAGAATCATTAGACATACACAAAGGTCTTAACAGAAAACATACCTGGAATTCCTCAATCTGTGTCGCCACCTGCTAGAAAAAAAGAAAAGGCGACATTAGACATACACAAAGGTCTTAACAGAAAACATACCTGAAAATCCTCAATCTGCGTCGCGCCCTGCAAAAAAAACAAAAAAAAGGCCACACGACCTAAAGGAAAAAAAAAAGAATCATTAGACATACACAAAGGTCTTAACAGAAAACATACCTGGAATTCTTCAATCTGTGTCGCCACCTGCTAGAAAAAAAGAAAAGGCGACATTAGACATACACAAAGGTCTTAACAGAAAACATACCTGGAATACCTCAATCTGCGTCGCGACCTGCTAGAAAAAAAGAAAAGACAACATTAGACATACACAAAGGTCTTAACAGAAAACATACCTGGAATTCCTCAATCTGCATCGTGACCTGCTAGAAAAAAAGAAAAGACAACATTAGACATACACAAAGGTCTTAACAGAAAACATACCTGGAATTCCTCAATCTGCATCGCGACCTGCTAGAAAAAAAGAAAAGACAACATTAGACATACACAAAGGTCTTAACAGAAAACATACCTGGAATTCCTCAATCTGCGTCGCGACCTGCCAGAAAAAAAGAAAAGGTGACATTAGACATACACAAAGGTCTTAACAGAAAACATACCTGGAATTCCTAAATCTGCGTCGCGACCTGCTAGAAAAAAAGAAAAGGCGACATTAGACATTCACAAAGGTCTTAACAGAAAACATACCTGGAATTCCTCAATCTGCGTCGCGACCTGCTAGAAAAAAAGAAAAGGCGTCATTAGACATACACAAAGGTCTTAACAGAAAACATACCTGAAAATCCTCAATCTGCGTCGCGCCCTGCAAAAAAAAAAAAAAAGGCCACACGACCTAAAGGAAAAAAAAAAGAACCATTAGACATACACAAAGGTCTTAACAGAAAACATACCTGGAATTCCTCAATCTGCGTCGCGACCTGCTAGAAAAAAAGAAAAGACAACATTAGACATACACAAAGGTCTTAACAGAAAACATACCTGGAATTCTCCAATCTGCGTCGGGCCCTGCCAGAAAAAAAGAAAAGACAACATTAGACATACACAAAGGTCTTAACAGAAAACATACCTGGAATTCCTCAATCTGCGTCGCGCCCTGCCAGAAAAAAAGAAAAGACAACATTAGACATACACAAAGGTCTTAACAGAAAACATACCTGGAATTCCTCAATCTGCGTCGCGCCCTGCCAGAAAAAAAGAAAAGACAAGATTAGACATACACAAAGGTCTTAACAGAAAACATACCTGGAATTCCTCAATCTGCGTCGCGCCCTGCCAGAAAAAAAGAAAAGACAACATTAGACATACACAAAGGTCTTAACAAAAAACATACCTGGAATTCCTCAATCTGCGTCGCGCCCTGCCAGAAAAAAAGAAAAGACAACAATAGACATACACAAAGGTCTTAACAGAAAACATACCTGGAATTCCTCAATCTGCGTCGCGCCCTGCCAGAAAAAAAGAAAAGACAACATTAGACATACACAAAGGTCTTAACAGAAAACATACCTGGAATTCCTCAATCTGCGTCGCGCCCTGCCAGAAAAAAAGAAAAGACAACATTAGACATACACAAAGGTCTTAACAAAAAACATACCTGGAATTCCTCAATCTGCATCGCGTCCTGCTAGAAAAAAAGAAAAGACAACATTAGACATACACAAAGGTCTTAACAGAAAACATACCTGGAATTCCTCAATCTGCATCGCGACCTGCTAGAAAAAAAGAAAAGACAACATTAGACATACACAAAGGTCTTAACAGAAAACATACCTGGAATTCCTCAATCTGCGTCGCGCCTTGCCAGAAAAAAAGAAAAGACAACATTAGACATACACAAAGGTCTTAACAGAAAACATACCTGGAATTCCTCAATCTGCGTTGCGACCTGCTAGAAAAAAAGAAAACACAACATTAGACATACACAAAGGTCTTAACAGAAAACATACCTGGAATTCCTCAATCTGCGTCGCGACCTGCTAGAAAAAAAGAAAAGGCGACATTAGACATACACAAAGGTCTTAACAGAAAACATACCTGGAATTCCTCAATCTGCGTCGCGACCTGCTAGAAAAAAAGAATAGGCGACATTAGACATACACAAAGGTCTTAACAGAAAACATACCTGGAATTCCTCAATCTGCGTCGCGACCTGCTGGAAAAAAAGAAGAGGCGACATTAGACATTCACAAAGGTCTTAACAGAAAACATACCTGGAATTCCTCAATCTGCATCGCGACCTGCTAGAAAAAAAGAAAAGGCGACATTAGACATACACAAAGGTCTTAACAGAAAACATACCTGGAATTCCTCTATCTGCATCGCGACCTGCTAGAAAAAAAGAAAAGGCGACATTAGAAATACACAAAGGTCTTAACAGAAAACATACCTGGAATTCCTCAATCTGCGTCGCGACCTGCTAGAAAAAAAGAAAAGGCGACATTAGACATACACAAAGGTTTTAACAGAAAACATACCTGGAATTCCTCAATCTGCGTCGCGACCTGCTAGAAAAAAAGAAAAGGCGACATTAGACATACACAAAGGTCTTAACAGAAAACATACCTGAAAATCCTCAATCTGCGTTGCGCCCTGCAAAAAAAAAAAAAAAAGGCCACACGACCTAAAGGAAAAAAAAAAGAATCATTAGACATACACAAAGGTCTTAACAGAAAACATACCTGGAATTCCTCAATCTGTGTCGCCACCTGCTAGAAAAAAAGAAAAGGCGACATTAGACATACACAAAGGTCTTAACAGAAAACATACCTGGAATACCTCAATCTGCGTCGCGACCTGCTAGAAAAAAAGAAAAGACAACATTAGACATACACAAAGGTCTTAACAGAAAACATACCTGGAATTCCTCAATCTGCATCGCGACCTGCTAGAAAAAAAGAAAAGACAACATTAGACATACACAAAGGTCTTAACAGAAAACATACCTGGAATTCCTCAATCTGCGTCGCGACCTGCTAGAAAAAAAGAAAAGACAACATTAGACATACACAAAGGTCTTAACAGAAAACATACCTGGAATTCCTCAATCTGCGTCGCGACCTGCCAGAAAAAAAGAAAAGGCAACATTAGACATACACAAAGGTCTTAACAGAAAACATGCCTGGAATTCCTCAATCTGCGTCGCGACCTGCTAGAAAAAAAGAAAAGGCGACATTAGACATTCACAAAGGTCTTAACAGAAAACATACCTGAAAATCCTCAATCTGCGTCGCGCCCTGCAAAAAAAAAAAAAAAGGCCACACGACCTAAAGGAAAAAAAAAAGAACCATTAGACATACACAAAGGTCTTAACAGAAAACATACCTGGAATTCCTCAATCTGCGTCGCGACCTGCTAGAAAAAAAGAAAAGACAACATTAGACATACACAAAGGTCTTAACAGAAAACATACCTGGAATTCCTCAATCTGCGTCGGGCCCTGCCAGAAAAAAAGAAAAGACAACATTAGACATACACAAAGGTCTTAACAGAAAACATACCTGGAATTCCTCAATCTGCGTCGCGACCTGCTAGAAAAAAAGAAAAGACAACATTAGACATACACAAAGGTCTTAACAGAAAACATACCTGGAATTCCTCAATCTGCGTCGGGCCCTGCCAGAAAGAAAGAAAAGACAACATTAGACATACACAAAGGTCTTAACAGAAAACATACCTGGAATTCCTCAATCTGCATCGCGCCCTGCCAGAAAAAAAGAAAAGACAACATTAGACATACACAAAGGTCTTAACAGAAAACATACCTGGAATTCCTCAATCTGCGTCACGCCCTGCCAGAAAAAAAGAAAAGACAACATTAGACATACACAAAGGTCTTAACAGAAAACATACCTGGAATTCCTCAATCTGCGTCGCGACCTGCTAGAAAAAAAGAAAAGGCGTCATTAGACATACACAAAGGTCTTAACAGAAAACATACCTGAAAGTCCTCAATCTGCGTCGCGCCCTGCAAAAAAAAAAAAAAAGGCCACACGACCTAAAGGAAAAAAAAAAGAACCATTAGACATACACAAAGGTCTTAACAGAAAACATACCTGGAATTCCTCAATCTGCATCGCGACCTGCTAGAAAAAAAGAAAAGACAACATTAGACATACACAAAGGTCTTAACAGAAAACATACCTGGAATTCCTCAATCTGCGTCGGGCCCTGCCAGAAAAAAAGAAAAGACAACATTAGACATACACAAAGGTCTTAACAGAAAACATACCTGGAATTCCTCAATCTGCGTCGCGACCTGCTAGAAAAAAAGAAAAGACAACATTAGACATACACAAAGGTCTTAACAGAAAACATACCTGGAATTCCTCAATCTGCGTCGGGCCCTGCCAGAAAGAAAGAAAAGACAACATTAGACATACACAAAGGTCTTAACAGAAAACATACCTGGAATTCCTCAATCTGCATCGCGCCCTGCCAGAAAAAAAGAAAAGACAACATTAGACATACACAAAGGTCTTAACAGAAAACATACCTGGAATTCCTCAATCTGCGTCGCGCCCTGCCAGAAAAAAAGAAAAGACAACATTAGACATACACAAAGGTCTTAACAGAAAACATACCTGGAATTCCTCAATCTGCGTCGCGACCTGCTAGAAAAAAAGAAAACACAACATTAGACATACACAAAGGTCTTAACAGAAAACATACCTGGAATTCCTCAATCTGCGTCGCGACCTGCTAGAAAAAAAGAAAAGGCGACATTAGACATTCACAAAGGTCTTAACAGAAAACATACCTGGAATTCCTCAATCTGCGTCGCGACCTGCTAGAAAAAAAGAAAAGGCGTCATTAGACATACACAAAGGTCTTAACAGAAAACATACCTGAAAATCCTCAATCTGCGTCGCGCCCTGCAAAAAAAAAAAAAAGGCCACACGACCTAAAGGAAAAAAAAAAGAACCATTAGACATACACAAAGGTCTTAACAGAAAACATACCTGGAATTCCTCAATCTGCGTCGCGACCTGCTAGAAAAAAAGAAAAGACAACATTAGACATACACAAAGGTCTTAACAGAAAACATACCTGGAATTCCTCAATCTGCGTCGGGCCCTGCCAGAAAGAAAGAAAAGACAACATTAGACATACACAAAGGTCTTAACAGAAAACATACCTGGAATTCCTCAATCTGCATCGCGCCCTGCCAGAAAAAAAGAAAAGACAACATTAGACATACACAAAGGTCTTAACAGAAAACATACCTGGAATTCCTCAATCTGCGTCGCGCCCTGCCAGAAAAAAAGAAAAGACAACATTAGACATACACAAAGGTCTTAACAGAAAACATACCTGGAATTCCTCAATCTGTGTCGCGACCTGCTAGAAAAAAAGAAAACACAACATTAGACATACACAAAGGTCTTAACAGAAAACATACCTGGAATTCCTCAATCTGCGTCGCGACCTGCTAGAAAAAAAGAAAAGGCGACATTAGACATACACAAAGGTCTTAACAGAAAACATACCTGGAATTCCTCAATCTGCGTCGCGACCTGCTAGAAAAAAAGAAAAGGCGACATTAGACATACACAAAGGTCTTAACAGAAAACATACCTGGAATTCCTCTATCTGCGTCGCGACCTGCTGGAAAAAAAGAAGAGGCGACATTAGACATTCACAAAGGTCTTAACAGAAAACATACCTGGAATTCCTCAATCTGCGTCGCGACCTGCTAGAAAAAAAGAAAAGGCGACATTAGACATACACAAAGGTCTTAACAGAAAACATACCTGGAATTCCTCTATCTGCGTCGCGACCTGCTGGAAAAAAAGAAGAGGCGACATTAGACATTCACAAAGGTCTTAACAGAAAACATACCTGGAATTCCTCAATCTGCGTCGCGACCTGCTAGAAAAAAAGAAAAGGCGACATTAGACATACACAAAGGTCTTAACAGAAAACATACCTGGAATTCCTCTATCTGCATCGCGACCTGCTGGAAAAAAAGAAGAGGCGACATTAGACATTCACAAAGGTCTTAACAGAAAACATACCTGGAATTCCTCAATCTGCATCGCGACCTGCTAGAAAAAAAGAAAAGGCGACATTAGACATACACAAAGGTCTTAACAGAAAACATACCTGGAATTCCTCTATCTGCATCGCGACCTGCTAGAAAAAAAGAAAAGGCGACATTAGACATACACAAAGGTCTTAACAGAAAACATACCTGGAATTCCTCAATCTGCGTCGCGACCTGCTAGAAAAAAAGAAAAGACAACATTAGACATACACAAAGGTCTTAACAGAAAACATACCTGGAATTCCTCTATCTGCATCGCGACCTGCTAGAAAAAAAGAAAAGGCGACATTAGACATACACAAAGGTCTTAACAGAAAACATACCTGGAATTCCTCAATCTGCGTCGCGACCTGCTAGAAAAAAAGAAAAGACAACATTAGACATACACAAAGGTCTTAACAGAAAACATACCTGGAATTCCTCAATCTGCGTCGGGCCCTGCCAGAAAGAAAGAAAAGACAACATTAGACATACACAAAGGTCTTAACAGAAAACATACCTGGAATTCCTCAATCTGCGTCGCGCCCTGCCAGAAAAAAAGAAAAGACAACATTAGACATACACAAAGGTCTTAACAGAAAACATACCTGGAATTCCTCAATCTGCGTCGCGCCCTGCCAGAAAAAAAGAAAAGACAACATTAGACATACACAAAGGTCTTAACAGAAAACATACCTGGAATTCCTCAATCTGCGTCGCGACCTGCTAGAAAAAAAGAAAAGACAACATTAGACATACACAAAGGTCTTAACAGAAAACATACCTGGAATTCCTCAATCTGCGTCGCGACCTGCTAGAAAAAAAGAAAAGGCGACATTAGACATACACAAAGGTCTTAACAGAAAACATACCTGAAAATCCTCAATCTGCGTCGCGCCCTGCAAAAAAAAAAAAAAAAGGCCACACGACCTAAAGGAAAAAAAAAAGAATCATTAGACATACACAAAGGTCTTAACAGAAAACATACCTGGAATTCCTCAATCTGTGTCGCCACCTGCTAGAAAAAAAGAAAAGGCGACATTAGACATACACAAAGGTCTTAACAGAAAACATACCTGGAATACCTCAATCTGCGTCGCGACCTGCTAGAAAAAAAGAAAAGACAACATTAGACATACACAAAGGTCTAAACAGAAAACATACCTGGAATTCCTCAATCTGCGTCGCGACCTGCTAGAAAAAAAGAAAAGGCGACATTAGACATACACAAAGGTCTTAACAGAAAACATACCTGGAATTCCTCTATCTGCATCGCGACCTGCTGGAAAAAAAGAAGAGGCGACATTAGACATTCACAAAGGTCTTAACAAAAAACATACCTGGAATTCCTCAATCTGCGTCGCGCCCTGCCAGAAAAAAAGAAAAGACAACATTAGACATACACAAAGGTCTTAACAGAAAACATACCTGGAATTCCTCAATCTGCATCGCGACCTGCTAGAAAAAAAGAAAAGACAACATTAGACATACACAAAGGTCTTAACAGAAAACATACCTGGAATTCCTCAATCTGCGTCGCGCCTTGCCAGAAAAAAAGAAAAGACAACATTAGACATACACAAAGGTCTTAACAGAAAACATACCTGGAATTCCTCAATCTGCGTTGCGACCTGCTAGAAAAAAAGAAAACACAACATTAGACATACACAAAGGTCTTAACAGAAAACATACCTGGAATTCCTCAATCTGCGTCGCGACCTGCTAGAAAAAAAGAAAAGGCGACATTAGACATACACAAAGGTCTTAACAGAAAACATACCTGGAATTCCTCAATCTGCGTCGCGACCTGCTAGAAAAAAAGAAAAGGCGACATTAGACATACACAAAGGTCTTAACAGAAAACATACCTGGAATTCCTAAATCTGCGTCGCGACCTGCTGGAAAAAAAGAAGAGGCGACATTAGACATTCACAAAGGTCTTAACAGAAAACATACCTGGAATTCCTCAATCTGCATCGCGACCTGCTAGAAAAAAAGAAAAGGCGACATTAGACATACACAAAGGTCTTAACAGAAAACATACCTGGAATTCCTCTATCTGCATCGCGACCTGGTAGAAAAAAAGAAAAGGCGACATTAGACATACACAAAGGTCTTAACAGAAAACATACCTGGAATTCCTCAATCTGCGTCGCGACCTGCTAGAAAAAAAGAAAAGGCGACATTAGACATACACAAAGGTTTTAACAGAAAACATACCTGGAATTCCTCAATCTGCGTCGCGACCTGCTAGAAAAAAAGAAAAGGCGACATTAGACATACACAAAGGTCTTAACAGAAAACATACCTGAAAATCCTCAATCTGCGTCGCGCCCTGCAAAAAAAAAAAAAAAAGGCCACACGACCTAAAGGAAAAAAAAAAGAATCATTAGACATACACAAAGGTCTTAACAGAAAACATACCTGGAATTCCTCAATCTGTGTCGCCACCTGCTAGAAAAAATGAAAAGGCGACATTAGACATACACAAAGGTCTTAACAGAAAACATACCTGGAATACCTCAATCTGCGTCGCGACCTGCTAGAAAAAAAAGAAAAGACAACATTAGACATACACAAAGGTCTAAACAGAAAACATACCTGGAATTCCTCAATCTGCATCGCGACCTGCTAGAAAAAAAGAAAAGACAACATTAGACATACACAAAGGTCTTAACAGAAAACATACCTGGAATTCCTCAATCTGAGTCGCGACCTGCTAGAAAAAAAGAAAAGACAACATTAGACATACACAAAGGTCTTAACAGAAAACATACCTGGAATTCCTCAATCTGCGTCGCGACCTGCCAGAAAAAAAGAAAAGGCGACATTAGACATACACAAAGGTCTTAACAGAAAACATACCTGGAATTCCTCAATCTGCGTCGCGACCTGCTAGAAAAAAAGAAAAGGCGACATTAGACATTCACAAAGGTCTTAACAGAAAACATACCTGGAATTCCTCAATCTGCGTTGCGACCTGCTAGAAAAAAAGAAAAGGCGTCATTAGACATACACAAAGGTCTTAACAGAAAACATACCTGGAATTCCTCAATCTGCGTCGCGCCCTGCCAGAAAAAAAGAAAAGACAACATTAGACATACACAAAGGTCTTAACAGAAAACATACCTGGAATTCCTCAATCTGCGTCGCGACCTGCTAGAAAAAAAGAAAAGACAACATTAGACATACACAAAGGTCTTAACAGAAAACATACCTGGAATTCCTCAATCTGCGTCGCGACCTGCTAGAAAAAAAGAAAAGGCGACATTAGACATACACAAAGGTCTTAACAGAAAACATACCTGGAATTCCTCAATCTGCGTCGCGACCTGCTAGAAAAAAAGAAAAGGCGACATTAGACATACACAAAGGTCTTAACAGAAAACATACCTGAAAATCCTCAATCTGCGTCGCGCCCTGCAAAAAAAAAAAAAAAAGGCCACACGACCTAAAGGAAAAAAAAAAGAATCATTAGACATACACAAAGGTCTCAATCTGCGTCGCGCCCTGCCAGAAAAAAAGAAAAGACAACATTAGACATACACAAAGGTCTTAACAGAAAACATACCTGGAATTCCTCAATCTGCGTCGCGACCTGCTAGAAAAAAAGAAAAGACAACATTAGACATACACAAAGGTCTTAACAGAAAACATACCTGGAATTCCTCAATCTGCGTCGGGCCCTGCCAGAAAAAAAGAAAAGACAACATTAGACATACACAAAGGTCTTAACAGAAAACATACCTGGAATTCCTCAATCTGCGTCGCGCCCTGCCAGAAAAAAAGAAAAGACAACATTAGACATACACAAAGGTCTTAACAGAAATCATACCTGGAATTCCTCAATCTGCGTCGCGACCTGCTAGAAAAAAAGAAAACACAACATTAGACATACACAAAGGTCTTAACAGAAAACATACCTGGAATTCCTCAATCTGCGTCGCGACCTGCTAGAAAAAAAGAAAAGGCGACATTAGACATACACAAAGGTCTTAACAGAAAACATACCTGGAATTCCTCAATCTGCGTCGCGACCTGCTAGAAAAAAAGAAAAGGCGACATTAGACATACACAAAGGTCTTAACAGAAAACATACCTGGAATTCCTCAATCTGCGTCGCGACTTGCTAGAAAAAAAGAAAAGGCGACATTAGACATACACAAAGGTCTTAACAGAAAACATACCTGGAATTCCTCAATCTGCGTCGCGACCTGCTAGAAAAAAAGAAAAGGCGACATTAGACATACACAAAGGTCTTAACAGAAAACATACCTGGAATTCCTCAATCTGCGTCGCGACTTGCTAGAAAAAAAGAAAAGGCGACATTAGACATACACAAAGGTCTTAACAGAAAACATACCTGGAATTCCTCAATCTGCGTCGCGACCTGCTAGAAAAAAAGAAAACACAACATTAGACATACACAAAGGTCTTAACAGAAAACATACCTGGAATTCCTCAATCTGCGTCGCGACCTGCCAGAAAAAAAGAAAAGACAACATAAGACATACACAAAGGTCTTAACAGAAAACATACCTAAATCCTCAATCTGCGTCGTGCCCTGCTAGAAAAAAAAGAAAAGACAACATTAGACATACACAAAGGTCTTAACAGAAAACATACCTAAATCCTCAATCTGCGTCGCGACCTGCTAGAAAAAAAAGAAAAAGCCACACGACCTAAAGGAAAAAAAAAGGAACCATTAGACATACACAAAGGTCTTAACAGAAAACATACCTAAATCCTCAATCTGCGTCGCGCACTGCTAGAAAAAAAGAAAAGACAACATTAGACATACACAAAGGTCTTAACAGAAAACATACCTGCGAATCTTCAATCTGCGTCGCGACCTGCCAGAAAAAAAGAAAAGACAACATTAGACATACACAAAGGTCTTAACAGAAAACATACCTGCGATTCTTCAATCTGCGTCGCGACCTGCCAGAAAAAAAGAAAAGACAACATTAGACATACACAAAGGTCTTAACAGAAAACATACCTAAATCCTCAATCTGCGTCGCGCCCTGCTAGAAAAAAAGAAAAGACAACATTAGACATACACAAAGGTCTAAACAGAAAACATACCTAAATCCTCAATCTGCGTCGCGCCCTGCTAGAAAAAAAGAAAAGACAACATTAGACATACACAAAGGTCTTAACAGAAAACATACCTGCGAATCTTCAATCTGCGTCGCAACCTGCCAGAAAAAAAGAAAAGACAACATTAGACATACACAAAGGTCTTAACAGAAAACATACCTAAATCCTCAATCTGCTTCGCGCCCTGCTAGAAAAAAAGAAAAGACAACATTAGACATACACAAAGGTCTTAACAGAAAACATACCTAAATCCTCAATCTGCGTCGCGCCCTGCTAGAAAAAAAAGAAAAGGCCACACGACCTAAAGGAAAAAAAAAGGAACCATTAGACATACACAAAGGTCTTAACAGAAAACATACCTAAATCCTCAATCTGCGTCGCGCACTGCTAGAAAAAAAGAAAAGACAACATTAGACATACACAAAGGTCTTAACAGAAAACATACCTGCGAATCTTCAATCTGCGTCGCGACCTGCCAGAAAAAAAGAAAATACAACATTAGACATACACAAAGGTCTTAACAGAAAACATACCTAAATCCTCAATCTGCGTCGCGACCTGCCAGATAAAAAGAAAAGACAACATTAGACATACACAAAGGTCTTAACAGAAAACATACCTGCGAATCTTCAATCTGCGTCGCGACCTGCCAGAAAAAAAGAAAAGACAACATTAGACATACACAAAGGTCTTAACAGAAAACATACCTAAATCCTCAAGCTGCGTCGCGACCTGCCAGAAAAAAAGAAAAGACAACATTAGACATACACAAAGGTCTTAACAGAAAACATACCTAAATCCTCAATCTGCGTCGCGCCCTGCTAGAAAAAAAGAAAAGGCCACACGACCTAAAGGAAAAAAAAAGGAACCATTAGACATACACAAAGGTCTTAACAGAAAACATACCTGCGAATCTCCAATCTGCGTCGCGCTCTGCCAGAAAAAAAGAAAAGACAACATTAGACATACACAAAGGTCTTAACAGAAAACATACCTGCGAATCTTCAATCTGCGTCGCGCCCTGCCAGAAAAAAAGAAAAGACAACATTAGACATACACAAAGGTCTTAACAGAAAACATACCTAAATCCTCAATCTGCGTCGCGCCCTGCTAGAAAAAAAGAAAACACAACATTAGACATACAGAAAGGTCTTAACAGAAAACATACCTGCGAATCTTCAATCTGCGTCGTGCTCTTCCAGAAAAAAAGAAAAGGCGACATTAAACATACACATAGGCCTTAACAAAAAACATACCAGCAAATGTAGCATAGGGCACACGACCTAAAGGAAAAAAAAGGAACCATTAGACAAACACAAAGGCCTTAACAGAAAACATACCTGAAAATCTTCAATCTGCAACGCACCCTGCTAGAAAAAAAGAAAAGGCGACATTAGACATAACCAAAGAAAGATTTGTCTTAAGATATATTATATTACAAATTATAGGATAGCCCTAAGACTGTCTTATGATATATCTTAGACTGTCCATCGAATGTATCTTTTAAGACAATCTTAAAATAATCTTAAAGTCATCTGAAACCTCAAATTAAAAAAAAGTGATGCATATCTTTTTTATAGCAAAATTATGGTGTACGGAAAGGTTCAAAAGTAAAAAGAGGTGCATAAGCTATAAAACTAAAGCTTATGCTGCTTTGTAGCATAAGCTATATTTGACGTCCCAAAAGGGTCAATAAATATTTTCTGGTTATGCTGCATTTTTATCGCATTTACTATATCACAAACATTGACTATGCTATATTTTCAAATTGTAGCATACTAGTATGCTGTACTATTTCAAACACATCATCAAAGGGTCAAAACTCGAAATTCCCATAGGCTGTATAATTTATATATCTAATACTGTTGGAAGGCGTGTCTAACGAATCTAGTCAATAAACTCATCATAGATACCAGGAATAAAATTTTATATTTACGCCAGACGCGCGTTTCCAGTGTATATAAAGTGCGAATCCAGTCAGTTCATTTTCACTGTTGTATGCGAGTATGTTCATTGTAGAATAAAGGATCATGGGAAAACTTTATTTGTTTACGTTTTAAAAATACCAAAATAATTGATTTGAAACTAAATTTTAACATATTTTCATTATGATGTGTCTTTTTAATGTAAAATAACAGTATTAAAGTTCAAATATGTGTAATAAAAGCAACATAACATAGAATATCAGTTATTAAAAGCGATCCATTTTCACTATAGATGCGATGAATTATCACTGTATGGCATTCATTTCTGATGTAGAATTTTCGAAAATGCGATGAATTTTTATTGTAGATTAATGTAATAATTAGACTTGCAACAAATAATAAAACTTATTTGATTACTTTAATATTTATATCTATTTATAACTTGTATATGTCTATAGAAACTGGCTGGCCATTTATACGTTTTCCCACAGTATTGACATGTGTGAACTGTAAACTGAAATGTTTCCCCGCAATGTTTTCTTTTCGGTTCGTTTATTGCTATGATGTCGTTATCGTCTGCATTGTCCGAAGATCCATTTGGTTTCCGATCAACTTTAATTTAAGTGAATGGATCTATATAAATTTTTAAGAAGGTTCAATACCACAAAAGGAAGGTTGGGATAATGTTGGGGATGATGGTTCCAACCGTTTACGAAAAAGGGGCATAAAAGAAGCATGTTTTTAGTTTTAGGATAATTGCTTGTGTATAAGAATTTGGATTGTTCTGAAATTGTACCACAGTGTTCAATACCACAAGTAGAATGTTAGGTTTCATTTTGGGGTTATGGTACTAACAGTTTAGGAATGAAGGAACAAAAAGGGACAAAAACAATCATGTATGTAGTTTCCGGATAATTACTTGTATGTACGTTTTTGGATCTTTTTCGCATTATCACAAATGGAAGACTGGGATTTTGTTCTGGGATAATTGCCCAAACATGCAGAAATTAGGGGCAAAAGAAATGGCAAAACAAACATTTTTCTAGTTTCCAGAAAATATCTTGTGTTCAAGTTTATGGACCTCTCTAAAATTGTACTACAAGGTTCATTACCAGAAAGGAAAGACTGGGATTTGGTTATTTATCCTAGAAGGAAACAAAATGTTTTGGGCGGGAAGAAACCTTCAATTGCACAGTATTGCGAATACGATTTAAGATCTTCGACCACATTTACCTTGTGTCAGAAACCTATATAACGTCATAAATTTGATCACAATCCAAATTCAGATAGTATCAAGCTTTAATATTATGTCCAAATTTGCCCCAACTGTTCAGGGTTCGATCTCTGCGGTCAGCGAAGCATTTTTAATGTTTTACTGTAAAACGAGCAGATGTGATTAAAAGTTCCTGTTGCTTTCTTCATATGGTAAGCTATGCCAGCATAGGCGTATCCAGGGGGGCCTTGGAAAAATTTGGTTGATTATATAGGGAATCACTGAAGCATGACTTGAGCCCCCCTTTTATGTCAGCCATCGGGCCCGCCTTACAAAAAGTTCTGGATCCGCCACTGCCCAGTTCTAATTTTGAAGTGTTTGGAACAATCTTTTGTAATAAATATTTTCTTATCTTTTGTAATAAATTTTATTTCAGCGAAGCATTTTTAATGTTTTACTATAAAACGAGCAGATGTGATTAAAAGTTCCTGTTGCTTTCTTCATATGGTAAGCTATGCCAGCATAGGCGTATCCAGGGGGGCCTTTAAATAAGTAAATATTTTATTATTAACTTTAAATACTTTAAAATGAGTAATACACTTGTATCTTTTAAAACAAAATGTTACAAGTTTTTCATCAATTGTGCAAATTAATATGCTTTTTCATTATTATTTAAATACAGTTGTATATTGTGTATAATATAACTTTATAATACTCTATGTACTTATAAATATGTTATTATTATTTTGAGGACTCTCAGGAAGATTAGTTTTAACTAATGGGATCATCCTCTTGAAATAAAGATTATTTATTTATTTATTTATTTAACAATGAGTACAAATCAGGCTTTCTCCATGCTATCAGTTGTTATGCTTATTGAGAAGTCTTAAAATTTTAATTCACACTGGTCACATTTGTTTAACCCATTAGTGTGGATCTTCTTATGCTGGGAAAACTAGCTACCCATTTTGTCTAGAAAGGACAATACGTTCATTGGTATGAAGACCCCTCCTTAACTTTAGTTCTTTTTTCTGTGATTCATCTTCACTTGCCTCCCCTATTGTTGAGCCCCCAAATGCCTCAACATTCATATTCTGAAGGAAAGATAGTTTTTAGCTCGATTGTTGCTTTCATGTTCTGTACTGTATAAAATGAAACGACAATGTGACATATAATTATCCAAAGTCATTAAAGCTTGAAATGCAAGTCAAGTTGTGTAGGGCAAACTTTATCTGTCAAAAACGTATACTGATAAAGTTGCATTGGAGCATGATGTACGTGTTGTACAGCACCCTTGATACTACCGCAGAGGTCGAACCCTGAACAGGTTGGGGTAAGTATGTACACAACATTCAAGCTAGACTTCATTTTTGATGAAATCAAAAGAATGTTGAATTTCGGACCCTTTGGGCCTCAATGTGGACCATTTCGATAACTTGGCCCAAAATACCAAAATCCCAAATTTAAAAACACGGTAAAATTCAGCATTCCAAAGTACCCCAAATATTCAACTGTTGTTGAAATCCAAAAGAATTTATTTTTTGACAGTTTGGACCCCATAAACTTGTTAAATGGGCCAAACATTAAAAAAAAATAATAAACACAATCATGTATAGATTCAGCCTACCAAAGAACCTCAAATTTTATTTTGGACCTTGTGGGCCAATTTAAAACCGAACCCAAAATCAAAAATCTTACTTCAAAACCTCATTGAAATTGGTCAAGAAGTGATTTATAAAAAAAATAGTAGAAAGTATTGTTGTTTTTATCCCCTTTTATCCCATTCTATTTCGATAGACATGCGAGATGTACGTATTCAGTGATGAAGTTTCAATGCATTGGATAAATATAACTACACTTTAAATAAAGATTCTGATGAATTATAAAAAATTCTATGACATGCTTCTTCTAATTGGTAAATAGACCCATACTCGAAATCCAATGATAAAATTTGTTTGCACATGCGTATAATGACTACTGCAGAAACATGAATTTTATCAAATTGGCATGCATTTGAAAATATTTTGCATTAATCTAAAAACACTTTCAACTCTGAAATGATCCACATATTGTTATTTTATGACAACGATGTGTTTTATTTGAAATAAATATTAATTCTATTGAATTTATTGGAGTCTTCAATCAAACTTTTCATCTCAAAGTCAACACTATCAAATCCTTTTCTTACTTTAATTATTGTTTGTGCAAGTCGGCTGAATTTGGAATTTAATGCATAAAAATTAATAAAATTCATACAGTGAAAATGCACCGCATATACAATACTAATGAATCGCTCTACAGTGAAAATGAAAGTAAAGTATCATCATTCAACAGTAAACATGACTCGCATAAAGATAGCATCATAGTGGAATTCATTACAATATGGGCAAACTGAATAACAAAAGCTATTCTACGTTATACAACATTAATAATTGTGTTGAAATGAATATTTTTTTTGCAACTACATCTTTCCTGCTAGTTTTTAATCACCTGCACGATTTGTTCGTAAAACGTCCTAAATATTCACCTATTTCGGTATATATTTCACGTATGGATGGTCCTCGGCGCGTTAAAAACCCGTTCCCATCTCTTATTTTGTATAACTTGTATTATTTATTACTAAATATAGTACATGTGAACAATTTTCTTCATTTTCTTCAAAAATCATATTTTTTTCGTCTGTTTATTTACCATTCTACATCCGAAATGCATGGCATATACAGTGAAAATGGTAGTTTAGGATCCGCACTTTACATACACTGGTTTCGTCTACAAAAGACTCGTCAGTGACGCTCGAATCAAAAATGTTTAAAAGGCTAAATAAAAACATTATAAAGTACGAAGTTGAAGAGCATTGAAGACCAACAATTCCTTAAAGTTTTGCATTGTCATCACTAAAGTCTCCGCCCTTTTTTATCAGTACTTATAGAAATTAAATGTATATTGCGATCATTTGAAAAAACAATTTTTAATGATCAAGTTCGAGTTTATTGAAAAAAAAAATCATTTTTTAATATTATAACAGTTTATATATCCATATGTTTTGCATGGTATATTAGTAGTTTTTATCACAAGTTTAAAACAAGTTGACTGGAAACGCGTCACATATGAACAATAATTTTCTTATATCATCTCTGTTTCGGGTGATGTCTTAATCATGTACCCAGCAGAGACTTCTCGCTAACAAATATTCACATGGACGTCCCTGCAGTATCATTTAGTAAATGTTCAGATCAATAGGTTTAAGTATAGTTTTGAATGCTTCTTAAGTAATTTCGTAGGGTTGTACATGTACAAGATGTATTTCGGTCAACCCTATGAATTTACAGAAAGAAGCATTCAATTTTTAAATAAAACAATCCTTGAACTTTTGGCTAAGGCCGAAACACGAACACATATGCCAGTGACAAAAAGTACGTACATGCAGCAGGAGAATTTGATTCCAGCTTTAAAGTGGGACTAAGTTCATAATTTAATTCAAACATTTTTTTAAAGTTTTAAAAATATTCACTGGCTATATAGTTCTTAATTTGAAAAAGAAATATAGGAAAGAGTCTTAATGGGCTATTCCTTAATTCTAGAAAAATTGCATCCAGGAAACTTACTTTGTATTTTGAAATGATACCAAATTCTACGTTTTATCATACATAATTCTATATAGTTTTTGGAAATATTCAGAGCCTTCTGTACCATCCATAGACAAGAACACACAAAAAAAACAGAACAGAATGAACTATTTATTTCCTTGAAAATCGGCACAAGCAATAGTCACGTTTCCCCCTTGCCAATCCACCCCACGTAGTATAGATTTCACTATATTTATACAATACAGAGTAAGAATTAGATTTTTACGCTCACAAATATTTCGAATGGCAACGAGTACTCGGGTACTCGCTCGAAAGGCCGAGTACTCGAGTACTGTTTTAGTACTCGGATACTCGTTTGCTGTTATACATCTTGAGATATTTCTCTTCACATTTCCTCTCACTTTAGTTCCGATGAAATATCCCCTTCGTTATACTAAAAAACAATTAAGGGTGTACTTAGGTGATCTAAGGTAAAATTAGATTAATCAAGAATTCAAAATTGATACTTTAAGCTTGAAGAGTATTGGAAAAGGATCAAACTAAGCTAAAAATATTGATAGGTCATGGAGCTTCTTTTCGAGATATTTGATTTATAAAATATGGCGGGAAAAGGCTGACTCGGACTTTTACCTTAATTTTGCATTGGTATTATTTGGGTCTCAAATCAAAAGAAAGAAATCAAGAATCTGCTTAAATTTTGTTAAATGACATTTTATGAATTATTAAGTCTTATGTTAAAACATAAATAGGTGTTATGGGGCAAAATATTTTACATTGTATTGTATGAAAAACACCAGTTGACATTTATTCCAAAACCTCACCTAAGTACATCCTTAACAGCATAAATATGTTTTCCTTAGGTGTTACTATTTGTTATAGAAGTACCCATCAACGTCCTTTTCTTCCGAGTGAATGTTTTCATGTGCACTACTTGAAACAAAAAATAGAAAGTCAAACAGTCTTTCGTCTGAAACTGTTGACCAGATCATATTTCAAATAATAAGAAACGGTGAACCCTACGCAACTGATTAGAGACATTTGAACGGTGGTTATACACGGATCAACACTTTCATGGATTAATAATTAACTCATCACGAGTGTAAAACTTACCTTTGTTCGTTAATCAAGACTTCTATATAAACGTGTGATACGGTGCTTTTTGTCCGCGATTTGCTTTTTGTCCGATTATTTTGCTTTTTGTCCGATATTTTTGCTTTTTGTCCGTTGCTTTTTGTCCGTTTTGCTTTTTGTCCGATAATTTTGCTTTTTGTCCGATACTTTTGCTTTTTGTCCGTTGCTTTTTGTCCGTTTTGCTTTTTGTCCGATAATTTTGCTTTTTGTCCGACACTTTTTGCTTTTTGTCCGTTGCTTTTTGTCCGTTTTGCTTTTTAGCTCACCTGGACCATAGGACTAAGTGAGCTTTTCTCATTTTCTCATTATTCGTCGTCGTCATTAATTTTTACAAAAATCTTCTCTTCTGAAACTACTGGCAAAATTAAAGCAAACATGGCCAAAATCATCCTTAGGGTATTTAGTTTTGCTTTTTGTCCGATTATTTTGCTTTTTGTCCGATATTTTTGCTTTTTGTCCGTTGCTTTTTGTCCGTTTTGCTTTTTGTCCGATAATTTTGCTTTTTGTCCGATACTTTTGCTTTTTGTCCGTTGCTTTTTGTCCGTTTTGCTTTTTGTCCGATAATTTTGCTTTTTGTCCGACACTTTTTGCTTTTTGTCCGTTGCTTTTTGTCCGTTTTGCTTTTTAGCTCACCTGGACCATAGGACTAAGTGAGCTTTTCTCATTTTCTCATTATTCGTCGTCGTCATTAATTTTTACAAAAATCTTCTCTTCTGAAACTACTGGCAAAATTAAAGCAAACATGGCCAAAATCATCCTTAGGGTATTTAGTTTCAAAAAAGTATCCGATGACCCCGCCCAATAATTAAGATGGCCGCAATGTCTAAAAGAAGAGCATCGCATAAAATGTAGATTTTGGCTTATATATCTGAAACAAAACCATAGAGACAATCTAACAAGGGATAAGAACATTTCGCCTCATAAAATAATGTGGACCAGTCAGAACTTTTCATGTGGGACAATATGAGCTCTTAATTTAAAAAAAAGTGGGACAATCGGGAATAAGCCCTACAGACTTGAGCAATTCTAAAATAAACACTGTTGATGTATCTCTTTTAATTATTCTATTAAAAAGTGTTTTACATTTACGAATGCACTATATTGTATCTGTATCTAAAATATTAAACGCATTCATTTCGTGATAGAAATTAAGTAAATGCTTAAGTAACCATTTTACTACTTTTCCTCCTCTTTTCGAGTTTGTCAAACAAAAATAAACTACTTTGTTGAAAATGCTGTTGTGTTAACCAAAGTTTCCTTAATCTTATTACTGGAATAACCTCGAACTTCCTCGTCATTTGGATATAGTTGCTAAATAATTCCGAAATGTATGGATTAATACAGTTTATCTAAATAAATAGCTACACATGTATTACGTAAACTTTGTGATAGTGTTCCAAAAATGAAGTTTGTTTGTTTGTTATATTTGTAATATTTGTAATGTTTAAGAAAAATAAAGTTGTTGGAAATATGACGAAAATATTACCAGACTTAAAAAAGTTTTTTTAAGTGAAATGTTGCAAAATATTTTGGAGCGACTGTCAATCGGCCATTCGCATATAAGTGCAAATGGTGACTATATATTATTAGCGGGAAGAAGAAACTGTGCGTTTAAGCAATAACATGTCGTAAATGTGTGCACTTCCACATGTAGCAAACGCCGACACCATTTAACATAATGATAAAACTATTCAAACGAGAAAACCATTGATTTACAAAACACTATACGACAAACAAATACAGAAACAAACAACAACTATTGAATTACAGATTGAAACTCCGTTCCTGACTTATTCGTATGATTATCATATATAATATTTAAACATCAATTTAGAATTTCAATAACGAAACCATCACTCAAGGATTATTTGATTTGATAAATTTCTAAACTATTCTAAAGTTTCGAGCATATAAAAAAGAAGATGTGGTATGATTGCCAATGAGACAACTATCCACAAAAGACCAAAATGACACAAACATTAACAACTATAGGTCACCGTACGACCTTCAACAATGAGCAAAGCCCATACCGCATAGTCAGCTATAAAGGCCCCGATAAGACAATGTAAAACAATTCAAACGAGAAAACTAACGGCCTTATTTAAGTAAAAAAATGAACGAAAAACAAATATGTAACACATAAACAAACGACAACCACTGAATTACAGGCTCCTGACTTGGGACAGGCACAGATTTAAATAATGTGCCGGAGTTAAACATATTAGCGGGATCCCAACCCTCCCCCTAACCTGGGACAGTGGTATAACAGTACAACATAAGAACGAACTATAAAAATCAGTTGAAAAAGGCTTAACTCATCAGATAGACACAAATACAAGTGGACGTGGCCGGGTACTTATACATCCCGACACAAAAAGTCACAATGAACAGATCTGAGAGTACTCGCAGTTATCTGACAGCTATTTCAAAGCCACTAACAACTAATAAAAAGTCATGCCTCTGAGACTTAACGTTCGTTTAAGTCTTTGAATATCCCATGTATTCTACAAATTGGTGTACGTACACCATTGCTCACACGTTTGAGGATGACAGACTAACTTACGACCAGAATGAATAAGAATTAGTCTATATAACAAGATCTAAAATATTTCTAGTGTAAAATAAAATTGAGAATGGAAATGGGGAATGTGTCAAAGAGACAACAACCCGACCAAATAAAAAACAACAGCAGAGGGTCACCAACAGGTCTTCAATGTAGCGAGAAATTCCCGCACCCGGAGGTGTCCCTCAGCTGGCCCCTAAACAAATATATACTAGTCCAGTGATAATGAACGCCATACTAATTTCCAAATTGTACACAAGAAACTAAAATTAAAATAATACAAGACTAACAAAGGCCAGAGGCTCCTGACTTGGTACAGGCGCAAAAATGCGGCGGGGTTAAACATGTTTGTGAGATCTCAACCCTCCCCCTATACCTCTAACCAATGTAGAAAAGTAAACGCATAACAATACGCACATTAAAATTCAGTTCAAGAGAAGTCCGAGTCTGATGTCAGAAGATGTAACCAAAGAAAATAAACAAAATGACAATAATACATAAATAACAACAGACTACTAGCAGTTAACTGACATGCCAGCTCCAGACTTCTATTAAACTGACTGAAAGATTATGATTTCATCATATGAACATCAGGCACAATCCTTCCCGTTAGGGGTTTAGTATCATACCATCATAACATATACGAGAAGAACATAACCCGTGTCATGCCAACAACTGTTTTTAGAATAAATGTGTTTAGTTCCGATGCAAAGACCTTATCAGTGACTCAATATTAACGCCAAAATATGCAATCTTTAATGACTTGACAACAGTATCGTAATTATATCCCTTCTTAATAAGTCTATTCAAAGGTTTTGTAAGTTTCTGAGGTGAATACTGACACCTTTGTGCTTTATAAAGAATATTTCCATAAAAAATTGGATGTGAAATACCTGAACGTATTAGAAGTCTGCATGTAGAGCTATATTTACGAATGATGTCTTTATACCGATGATAAAATTTAGTAAATGTTTTGACTAGTTTGTGATATCGAAAACCCTGGTGTAATAATTTTTCAGTAATACATAAATTTCTAGTGTAAAAGACTTTAACCTCGCCACATTATTTATGTATGTGCCTGTACCAAGTCAGGAGCCTGTATATTCAGTGGTTGTCGTTTGTTTATGTGTTACATATTTGTTTTTTCATTTATTTTTTTGACATAAATAAGGCCGTTAGTTTTCTCGTTTGAATTGTTTTACATTGTCTTATCGGGGCATTTTATAGCTGACTATGCTGTATGGGCTTTCCTCATTGTTGAAGGCCGTACGGTGACCTAATGCTGTTAATGTCTGTGTCATTTTGGTCTTTTGTGGATAGTTGTCTCATTTGCAATTATACCACATCTTCTTTTTTATAAGAATGCCAACTCCTCACACGTACAATTATTACTTCATTTTCTTTTTTTTCACTCATCTAATTATTATATCTATTTTAATTCAATATTGTATCCATATAAATGTATATGAACGCTTACATATATATAATTATTGCGATATCATATATAAGAGAGAGGCAAAGTGTACCAAAGGATAATCACACTAAAAAGGGTTGAAACAAACCAACAAAGCCGCAGCTGAATGAAAAACAACAAGATACACAACAGTCCACAAAACAAATGGTCCGAGAACACAATTAATTCGTAGTGCATTTCTTTTAGAACATAAATGAAAATTTAAAAAATCCCACCTGCGCTTTCTCAATGAAACTTTTACAGTGTGTTGTACTAATTTTGGGACAAATTATATCAAAATTATAGAAAACTTCATCGCGTCTAACTCAAAATATGGACAATTTTGTGTTTAGGGTGTCTTGAAATCTTTTGACAGCTTCCGAAGTGCTAATTTTTAACCTTTTTCAGCTGGACCAAATCACCCCCCCCCCCCCCCCCCCCCCCCTACTTACAATGTGAGGCATTAAACAAGGAGAAATAAATTTGGAAGGGGTATAAAAATTATTGGCAAGTAACCCACTGTTATCACTAGGGACTAATAACGAAAATCAAGAGACGACAATTGTGGTCTCGGACGAAATCATTGAAATTTAAAATCTGAGCAACAAGAACCAATGCAACTGTGATGATGTATGGTTAACTGGAAGAGTAAGATAATCCTGCTCCGTCCATTAAGTTTTAAAAAGTTATGTATTAAACTCAAACTCTCGAACACGTTGTCTTGGAAGATCTTTATTCCAAGGGGGTCCTTAATAGTTGCTTTTTGATAATCCTATAAGGAGTTTATAATTTAACTCCTTGCGAACACTTTCATAAGGAACGAAAATTCCCATTTGCATCTTTTTGAAAAGATTGCAAATATTGTTTAAATTAAATAGGGTATCCCATTTCAAACCCAGCGTCTCAGAAAATCTCATTTTAGGGCACTAGACAATGATTAAATGTAGTAATTCGATAATAATACATGGATTTCTCGCGAAAACATCGTTAAGGCGAAATTTAAAGTTTGTCTTGGCTGATTGAAGAAATTTCACAATAAAAACTGAAACGCAAAAACGCAAAAACGCATAAAGATGTTTATTCGGGACAATAACTTATATAAAACAACAGCAGAAATACATATAATGTATCACCAATGGAGGTTGTAAAATACTGTAGGTGATACTTAAACGTAATGTTCTATTTATTTATTTTTTGTCGTTAAGGGGACTGGAGGGTATTAATCCCTTATTTTTTAAATATACATGTAGGATTTTGCTTGTTTTTCTATAGATGAACTTTTATCATATACTAAATAGAAAAATCAAATAAAAACATGGGGTTATCGTTCACTTAAGCTCACAATCTGCCCTCGAAAGAAGCAACCATTTTTGTTAAGGTACTTTTTTTTTAAGTTGAACTAATAGGAGAAATAGAGAGATATATATATCGAAATAAAAAAAGAACTAAATTACAGAAATCGATTTAATTTTACAACTGTTTAGTTTACGTAAAGCATATTTGAAAAATATCTATAGGTCACCGATGAGTTGAAAAAGACATTTTAATTCTAATGCCAAATCAAAATGTCATTATTGCACTAAAGAGAGACAATTTGAAGCTTTTACAGTGATATAAACATTTGAAAAATAAATCTGAGGCCAAAATCATTCGATTTTTTGGGTTGATTTTTAAGCCAATTCATAAAGTTATAACTAATAGTGTAATAAATAAAATTTGTAATGAAAACAAAAATGATAAATTTTTTGCTGAAATTACCCTCGAGCCTCCGAAAGAGCAAGTATTGCACAAAAAAAAGGAATCATCCTTTAACGGAAACAACTCTTGAAATCATCGGCTATTCGTCGATGACTAAAGGCTATTTATTTCTGAAATCTAAATTTTTTTTTGCTGTTCTGAGTGTTCAAGATGTTACATGCAGCTAAAATATTGGTAAAACATTTGAAAAAATACTGATCTGTATAAAATTTACACAAAAGTAAACGAATGAAAGCCACTGGAATGCAGTCCAGGACTCGGATAAATAAGCACATTTAAACAAGAGTGCACACACTGAAATGTCTCGCCTACTTTACTCATCATTAATATTATGTTGATAGCCCTAAGTATAAAGATTTATTACAACTGCCACATAAACTTAACATTAACCAAGATAGCTAAACAAAGACCAAATGAATTATGAAAATGAGGTAAAGGTCAGACGAACCATACCAGGGAGACATGAACAGCTAACAATTCTTCGATACAACAAATATACTTGACCTATTACTTATAGTTTAAGAAAAACAGACCAAAACACAAAAACTTAACACTGTGCAATGAACCGTGAAATTGAGGTCATGGTCAAATAAAACCTGGGAGACTTATATATAGATCATAAGATATTTTCATGCACCAAATATAGTGACCTTTGGCATATAATATTAGATAAAAAGACCAAAACTCAAAAACTGAACTTTGACCACTGAACCATGAAAATGAGGTCAAGGTCAGATGATATCTTCCCGCTAGACATGTACACCTTACAATCATTCCATACAACAAATATTGTAGACTCATTGCATAAAGTATGAGAAAAACAGACCAAGACAGAAAAATTTAACTATAACCACTGAACCGTGAAAATGAGGTCAAGGTCAGATGACACCTGCCAGTTGGACATGTACACCTTACAGTCCTTCCATACACCGAATATACTAGCCCTGTTGCTTATAGTATCTGAGATGTGGACTTGACCACAAAAACTTATTCTAACCTTTGTTCACTGATCCACGAAATGAAGTCGAGGTCAAGTGAAAACTGTCTGACGGGCATGAGTACCTTGCAAGGTACGCACATACCAAATATAGTTATCCTATTACTTATAATAAGAGAGAATTCAACATTACAAAAATTCTGAACTTTTTTTTCAAGTGATCATGGAACCAGGAAAATGAGGTCAAGGACATTGGACATGTGACTGACAGAAACTTCGTAACATGAGGCATCTATATACAGAGTATGAAGCATCCAATTCTTCCACCTTCTAAAATATTAAGCTTTTCAGAAGTTAACTTACGCCGCCGCCGCCGCCGCCGCCGGATCACTATTCATATGTCGAGCTTTCTGCAACAAAAGTTACAGGCTCGACTAAAATGACAGGTTATATGAACTGAGTGGCAATAAAAGCACAAGTCTAACACTTGCTTTTTAAAAAATTAAAATCTTTATTTAAAATGGTCATCTTTAAACAAACAAAAATTGAATATGAAAATTTACAATTCCAACAATAGATCGATATTAAACAGAAATGTTTCATTATCATTTTTCGGCTACAATTGGTATATGAACCATCCAAATGTCAAAATATCAACATAGAGTATTTACAAAGAATGTTTCTGTTATGTTGTGCAACTAAATCTCTACAGCAAATGGTAGTGACAACACTAGATGTTAATTAGGATCCAGCGAAAAGCCAGGCTTTTGTCCACGAAGGTAGCAAATTGTCGGTGTGACTATCGCTGACGGCTTTTGGTAACACACGATATGGTTGTTGGTCATGTTGTTATCACCAAAGGAAGGTCATCGTGCTCTTAATTTCCACACAAACTGATATAGCTCCAAAGGTTTAACAATGAACACCAATGGACACTCATGTCAATTGGAAGGCCACGCGGAATCAATATCGGAGATGTTAAAGACAAATGCATCGGTCATGCTGGGCTTTTGTTGCTTAATGTCTAAATGGACATGGCCTATAATTAAAAGATCCTTTTGCGGAATTTGTGGATTATTTGGTCAACTGTATACAGTCTACGAGCAATTGCATCCTGGGAAAAGCCTCATTAGATAAACCCCAATTTGTTTGTAATTGGTTGTCAGAAAGACCTGGCATATAGTCTTATATTTATTGAACTTACTTACTTACAATAAGGGATAAGCCAGCGAGTAAGTCAGCAAAGGGTTAGGGAAGTACCTTGGTATATAAAAAAGTCGAAATAAACAATTGCCGGCTGGCCAAGAGATTCTCCACGTGGGGTATGATGCCAGAGGTAGAAGTAGGCATTGCCTTAAAAAAGGCACAGATCACTTAGGCCCAAGACCCGTACGAGTTTGACAACAATGAATTAAAAGGGTAAGGTGGTACCTCTGTTTGCAACGAAGTCGAAATACACTTTAATAATTGCCGGCTGGCCAAACTAAAAGATTCTCCACGTAGGCCATTTTACCAGAGATAGAGGAGGGCATTGCCATACAAATTTCTTATAGCACTTATGCCCTAGACCCGTACGAGTTTGACAATAATGAATCAAAAGGGGGAGATGGTACCTCTGTTTACAACAAAGTCGAAATAAAGTATTGCCGGCTGGCCAAACTAAGAGGTTCTCCACGTAGGCCATTTTACCAGAGATAGATATGGTAATTGCCTTAAAAATGGCATATAACACTAATTCCAAAGACCTGTACGATTTTGCCTGCAAGGGGTTAAAAATAAAAGGTGTTACCTTTGTTTACAACGAAGTCGAAATAAACCTCTACCTCTGGTATAATGATCCACGTAGAGAATCCCGGAGTTTGGCCTACCGGCTACAGTTATTTTGACTTTAATGTGAACAGAGGTACCACCTCCCCATTTTACCTCTTTACTGACAAACTCGTACGGGTATATGCCATATAAGTGCTATAGGCTATTTTAAAGGCAATGACCACCTATACCTCTGGTAGCATGGTCCATGTGGTGAATCTCGTAGTTTGAACAGCCTGCAATATTTCATAACGACTTTGCGATATACTAGAATACCCTCCTTTCCTTTTGCTGGCATAAGTGCTATAAACCATTTTAAAGGCAAGGCCCACCTCTACCTCTGGTATCATGATAAACGTGGATCATCTTTTATTTTTGGCCATCCGGCAATAGTTTATTTCGACTTTGTTATATACCAGGGTACCCTCCTTACCGTTTGCTGACAAACTCGTACAGATCAATGGAATAAGAAGTATGGGCCATTTTAGATGCAATGTCCACCACTACCTTTGTTATAATGGCCTATGTTGAGAATTTCTTTGTGTGGCCAGCCGGCAATAATTCATTTCGACTTCGTTGTAAACATAGATGCCACCTCCCCCTTTTAACACTTTGCTGAAGCACTGGTACGGGTCTACGGCATAAGTGGCCATTTTTGATGCTATGGCCACTTCTACCTCTGGTATCATGGCCCATGTGGAGAATCTCTTCGTTTAGCCAGCCAGCAATAGTTTATTTCGACTTTGTGATATACTTAGGTACCCCCTTACCCTTTGCTGATTAACTTACACGGGTCTGGGACATACGTGTTATGGCTATGTTAGAGGTAATGCCTACCTCATCCTCTGATATAATACCCCGCGTATAGAATCTCTTAGTTAGGCCAGTCGGCTTAATTTATATTTTCGTTGTAAAAAGAGGCATCGCATCCCCCCTTTAACCTTTTGCTGACAAACTCGTACAGGTCTAGGGCGTTAGTTTTATCAGCCATTTAAAAGGCAATGCACACATTTAACCTAGGATTAATGGCCAACTTGGAGAATCTCGTACTTAAGCAAGCCGGCAATAATTTATTTCGACTTCTTTGTAAACAGAGGTTCCAACTCCCTTTTAAACCCTTTGATGATACCGCGTACTTCTCTAGGAAATAAGTGATTTAGGCCATTTTAGAGGCAATGACAACCTCTACCTCTGGTATCATGGCCCACGCGGAGAATCTCTTAGCCATCCAGCAATAGTTTAGTTCGACTTTATTATATACTAGGGTACCAACCTTACACTTTGCTGACTAACTCGTACGGGTCTAGGTCATACGTGCTCATGGTCATTTTATAGAGGCAATCCCTTCCTCTACCGCTCATATTATGGCCCGCGTGGATAATTTCTTAGTTTAGCCAGCGGGCAACAGTTTATTTCAACTTCGTTATATACCGGGCTAATTCATCCCCCTTTTAACTCATTGTTGACAAACTCGTTCGGGTCTATAGCATAAGTGCTATGAGCCATTTTAAAGAGAATGACTACTCCAACATCTAGTATAAGGGCGCACCTAAAAATGTCTTAGTTTGGGCAGCCGTCACTATTTTTGGTGGACTGTGTGATATACTAGAGTATTCCCCTTACCCTCTTCTGACCAACTCGTACAGGTCGAGGACATAAGTGCCATGGCCCATGGACCATTTAAGAGGCACTGCCTACCTATACCTCTGGTATAATGGCCAACGTGGAGAATCTCTTAGTTTGAAGAGCTGGCAATAATGAGGTTTATTTTTACTTCGTGATATACCGGCGAAACTCATGCCCCTTTTAATTCGTTGCTGATAAACTCGTGTAGATCCAGGACATAAGTGCTATAAGCCATTTATAAGGGTTTGACTACCTCTTCTTCTGGTATAACGGCCTACCTGGAGTATGTCTTAGTTTAGCCAGCTTTCAATAGTTGTTTTTTAGACTTAGGGATATACAGGAGTATTCCCCTTGCCCTCTGTTGACCAACACCTACGGGTCTAGGATATTAGTGCTTCGAGCCATTTTAGAGGTAATGCGATATATTGTAAAAGACATGAAATTTCATGTACAAATCATTTATAATGTGAGTATGGTCTGTATTAACTCCTAAAAGGACATGGTATTTTGAAGTTCAAAATGAAAACTGCCAAAAATATACACATTTTATATCGGACATAAAGCAAAATTATCGGACAAAAAGCAAAACGGACAAAAAGCAACGGACAAAAAGCAAAAGTTTCGGACAAAAAGCAAAATAATCGGACAAAAGGCAAAACGGACAAAAAGCAACGGACAAAAAGCAAAAGTTTCGGACAAAAAGCAAAATAATCGGACAAAAGGCAAAACGGACAAAAAGCAACGGACAAAAAGCAAAAGTTTCGGACAAAAAGCAAAATAATCGGACAAAAAGCAAAAGCGGACAAAAAGCGAATTGCGGACAAAAAGCACCGTATCAAACGTGGGATGTATAATTTAATTACTCTGTGTTTGAAACTTAACTAAAGATAGGCGAAAGTACGAAATCAACTTTAAACCCAAAAGTCGAAAATAAACTGACAATGTCATGGCTAAAAAAAGAAAAATAAGACAAACGATAGTGCAAAAAAAAAAAAAAACACAGAAAAATCTAAGACTGAGCGACACGTAAAGCACAAATAATTTGAAGTCCAATACTGTTGTTGACAAATTAATGGACAAGTCGTAATATAAACAAGTTGCTTTCTTTGAAATAAAGAAAAGCAATACATGAACCTAATATAAACAAGAAAATGTGGTATGATTGCCAATGAGACAACTATCCACAAAAGACCAAAATGACACAGACATTAACAACTATAGGTCACCGTACGGCCTTCAACAATGAGCAAAGCTAAGACCGCTGACTGCCGGGTCATCAAAAGATCGTTGCTGAATTTGTGTTTGCTTTTGAATTGAAATAATTGACTGTGAATAGAAGAGGCCAGTTGAAAGTATATATTTACAGCTTCTATTTGAATAGTTATTTTAAAGCTCGACTATTTTATTTATTACTTGGGAATGTACATAATTTTTCCGATTTTAACCCTTTGGCAAATCCTAATTTCTACTAACAGGATGACTTATGCAAATTGCACAAACCTATCGCAATATATAGTTATGCACTCAGTTTGCTTTATAATCTGAAATTGTGGATGCATTTATTTTATCTATCATATCTTTATATTTTGTTTCCTTCATGAATGCCTTTATATTCTCAACTCGTATTTGAAGCTGTTTTTACTCATGGCAGATATTGTATGCGATGAAACTTGTGGCATGCAATTGATTGGGACCTCTTATGAAGAGACTTATTTTGGTCTCATAAAACATCTCAAAATTTAAGGATTTCCTGATTGTACTTAAATCAATTCAAACATTCTACAGGGATGTAGTTTTGCCGAAGAATTTCTTAATTCAGAAGTTTATGAATACCTGTACACACTTTCAAAATAACCAATTTATATAAAAAGGTATGTATACACATGGAAAAAAGTATTGCAACACCAAATTGAAATTGCAATTAAAAAAACACTCTTTATTTTTTTATATATAATTTGTTAAAATAGAACTAATTAAACATTTTTAAAATATCACCTGAGTTTGATCAAAAGTTATCGACTCGATGAGTTTTTATCTGCACATGCAGCTACTGTACTCGTAAACAGCAAAACAGGTGTTTTTATCCTCATTGTTTTCAACACTTTAAATAACCAAGTTTATAAAGTTATGTGATTGAAACCTTGAAATGGGTCCTCCACAACTCTTAACAACAGCAAGATGGCAGATTATCAGCATGAGAGAAGCATGCAGGAATGTCGCTGTGACAACCGCACGTATTGTTGGTCATCACTATTTCACTATTAGTCGTTTTGAGAATAAAATCAGATAATAAACGATGTTAAAGACTATCCGAGATCAAAAAGACCCCCTATGCCATCTGCTAGGGAAAATCAAGCATAATGAAGCTTGGTCAGAAAGAAACCCATATTGCATACAACACGATCCTAAAATGAGAGTGGTGGGCATACAGGAGCCTTTTAACACAAATTGTTCCAGATCGACTCATCGCTACTGGTTATCGTGCGATAAGACCATTTCGACCTTTGCTTACGAACAGACACACAGTTGCCCTTATCCAATGTAGTGCAGATCTCGCCATAGTTGGAAATTAGCATCGTGGAGGAAGATCCGTTGTTCCAATGGAATTCGGTTTATCTTCCTTGGCCCGATCGTAGCCCGGATTTGAACCATATCGAGCATATATGGGACACTTTTGGGCGTAATGTGCGCGAAAGGACACCTCAGTCCAAACACGTGATGAAATAAACAATGCCCTTCAATCAGAAATTGTTGCTGCTACCTTAGCAACAAATTGGTCGATTTATGGCAGGAATCAGAAGACGTAAACCGTTTGAATTGAGGCTGCGCACAAAGTGCTAATTCTTTGGCGTATAACGATCAACCATGATGTGAACAATCATCTTAAGATCAATTTTGAAATGTCTGACATTGTAAAGTTCGACTACAGTAAAAGATGTAAAATGCAGTTTTTTGTACAAAAAAACACTTCATTTTGTTATTAAAATTATGGTTAGATAAATCCTTTTTTTTCAATCATTTTTTTGTTCGTTAAAATGCCAATGTAATCATAAACTATATTTCAATATTATTTTACAAATATTTTATCATATTCCATCGAAAATAAAAGGCTGATTTTTCAAGTTTTAAAAAATCAAGGTGTTGCAATACTTTTTTCCATGTGTATAGATATAAAAAAAATACCAGAATTAAAATGATGTAAGCCAGACACGAATTAAGTCTACAAAAAAACATCAGTGACGATCGAATGAAAAAAGTTAAAAGGCTAAATATATTACAAAGTTAAGGAATCTATTCCTTGGGTAGACACTCCTTAGCTTTTGTAAATGTCAAAGTTTATAATAGGGCAGTGACTCAAAAAAGAAACAAAAGAGAAACAACTCGAGGTCAGAATACCGTTAGTAATGATGACCGTGCTTGAAAGTCACATGGAAAACTCTTTCTGCCGTGTCCTGAATTTAGATAACGAAAACGAAAATAAGCTTTCACGAGTGAATTTAATAGTATTGCATGCAAATAGTCTTTTAGCGCACGAAATAGTAAATAGAAAGCATCTCACTGATACTCAGGAAAAGAATACGCATTTGCGTCATCGCATATCTTAATCTAATAGTTGAATTCGAAATGTCAAACGGCCTACATTAAATGTTTTTGACTCCGGATTTTCTTTAGCATTTTATCCGGATTTTCTTTAACATTTTATCCGGAATTTTTTAGAACGCTTTAGCGTACGGTGTTGGTGATAATACGGGTTTTGTTTTCCAGTTCGCCTTTATTGCATTTTTTAGAAGTTTCGGAATAGATAACTATATAAATGTATATATCAAAATTCTTTTAATATTTAATACAGGCGATGAAACAAACGATTCAACTAATAACATTTTTATTTGGAAATTATCAAAAGCGGATAAAAGAATAAGCCCTTGACACCATTTGCGAGTATGATGGTCTTGTGAAACAATGATAGTCTGTCGGAAGGGGGCGATACATGACTGACCCGTGTTAAGAGAGAGCAGTATCTCTTGCACGTAAAAGTCACCCTTTTAGATTTCGAAAAGAGCAGGCTAAGGCTACAAGGAAACACTCGCACCCTCAAAGTGGAAACAGATTAATATAAGTTGTAATAACTTGTTTCCCAATCCACTATATATAAATATGTTTAAACTAAAAGAAAAAGCAGCAGAAAAGACAGGGGTTTAAACTTTTTTTTAAATATCCTGTTTCAATCAAAAAAAGAGAAAATATCTTTGCTCCAAGGGGATACTAATTAATAAATTAATATTATTTTTCTGTTTTAATTTAACTGTACTTAGAAAAAATATGTGCCGCTTTTGCATTTCGGTTCTATACGTAGCAAGTCAAACAAACCGCTCATATAAATTATCCTGTATGATTGAGCTGCACGAAATGAAAAAAGTACGACGTTATTTATACAATGCATGAAAAATAAGTTATAGTTATTGACCAAGCAAGTCGGTATATAGAATTTAATCTGCACAGCTCAGGTGACCCTTATTAACCCGAACGACGTAGGAGTTCGGGTTAAAGGGTCATCCTGGGCGCGTGCAGATTAAATTCTATATACCGATTTGATTGGCCAATAACTGTTTTAACACATGACGTCATTAATTTACGTTCACGAACGTTTTAGATGTGGACGATTTTCCGCAATCCACGGATCCTAAGAAAGGGGGAAACACGACTTTCATTGGTGAGTTTTAAATTGACAACTTTTTTGGGGTTTAGACTTTTTGTAAAATTGCGATTTAATGGTAGATATTTTCTTAATGTTTCTGTTTAATCTATTCCCATTTTTTTTATTTAATAAGTGACGATTAAGACTTTGACAATTTGAGTACCTTCAAATCGTTGTATGAAAAAAAATCATAACTGAAAGGGTTATTGAGTTTAGATTAATTGCTTTTGAATATCTTTCCATCAATGATGTGCTTTAATAGAGAAAGATAAACCGAGGAAGATGTTATATTACTTGAATTTTAAATGTTGAATAAACAGAAAATACGTTTCTCTTTCCAATCTTTTCCTCCCCCTCCCCCACATTTCTTTGTATCTACTGTATTAATTTATAAGACACGTCCATCTAAATGAAGTCTGATTGATCTCCAGCTAGGAATAGATATTGAAAAAGTCGTTATATTAAATTCCATTGAGTCTAAAACTAATCCAAATCAGATTTCTTTTATTCGGATATTCTTAGATACATTTCTTTTTTGGCGGAAATGACCAAACATTGTTTTAACTCTCTTTCTGACTTTAAAACACTGATTTAAGATTTATGTTATACGCAAAATATAATAAAATTTTTATGTTCAAGCTAAGATGAAAAAAAAAGGAATGAGAAACCTTTCTTTTTTCCTATTTTGAAACTACGATGTTTGTAAAGAAGTTAGATTTTGTCGCAATTTCAAGGCAGAAGTCGGATTCGGGGATGGGGACGAACATGTCGTTCACCCTAGGATTGGACAAAGTATCGTGTTTTGCCTTAAAATCGTCAATATTGTTTTAGTCTCGCTACACTCGGTGATATATTTTTTAATTTGATAGAATAACGCCCCTGTCAACATCTAGGAACCGCCCCTAAAGGTAAAAATAGATTTGAACTGTGCAGTATATCTGAGGTAGTTAATTTATTTATTAATGAAATGCACATTTATACCCCTGGGGGTTGAAGGCATATACAAACAATACAATACAATATACACAATATAAAAATTAACATATCAAACATCATATATAAAGTGGTAAAACAGTAATATTTATGCAGGCGTTGTGTCCACTCCCCTCAGTGCAAATGACTTTTTAATGAACGGAACAGTAAGCTGCATAATATCAAATGAAGATAGAATTAATTGTAATTTATCTGTTTCAGACAAATTAAAGTATTCTGGACATATATTATTTATATCTTTTTCAAGCTGATTACGTAAAGATTTATTAATTTTACATTTTAAGAAAAAGTGGGTTTCATCTTCAACCGCATTTAAATTACAATGTTTACATATTCTATTTTCTCTTTGAATTCTTTTATATCTACCCCTCTCTATTTCCAAGAAATGGTCACTTACTCGCATTTTACATAATAATTTTCTATTTTCAAAACTATTTTTAGAAATGTATTTGTCTATTTCATATTTTGTTTTTATTTTACTGTACAAGAATATTTTACTGGTTTCATTAGTTAATTTTAATTTTTCAAAGAAAATATTTTCAAAGCTATCTTTAAGTTCTTTTTTAATATTTTTTGAGAATGACCTCTTCTCTTGTTTATAGTTTATATCCTGAATTTTATTTATGTCTAATTTATTTACATTGGCTATATTTTCTACATATGAAAACCATGAAAATATACCGTTAGTGCTAAGCCATTTAGATAAACAAAATGCATCATATAATAAAGGGTTATTTTCATCACTAGAAATTCTTGCTAAGTACTTCAATTATTGTACTTTAATAAAGACATCTATGGGATACTGAGCTAGTTCTGCTCTTGCAGCTATATTGACAGATTGTTTACTAAGCCCAAGTATATATTTGCAAAATTTTAAATGTGTCTTCTCCACTTGGCTACTATCAATCATTGATAAAATATCAAATTTACTCATGTCCTTAATTTGAGCTCGTTTTTCAGCTCTTATTATTTTTTCATAAAAATCCATATACCAAATTTCAGAGTTATACATAAGAATAGGTTTAACTAGTGATTCGAACAATTTTTTGTATACTTTTATAGACACATTTTCTAAAGGAGAAAGATACTTAAAAATAGAAAATAAAACTTTAGTACCTTTCTTAGCCAATTCAGTGTGTGATGAAGTCAATTTCCCAGATGCTTCAATTATATTCCAAGATATTTATATTTTAAAACTTTTTCTAGTTTGTCACCATTTAAGTAAAAATCATATTTATTATATAAAATGTTTTTCTGTTGAAAGACCATTATCTTAGTTTTTTGTGTATTTATTGTGAGCTGCCACTTATTACAATAAAAATTTAGTTTATTTATAGAGTTCTGTAAACCTTCAGGAGTTTCAGATAATAACAAAATGTCATCTGCAAACATAAGGCAGCTGATTGACATATTTTGCAGAGTCACTGGTTTACAACTTTCATCAAATATTTCTGGTAGATCATTTATATAAACATTAAATAAGTTTGGACTCATATTATCCCCTTGTTTCACTCCTCTATCAATAGAGACATATTCAGATATATTCTCCTTTAATTTTACTGAAGCTTCAGTATTCTTATACATATTTTTTATCAAATTGTAAAATTTTACACCAATTTTCTCATTTTTTGTTATTTTGTACAAAAGACCTAACCTCCACACTGAATCGAATGCCTTTTTTAGGTCTACAAAACAACCATAAATCTTTTTCTTTTTATAATTTATATATTTATTAAACAGAGTCTTTACAATAAAGACACCATCTGAAGTCCTACTATTCTTCTTAAAGCCTAGTTGATGGTGACATATATTATTTTCAAATAAAGTAAGTAATCTACAATTTATAACCATATTAAATAATTTACTTAGACAGCTCATCAGAGAAATTCCTCTGTAGTTTGAAGGATCAAGATGATCCCCACTTTTAAATAATGGAATTATAAATGATTTATTCCAATTTTCAGGATATAGAGAGGTAGATAATATAAGGTTAAAATATTTAGCTATGGCTGTTAACATTACAGAACTACTATGTTTTATAATTTCATAACATATTTTATCTGGTCCACAACTTTTCCCACTTTTTAATCTTTTAATTTGTGTTTTTATTTCAGATATATTTATTGGTGTATCACTTTCTTTTGATGTTAGCAACTTCTCTGTTTTGCATAATTCTTTAAAAATACTTTTCTCAAAATTCTTATCTATCTTTTCAGGTTTACACTGATTTTTAAAGTGATCTGCAAACTGACTTAAATCTAGCATGTTATCATCATTCTTGTCCTTATTAATTTTTATTGTTCTTAATAGTTTCCAAAATTCCTTGCTTTCATTTGGTGCACACCTTGGGATCTATAAATGTGAATGAATCTAGACGTGTAGGATAGTTGTCAACACAATGAACTCAATTTTCAGAACACGTTCCTGTTAGTATTTTTTTTCAAATTCTTTTGAATATATATAATATTAATGAACACGAACGTCAAATATTTATGGATGGACATTTTATTTATCGAATGAATCAATTTTTAAATTCTAACATTCCACTATGTGAATATATTACTATACAAAATAGAATTGTAAACACACAAGTATTTTATTCACGACCGTTTAAAACTAAGAAAATAATAAATTTATCTTACTTTCCGTTTTATGGATATATTACAATACAAAAAAATAAATAATAAATACTCATAAAACCTAAATACTAAAATGGTACGAACATTGAATAATTAACGTAGAAATATAATGATTATTAATTGTTTATAAACATTTTTTTTTTGTAGGATGTAAGAATTTATTTAGATTTATTTTTTATGTTTCCTTTACAAATGAATATTCAAAAATACCAAAGCAGAGTATCTCGTCATATATAAAATACTTCATTTCTTAATTGCAACTGTGCAAATATTCTGATTTCAATCGTTGTTAGTTTCTTTAGAAACTTAAATACAGTATATGATTTGTATATATTTCTTTGATTCCGATTGAATTAAATACTTTTGATAAGAATATTATCTTTCTGTTTTCCGATCTAATATTAATATGTTAACCAGAATGCTCTCTCCCGTAAGTCTATAATGAAATACACAGTATCCTGTGGTTAAATCTTCAAACATAATTAGTTTACATGTTATCGAGACAACAGACAATACCACGTTATAATTGACCCAGATACATACAGTGTACAGTGGTCGTTTTAAAACAAATGTAATTGCGTCGTCAAGGGCCATCAAAGGACCATATCAAAGACGTTACTATGTTTATGAAAGGTAATAACAAAAACACTGCATTTCACCTAAATCTCAACTTTTCAATAGACGTTTAAGATTCATCCGAGTATCCTAGTATTAAATTTCAGATATTTTGACATCCCTATAATTTTTTTGTCAATTTACATTAACACATTTGTGTCTATACATGTTCATCATTCTGTCTATGTGTCTACAAGTTTGTCTTTATTTCCACCAGTCTTTATAATAGTCTGTCTACATTCTCAACAGTCTGGATATGTTTCTGCAAGTCTGTCTTTGTTCACTAGTCCGTCTACATTTTAATCGGTCTGTCTATGTGTCCACTAGTCTGTCTTCATACCCAACAGTCTGTCGACATGGCTATCAGTCGGTCTATATGTCTAATAAGCTGTGTCTTCATGTCCAACAGTCTGTCGACATGGCTATCAGTCGATCTATATGTCTACCATGCTTTGTCTACATGTCCAACAGTCTGTCGACATGGCTATCAATCGGTTTATATGTCTACCAAGCTATGTCTACATGTCCAACAGTCTGTCGACACGGCTATCAATCGGTCTATATGTCTACCAAGCTTTGTCTACTAGCCAACAGTCTGTCGACATGGCTATCAGTCGGTCTATATGTCTACCAATTTTTGTCTACCAAGCTGTTTCTGTGTCATTATAAAAAAAAACCATGCAAAACTATGTTATTGGGTCTTTTTAAGTCACAGACATGAAAATATATCAAAATAACACTTGCATATGTTAGATATGAATGTTTTGTGATATACAATATACAGTTTACAGTATGGAATGTTATAAAAAATCCTTAATGTTTTCTTAAACCCTTGGAGATTTAACTGTTATTTTTTACTATATATCCTTTCAGACTTGAAATAGGACTATTATTCATATCATTTGTTATTATGGTTTATCACTTTTTATTGCATTTTGATACATACAAACATTTTTTAATGATTTAGGAGGTGTATGTTGGTTTTATAAAAAAAGATTTTCACCAAAAGGAAATGTTACATTTTTTAAGTCAATGGTGTAACCAAAGGACAAATTAGTAGGATAAGAGTTATCTTTCACAAGATGTGGGCATTTACAACAGTTTCTCCCTTAGCAATGTTACCTGTAAGCATGTTATGCAAAAGAAAACAAATAATTATGTTGAAAATTTAGTGAAAAAATCTTAAAAGTAAGTAAAAGCTATATCATAAATGAAAATAGTGTCCATGGTGTACCCTTGTAAAAATCATTTTATGAAAACATTTCCTTAACTTTGAATTATGAAATACATTGATTATAGAAACATGCACCAGTAACAACATATAGAATAGGAGAAAGGAGAAGTTATTTCGTAACTGAATCTTAAAATACACCTTAAATCATTGGTGGTACTGTCAATGGCGAGACAATTTTGATAAAATAACACCATTGACCAGTTTAGTAACACCACTGAATATATCGTGACAATCAGCATTGTTTTGTGTTTCTTTCATGTTTAACAAGCGAAACATCATATTATTTATGAAAAACAATACCTATTTAACAATGTTTTAACAATATCATGTATTACATATTCAAAGTTTTCACAAACTGATGGATGCTGGTAACACCAATGACACTATTTAGTAACACTATTGACATTTTTTGTTATTGTTATTTTATGTTATATAATTTGATTTTTTTTTTTCGCCTAAGAAGTATTTTTCATCTTTTTCTTTTGCTCGGTGATCTTGGCTTTGTGTTCAGTACTTAAAAAAAGTAAAATTTGAAATGTGGTGTCAATGGTGATACTTTTGTGTCATTTGGAGTTACTGAAGGGTCAGTGGTGTTATCATATAAAATGCAACATTTCAGGGGCGTAGCTTACGTTGAGGCAACCGATGCAGTTGCCTCAGTAAAAAAAAATATATTTTCCTTCACTGTATTTTCTTTTATATGATTATTGCAGCAAACTGGCTATTAAACAATAATGTAGCCACTTGGTATGTCTTGTTGGCGCGGTTATTGATTCATACCCTTTACGAATTATTCAAGACTTACGGGAACATTTGAATTAATTTTCCCTCCTCTATTTGGAAATACCCTTTACGGTAGTTTTCTGTAATTCAAGTTTGTCAGAGTAAAAGGAAATCGACAACAGATTTATTTTGTCTTACCCCATAACAAGCGAAAACAGTGAGTAGAATAGATGATGATCCAACTCACGAGTCACCCGATCTAATCACTTTACCATTGAATTAGGTCAATTAGTTAATTTTGTGTCAGAATAATTTCAAGTATATGAGGGCTTGAGGTTTTAAAAAAACAGAAAAATCGGCCCTGAAATTAATTTAAATTTAAAAGAATATGGATTTAAAATGGTGCTAAATTATAAAATAAGGAAAATCAAATTATGGGAGACAATGATTAAAAAATAAATATTTGATAATCCCATTCTTAGCATTCAAACCCTCATTTATAACCGTTGACATGTTCCCCTACGACTATGTTCATTGACTTTGGTACTAAACAAAACAAAATATGCATTTATATATTATAGTGCACAGAAAATAATTTATATGTTGTGGTTCTCAAGTTTTATTCTCGCTAATTCATAGTACGTTTTCACAAGCAGGGAATTTAAAATATTTAAAGGAATCACTAATTCCAGAGAAATATGTCTGTTAGTTAATACATAATGTCAGTTTATATATATAAAAAAATCAACCAAGACTTCAGAATAAAGTAAATGTTAGTTATTCGCCGGTTGTCATGTTCATCGTGAATGAAAAAAAAGTTAAAAATCATTCAATATGTAATTTCAAGACCTTCGAAGGAATACACCACTAAAACAAGTGCCGTGCTACACTTTACATGAAGCATATGTTTTTCCTCCTAGTTTATCCTGAAATTCGTTTGTTCAATCCAGCTGTCATTTTGTGGTCAGATTATCTATAATTCGTTGATTCGTGACCTACGACCAAATAAATGATCACCACAAAACTTAGTACAAATAAGCCTTAATGTTTGCGTTTTTTTTTCTGTATTTCAACATTTTGTACAGGTTTCTTCTATCCACCGATCAAGGTCATGATTTCTTGTGATATGACGTGTGAGGTACAGCCAACTATATTAGAGTATACTACGGCTTGGAAATATATTGGGAGCCATTAGGCATTTGAGCTGGCTTTCTGCTGGGAACAGTATGTCAATATATATGTTCCTGCTTTCTGTAACTGCTAGCAAGTCAGGAAACTGACTTTTCATTGGTTGTCTAATGTGATACCTTCACGTATTTTGTCATTTTTATAGCTTTGCGTATAGATAGTAAGGCATATAATTAACATTAATATGATGAAATAACATTGAACAGCAACTATTTTTAACGATTTTTTCTTGTCGACATGACTATCAGTCAGTGTATATGTCTACCAAGCTGTTTCTACATGTATAACAGTCCGTCGATATAACTATCAGTCGGTTTATATGTCTACCAAGCTGTGTCTACATGTCCAACAGTCTGTCGACATGGCTATCAGTCGGTCTATATGTCTACCAAGGTGTGTATACATGTCTAACATTCCGTCGACATGACTATCAGTCGGTCTATACATCTAATAAGCTGTGTCTTCATGTCCAACAGTCTGTCGACACGACTGTCAGTCGATCTATATGTCTACCGAGCTGTTTCTACATGTCCAACAGTCCGTCGACATGGCTATCAGTCGGTCTATATGTCTACCAAGCTGTGTATACATGTCTAACATTCCGTCAACATGACTATCAGTCGGTCTATATGTCTACCAAGCTTTGTCTACATGTCTATATGTCCACCAAGCTGTGTATACATGTCCAACAGTCTGTCGACATGGCTATCAGTCGATCTATATGTCTACCAAGCTGTGTATACATGTCTAACATTCCGTCAACATAACTATCAGTCGGTTTATATATCTAACAAGCTGTGTCTTCATGTCCAACATTCCGTCGACATGACTATCAGTCGGTCTATACATCTAATAAGCTGTGTCTTCATGTCCAACAGTCTGTCGACACGACTGTCAGTCGATCTATATGTCTACCGAGCTGTTTCTACATGTCCAACAGTCCGTCGACATGGCTATCAGTCGGTCTATATGTCTACCAAGCTGTGTATACATGTCTAACATTCCGTCGACACGGCTATCAGTCGGTCTATATACCTAACAAGCTGTGTCTTCATGTCCAACAGTCTGTCGATACGACTGTCAGTCGATCTATATGTCTACCGAGCTGTGTCTACATGTCCAACAGTCCGTCGACATGGCTGTCGGTCGGTCTATATGTCTACCAAGCTGTGTCTACATGTCTAACAGTCTGTCGACATGGCTATCAATCGGTTTATATATGTCTAACAAGCTATGTCTACATGTCCAAAAGTCTGTCGACAAGTGTATCAGTCGGTCTATATGTCTACCAAGCTGTGTCTTCATGTTCAACAGTCTGTCGACACGGCTCTCAGTCGGTCTATATGTCTACCAAGCTGTGTCTACATGTCTAACAGTGTTTAACAAGCTATGTCTACATGTCCAACAGTCTGTCGACAAGGCTATCAGTCGGTCTATATGTCTACCAAGCTGTGTATACATGTCGAACATTCCGTCGAAATAACTATCAGTCGGTCTAAATGTCTACCAAGCTGTGTCTTCATGTCCAACAGTCTGTCGACACGGCTCTCAGTCGGTCTATATGTCTACCAAGCTGTGTCTACATGTCTAACAGTCTTTCGACATGGCTATCAATCGGTTTATATATGTCTAACAAGCTGTGTCTACATGTCTAACAGTCTGTCGACATGGCTATCAATCGGTTTATATATGTCTAACAAGCTATGTCTACATGTCCAACAGTCTGTCGACAAGGCTATCAGTCGGTCTATATGTCTACCAAGCTGTGTATACATGTCGAACATTCCGTCGAAATTACTATCAGTCGGTCTAAATGTCTACCGAGCTGTGTCTACATGTCCAACAGTCCGTCGACATGGCTTTCGGTCGGTCTATATGTCTACCAAGCTGTGTCTACATGTCTAACAGTCCGTCGAAATGACTATCAGTCGGTATATATGTCTACCAAGCTGTTTCTACATGTCCAACAGTCTGTCGACACGGCTATCAGTCGATCTATTTGTTTACCAAGCTGTGTGACTGTCTACATGTCCATCAGTCTGTCAACATGTTCACAAGTCTGTCTACATCATCAATTTGCTAACAGCTTCATGGATTCTTTTGAACTGAAAATTCACTGTGTGAATGGTTTGATGTAAAGTGTGCATATGCCCGTGATCAGTTCCATCGTGCTCGCAACTTCTTCTTTAGACACCCCACAGAGACAAATAGACAATTGTATGTAACTGAAAGGAATAATTATGATAAGGTGAAACGAACGGCAAAGTTCAATTACAAGCGGCGAAAAGGCGAAATTCTGAGTAACGTGGCGAAAAACAGACTCTAGGAAATTCTGGACCGAGGTTCGTAAAAATTAAAGAAACACTGGTTGCAAAATAGACAATGCATTAATGCCGTTAAAACACTTTGAATCTATCCTTGGAGATAACCCACCGGATTTATGTGACGAAGTTTTAAACCTTATGAACTATTCTTCTTTTGAAAATTTGAATATAAATGACCTAGACATTGAAATATCTGAGGATGAAATTAAAGCTGGTCAAAAAAGAGTGCGGGAAATGATGGCATAATTAGCGAAATGTTATCTTGTTGTCCGATCTTATTTGCACCAATTTTTAAAATTTTGTTTAACCGTTTATTTTTTCATCTGGAATATATCCTGATCACTGGACAGAATGTGAAGTCATAGCGGTTCCTAAAACTGGTGATTTATCAGATCCGAACAACTAGAGACCAATAGTTTTAGTTAGTGTTTTATCCAAACTATTCACTACTATTTTAACCAATCGTTTATTGTCGTGGTCAGAGGAAGAAGAAAAACTCATCAACAATCAATTTGGCTTCAGACCCGGACGATCTACTATAGATGCAATATTTGTATTACATGGAATTATTACTAATACTCTTCAACAAAAGCAAAATATGTACTGTTCATTCGTAGATTTCCGTAAAGCGTTTGACAAGCTGGACCGAAGAATACTTATGTATAAACTCCTTAAAAGTGGAATTAGCTCTAAATTTGTTACTATTGTGAAATCTATCTATTCTCCTGTTAAAATGCGTGTTAGATCAGGTGGTATTTTATCCGAATCGTTCGATAATTTAATGGGGGTAAAACAAGGGGAACCCTTGTCGCCTCTTTTTATTCTTCATCATTGACTTGATTGAGGACATTCATATTGATATGCGGGATGATGCCGTTACTGTGAATAATATTCTTATATATCTTATTCTTTTTGCGGATGACACTGAGTTGTTTGGAAAATCACCAGAATTATTGCAAGAACTTTTAGATAAATTATTGAAATACTGTCATATAAATAAGTGGAACATTGAAGTTAATACTGAAAAAAACAAGTTATAGTATTTAGAAATGGATGGCAAACAGTACTGAAGTGCCAGATTCTTACAATAAAGAGCTACAAATAGTAAATTCCTGTATATATCTTGGAATGATGTTTTATTTTAATGGAACATTCGTACAGACCCATAACGTGTGTCCCAACAGGGTTCACGAGCTTTAGTGTCATTGTTAAAAACGTGGCTCAGTGAAAGATTTGCACTTGTCAAAGAAGAAACAACTTGATCTATTTGACAGTATGGTGGCGTCTGTTATTAATTATGCTTCGGAAATATGGGGTTTCAATCGAGGTAAAGATGTTGAGATTATTCACTATCGTTTCTGTCGATGTATTTTATAAGTTGTCAAATCTAGATCTGTGCCAAATTGTTTTGGTTTTTTATATGGAGAATTGGGTCATTTTCCTATGTATATTATGAGAAAATTTAGATTTTTTTGAAAAATTGGTTGAATATTTTAACTAACAAAGCACCTATTGTTATGATGTTTATAAATTGTTACTTGATGATGCCAATAATGGCAACAAAAAAAAACATGGGCTTCTAGTGTACGTGACTTACTATTTGATAGTGGTCTCAATTATATATGGTATCAACAATCAGAAATACATACTATTGGATTTATTGATGTAATTAAGAATGGGACTAAAGATCAGTATATCGTGACAAAGCTGGTTAGCATATGTAGAATAGAGCGAAAAACTTAGTATTTATAAGGATATAAAGTTAGAATTTAGGTTTGAACATTATTAAGATTGCTGTTACAATTCACACTTTTTAACTAAATTGCGAAGTGGTACACATTGAAACAGAAAGATATACTGACATGGCTAGAGAATTACATTTATGTAAATGTTGTAATATGCAGTGTGTTGAAAACGAATACCACTTTTTATCATACTCGTTTGCTGTTATACATCTTGAGATATTTCTCTCAGTCACATTTCCACTCACTTTAGTTCCGATGAAATATCCCCTTCGTTATACTAAAACAATTAAGGATGTACTTATAATAGGTGATCTAAGGTAAAATTAAATAAATCAAGAATTCAAAATTGATACTTTAAACTGGAAGAGTATTAGAGAGGATCAAACTAAGCTAAAAATATTGATAGGTCATGGAGCTCCTTTCGAGATATTTGATTTATAAAATATGACGGGAAAAGGCTGACTCGGACTTTTACCTTAATTTTGCATTGGTATTATTTGGGTCTCAAATCAAAAGAAAGAAAATCAAGAATCTGTTTTCCTTAGGTTAACTTACTATTTGTTATAGTAGTACCATCAACGTCATTTTCTTCCGAGGGAATGTTTTCATGTGCACTACTTGAAACAAAAAATAGAAAGTCAAACAGTCTTTCGTCTGAAACTGTTGACCAGATCAAATTTCTTAATAAGAACAAAGTGACCTGCGGTTAACCCTACGCAACTGATTAGAGACATTTGAACGGAGTTTATTCACGGATCAACACTTTCATGGATTAATAATTAACTCATCACGAGTGTTAAACTTACCTTTGTTCGTTAATCAAGACTTCTATATAAACGTGATTGGTATGAGATGTATAATTTAATTACTCTGTGTTTGAAACTTAACTAAAGATAGGCGAAAGTACGAAATCAACTTTCAAACCCAAAAGTCGAAAATAAACTGACAATGTCATGGCTATAAAAAGGAAAATAAGACAAACGATAGTGCAAAAAAATCGAGGCAAAAAACAAAAAAAAAAACAAAAAACACAGAAAAAAGTAAAACTGAGAGACACGAAAAAGCACAAATAATTTGAAGTCCAATACTGTTGTGGACAAATTAATGGACAAGTCGTAATATAAAAAATCAGGAGCGTAGCTACCTTTACGTCAAAACGCCCGGGCGTACACTTGAATTTTGATAATAAAAAAAAATTATATCAATCTAAAGATTAAAGAACTGGTCAAATGCACACAAGCCTTGTACTTATTTCTTCAATTGGGAAGAAAAGGGACGAAATTCTATTTTAAACCAAAAATTATCATATCATATATTTGTTTATTTTCTGTAAAAGTCTGAAACTATTGTGCTGACTTTTACTGCAAACTTTCTTTTGTTCAAAGCAATTAATTTTTTGATGAGATCTGATATGTGGTTTGCATTTATGTCGTGCCTGTAATTTATGTCGCAAAAACGAGACCTAGCGATCCTAAATTTCGTCGTTCAGGTGGCGTCAATATTTAGGTTCAGAATATGGTTAACATTTTTTTGAAATATCTGTAACTTTGTCAAACCTTCCTGAAATTTTACGGAAGATGGTCAGAAACTGTGTATGATCAAAAGAGTATCCAAAGCATAATTAGATATGTTATATGTTCCCATGTTTTACGGAAAAAATATATTATTTATTTCGCAGTTTTCAAACAAGTAGTTAGTTTGGGGGTAACGATTTTTACACATATCAGTTACTTTGTCAAACGTACATCGAATTTTATGAAATTTCGGACGAAGTTTTTTTTTTATCATTGATCTCTAAAGCAAAAACTTTGAAAGTAATTTTTTTGTTCGTTTTTTAGTTCTATACTGACAGTCTGGGAATTTCTTTCCATGATAAACTTATGAACCTCCATAGGTTCTCATGAACATTGGGCAAACGTTTATATTCTGGATCGAGAAAATATATCTAAAGAAAATGTATGATTTGTTTAAAGTAAAGTGATGATTCAGAAGAGCATTGTATTCAGTAAACAAAGCATGACTTTTGTGTTTTCAAATTATTATCTGAGACGTGTCCTAAAGTTAGCCGGGATGAAGATGAGATGATTAGGTGTCATAAAGGTAGGACGAAAAGTGCGATATATCTTAAGTTAAGAGAGCTTCGAGAACACGACTTGGGACAACAAAGTGTCATAGGAAATGGTCTAAGAAAAAGTCCTTATCCTAAAATAGCTTCGACTGAGAACAGCACCCTAGGTATACCACAGAACTCTTTACACATTTTATTATTGCACCTGAACATCTCTGAAAATTAATTATTTCATGTTCATTAACGATGTTGTTTTTTGGTAAATTGAATGTGTTTACCCCACGGCTCCTTTGAAACATATTTCAAAGTAATTGGTTTGGACATTTTCTCTCTGACCAGTATGTTCCAAATCAGAACAATGAATGAATTAAACATAAGAAATAAACCATTTAGATTCTAAAGTATGTTGCTATAGATGAGTTTTATTAATAACGGGAATCGTATCTCATAGTCGATAACTCGATACCTTTTTGGGCTTCGTTGAACCCACTATCAGCAGATGCATCGGCCTGTTTGAGGTCCCATACACCCTCACCCAGGTTCGGGCGTACACGTAAAAATGACCTAGCTACGCCACTGATTATAAGATAAATAAAAAAATATTTTACACATGGATGCATACTCGGCAATCTAGAATAAATGCTATGAATGTTGAATACTGAAATACATATATCTGCAAATTTTGCAAAAGTGATGCAGACGCAAAAGAACCATGTGTTAATTTCAGGTATTGTCGATCTGCAGCGGGAGCACCTTTCTGGTTCCAGACAAAACAAGAGGCTGTCACAACGACAGCAAACCGGATTTATTAATATTTATTTGTGTCCTGGCAATATCACAAGAACCATTACTGATGAATGGTGAAAGTGAAAATCGTCAATATCAAATTTGACCTCCATTTTGTCATCAGTATCAACATCTTAAAATTTGAAAAGCTTAGATTGAATGGTTTATGAGTAAATGCAACAACGTGAATTGAAACGCCATTCCACAATCTTTCAAGAACCATAACTCCTGAACGGTAAAAGTCAAAATCGTCATTATTGAACTCGACCTCTAATTTGCCATCAGTAACAACATATAAAAATTTCAAAAGCTTTGGTTGAATGGTTCATGAGAAAATGCACGGACACGACTGGAAACACCATTTTTCAATCTTTCAAGAACCATAACTCCTGAACGGTAAAAGTCAAAATCATCATTATTGAACTTAACCTCTATTTTGTCATCAGTAACAACATATTAAAATTTGGGAAGCTTTGGTAAAACAGTTCATGCATAAATGCACGGACACGACTGGAAACACCATTTTTCAATCTTTCAAGAACCACAACTCCTGAACGGTAAAAGTCAAAATCGTCATTATTGAACTTGACCTCCATTTTGTCATCAGTAACAACATATTAAAATTTGGGAAGCTTAGGTAGAACAGTTCATGCGTAAATGCACGGACACGACTGGAAACTCCATTTTTCAATCTTTCAAGAACCATAACTCCTGAATGGTAAAAGTCAAAATCACCATTATTGAACTTGACCTCCATTTTTTCATCAGTAACAACATATTAAAATTTGGGAAGCTTAGGTAGAACAGTTCATGCGTAAATGCACGGACACGACTGGAAACTCCATTTTTCAATCTTTCAAGAACCATAACTCCTGAACGGTACAAGTCAAAATCGCCATTATAGAACTTGACCTTCATTTAGTTGTCAGTAACAACATATTAAAATTTGTTAAAATTAAAAAGCTTTGGTTGAACGGTTCATGAGTTAATGCACGGACAACATTTGATTGCCGCCCGCCCGCCCGCCGTACATCCCCAAATCAATAACCGACATTTTTGTCACAAAAATCCGGTTAAAAATCACCAAACAAGAATGTGTCCCCAGTACACGGATGCCCCTCTCGCACTATCATTTTCTATGTTCAGTGGACCGTGAAATTGGAGTCAGAACTCTAATTTGACATTGAAATTAGAAAGATCATATCATAAGGAACATATATACTAAGTTTCAGGTTGATTGGACTTCAACTTCATCAAAAACTACCTCGACCAAAAAACTTTAACCTGAAACTGGACAGACGAACGAACGAACGGACGCACAGTCCAGAAAACATAATGCCCCTCTACTATCGTAGGTGGGGCATAAAAACAAGGCACTAGTTGTGTAACGCTCGTAATGCATTTTGAGGTTGTTGGGTGTTACTTTAAGTTTCAGAACTACTAGTTTTTTTTTAAGTTTTAACCAGAATGTCGATTTTTTTTTATGGGTTCCTATGCTTTGTTCATGTGTATTATATATTGTTTTTAAAAGAATATTTTTTGTTATACCTTCTATTAAAGAAAAAAGTGCCAGTATCAATTTTAATAGTTATGCTTTTTTTAGACTTCTCTATTCAAGAAAAAAAGTTCTAGTATCAATTTGCTATTTTGCCAGTGCCGGTCAAATAGCCACTGCCATAAAACAAATATATTGGAAAGCCAGAATAACAGCTGAAATGGACTGCAGGTTAACAATGGAAAGAATAAAAAACGTACTATCTTTTGAAGAAAATATGGTATGCACATAAGACGACAAATTTCTAGACATTAATACATCACTTACAAGTTTTGTGACAGAACAGACTCATAACTTTACTAAAGTGTATCAGGCTTAGAACTGTTTCATAATTTTACTCCATGCAGTGTACTGTATAGTTCTTTCTTTTATGTTTTATATCAGGTTTTATGATCACATTAATTTATAACAGAACTGCATTTTAATAAAGTTTTTTTTAACATAACCCGTATGGTCTTATGATGGCAGTTCTGAGAAATATGTTTAATTATGCAAATAAAAACTGCCTTTATTATCAAATGTCTTTTTTGAAAAAAGGGTTTTGGATACTATTTACCTGTAATATTGGCGCAAATGAAAGGTTTCAGTATTGGCACAAATGAAATATGGTTTGTGGGGCAAATGAAATGCCAATTGGTGCAAAAGCAAAGCACCGTTGCTATGACATTAGACATGTTAGACAAACAAAAAATTGTAATTTTGTCGTATTTAGGTATTTCAGTACAAATGGATAGTGTTATAGTTACAAATGTATATATAACAAAGATGAGGAAAATGTAAAGCTTTATTATTTTTGATTGCCAACTTCCTATTCATCAGAAAACTGATTAAGCAAGCTATATAAGTTTTGATTCTAACAATTAAAAATGTTATAAAAATAAATAGATATATAAAATTAACCTTAATTAAAAATATCATTTTTTTTTTAAAACAATATACTTCACACAGTACATTGAGAAAAGTTATTATGCAAAATTCTATCATATGCCACTACTGCTTCAATTTATCAAAGTCATTAGTGACAATTTTGAGTTTGAGCTAGAATTCAGTCAAAGTTCAAGTCAGAGTTATATTTCAATAAACAATGTCATGTGATTGAGTCAAAATGTCGAGTCAAGACATGAGAAAACTCCCAAAATGAATATTAAAATGTTGCAAGTAAATAGCATCCAGATCTAGACACTAACCTATAAAATTGATATTAATTCAATTCTTTATTACTTTAAGTGCATTATGTAACAGTACAATAAATACATACACATTTTTATGACATAACATGACATATTACATAAGAGAAGCAAATAAATATCAAGTATATTCCTATGATTAAATACATAAAATTGGAATTTACACAAATAACACAAATCTTTGACATAGTCAGAGCTGACAATGGGTGCCTATTTAATAACATTTACTAAATAAACTCATCATAGATACCAGGACTAAATTTTGTATATACGCCAGACGCGCGTTTCGTCTACAAAAGACTCATCAGTGACGCTCGAATTAAAAACAGTTAAAAAGGCCAAATAAAGTACGAAGTTGAAGAGCATTAAGGACCAAAATTCATAAAAGTTATGCCAAATACAGCTAAGGTAATCTATGCCTGAAACTGTCTCTGTAAATCTTGATACCATTCACATTGTAATACAAAATGTATTTCCTCTTCAATAGTATTCAAAGTACAAAGAGCACAATAAATTATTTTCTGTTTAACCATAAACTTAATGATAACATCCTACTTCAACAAACAAATCATAAATGTCATATTGGTTTTTCTTCTTTATAAAATAACATACACAATAAAAGAGTAAATTTAAAAATTGAATAAAATGAAGCACAATTAAACAGAATGACATTACATTTATCCTTTATCACACTGTTTCATTTAAAACAGTTTAGTTTTAACTTGAGAACATATCCTGAAGCTCTTTCAGTCTTTCTGCATCAGCCTCTGCAAAGAAACAAATAACATTTTTTTAATTCTGTGATTAACATAGAACTGATAACAACTTTTATATTATGAAAAAGCTAATTTTTGGCATAAAAAAAGAGCATTTGTAGTAAATCTGTTATTTCAACATGGAATCAATACCTATAGTTCTCTAAAATTGGTTAAATATTTCAGGATCTCCATAACTGGGTATCAGGATATCTAAAATTATTATTATTATCTAAGATAATAGTAGACCTCCATAAATATTTTCTTGCTGTATGCTCATCATTTTTGCTACTTATCATTTCTATCTAGTCTTACCCTATCGCGCAATCACCACTTTAGGTGTTGGTTCACTTATATTCTTACATTTCTATCTAGGTATAACAGTTAGTAAGGAGTTGATTGAAATAACTTTTGTTAAATTTATTTAAATATAATTTTTGCCATTCACAGTTTCTCTCAACTTTTTACAATTTTGAAGATAATGGCCAGACAGGGAAAATGCATTATGTGAGGTCAGAAAATGCTATTTATTATGGTTTTTGTTGAGCCTGCGACTTTTGTCGCAGACAGCTTGACATAGGGATAGACCTCATTTCATGGATCAGTGTACAAGGTCAAGTTTTGGTGGTCAAGTCTGTATCTCAGATACTATAAGCAATAGGTCTAGTATATCTGGTGTATGGAAAAAACTAAGGTGCACATGTCCAACTGGCAGGTGTCATCTGACCTTGACCTCATTTTCATGATTCAGTGGTTATAGTTAAGATTTTGTGTTTTGGTCTGTTTATGTTATACTGTATGTAAAAGGTATACTATATTTGTTGTATGGAAGACTTGTTAGCTGTACATGTCTGCTTGACATGGTTCATCTGATCTTGACCACATTTTCATGGTTCATTGTTTAATTTTCTTGGTTAATGTTAAGTTTATGTGATAGTTGTAATAAAGCTTTATATTTAGGACTATCAACATAATATCAATGATTAGTAAAGAAGACGAAACACTTCAGCGTGTGCACTCTTGTTAAGATATTGGACAATTTTATAGGTACATGCACTTTTACACTTGTGTTCAATTTTAAGCCATGGAAGCCATGTTGGTTGATTGACAGGAACTAAAAACATTTATTTACTTTATACTAGATACCCCAGTCCATGTTTGACTGAGCTTTTCTCAGTTGTTATAGAAAAGAAGATTTTTAAAATAGACTTCTCATTCCCAAAATTTCAAACTATATAAGTCTAATTCTAACTAAGCAAGACCTTGATCTCTGTTGACTCTTAATCAACAGGCTTTTTTCCTTCCCTAAATCTTACATCATAATAACATTCATTCAAATTCAAGCAAGGAAAATCCAAGTTACCATCCTGAAATCAATTTTTCAATAATCTATACTTTAGGTAATAATGACCTTGACCTTTAAAAGAATGGGGTTTTCTCCTTCTCTGTATCTTAAATCTGGACTGAAAAAGAAATTAGTTTGTGCTGCCAAAATATTTTAAAGAAGTTCATAACAAGAATGTGTCCATAGTACATGGATGCCCCACTCTCACTATCACTTTCTATGTTCAATGGACTGTTAAAAATGGGTTAAACTCTAATTTGGCATTAAAATTAGAAAGATCATATCATATAGGGAACATGTGTACTAAGTTTCAAGTTGATTAGACTTCAACTTCATCAAAAACTACTATGACCAAAAACTCTAACCTGAAACAGGACAGACAGACTTATAACGAATGAACGACTATTGAACGGAAAAACAAACAGACACACAGATTGGAAAACATAATGCCAAAGTGTAGAAAGCATTTAAAACAGTCAATTCAGATTATTGTTTTATGCCATTTTTCATTACTTTTAAGATTAATATTTATTCTTTTCAACAAAATTGCTGATTTTTATTTATCAATTAATTTTATGACTTCTATGAAGTAAATGATTCAAATGATTGCAGTTGATAAAAAAGCAAAAGATACCAAAGGGACATCATATTAGAAATCTAGAATTTTAAAAAGTTCAACCATATAACATACCTATTCTCCTAACTTGTCTCCTATGATGTTTGTCTATTCGTCTCTGTTCCATTTTCTCAAATACTACTCTTTCACTAAAACAAAATTGCTGGATTAAAATAATTTCTCTATCTTAATGTGAAACTCAGAAACATATTATTCCCCTAAAACTCGTCCAGTCCCCACAAAGTGTCCATATGATATCATTTGTGCCTATACATGGTCTATAGCTTGTATAGGATGATGAAACTTGTCCTTTTCATAACTCCAAACCATCTTCATTTATTTTATGTATGTTTGTTTAGTAGTAGGATGAGGACGACTCAGGAGAAGATGTAAATGTGGTCTGTTGTTATGTGGGGTATTTTAAGAATTACTTATCATGCCCTTTTATATATTGTTGATAACTGTTGTCAATAAAACTAAGAAACTGATGACCTTCAAATATAAAACCTTAGAAACTTACTTATGACCTTCAAAATCAATAACCACTGTGCCTTTACCATTCCTTTTGATGAAGGTCTGTTCAAGCTTAGCCTGCGTATCTGTATCATATGTTTTCCATGTTCCATCATTTTCTTGATACTGCCATACAAAACAGATTTGTTCCTCTGAAAATTAATATTGTCATTATTTGCTGTCAATGTTATAATTTTAATGATGTAAGAACCTTAAAATTTGATTGGTTAATAACCCTAGCTAAATGTTTTTCATCCAGGGATGAAAAAAGTAGTATTTTTCGTACAGCAATCAACCAAAGCTTAATGTTTTTCTTCTAAGATAAAAAAAAATAAATATTTAACATGGCACCAAACCTTGACTAAAATAAATTTGACTAGTTTAATTTTATTAAATTTTGACAAAATATTCACCTTGACCATTTGACAAAACTATAAAAATTTCAAACTAGAGGTTCTAAAGAGCCTGAATCGCTCACCTTGGTCTATGTGCATATTAAACAAAGGACGAGATGAATTCATGACAAAATTGTATTTTGGTGATGGTGATGTGTTTGTAGATCTTACTTTGCTTGCCTGATAGGTCTGAAAATTTCAGGGCAGATAGAACTTGACATTACAAACAATTTTATCTCATCAGATTTGCTCTAAATGCTTTGGTTTCAGAGAGATGAGCCAAAAACTGCATTTTACCCTTATGTGCTATTTTTAGCCAAATTAAACAAAACTTGGCCACAATCATCATTTGGGTATCTAGTTAAAACTAGAGGCTCTCAAGAGCCTGTATTGCTCACCTGACTCTACTTGGGTTTTTGAAATCATATAAAAAAAGATGAAATTTGGCTACAAAGTAACAACACTTGGTCAGTACCTCATAAGGAACATTCATGCTATGTTTGGTTTCATTCCATTCAGTGGTTCTCTAAAAGAAGACTTTTGTATGTTTATCCCATTGGGTCCATCTTGGATGATGGATCGGCTACAAAGTAACAACACTTGGTCAACACCTCATAAGGGACATTCATACTATGTTTGGTTTCATTTCATTCAGTTGTTCTCTTTAAGAAGTCATTTGTATGTATTTCCCCTAGGGTCCTATGTTAAACTAAGTCCCCCGCTGGCGGCCATCTTGGATGATGGATCGGCTACAAAGTAACAACACTTGGTCAGCACGTCATAAGTAACATTCATGCTATGTTTGGTTTCATTCCATTCAGTGGTTCTCTAAAAGAAGACATTTGTATGTATTTCCCATTGAGTCCTATGTTAAACTAAGTCCTCCACTGGTGGCCATCTTGGATGATGGATCGGCTACAAAGTAACAACACTTGGTCATCACCTCAGAAGGAACATTCATACTATGTTTGGTTTCATTCCATTCAGTGGTTCTCTAATAGAAGTCATTTGTATGTATTTCCAATGAGTCCTATGTTAAACTAAGTCCTCCACTGGTGGCCATCTTGGATGATGGATCAGCTACAAAGTAACAACACTTGGTCATCACCTCATAAGGAACATTCATACTATGTTTGGTTTCTTTCTATTCAGTGGTTCTGTAAAAGAAGTCATTTGTATGCATTTCCCATAGGGTCCTATGTTAAACTAAGTGACACGCTGGTGGCCATCTTGGATGATTGATCAGCTACAAAGTAACAACACTTGGTCATCACCTCATAAGGAACATTCATGCCATGTTTGGTTTCATTCCATTTAGTGGTTCTCTAAAAGAAGTAATTTGTATGCATTTCCCATAGGGTCCTATGTTAAAGTAAGTCCCCCGCTGGCGACCATCTTGGATGATGGATCGACTACAAAGTAACAACACTTGGTCAGCACCTCATAAAGAACATTCATGCCATGTTTGGTTTCATTCCATTCAGTGGTTCTCTAGAAGAAGTCTCAAAAAATAAAAATTTAACGCTGAATTGATGAGAAAAGCTCACTTGGCCCTATGGGCCAGGTGAGCTAAAAATGTGCCGGTGACCCGGCCAACCAACCAAGTTGGCCGCCATGGCTTAAAATAGAACCAAGGGGTAAAATGTAGATATTGGCTTATATCTCTGAAACCAAAGCATTTAGAAAAAAATCTGACATGGGATAAAATTGTTAATCAGGTCAAATTCTATCTGGCCTTAAATTTTCAGATGAATCAGACAACTTGTTGTTGGGTTGCTGCCCCTGAATTGGTAATTTTCAGAAAAATTTTGCAGCTTTTGGTTGTTATCTTGAATATTATTGTAGATAGAGATAAACTGTAAACAGCAAT